>NC_084945.1:27108808-27790570 GCF_949316205.1 Platichthys flesus | reverse complement strand
TAACCACCCTTTATTTACCAGTGAGGCTGCTGCTGCAGATGTGCTTGGCTGCTGTGGATTGGATCAGTGAACCAATTCCCCTTTCTGTCATAGATAAACAAAATGAACATGTAACACAATGCATTGACAAAATGTAGTGGAGAAGAAAGAACAGATAGTTTCTGATGTATGTTGTGGAGTGAAAGCGAAAAGAACATCCCACCACTTGTTGTTAATCCAATAGAGCAAGTTTTGGTTGTGTTAGAATGATATAATTGCAGCCTTAGTATGAATCCAACAAATCTGCAGCAATGTGGCGCTGTTGTGTCAACACGTTCAACTTGTTAAATCCTTGCTGGGAAGATTTGAGGCTGTTCTTTGAGAAATAATCAGTGATGATGTCCCTAGTTAAGTGTCCAATCTATGTAATAGACATCTGTATGATGGAGCTCAAATGATCAATATAAAAAAACACATAGAGACAGAAACACAAAAGACTCTCTGATGTTTCTACGTATTTTTACCCTGTATTTTCCTTACTCTTGCTGAGGGTTAAGGACAGAGGATGTCACACCCTGTTAAAGCCCTATGAGACTAATTGTAATTTGTGAATATGGGCTATACAAATAAAATTTGATTGATTGATTGATTGACTGACCACATTATTGTAGCATGCAATAACATTTAACATGTCCTTATTTATTTGCAGGTAAAAGTAAGGAGGCTGAGATAAAGAGGATAAACAAGGAACTGGCCAATATCCGTTCCAAATTTAAAGGTAGGTGAACCATTCTGAGAAATCAGGCTCAACTTACAGTATTTGCCACAGATGGCCATGAGTTGCTCTTCTCGTTCCATCCAAAGTCTGACTCATAGCACCTGATTGATATAAAGACCTTGGCCCTCCATGAAACAAGTTCCCCTGACTCCGTTTACTGCTACTGATTCATGAACCAATGTTGTGACCCTGATTTGACTTTGACCCTTTTCAGTTTATTCAGCTTTGTTTAAATGACTGTTGCTACGACTGCACTGTCCACAAGTCCATACACCTCTTTGTGAATATATCTGTTTCAGTGTCCTGTTCGTGTTTTCTCCTGCCACCTGTTCCACGCTGCCTATAATTAGTTTGCTCTAGAATGAAGCTGCTCTGCTTGTAGAGCTCAGCAATCTGGCCTGTGTTGTTTCTACCACATTACCTATGTGTTCTCCTTCTTCTCCATTATGTCAGAGAAGATTCTCATTGATGATGATTAGTTTTTCTAAGTGTTTGTCTTTTGAAATCGGAAAAAAATGTTGCACTAGAATACAATTGAACACAGGAATATATGTTGGGGGAAAGTTTATTGTCAGCAGTCCAACAAGCCCTTTGTTCCCAGCCGTTGTGTTTTAGTGCCATATGAGGAAGCTCAACAGTGCAGTGGAGCAAAACTGTCAGTCACAGTAAAAAATTATCATCTCAAAACATGCTGGTAGCTACAGGCATTGCATTTCTCTGGACATCAGGACACAACTATCAAATCAATATATAAAACTCTAGAAGGAAATAGAATGCAAAATCACAACCATGGCCAAGTCCGTCCAGGATATATCCTCAAACTGATCACAAGAAGTAACAGAAATCTGACCAATCACTGCAGCATTTGTCAGTTCAGCTTTCCAACAAAAAAAATCAACCAATCACTACTGATTTCCATATGAGAAATGATCAAATCTAGCCTCTCTTTTCTAGTCAAAGTGAAAACGGAGTAGAAAGTCAGGTTTTGTCTTTGTAATCATCCTCTAAATGCAGTGGACTTTAGTTTACTGTGCAGTTTGGTGAACTTTGTATCCTAACAGCTTGTCCTCTTTCCCTGCTTTTAAGTTTCTGTGTTGCAGGATATAACTCTTGTCTGGAAAAAACCCCACTGCCAATCTGTAATGTTTCTGCACCATTGCTCTGTGTTTTAGCAAAGTCGACTAAACTCTCTATGAACCAGACTCTGGTTCTACCTCCGCTGCTGCCATACAGTGTGATTGGTCCTTCAGATGACAGTGCTGTAAGCAGCATGCAAGATGCTCTGTTATATGTTAGGATCTCTCATAACTAAACTATGGCCATACTGCACAGCTTCCTCAAATCTCTTCGACTCAGAGCAATTAAAATGTGAGTGTTAACAAGTAAAATTAAACTCACAGAAGCTGTGACAGAATCCATGCATAGTGCAGCTGCATTGGCAGCGCATGGTGATGGTGGCCATGACTAATATATTTCTTTATAGTTTTAGGCAGAGTGCATTGAAGGAAAAACGTGTAAAAATCTGGATTATCTATAAAACGTATTTGTTAATCAGACATAGTATCAACCACAAGCAGAGGACAAATTAAAACATGGACATAGCCCCAACTCGGAATATTCGAAATTCTTTCATTCCACCGATGGATTATAAAATAAATCCTCCCAACCCCCACCACCCTCCTTCCTCCGTCACTCTTCTGACTGAATGTATTCTTTACCTCCTATTGTATCCAGGGAAATGACAGACCTCTGCATTTGTAAGTTCATAGACATTCATCGCTATCTCTGTGTGTGTGTTGTGTGTGTGTGTCTGTGTGTGTACATTTGTGCATGTGTGGATAGGAGACAAGGCTCTAGATGGCTACAGTAAGAAAAAGTACGTCTGCAAGTTGCTTTTCATCTTTCTCCTGGGACATGATATTGACTTCGGACACATGGAGGCCGTCAACCTCCTCAGCTCCAACAAGTACACAGAGAAACAAATTGTAAGTGTGTCCTTAAGTTCATAAAGTGTCAATAGCTAAGTTCTCATTAAGCACTGATTTATATAAATATGTTTGATTGAAATTCCCATCAGAGTAGAGCTAACAGGTGTGTATCTAACTTTTACAAACACAGTAGAATTTCACAAAAAAAACTGTTTTCCAAAATACGTCTCCCTTCAGGGATACCTGTTCATCTCAGTGCTGGTGAATTCTAACAGCGACCTCATCAGCCTCATCAACAATGGCATTAAGAATGACCTGGCCAGCCGCAACCCAACCTTCATGAACCTGGCTCTGCACTGCATCGCTAATGTGGGCAGCAGAGAGATGGCGGAGGCCTTCGCTTCGGAAATTCCCAGGATCTTGGTGGCAGGGTTTGTACATAAACATGAATGCATCTATATAGAGTTAATGTGACTCTAGGCCACTTTCAGACATTACCTGCATATCGATCTGCCACTATAGGTCGTGGAAAAAAATGGTTTTCAGCAGTTTAATTTCACACATTTTGTGAACATTTGCTTAGCATCTGACAAAATAAGAAATGTCCTTGGGTTTTGTATATGCAGTGGGAATGAAATCAGTTATTTTCTTCAGTCATTATCCTTAAGATTTTAATTTCGCCTGACCAAATTTCTGTTTACTCTTCATTGTTTTTTCTGCAATTGCTCTTTATTGCATTTAAAGCCTTTAATGTGGGTCTTATATAGTAGATTTGAATGCAGTGGGTGCAGTAAGCCATTCCTGCCATTTCAGGGTTCACAGAGGGATGTGTACAGGAAACGGAGCTAGCACATTCAGCATTTCAAAGTGCCTCCTTGTCTATAACAGGATGAGGGTGGGCAGGGTGATCTGTGCTCCACAGTTTCTCAGGCTGTGCTGTAAACACACATTAATTCTGCTAATCTCCTGTTGCATCTCTCACAGAGCAGCCATCCCCAGTGGTTGATGCGTGTAAATTCTTGTAAACTCTGGAACCTGTACTGTTATAATGTACTTCATAAACAAACACAAGTATCGGCAAGTTAAACATGACTGAAATCTTAAGGATTAAAGTGTGAGACTGTGACAATGACAATGACAATTTAAATTATGTTTGTATTGATTAGTGAATAATCAAGTTCTATTGTGCTTGCTCCTATCAGGGACACCATGGACAGTGTGAAGCAGAGTGCAGCACTGTGTCTGCTGCGACTCAATAGGACGTCTCCTGACCTGGTGCCCATGGGTGAATGGACGGCTCGAGTGGTTCATCTGCTAAATGACCAGCACCTGGTAAGATCCTGCCCATGAATAATATATTTCTTTATAGTTTAAGGCAGAGTGCATTGAAGGAAAAACATGTAAAAAAATCTTGATTATTTATAAAACGTATTTGTAAATCAGACATAGTATCAACCACAAGCAGGAGATGTCCCAGTTCCACACTACACAGTGGTTCGAGGAGGTTTTAAGTCTGTAGTATCAAAGTGAAGTACACTCAGAGAAAAAGGCATGCCCGCTTAATACTGTCGATGAACACGGGTCTTGCACAATGCATTACACAAAGGAAATGGAGCTTCTCACTGATGAAGTAAACTGGGTGGTGGTGAAATGGTTTGAAGAATTATTGAGAAACGTAATAAATCTCGGGGAAAACATTTTTTTGTATGTGTCTTTGTAAAGTGTTACTTTTATTCATTTTGATTAAAGTTCATTTTGTGGAGATTTTTCTGCTACAGATACAGTTAAAACTGTTTACTATAATTTGTATATAGTATATATTGTATAGTCCATCAATCAAATTCTATTTGTATAGCCAATATTCACAAATCACAATTTGTCTCATAGGGTTATATTGTGTATAGCATTAGTATACCACTTATCACTTTCTCTGCACCCAAAACACAGTTGCCCAGAGGATGAAACACATTGTTTGCTGGTCTGAACTTTTTGTTATAAAGGTGTGTGTGTGTGTGTGTGTGTGTGTGTGTGTGTGTGTGTGTGTGTGTGTGTGTGTGTGTGTGTGTGTGTGTGTGTGTGTGTGTGTGTGTGTGTGTGTGTGTGTGTGTGTGTGTGTGTGTGTGTGTGTGTGTGTGTGTGTGTGTGTGTGTGTGTGTGTGTGTGTGTGTGTGTGTGTGTGTGTGTGTTTTTTTCAGGGAGTGGTTACAGCAGCCACCAGCCTTATTACCACTCTGGCTCAGAAGAGTCCTGACGACTTCAAAACATCCATCTCACTTGCAGTTGCCAGGCTCAGCAGGGTGTGTGTCTTTCTCCAGCTTCACACAATGTCTTCATCTCACTGAGGTCAGACAGGAAATCTGACTTAGCATCTGTTGACATCCTATCTTGTTCTTTCATGTCTAGATTGTGACATCCGCATCCATCGACCTACAGGACTATACATACTACTTCGTGGCTGCACCATGGCTATCTGTCAAATTGCTGCGTCTTCTTCAGTGCTACCCTCCACCTGGTATGATACCTACCATTCCTATGTGTCTGTAGGCCAGAAAAACCATAGACCTGTGTGGAAACTTACTGTTGTAACTGAAAGGTGGAAATAGTGAAATTTACCTTTGGTAAATGGAGAAAACCTCTGTCATTGAAAAGTATATATTATTATTAACAATTACATATTTTTTAACTAATTGATCCCCAGCAAAATATTTCACCAAATTGAAGTTGAGTTGAATTGAATAATAATAATAATGATATAGATATTTATGGTCCCCACATGAATAATTTAATTATTCCACTTTATGTATTTTCTAGTATTCTCCCTCTCTTCTACTGCCTGTTCATTCTCCACAACAGTGTTAATTTTGGCAGCTATTTTTGATTTAGTCTTAGTCTTTTGACGAAAATGCATTTTAGTTATAGTCACATTTAGTCATTTTTAGTCTAGTTTTAGTCGTACTGAAGCTGTACTAGCTCTGATCTTGTGTCTCTGAGCGAGTGAGCGGGGCGGGGGGCGGAGCGGAGCCTCGGGACCGGTGCGCTATCTGGGAGGACACACACACAGACACACAGACTCACTCGCCCGCTCCTGATACTTTATGACGGCCTGATACGATGATGTTAAACAAATTATTGTGACTTAGTCAACCACCGACATTTTCGTCTCGTCAACGAATGTTAAAAATAGATTTAGTCATAGTTTTTATTTTCAAAGATCCGTTTTCGTTACGTCTTCGTCATTGAAAAAGGGTCGTTAACGAATATATTTCGTCATCGTTTTCGTCAACGAAATTAACACTGCTCCACAACATTCTATTTTCATTACATTTCTATTGATTTTGGTTATCTGACCATTATTAAGATTTTGCTACCATATATAGTTGGCAAGCAGCTCTAGAGCAACAGTGTTTTTGCATAATCTTTGTATCTAACACAAGTTCATAAGTTTGAAAGTGATTCTTCTCATCTTTCTCTCAGGAAGAGGGTAATTAAGTACATTTGTTAAATAATTAAATAACTATGTGCCATGCCCCATAGTTTTCTGAGAAGAACTAGAGCCTCAGCACCCATCTTCAAGAGGAGTGTGCAGTTTCCAAAAGCAGATTCAACACCAGCTGGCACCTGAGTAGAAACATTTAAATATGAAGAAAATTTGTTTTGACATAATATCTTCTGATACTGTAAGTTTGGACAAAGAGGTGGAAAAACATTGCCAGTGCTCACTTAGATGTTCAGAAGAAAACAAGCAACATGGGCTGCCTATTCAAGGTGAAATGTCTCTTGTCAAGTGACACAGAGTGATGTTAAGGCTGAAGGCTGTGTTGTTGCAGAGGATGCAGCGCTGCGAAGTCGTCTCACTGAGTGTCTGGAGACCATCCTCAATAAAGCCCAGGAGCCACCCAAGTCCAAGAAGGTCCAGCACTCCAACGCAAAGAACGCTGTTCTGTTTGAAGCCATCGCCCTCATCATCCACCATGACAGGTTGTTCACATTCACAATGACTACCTTTGCTCAATTCCTGGAATATAAGTGATTAAAGAGATGTGTTGTGGAAAAATAAAGTGTGCTAGAGAAGTTAACCTTTAGTGTCACTGGACAGATAAATGTAAGATTTTACTCCAAGTGTTGCAAAAAACAAAACAAGAGCAGAAAAAATTATGTTTTACCACAGGTCTAAGCTGTTGTAGCTGTCATTGGGTCACAGTTTGAATGTTGAAATGCGTTATTGGATGTTCCACAGTTCTGATTTTGTGTCTCGTCCCTCAGTGAGCCCACGCTGTTGGTACGGGCCTGTAACCAGTTAGGTCAGTTCCTGCAGCACAGGGAGACCAACCTCCGTTACTTGGCCTTGGAGAGTATGTGCACGCTGGCCAGCTCAGAGTTTTCTCATGAGGCAGTAAAGACGCATATAGAAACTGTGATCAATGCTCTAAAGGTGAGTCCTTCATCAGTTGCTTAATGATAAACTTTTGCATTTTAAGGTGAAAAAATATGTGCATTCGTGTGTTATCGTTTTATTTCTTGAGCAGAACTCCAAAACATTGTGCTATTTCAAAACCATTTGTAATGTGGGGCTCTTTAGATTTTTTTAAAGAGAGGAATTCAAATCCCAACTTCTGCTCACTGTGACGGAACCTAATGATCTGCTCTTTCAAATGATGTGGATACAAGGGGGGGATTGTCGGGATGGCGCGGCCAGTCTTCCATGTTTCATTTCACGCCTTCCCTCAATGTGTGTCTTCAATACAGACTGAGCGGGACGTGAGTGTCCGTCAGCGGGCTGTGGATCTGCTCTACGCCATGTGTGACCGCAGCAATGCCAAGCAGATTGTGGCAGAGATGCTGAGCTACCTGGAGACGGCCGACTACTCAATCAGAGAGGAGATAGTGGGTCATCAGCATAAGCCTTACCATCGTTATATATTCCTATATGTGCTTCTCTCACCCTCAGCCTCTCACTTTTCTCTACCTCAGGTGCTTAAGGTGGCCATCCTGGCAGAGAAGTATGCTGTGGACTACACCTGGTATGTGGATACCATCCTCAACCTCATCCGCATGGCCGGCGACCATGTCAGTGAAGAAGTGTGGTATCGGGTCATTCAGATTGTCATAAACCAAGACGACGTCCAAGGCTATGCTGCCAAGACTGTTTTTGAGGTGAGCGTCACAGATTAAAAATGACCATTGTGCGTTACATCAGTGGCTATCAAAACATCTACATATTTTCTGAGTGGTTGCCACCTAAATTGAAATTGCTTTCAAACATGCACTGATTTTCCTGAAAGTTTCTGGAAGGACTGAATGTTAGAACTCAGATGTATTACTCGTTGCTCTGGACCTTTTCCTGAACCTTTCCCTCAAGCTATTCAGTTAAAAGAATGGAACATGTCACAGTGTGAGCCCATGTGAGAATACTACAGGAAAAAGCTAATTCCCAGCGAGTGAGCTCTTTGAAGAACCCACAGGTGTTGAACAGCTGTAAACAAAATTACTATTTTCTGCTGCAGAATTTATACATCTTGCTGTTCCTCCTCAATGCTCCTCCCAGGCACCACCTCTTGCCTGAATGTTGTGGAATTTGTCCTGAACGCATCTGACCTGTTTAATCCTATGCTAGGTTCTTCATATGTGAAAGGCAAATTTTCAGACTGAAAACAGCTTTAGAGTAGACGGCAGTGTATTGTTTATTTCACATTAATCCTAACCCAATGCTGTCATGCCTTTTTGATCTATTGTAGGCACTACAGGCACCTGCCTGCCATGAGAACCTGGTTAAGGTGGGGGGTTACATCCTGGGAGAGTTTGGTAACCTAATTGCTGGTGACTCACGTTCCAGGTAAAAGAACATCATCGATATAGTGAAATTCTATGTTCTGAAAGTCCTATAATTTGTCAGCTGATGTTTCTGCTCAGCTCTTGTCTTTGACTTGGTTGGTTTTGACAGTTTCTATAGGAACATATTTTCTCCCTTTCCTCAGGGGTTATCTGGACTGTAGCTATACAAGTTGTATTTGTCACAATACTGAAAAATGACATTTGAAAATCCAACAGTGATGTCTCCTCTAGAAAACGTCTCTTCTCTCTCAGACCTCAGTGACTATTTTCCTGAAACAGAGTAGCTTTAATGGAACCAACACTATCTACATGTCTAGAATGTTGGGGAACCAACCCTTAATATGCCATGTTAAAAATCTAACATGTTTTATTGACTTTTATAATGTGATTTTGATCTAGTTCAGAGCTACCATCCGTAGGTCTAACTGTTAATGTGTTGTTTTCTTTTGTCTCGTTTGTTGTTCAGCCCTCTGATCCAGTTCAACCTTCTTCACTCCAAGTTTCATCTCTGCTCTGTGCCAACTCGTGCACTGCTGCTGTCGGCTTACATCAAGTTCATTAACCTGTTCCCAGAAATAAAGGCCACGATCCAAGACGTCCTGCGGTCGGACAGCCAGCTCCGTAACGCTGACGTGGAACTTCAGCAGAGAGCCGTCGAGTACTTGAGGCTCAGCTGCATTGCCAGCACTGACATATTGGTTTGTGAATAATTATGCAGGGAGTGGACAGCATATTTATAACACTCTCCTCTGTTACTGTTAACTGCAACTGGCTTCACATTCCTGTCTCTCTCTCCCTGGCTCTTCATAGGCCACAGTCTTAGAAGAAATGCCTCCTTTCCCAGAGAGAGAATCATCAATCCTTACCAAGCTGAAGAGGAAGAAGGGCCCGGGCAATCTGCCCGATATCGACGACGCCCGGCGGAATGTCAATGGCAACACTGAGCACATCGAGAAAACTGAAGCCACTAACAAGGTGACTCCACAGTAGCTCTGTAATAAGTAGCTGTATAATAAGGTCAGAACAGTATTTTTTAATGCGTGCCCTTCATTTCACTACTTATCCGTTCATCACATAAACATTATCACTGTCCTATTCTGCATATTCTGCATATTGCTTCTTACTATTTTATAGCCTTTTCCTTTCTTTTCTTTTCTTTTCCTTTCTTTTTAATATTTACTTGATCTTCACCTCTCCTTGTCCTGTCTCCTTTACTCCCTGTCTTTCCTCTCCTCTTTCTTTTCCTCCATCAGTCATCTCTTTCGCTGTTGGCAGACCTTCTACCTACCAACAGACCCCGCCCTGCCTCTTCCAGCCCCGTCATTCTCTCTGCTGGGATCATGGTATATCGATAGTTAGAAACAACACATAGCAAAGTGAATGACTGAGTGAATATTTATTACCACTCTGCGAGTTACAGCTGCTCTTGTCTAGTGTGTTTTCTAATTATGTGGTTTGATTATTGAAAATGTATCTGTTTGATGAGCCATTAGTGCTTTATTATAAAGCCCTTCCCAGACACTGACGTTTTGTTTCAACTCTCAGCTTACAGTCAGTCAACTGTATGTGAAATGCTCAAACACACAATAGCTGTAGTTATTTTGTATTCAAGTATTCATAATACTTGCACCAAGATTTAGTTGCGCTCTGTTTGTAGATGCTGTGTGTTTAAGATTATGTCTGCTGATGTTTCTCTCCTAGGATTCCACTCACTCCTTCACAGACCTGCTGAATCTTAACTCGACCCCTTCAGCAGGACCCAATCTGCTGATTGATGTCTTCTCTGAAAGCTCTACCCTGGAGGCCACAGACGTGTGCGAGGAAAACTTTACCCGGTGAGACCATACTTTGATATAGTCAATGAAATTTGCTGACAAATAGTAGTTGCAGCTGTTTGTAAATAGCCAGACATACAGTAATCCTTATTCAATAAGTTATGAAGAGGCACTCTGCAGAGTTTTCTGGTGGGCTCCATGTCTGAGTGATTAAATGGAAAAACTAAGTCTGTCAATGTCTTGAGGAAAACGCTTGACTGTGTAGTCTCATTCGCTGAACTGAAACTCAACTGATAGGTAGATATTACGCATGCTCCCCAGCTTCTGGAACCAGTAGAGCTGCTTCTGTAACAAATACAACAAACTCCGTGGAGAGTTCTTCATATTTTAAGTTTCCTCTGTGTTACTGGATATAAATGCTGTATTCTAATGACTTCCACGTTTTTGTTGTTTTTTAAATGATCTACAGTTCGGCATTAGTCTTTGACTTGTTGTGCCTGATTCTGGCAATTGAAGCTGCAGTTATCAATCAGTTCCACACTTCTCACAGGAGATTTTACCCGTTTATCAAAGTTACCTAGAGCAAGAACAGGCGTTCAGGGTAAGGATAATGAATAAAGTAGCACCATTCTCTTTATTCCAGTCAGTGAACCATACATTTATTGATGTAGCTGCAATTTAAAGTAAAAAATCGTGTTTCTTAAAAAAAGATCAGATCCAAGCTGCAGAGGTATCCTAACTTTTAATTTCTCATATGGCTCAACTCCAGAAACAGTGAATCTAGTTTTTCCCCTAATGGAGAAAGATTTATTAGACCCTACCCTCCTAGCATATCTAAGAACACAACTTTAAAAACTCCACTGTAGCTTGTGACACAGTCTTTATATGTTCTGTATCAGTAAACTCATGCATCTGGTCTGAACAGCCTCCTGCCTTTTTTCCATGTTTTTCCAATGTGAAAACATTTAAAACTTTTCTTAAAGCAGAAGTTTTCAAAACTCTGTGTTGTAAATGTGTAATTGTGTGCTTTTAAATTCCAGGTTTGTGTGTAAGAACAATGGTGTGATCTATGAGAACCAGCTTTTGCAGATTGGACTGAAGTCTGAGTACAGACAGAACCTGGGTAAGAAGCTTGATATCACAATGTGTTTCTAATAGGTCAGAATGTTTCATCTTTTACTGCTGGGAAGTCACATCAGACTTATTTTACACAGCCTGCTCAAGGCAGCAATGTTGTGCATTAATTCTGTCAATCCATTGTCTGCAAAAGAACAGAGAACTTGTGGGAAGGGGGGGGCTGACATGGCTACAAAAAAACGCTGACACTGTTGTTACACATCCTGTCTCACAGGGGCAATGATTTGTCAGCTTGTTTGGTTCAGTATAAACCAGCAAATGAGGGAATCTGAATGAAATTGCAGACACTTTTATATAGTGTCTAGAGTATATCATTTGACATGTAGTGGATACTGGTCAGATGTGAGCTGTTCAACAGGAGGAACTGAATGATTGTTCCTGTTGTCCTCCAGGTCGCGTGCACATGTTCTATGGCAACAAGACATCTACCCAGTTCCTCAGCTTCTCCTCATCAGTGACCAGTTCTGATGCACTCAAGACTCATATCCTTTCTACTGCTCAGTGGCTAAACGCTCAGTTCGGCTTCCAGCACAACAGAAAGGGTCTTGTAAATAGGTATCAGAGTGATGCTGTCAGACCTGTGTTGTTGAGTTATTGGTAGAATCCTTGACTCCTCGTCTCCACAGCTGAATGTCCAGACTAAGACAGTAGAACCCGTAGTAGAAGGTGGGGCTCAGGCCCAGCAGATCCTCAACATTGAGTGCGTGTCAGATTTCACGGACGCACTGATACTCAACATCCAGTTCAGGTTGGTGTCTGAATCCATCCTTTGTTGTTTCTGGTATCCAGCGAAATATCAGCTGATTCCTCACTCTGTATGTGAACAGGTACGGTGGAGCTCTTCAGAACATTGCAGTGAAACTCCCTGTGATGCTGAACAAGTTTTTCCAGCCCACCGAGATGATATCCGAGGACTTCTTCCAACGCTGGAAACAGCTTGGAGCGTAAGACTCTCTCCATTTTATCAGTGCTTTGCTGCTTTTTCCTGTCGGCAGTAAGTGATGTCCCTTCCTGTATTTCATGTCTCTGTCAGAAGAAACGCCAACAGTTGAAAAACATCAGTTCAACGTTTTAATTGATTAATAAAAAGACAAAAAAAAATTAACAGATCAATCTGGAAGTATAACAGTTTTAGTTGCATCACTTGTTGAAACCAATTCTTTTTACTAAAATAGGATTATGCAAGTGCTCCAAAATCTATTATTTTAGCAGGTTTTTAATTTTAAGCTGGCTTCACATTTGCCACGTTCTTCTGAGAAAAATATTATATTTGATAAAATTCTTATATTTGCTGTATCAAATTAAGTAAAAACTCCCTGAACCTGGCGGTGTTGCTTGATCAAAGCAAATTGTTTAGGCAACAACGTACCCAGGGTTTCTTTGAAGTCTTAAAAGTCTAAAACTTTGATAAATGTATGATATAATTATTATTATGAAATAATTCTAGTGCAGTGCCTGTTCTCCACATGCCTGTTTGGAATGGGCTGGTCGCCTGGCCTGTGTTAATGCTGTTTGCAGCTCTCTTGCTGAAACTGTTAAAGTGAGCAATGAGGAAACCAGATTCTGATGTTATAGTCTGGGGTTAGCTTATTACCTTTCAAATTTGCTGTTATGTATAAATTCAAATTATTAGCCCAACTTGTGGAATTTCTTTTCAATATTGCATGTATTAACTATGTCTTAAATATCTAGTCTAGGTTAGTACAAATACACATTATTTGAAATGATTTATTTATTTATTTAAAGGAAGCATGTAACAACAAAAAGTTTAAACAGAATGAGGTTGTGTATAGGTTTGTTCGTGATGGTTGCTGTTATTTTTCTCCTTGTGAAAATCAGTATGTATCCCCCCCCCCCCCCCCCCCTTCTCTCTGTGTCCTCAGGCCTCAGCAAGAGGTTCAGAAAATCTTCAAAGCCCAACACCCGATGGACACAGACGTTATCAAGGCCAAGGTACCAAAACAATCCGACCTTTTTAATAGAAACTGCTCAGCTGCTGACATCCACCAGCTCATTGCGAGATACTCCTTTGTTAGCTGTGACTATACACACATCATCATAGCAAAGAGAAAATCTTCATTAATGGTCTGCTTCCTTTGGTTGTTTTTGCTCCAAGTTTCTACTGGTTTTAATAGTGCTCCATTTAGTATATATTTAGTATCTATTTCATTTCTTTAATGTCTGATTCAAAACCTATAGATCATTCTCCAGACACTTCCGGCATTAAGTAACATTCCCCAATGTTAGAGTCCAAAACTTATTTTTCCTCTTTTAATTCTTAACTACACAAGACTAAAATTCTGTGTGAAAACTATTGGCTGTTAATGAAACTCACATATGATGTCGATGCTGATTTTAGACATGAACTGAAGTCTGGACATTTTCTTGAGATCAGAGGGAATGAAAGTGAGAACGTGATCACCTGAGTGATCCCCTGTGAGAATACAGCAGGAAAATGTCCGGAGAATACACAGCCAGTGACTGGGCGTGTTGATAGTGTGCTTAACACGCGAAACAGAAAAAAACAAAACGAACACAAAGATCCGGGGTTGAAAAAGAGGAGCCATTAAGACTGCTATTTCAGAGCATTTGACGATAAGAGCAGGCGCCTGTGTCGTTGTGCTGTAGCCAAAAACCTGTGATGTCCACAACAGACTTAATATGTCCTGCCTCCTGCTGCTCTCCCCGGCCGTCACTCCTCACATGAACCCTCTAGATATTATCCAGTTGTTCTGAACGTGTCTAGCCCAGACAATCTCCTGCTGTGTACCTCATAAATGAAAGGGAAAAATGAAACTCAATATTTAACATTAACCAGAGTTCATGTCTGAAAATAGCTGTAGTCTCATGTGTCTGATAAGTTCCCATATGAGGGAAAAGTGTATTGAGAAAGAATTCAGATCATTTTATTAAGGTAACAACCTGCACCAATAAGAGCAGGCTGTGATCATCACTGTTGCAGACGACGGGGAACAGAATTAAAGAAAAGAATCTAGACTCAAGGTCCACGTTGTTCTGACAGACTTCAGCCCTGTGTGGAAAACATTTTGATCCCTTTTGTATGTTCATGCAGATCTTAGGTTTCGGCGTCGCTCTGTTGGAGCAGGTGGATCCCAATCCTGAAAATTTTGTCGGAGCTGGAGTCATTCACACTAAAAACACTCAGGTGGGCTGCCTGCTCAGACTGGAGCCCAACGCACCAGCCGAGGTAAACGCACGCACGCACGCGCACACACACACACACACACACACACACACACACACACACACACACACACACACACACTCATGCAAATCTTATACTCATCTCTGCATTGAACCCCCATCACTCAGACTGAGTAACCGTGTGTGTATTTTCTGTGCAGATGTACCGTCTGACCCTCCGGACCAGCAGGGAATCAGTGTCTCAGAGACTGTGTGACCTCCTCTCTGAACAGTTTTAGACTCAACACAGCTCCAGCATTTTTTACACCTTTACTCTCCTTTGATTGGAACTGATGTATTGTACTGTGTACATTCTCTTTTTTATTCAAGTTATTTTTCACACATATCCTTACTAATGTGTCACTGGTTTCAACATAGATTATGTGTGTGTGATATATGTGTTTGCGCACACACTGTGAACACCTCTGAATGATCGTATGTTCTGCAGCTCTGAAGTTTTAGGACAAGGTCACACGTACGCAGATGCAGGCAAATGACGGGTTGAGCTCCATGTGAAGCAGCACTGGAGATTTGCTTCACCACAGGAAGTGAATGTTTCATTCGCCCCCTTGCTCGCAAAGGTTGGAAGTGAACAGAAAGCAAAGGTTCGACAGTGATAAATTTACGTATGTGTGTCCAGGCCCTTAGTGTGTTTTAGCAGCTTGGTAACTGCCTTTCCTATTCAGACATTTTGAAGAGTCGCTGAGGAGATGTGAATGAGACCGAGTCAGTTAAAAATCTCAGTAGGAGAAGAAGAAGAATTTACCAATGATCTCAACTATGAACTCAGTTGTTTCAAACCATTGTTACACAGGACTGAAAAGCTTTCCCTCGTCTCCTCACCCACTTGCACTTTTGTAAAAACACCAAAGTCATCTCAAGAGGAAAATCAAAGCTATGTATTTTTAGTTTCATTGGCAAGATTTTAGCTGCATTCAGCACAAATTTTACACATAGAATCCTGACACTCGGATAAAAGATATGGATATAGAACAGCAGGTAGCAGATGGATAATCAGCTTCTCACGGTGAAGAAGTCCTTTTGTTTCCAGGTTCTCTGCTTCTCTTAAGTGCCTCTAAATCTTCTCTGTCAAGAAGAGAAAGAGCCTTCAAACAGACGAGAGTCTAAAGCACCACACTACACTTCTTCACAGAACACTGCCAAACCGGTGATATTCCCATGTCTGTATAACCAAGTGTATTTTCTCTTTTATAAAATGTACTTGTATCATCATACTTGATGCTTTGGCTCTGTCCAAAGGTGAAAAGGAAATTCTACCATCACGTCTAAAGCAGGATTTAAAACATCAAGCTGCAGTTTGATATGTCAAAGTCCTAAACCCTCTAAAACAGCAATTTCTATTTTTCACATGTTTTTGTACAAACACACAAGACATGACAGGTTATTTAATCAGAGGTGTATGTAGGGGGGTATTTTTTTCAGCATTGGACTCAGCGACTAAAGCGGCATTCGCCTGTTTCCTGTCTGTAATGCTAAAGTAATCGTCCTCTGACTGTAGCTTCATTTCTTTCTCAGACAGTGAAAGGAGAGTGAGATCTCACTCTCAGCATGTAAGTGGAAAGATCCTAAACTATTTCTTCCATGGTTAAACAACTTACCTATAGAAGTTACCTTATCTGGACCTGAAAAGCTTTACTGTGACTATGGGCCTATAACATATATTCACTCGTGTCTTGTCAGATGCCCAGGTGTCACTTTGTGTATCCTGTTCAGCACAAATGTGGAAGTTCAGGGACTTCTGATGTGTAGCAATGAGTGAAATGATTAGTTTGCAATGATTAGAAGAAAGTGTAATTGCTAGTGACCACTTGACAATGTTCTTTCTAGTCTGTTTCCTGTATTATAGTGCTTGTGTTTAGTGTGAAAGGTTTTGTGAGACAAACACAGAATTAGCACCTGAGTCATTCTCCTCTGAAGTATTATGTTTGTTTCATTTTAATCTTTCAATTCTTTATTCTGGTTTAGTGACTGAACTGTTGATGAAACGCAACACCTACATAAATGCTGATCCTAGTCAGTTTGCTACATGTGTAATTAGGCTGCTTGTTATAATCTCTGAGGTGATAATTCAATGTTCTGTTTACAGCTTGTTTTCCGCACATGGCACAACAATTCAGTGAATGCATGTTCAAAGCAGCAGAACCTGTGTCTTGTCATATTTTTGTGCAGTATACTCTGCAGTAGTATAAACTATGTTTGGGTCAGTGTATTGTACTGACTCAACAGTACAGACACGTGCTCAACCAGACCTCTGCTTTTTACCAGGGTCCAGATCTAGTCCAGTCCTACACACAACCTTAGTGATGTAATGAAAACTTTTTGACTTGATCAATAAGTGATCACACAAAAAATATCGATTGTTGATGTGTAGCCTGAGGTTAGGTTAAACTATGCTGTAGATCTTTGGGCCTTGTCAATAACAGCACCATGTACTGAGTGAATCTGTTGCTTTATCCACTGAACTCCGTGTTTTGGATCCGTTGCCATTTCAGCTGTGGACCTCGGTGTCTCTCTGTGCCTCCTAAAAAGGGCTCCTGGGCCTGACAGGAATGTACTGGATGTGGTGTTGCTCTTCAATATCCTCATACAATAGATGATTTTACAAATAAACACAAGTGTAATCATATTACTTACCTTTTTATGGAAATAAACATTTACTACACTATAATTATATAATATGGTCAATATGACTCAGTTAAAACAGTTTTCTTGCAACCTATGACTCAAGTTCAAGTCCTGGAGTGAGAGTGCAGATGTGTGTTCTGCTTTGGAAGATTCTGATATAGAAATGACTATATAAAGAAATGGCGGCACCACTCAGTTGATTTGTCTACTCCCTATCCTGTATTGATTGCTAAAAAAAGATACTACACATAAAGTGAAGTAATGATTTAATCCCATCCTTATGATTCACTTTCCATTTAATGCTCAACCCATAGCAAGGTCACAGATTTGATTTTTGTTATTGATTTCTACTTTAATTATATCCCCATGAGAAGTGTGTATATGTGAGCTTTGTATAAATGTAGCAATTCTCACAACTAAATGTAAACTGAGCGTCATTTCAAAGAACAGCACATTTCACATGCACGGTTTCTTTCATGTGTCTCTCTGCAGATAAACCCAGATATTAGGAAGAAAAAAATAAAGGTTGATGGACATCAACTGCTAGACACGTTAGTAAAAAAGCGTGAACTTATTCCACACATCACTTGAAACTTGCAGCAGTTTGTCACGGACGCTACACTTCATCTCTGTTCATTGAGGTATTGAAGGTCCACTGATTATTTTTCCTTATCTTTTCCGTAAATATTGTCACTACAGATTTATTCAGTGCTCACTCCTCAGAGGATCCAGACCTTCAAGTAAAACTGAATATCTTCCTCTGGACTTGATGACAAAACCTGAGCACCCCTTTGTTTTTACATCAGACGCACTGAACAGTTGTCTAATGGGACTTCACAGCGGATGTGTTGCTGGTGTAAAAGATGAAATGCAGCAACAGATGTGGAATACAAAAAATACATATTGTTGAAATAACAAATGCTTAAAATTGTGTTTTTACCCCTTCCCTGCCTCCCTGTGCTTTTGACTTAAAGTTTTCACTCTGCAAAGGTATAAGCAAAGACAGTAAAAAGTGTGATTCAATGTGAAAAGTAGATGTGGTCTCTGTAGAGCTCATATCTCCACGGAGGCTCAGCAGTAACTTTAAATTCAATCAAGCTGCACCAAATTTCCCACACAGTTCTCTAACAATGTCATTTTTTTTCATCATGAAACATTATTTTCACAATGAGATATGACTTCTAGAGTTGGGACCAAAAGTATGTTGTGACTATTGTACATGTTTTGAGAATTCTAAATAGACAAATCATCAGTCGAAGGCATGATAAAATCCCATGTTCTTTTTATTGAAACATAAGCAATGTTTTTTAAATATAAGGCCATGATTTTTTTTTAATGATCAATCATTTCATACAAATATATATATAAAACTAAATCACATCAGAACTTGGTGTTTGTACCTTCTCTCTTTAGAACAACAGAAGTTCTTCTTTGTCAGACTTTTGCACACGTAACAAAGTAGTTTGTTCAAATCAACCTGGAGTCCATTCATGTGATCTCACTGACTCCGTGCAGGACCCCTCGTTTCCTGAGGACACTTAGTTCTCTAAGCCTATGGCCGAATGTGAGGGCTTGTTGACCAATCAGACGCCTGATCGAGCTGTATTATGGTTGCAAATGTTAACATCTGGAGAACTATTAACCACACCCTGATACACAGCGTGTGATTTATAACACAACATTGTAATCCAGAATAAATGATGACCTGGGCTCAATATTTTAAGAGGTTGAAGAGTTGTGTGAAATTTCAATGGTGACTGTCAGTTAAGGCACATTTACATGAAAATGCACAACAGCAGCAGGGCCCTGCATATGATATTAATCATAGTCTAATCTCCTAGGAAAATGCCAAAGTGACATTGTAATAGAGGGAAACCATGTGTAGGAAGTTTGTTGGCTAAAACGAATACAGACTAATTCAATAGACCCACAGGAAATCCTCCCTGCAGACATTTCAATGTTGGAAAACAGTGAAACGGCAGCTTAACCTTAAAACATATAGTCAAGATGAAAATGTAACCATTGTCAACATTCACTGAATTTTGGACAAGCTTATTCAACTTGTTTATTCATCTAAACCAGTGCCACACAAGAGGCTGTGCCATAGACCTTCAGTATGCCAACTGTTTTAGAGACATGTTGATTCAACTGTATGATCAGTTTGGAGGATGAAGGTTGTGTTGCATTACTCAGGTGTCTCTGTTTCCCTTATTGTATGTAGAGGTGTTTCTATTATTATGTCCACGTCGACTTGAATCATCAGCTCTCGAAGGCAGTTCCCACATGAGGGTTAGGGTTTCTTTGTTGTTGGTGTCAGCCCTCTGAGGATAGTGAAGGCTGACAACCTATTTTAACACAATCATTAAGGTAAAACAGCCAGAAACAAAATACATCGTCTACATATATGAATACATTGTTCTGGCTGTTTGTCCGGTCTAACTAGGACACCTGGGGAAGTCCATTTCTGAGAATGACTCAGTCCTGATAACGCACATCTGCTCTGAGTTCCTTTGCAACATAGTTGAGCAGCGCAGCGGTGACCTGCTGCTGGAGAGTTGCGTTGCCCATCACAAGAGCGAGGAGCTGGGCTACGTCTGTCCAGTCCAGGCTGCCCAGTACGGCCACAATGTCAGTATAGAGCTTCTGTTTCTGGTTTTGTGGCAGCTCCATCAGGATCTCAGGTAGAGGTCTGAACTGGCCGCTGGTCAGCCAGCTGCCCAAGAGACCACCAACTGCTCCGCCTGGCAGACACACAACGATGAGGAGGAAGTGGATACAGGGTCAGTTATAGGTTTAGAGCCAAACAGATCTATCAGTTGGCTGATAATATCAGTGTCAGTCCTTAACAGACGTATAAGTATCTAAGTTTATGTTTGCCAATATAAAAAAGTATAATTCAGAATTAACAATGCAGAAAATATATGCATTTATGTTAGGATCCATAGGTGTATGTAATTCCTTACTTCGAGTTCTATAGATTTAGTTGTATTTGTGTCTTATTTTTATTTTATAGTTATTCATAACGTTTATGGTTAGACTAAACAAGTTTAATTATTAGAGGAGTTTACTCTATTCAATTCAATGACAGTGGGTGCTACTGTTGAAAATGAACCAAATGGGTTTTATGAACCAATTTGCTAGGCTGTTTTGGCCAATGGGAAAGTTTTGTAATGGGAGTGTCCAGCTACTATATGACAGAGATAACACTAACTACTGCAGCAACTCTATTGGCAAGTCTCTCAGTCTGACAGGAAACAGAAACATGGTGAAAAGTGACCATTACAAATCACTGAGCCCATGGTGACATCTTTAAATTGATGGCTCTGTATTATCAGGAATTAAAGACATAGAAGAGAGCAGGAGAATCTCCACAGGATTCACTGCGAGCTAGTGGGGGGGTTGATAATGCTTTTTACACGAGACAGATGCAAAAATCTAGACAAAACCCATTCATTACATCCGTTACATCCTGCCTCTGCCAACTGCTACACCCTTCACCTGAATGCTCCTGGGATTTCAGTGCATGTGAATGAGTCTGGGTGGAGAATCTCCTGCTGCATTGTGCATGTGTGAAAGGCAAAACTCAGCAGCATGTGCAGACCCAGTTCTGCAGAATTCCTTTTGGTGGTCCTGACTGAAAACGCCTCCAGTGTTGGCGACATCTAGACCAGCTGTTATATAATGACATCACAAATAAAGTAATCAGGTCTGGTGTTTTTGTGACGGTGTAAGTTCTCACCCACAGCAATCCCAGGAGGTCCACAGAGCATCCCACCTAGAAAGGCAGTCCCTCCTGCCACCATCGCTCCTTTGGTGGAGTTTTTCACCGCGACCTTGATCTGATCGTGTGCTGATATCTCACAGCACAGACGCATGACGTCATTCATGTGGGGAGGCATCTCTGTGTTGAGGCACTGGCAAGACAGGAGGGAAGAGGGTCAACTCTACTGTGGAGTCATCATTAGGAGTAAGAAGGAGCCCGGCTGTAAGCCCTGGCTCAGACGAGACCATTGACATGACAGTGTTATGATAAAGCATCTTCCTAACTTAACATCATCACTAAAAGAAAATGAACAGTATTAAAATATAGCTAATATAATTCCGCCTGTGACTCAACACACCTAGTGTCTTGTATAACTTCTCTATAGCTTCACTTAATGTCTCATAGTCAGTAGATTTCTTCCGACAGGGACAGAAGTATAAAGAGCTGAAATGTTAACAGGGAAGAATATGAATGAGAATAACGTTACAGTGACATATTGGTGGTAATGCTAAACCCACCTTAACTGTTATTGTCGGTGAGTGGTGAAATTCGCAAAAACAATTTGCAATGAAAGAAATGATAAGAATACATTGACGCGAACCAGGTCATATAATCAGAGCTGGTAGTTTCTTCTTTCAAAAAATCCTCAGATCTCTAACTTAGGTTTGCCCTTACCTTATTTTCTAATGCAGCTGACTTCATACTGATGAAGTTAAGCTCAAATACAATTAACTACAGTCTTGTGATGAATCCTCCCAACAGGACGGTCATAGTAATATAATATAATATAATAAACTGGAATGTTGTTGAACTAGGAGGAAGAAAAAAAGGTGCAGCACATCGAAGGCTTCACAAGAATAAATGCTTTCACTTTTACTTCCACACATCATAAAAGAAAGTTGAATTATTTAAATACACTGTACACAGTTTTTTTTATAGATTTTTACTTATATCAAATTAACCTAATGCTTTTCGCGGCTTTTATTATAAAATCAACTAGTTTCTGGATGGAGTCTGGCGTGAGAGGTTCGTCACAGAGTTTCGCAGTGTGGTTTAAACCGTGTCTGATACAGTACACGAGCTAGTGTCCAGTCCTGTTACTGACACTAGGAGCTGAAGACAGTGCTAAACAACGATGATTTGACTAAACTTCAATATCAAGTTCCTGCTAGGTTTGAAATCGGAACCACGCGCTGAGCACATCAGCTCAAACATCCCCTCCAGTGTAAGTCTAATACAGTTGGTGTGAAACATTAGTTTCTTACCTTCAGTCTGCTGAACTATCAAACTAAGTTTAACCGACACATGGATGTGCTCCCACTGTTCTGTGACTTCTTCGTCCTCCCTTTCTTTACAGTCTGGCAACAACTTCCCGGCGCATTAGCGCCACCTTGTGGCCAGGAATGTGTATGACCTGCTTTATTCTATATGTAGGTTTTGTAGCAGAAGGTCAGTGCGCAGCATCTTAAAGCTGTAGTACTACACAGATTGCATAGCTTTATCAAACATTGTACACACAAACTGAACTTTACGTTCCTGTTAATATTAAATCTATGTCACATTATTGACACAAGAAGAGTTTACAGTATAATCAGGCATGGCATTTTGGCTGCTTCATTAAATGCAATACTGCAATCTAATATCCATATTTATATTTGGAAGACAGACTGTAATTAACATGATTATATAATTGTTTTGGCACCCCTATATTTATATATATATATATAGAGGGTGAGAAAAAAAAAGCCTTGGCTGCAGAAGCAGCATGTTCACCAGTAAGGGAGCAGCAGGTCAGTCAAAATCACTTAATAGAAAAGACACACACGAAAATCCCAGTATGGCTAGCTAGCAATCATTAAATAAGTTCCACGTTTTGGAAGCTAATGGGAGTCCAAAAAGTATTAAAAAAGTACCTTTGAAGTTTAAAAAACGTAGATATTAATTATGACAATCATAATAACAATAAATTATCTTGCCATCAGTTAGTTTACACATTCATTTAAATTGTTTACTGATGATGAATGTAAAAATCAGTATTGTAAACCTTGAAGTTTGTTGCCTAACAATGTACATTTTAAGTTGTTCGCTTGTTTACAAATGATTCAAAGATTTGTTGGAACCATTTTGAAACAAATGGATAAGTGGACCTACAATCACTACGATGGAATGACCTGAGGTAATATAATCATACTGCTCATCTTTCTAAATGGACTTCAATTTGATGAACAACTGAACAAAACTGCAGGTGTCAGGAGAGAAATCCATGGCAGTGGTTTCAGGAATATCTTTGAGTGTAGGATTTCAGATCACGTCATGATCTGCTCCATCTTTTAACAGGTGACATCAGAAATCAGCCAGAAAAACAGTTTTTCTTTGTCCTGGTCCTGAGTAGGAATGTTAAAGGCTCATGCATCTTTCAGCGTGTGTACAGATATTTTTAATTGCTATTATTATGAATAATAATAGTTGTTATCCTACAGCTCTGGAGTCAGAGATACCTGCAAAGAGAGAGAGTGAGAGTGGAAGAGAGAGAGACTAAGGCGGCTAAGGGATAAAGTGGTCGTCCTCCTTCCTGAAGGTTGGCAGTTCGTTCCCCAGTCTGACCCATCTGCATGCCGAAGTGTCCTTGGGTAAGATGCTGAACCCTGAATGGCCCCCCATAGAATAAAGTGCTGCAAATAGATGCACTGTATGAAATGTGTGTGTGTGAATGTAAAACTGTCCTGTGAAGCGCTTTGAGTGGTCATCAAGATTAGAAAAGCGCTATATAAATACTAAACCATTTACCATTTTAGGATGGGAGGAAAAAGACTTATAGTAAGTGACACGTAGTAAAATAGATAAATGAATGATGGGGCAGAGAGAAGGAGAGAAGTGCTCAGTGCATGATGGGAGTTCCCCAAGCAGTCTGAGTCCAAAGGAACATAACTAAGGGGTGGTTCAGGACTCACCTGATCCAGCCCTAACTATAGGAGCGTTTTAAGTTTAACCTTGAATGGAGAGATAGTGTGTGACTCTCCAACACAGAGTGGGAGCTGGTTCCACATGAGAAGAGCCTGGTAGCTGAACTCTTACAGATTCTTGGAACCACAAGAGATCCTGTGGGAGCCAAGTGATCTATTTGGATAGTATGGGGTTATGAGCTCTTTGTTATATGAAGGGTCTTGATTGTTAAGGGTTTTCATACAATTGTGCATAGGTAAATTTTTCTACTTATATGATACTGTATTTTACAAAAGCCTTGAAACCTCAACGCACTGCATTCCTATGAAGTGCATGCAAAATAGAAAAAACACAAGATCATTTTAACAACCAGCCATTTTCAATATCCTCAGTGACAATGTACTGAGGCCACATCAGTTCCTGGCAGAGAGTTGATGTAAGAAAAAACTGGTTACACGTTCTACTAGGAAGGACGGCTGACGTCCACTGATCGTTTCTGGCATTCTTTGCTCTCCCTCTGCTTCCTGAGCTTGGTCTTCATGGGAATTGGAGGATCGTCTTTGTCTTTCTCTTCCTCCTCTCTAGATGAGCACTGCTGAGTCTCCTCCGAGACACCTGACCCATGAGCCCGTGGAGCACAAAGACAATCTCTTCTGTGTTTTCCAATTGTTAGACTTTAATGTTCTTGATGCCTAGTGATATTTTACTAAATAAATGTTTCATTTTAAAGAAGTCACACAAAACTATTTCAATTTCTCATCACCATTGTGTGAATAAACTTCATAATGGAGGAAATCTTAATTCAAGCAATGAAATAACAGGCTCTCATTGAGAAACAATCTGCTTCCACAGACTAATTTCACTTCACAATGACGGTTCACCACCTCACCACAAAATAAGAGGTCTGGTGCTTTGCTTGAAGTGTGGCATGGAAACAAGTTTAATTCCCGGTCTGAATTATTGTCGCTGTCCGCCCCTGAATACCAGCTGCATGTTTGCCAACTATAATAAGTGTACTGATTCAACCCAGCAGACAGATCACCGTCAGGTAAAAGTTCTCTTAAGGTCAGTTCTATAGAGACATTCACAGGACATTCTAGGAACGTGTTCTGAAGGTAATTTTTTTTAACTGAAGGGGACATTCCGCAAAGGTTCTCTTAAGGTTACATCTTTTTATTCCACCATTAGCGAATGTAAAATGAAATTGTACGTTTAAAAGCTTGATATTCATGTCAATTATTTATTTATTTTAGCCTATGATTTATTATTATAGAATTCTAGGCTGGTTTTTGAGAACACTGCGGCATAAATCCAAATTTGGCCATAGACATCCATTCTTCACCGATTCTCTAATCTGACACGATCACGGCCCACATCGACACCCAGCGAAAGCGGTACATGAAGGCAGCTTCAGTACCTGTAAGATCCATGATGATTAATTCAGGATTTAAGTCTGTGGCCATGATGACATTCACACATTCACATTAGAGGAACTGCGTTACCAAATAAAAATATAATAACATTTAATTGTTTTGTTTGTGATTTGGATTTTTTTCCCCAGTGGAGCTGACTTCATTATCAAAACAGTTTGTAGCCTAAGGCTCGGGTATTTATGGTCGTATGCTGCCTTTATGAATAATCTTATAATAAACAACAACATTATTATCCTCCTCCAACCCTTTTTCCCGTGCGCCTCCTAGCGCCAGCTGCGTGTTCAGCGCTTGTATACGCTGAAGGAAAAGCACAAAAACCCAACTTATTCAAAAAGCTAAATAGTTTTTACACTTCCTTATTGACTGAGACATTTGACTTGTATCATTCATTAACATATAAATGTTATAAACGTGTATGTCACTGAACAGAGGCTTGAAAAACATTAGTCCACGACAGGAAATATATTCTCTAACATTAGGTTTTGTTTATAAGCTCGAAGACAGTTTTCTGACAACATTCAGCCATGTTCACACACAAATATGATTTAAAAAAAAGTTATATTGTATAAAGTGATAGTAAATAAAGTTATATTATATAATGTTATGTTATATAAAGTGTTCGGTCGCGGTCAATATTTGTCAATATGTGCCACAGCTCGGTGCGTGTGATTGGCTTACGCCTGGTGTGACGCAGCCCCGTTGGGCGGGGCTCAGAGCTGACGTCACAAGACGCAGGGAGGACTCTCCGACACAAACAAGTTCGAGGTCAAAACAAAGTGTGAAGAGCTGCAGCAGAGCCGCAGAGTCTCCGAACAACCCGCGGTCAAACGAGAATACAGAGGAACTCCTGCTCCAGCAGGTGAGTGTGAGTGGGAGAAGAAGTGGTCTTTATGTCAGACATCGGGTCCGTCTGGCTCTGTTCTCTGTCTCCAGTCGTGTCCGCTGTGCGATCATTCCGCAGCCTCCGTTATTCTCACTGAATATACTCTGTCATGTACACTCGTCTTACTGCAGCTGTACAGTCTCCTGTTGTGATCATTATGATTTCAAGACACTGTTCTGTGCGAGCAGTCAGCTGATCTGTGGACAGACAAGAGGGGGGGGGGCATGTCAGCTGATGTCTCCCTCTAATGGACAAGGATGAGGGGACAGTGTCCAGCAGTCTGCCGTTGCTCACAGATTCCACACAAAGACTGATAAGCAGGCAGACAGGCACTCGAGGAAGAACTGTCTCACATGTAGATCTGGTAAACAACAGTATGGAAATGTACTAATAATACTTGTAATATATCATGATATGTTGTGGCCATAGTAGATCGTGTTGTATATACAACGATACTGTAAAACTGCTGAGCAAAAATAAAGATTTGTTGTGCATATAAACATTTACCTACATTAAACCTTATTTAAAATCCAGTACTGTGACTTCTCTCACTTGTTTGGTCAGGTTGACCTCTCAGTGTAGGTTCTGCACACAACAGCGTGTATCAGTAATATTAATAAACTATCCAAAAGTATCCTGGGAACCTGGACCAAGGACTATCAACAAACACTAGATTTACACAACATTTCACGTTATGCTGGAATAAAAGTTATGGGAAACCCAGTGTTGAAATCTCAGTCAGTCAGCTGCGGTCACAAATTAAAGTTATGTTAATGCTTACATGGACGACAGATAACAGATGATGCGTGTTATTCCAGCCTCTTGCATAATGATGTTCTCCAAGCTTTGCATTCCATTACTTGCTGCCCCCCCCCCCCCCCCCATGCGTATATAACTCAGGCTGCTCAGGTTTCCAAGCATGCGTAATGGAAGCACTTGTTGATATACAGTAGAGCAGGTGTCTAGACATGTCTTTGGGGTGTTTACTGAGACAGCCTCAAGGGGAGCTATTTGCACTGTTAAAGACACAAGCTCAGAGGAAGTTAAAGGGATAGTTCACCCAAAAATGAAAATCCATTCATCATCTACTAACCACTGTGCCGATCAAGGGGTGGGTGAAGTGTTTGAGTCCACAAAACTTCCAAAACTTATTCCCAGTGACTTTGCCGCATAGTTGATTTACCTGCTAGTGTTTGGTCATTTACAGAGCGAAGCAGAGGCATCAAGATGATCGGAAAGATTCTTTCTCATCTGCTTTGGAACACATGCGAGGACTTTGAGGCAGCAGACAATGGTTTTGAGGAGATGATGGAGTTTGAGGAGGGAGGATGGATCTTTGTTAATCTCCCAGGTGAGACTTCAAACATTCTTGGGTCAGTGAGGGTACAGCTTACAGCGGGATGAAAACTGATCTTTTCGAACCGGGATGTCCCTCACACAGAGAGCGGGTCGCTGGCAGTCCCTGAGGCGGATCCACTCGAGAACCTGCTGATCGAGCACCCGAGCATGTCTGTCTACCAGATGAGACCCAGGATGACTGGGGAGGAGGAGGAGGAGGAAGAGGAGCAAGGCTCTGATGAAGATGAAGAGGACACTCCCAGGTTAATATCCATTCAAACACTCCAGCCCACACACACACTTGTTTTAGGTCTTGAGGCAAAAATCCCTGACTGAGATTCCAACATAGAAAGTCAAACATTTTAAGATGGGATCATTATAGATTATATAGAACAATATATAAGATGAGATGTACAGTGGTTTTCACCTGCAAAGATTAAATATTGAGAAGTTAATTGTCTATCAGCTTATTGTATATGTTCAATGGAAGAAGAAATATTCTGCTCCTTTATTTAAGCCAAAATAGCAGTAACACAATGTAAAATTACTTCATTACAAGTAAAGGCCAGCATTCAGAATGTCAATTAAAAGTAAAGTGTTACCAATAATGTATAATTTAAGTATTAAAAGTATTATGTATACTATTGGATTAATTGTACTGATGTTTTCATGCATGAGCTGCATTTGACTATTGTAGTTGGTAAAGGGGAGATTAGGCACTTCAACTACTGGATAACACCACGCACAGCCTCAAATATCACGTTTACCTGTTATACACTCGCTATTATGCCTTTTTGTGACCTTTGAAATGAAAACATGAGATTTCCACGCAGTGAATTAAATTAAGTGTCTAGTTCAGTTATAAAATCCAAGTGCACCACTGAACATACAGATATTAAGTTGTCGGCAGTATCCTCATGAACCTGTAAATCTCTTTCAAACCTTGCATAGTATCTCACCATTGGAAACGCCTCATGGTATGACCAATCACAGAGCTCCTCATCTATACAGATCAATCATATGATTTGCCTGGGTCATCCTGTCCTTAATACTTAGTCTTAAATTTAGATATCTTGGGTCATCATTGTCAGATTATCAGTCTAGAAAGCTAGATCTAGGTTTTCTCTCTTACTTCATGGGAACGGCTGCTCATAGAGAAACAGATGGAAGCTAGAGTAAGGATGTTGTGTCTCATCTTTGCCTGGCTACTTTCGAGTTCACCTCGGCGAACGACCCCCATTTTGCTGGACCAATGTGTAATTTTGGCATAACTGGCTCAGTTGAGACAAGACTCAGGTTTACAGCCTGCCGTGCAGACTTCCTACATAGTTTGATGCACTGATTCGACTGATCAAATGTGGGTTGTCCCTGGGGCTTTGGGGGGAGCCCTGTGTTCTCCACAGTGATTGGCCTGGAAATGCTCTTGCTCTGACCTCCACGGGTAGATCCTTAACCTTCCATCTGTTGTAAGTTCACCATTATTTCACCAGTGCCTGGAATTTTCAGAGCTTCGATGGAAGGATTACTTTATCCTCACTTCCATTTTGACCACCAGCTCCATCATGGTGATGTTCCTTGTGTTTTTGGCCCAGATCAGAAAATCTCCTAGGGGAGATGAGGCACTTCTGTGGTCTGCGCCTAGTCTGTTGCTGCTCCAAGCCCCTATCATGGGCGCCAGACTCACTCTCTCTCTGCTTATGGATGAGTGTTTTGTTCAACTTCTTGGCCTTGTCTTCCAGTTGTGATGATTTTACTGCCAGGACCTTGTGGCGCCTCCATCTGTACCTTTGCTTTGTGAGTGCTTTCTCACACAATATGTGTTTCAGAGTGACTAGTTGTCCAAACAATGTGCAGCTTGGGTCCTGTTTTAGTCCCCTCAGGACAAGGTTTGTTAGAATTGGGAGAAGGTCATAGATGCTACAGAGGATGAACTTTATCCGGCTGGGTTCCATCGCCAAAATGTCAGCCCAAAAATTCTTTCCCTCTCTGACTCCTTTTCAGGAGGTCCACTTGCGTTGCTTTCTCATTTGGACTGCTCGGGTTTGCCTCCCCTCCGCCTCCATCTGTCAGATTTTTTCGAGAGACGGTGTCTCAGAGCCAGTTACTTGGCATCCAGTCGCTACTGCCCTGCTGAAGTGGCAGGCCACGTTACCAGCGTACAGATCTTGATTCCAGCTTCTCTGAACCTAATATCTGTGCAGGCTGACAGCACGATGACCTGGCTTTCCAAGGTCACCTGGAATTCTTAAGTTATACCTCAAGTTGCCATTTGAGGCTTTGCTCCCCTTGTTTATATTTAAGATCGGGTTTAGGTCATGAGGGACAGAGAAGTTTCTTTGTCAACCTCCGTATCATACAAGGTGTTTCTTAATTGTTGTAGTGCTTGGGTTATGGAGTCATTGATGAGGTGCAGATCACTCACATTCCTTTTGTTCTTATTTGTTTCTTTGATGAACTGTGCCAGAACTGATTTTAATCACCTGGTGGCTCAGCTGTCACTGAATGGTTATGTTGTCAATGTCGGCAGGAAGGAATAGCTTGGCACATCAGGAGATATGCTCACTGGTATTCTTACAGAGAGTTGTGAGAGGATCGATACCACTCTGTCTGGGTGGTTAAATACTGGATGTAGCTAAAGCTAGAGGATGGTCGCTAGTCACAAAGACTGGAAGCAGGAGAAAGCTGCTAATGTGACAACAAAAACTAAGCAGCAAAAGTGATACGTTTTTCTTTTTGTGCGTTTTATGCTAGAATCGCTGCACCATGTCAGATGGTAAATAAACCACAAATCATAAAACATAAGCAGACTGGGTCGCCACATATTTAACCATATTTAATGGATAGACTCAAGAGCTAGTAATTAATATCTACTGCATTGTAATGCTGATAAACACTATAACCTCAAGACTTAACCCAAATCTGATATCCTGACAAAAGGGATCATTCAAAACCTTGACAAAATGTCATTCTATTTTTGTTCTTAGTCTTATATTAGTTTTGAGAAGGACAGAGGATTTACAACATTCACACAGGGCTGGTTCACAGTAATTTCTCAGGTGTTTATTCACCTAACATAGTATCAACACATACTCTAACATCTCTTCATGTGTCTGTGCAGGCCAGTGGCAGTGAGGCAGCACATTTCTTGGCGTTTGGCTGCCTGGGGAATCCCTCTGCCCTGCAACATCCAGCTGCTGGATGTCCAGAGGGCCAGGACTCAGGCTGAGAGGAAGAAGCTGAGCCGCAGCTCCCTTCACAGGCAGAATTTAGCCAAGATGCGATTCTCCCCAGCAGAGAAGCGCTACGGCCACTTCAAGCAGCCTTTCCAGCGCCTCTGCAACTACTAACAAGCAGTACGGCAACTGCTTGTGAGAGGGTGTGTCTCAGGTTGCCTCCACCACAGCCCAGTGAGCAGCATGGTGCCTTGACTCTGCAATACTCTGGTTTCACTGCAACACTGTAACAGTTTTTAATTTTCGACCCTTACGTTGGCAGCCCTCACTTCTGAAAAAGCTGAAAACAATGAACCTCAATCTCCTGATATCATGAACGACAGTCAGTCGCTCACATTGGAAAACACGAGTAACATGTGCAGTTCCTTTTAAAATATAAGCATATGTACATTTTCGATGATTTGAATTGTGTGACTTGTTTGGATTGTTGTGGTGTGTGACATGTTTTTTCTGTTACAGCGTGTGACGTATGATGCAGTTGGATGTTGCCAGTCCATGATTGTATTCTATCTGTATTATATTATGTGCCTTAGCTTTAGATGTTCCTGTGACAAGTATATTAAAAGCTACTTTCATACCATGTGCACCTGTACAGTACTCATATCATGTGAAATTAATATCTGTGAACTCCCTACAATGAATGTTATTTGTTTCAAATTGATTTTTATTAGAGTGTAATTTCAAAACCAATCTTAAAGTTTTGTATAAAGTGTACCGTTTTATATTTTTCAGCTGGTACCCACTTTTTTCAAACCACACAAATTGTTCATTTTTGACTCACATTTGTATATACAGTTGAATATTATGTTTTTCTATTTTGTGTGTATTTATAAAAATGTAAAAAAAAAGCCAAATAAATCTTGTTTTCTTAAGCTGGTTTCTGTTTAATATGACAGTAAAAATGAAAAAAACAAATTCATGATTGTTCATGTATTTCTAAAAAGAATATCATTGAAAACAGTCAGTCATTGACATTCATGTGGCATTCTTGTCAGTATATTCAAGCTGCATTAAACAACACCTAATGATATAATTAATTAATTGATGTGACCTGGATAAAGAAACCTGACCCTTGTGCTTTATGATTCACTGAGCTTCATAACTAATGTTACCTTCTACAGCAGTCAAGATTTACACTTGTCTGATGTCTTTTTGAGGTAAAGTGAATACTTTGTAAGACTTTAAGGTACAATTGAGCATTTTTAATAGGACCAGTCAATTTCGAAGGCGACGAATCTTTCCCATGAACCTTTTCACCTGCTCTGGGTGGACTGCATTGGCCCAGTGGCCACCCTCCTTGAAATGAGAACCAATGATTATTCCATTTGCATCAAGATAGCGCTCCATGTTGTCATAGGTCACTCCAGAACCAATCAGCACTGGAATTCTCACAGCCTGGGAAACCTCTGCAAAAGGAGAGAAACAGCAAACCAGTTTTTTAAATCATTAAAAATAATCCTTTCAGCAACATCACGTTTTTTAAGTCATACAAAAGCTTTATAAAATACCCATCTTTCACCAGCTCATGTACACGGATGCATTTGAAATCAAATCATACAAAATGCATGTTGAAATTGCATCTAAGCTCATGTCAGTTTAGTGTAGCCCTCTGCACCTGTCCCCACTGTGTCTGTGGTACTGGTGAGAGGGGGCTTAACCGAGAGAGACTGTCACCCAGTGATCTTTGCACACAGCAGAGTCCAACCTCCATACAGAGAGTGCATGTGTGTGTGTGTGTTTGTGTGCTCTCATTTGCGAGTACAAAACTAAGCCTGTGTGCCTGTTATGCTCAAAGTGTTTACTGTGTTGCATGTGGTGGTTGGAAGCTTCTTAAAATAACAGCCCTAGCTATTTGAGGGATTGTCCACTGTCCAGATTTCAGACCTACTGACCCCTGGTCGATACCGACCTGGGGGTATTTTATCCCAGCCCACAGATAAATTCAGTGAAGAATTTGAATTATGCTGGACCGCTACCATGGGAAAAGACTCCATTAAAAGTTAAAATGCTTCATTTTACTTTGGTAGTACCAGGTAAATTATGTAAAGAATTTTAAGTTCAGGTTCTTAGGTAACATTTGGCCCATTTTGGAATGTTATTATTAATTGATCGAAAAATTAACCTATAGGCAGCATTGATTATCTACTTTATATACTGAGTCACATTTTTTACACTCTGTAAAAAATTTTGAAAAGTAAGTGGCTGTAAAATAAAAGTATTGAAGTAACAAGCTTTGTAAATGGTAATAAAAGTATCCAGATATGTAGAAGTCGCAGTCATTTATTCTTTAAATTACAAGTACAAGACTGAAAATCTTACTTAAGTAAAGGTACAACAGGATTAGATGCAAAATGCAAAAACACTACAGTCATATATTCTATGTAGACTAATTATATTTTTGGTTTACAACAAGATGAGATATTATGTCCCTTGTCAGATTGATGTGACAAATTTGTTTGGAAACAGCTCCTTATGTACAAGTTAAGTAGATATGTAAATATTGATTTGTGATCCTTTTAACTCTACTTTCATATCCAACAACCTCTGGGGAATATACCAGGTTTTATTCTATTCTAAAATAAGCTCACTTAAAACAGCTGCTTGTTTAAAATGAACCAAATTTGACACCAGGTTATCACTAACCACACACATTAGAACAGTTTTATAGTATTTCTTTTTTCTATTAAAGAAGCAGCTTTTGTCCACTGGGCAACAAAAATAAAATTTAATGCAACTGTGCCCTGTCACCTGATGATGTTCATACCCTGAGCATATTAACAAAAAGTTACCTTTTAACTCATTGACTTGATATGGAGCAACACTAGCATAATTCCATGTGTTTGTTCATTAATAATACGATATGTGCAATATTGACTCTTCTTTTAGCTTTGCTTTGGTCTCCTGAGTTAAATATCTGGCTCCTGAACTGTTCACTGGTCTGCTTGGGGCTGATAAACAATTGGTTAATGAATATGAGCTTAATACTAAAACAGTGGAACAAACAATGAGCTATAAGGGGCCAAAACCAAGGCAGAGGACAACAGACTAAACATATAATACATCTCTGTGGGTTTGTTGCTATGAGCGATATCTGTAAAGCTACACAACATAAAACATAACATACTTTTTCATTGTTCTCTTTCATGGAAGACACTTGACTATTCATAGTAAAAACAGCACAGGTAACATTGGTTGCGTCCTATACAAGTGTTCCATGAGGCCATGACAGTGCGTCAGCGTGCACAACACCAGGACCCTGAACTGGAGCAGTGTCATGGCATTCAGCTGTTTCACTGAGTGCAGCTGTTCACTTCATGCTGTGACACTGTACAGTGGGAAATGGGTGTGTGGAAGTAAAAACAGGCTTATGAGTGCAGCCACGGAATTTGACTAAATCACAGTGAACCACTTGAAGTGTGGTGGAGGTTTATAAAGTAGCACACCATTAAAGTACTCAGCACAAGACAGTTTTTGCTTTTGCTTTCCTCCACTTGACTTTCCTTAGATCCAGTCATCATTCATGCTGAAACCAATGATGCATGATTCAGTGGTACTCTCATGAACAGTATTCATACTGTGTGTTTTTCTGCATGTGTGTAAACTTAAACTAGAATGAAATCGCAACTGTTGAGCACAATCTCCTGATAATTAGCCATTTTCTTTAATTCTACAAGTAGTGGACTGAGTAATGTCTACACTGCTCAGTGTTCACCAGCAGGCAGACGACCACCATCCTCCACCTCCACCACCAAGTCAGCAACTACCTGGAGCTGAGGCTCCTGTCCTGCCTGATGGAACAACTGTTTATCCTCACAGAGGAGGTCAGACATTTCAGGCTTCATATTACTTCATATCCATCCACACTGAATATAGTGCGTGTGTGTGTGTGTGTATGTGTGTGTGTGTGCGTAAGTGCGTGGTCACGTGTGAGCACTCCTAAATTGAGCCATAGTGCAGCTCGGATTCACATGGCTGCCATATTGGGTGCATACCGACGTTTGTCCTGTCCTATAACCACCACTGGACACTGAACACTGCGGACAGGAACCCTCATAGGATAATGACAGAACTGCAGATGATTGTGCCCTCTGCTGGACAGACTGGGCAGTGACTGGTGGCACTTCTCCACTTAAGAGAAGTGCCACCAGCTATAAACTAAAGATGATTGATTAAAAATATCACAGCTAACTCAATAGAATCAATGGTGAAACATCAGCTATAGCCATATGTTACTGTCCAAGTATACCAAAGTGTCAAAAAGTGATTTGAAAGCTCAAAGCTGGCTTGATAAACATGATTCTCCAGGTTGTGGAATTGTGGTGCTTTTGTAGAAGTACCTTTGAGCTCACACGGGTCAGCCTCTACACCAGTGGATGCTCCTGTGATGACGAGTCCATCAGAGAGGAAGAACTCTGCAGCACGGGCCGTCTCCTCAATGCTCACGTCTGATGTCAGGGCATGGGCGCTGGGGAACAACACATACAATGACTTAGCCTAAATTAAAGTGGAGGTACTTTGTTAGGGCCAGATCTTAAGGAGAACTTGTCCTTGACTGATCAAACACATGTATAGCCTACATTAAATATAAAAATATAGAACAATGATTCTAGGATGTCGATATGAAAAAACACTCATGACACAGAAATGTAATTGAGGCTTGAATTTTTAGTTTTACACCAAACTTTACAATAAATATTTTTAAAACACACACAAATGCAACTACATATTAAAACTTGAATTAAGGATACAAATATAATTTTGTGTCATTTCAAATATAAACATAGTTTCTCTTCTGCATTGATCATTCTTTAAAACAAAGGTTTTCAAATAGTTAAACATAAATGCAAAATGTCTGTGAGAGGCTGATATCTACCGATATTATTGACCAACTAATTTTGGCCAGGCTACTAACAAAATATGTATTAACGCTCTATAAATCTCCCTCTTTCACTAAGGTGAAGAAAAATACTTGATTAAGTCGATAGTACAAGACCTGCATTGTTCAACATTTTACGGAAAATCCTAACTTTTGTAATAAATAATGTGTTTCCTCCACAAGCCTCACAAGACCTATTTTACCGAGACAATTTGATAGTGAAATTCTACATATTTTTATTAGTCATTAATAAGTGAAGTCTCATATATAATCATAAAATATACAGAAAAATAAACCAAGTAAAATAATGGCTGGCTGAGATAAAAACTAAAATAAAACCGAACTGGCACAGGGATCAAATTAAGCTGTACTTCAAATAAAGAAAAACAGAATGGGTGGAATTCACGACAAGTGTCGACAATGAAGACACATTGAAAATAGCCTCTAACAAAACTAACGCTATCTTTATTATTAGTTGCATCCCTGAAAACGGCCAACAGAGTAATGTAAATCCTGAACTACACCTGGAGAAGATAGAGGGACAGATGGCAGAGGAAGTGAGCGAGACAGAGTGGGAAGAAAACATTAAAGATCCCCTGCTTAGGAACAGACAAAAGTATTTGTCTATCAGGCTGTACCTGGAAATCTCTTTCATTTAGCAGCGTCATTGAACTATAAGCAATTTGGTGAACAGGTTTAATTCTTACACGTGTGTGTGATAATACAACTGAAGGGTTTTTCATTCCAACCCTTGACTTAAGTCCAATCTTTCCCCGTAGCAGTTTAATAAAATAAATTATGGCAGCCAAACTAAAGCTACTGATGAACTTAAAAAGACCTTAAATCTCCCTGACTAATGCTTTATTTCTAGACATGCCAAAAATATTGGTATGGATCTTCATTTAGTAGCAGTAAGGGACTGGGTCAGTGGTAAGTCCTGCCATTGGTAATTATGTCAGGATCGCAGAATAAAAGTTGTCCTACATCAACAGCTACAGTTATATGTGTAAAATATGTTTTAAGTTATTTGCTGTCTATCAGTGGGTTTTCTGCTTTTAACTTTCTAATCAAACAGTGCAGCCAATGACCTCACCTGTGCTTCTTTTTGATGTCAGTGAAGATCTGCACATGCTCAGCGCCGACCTGTTTGCGATACCTCAATAACTCTCCGGCACAAGCATTCAAGAGGCCCTCATCCGCCACGTGAGAAAAGACAAAACCCTCCGCCCTGATGAAATCCATACCTGTGATCATACACAAACATTAGAATGATGTAGTTTACTAACTGGTAGCTACTGCATCAAGAACAGGTGATATCGGACATACAAGTATCTGATCTTTGTTCAGGAAGAACAACACATCATTAATAAGAATGGGTGACCACACAGTGATATCAGCTACTGTGATGTTTGTTTGTCTATTTACACATTGGCAGTGATAAAACATGACTAAAGATGTTAGTTCCGTTCGGTTCTGTTCTACAAGCTTAAACTGCAGATGATTTCAGCCTCATAAGCATAAATTAGTTGGTGTAGAGTATGAACCTGAAGCCAGAGCTACGGCCATTGCCTGCTGGTTAGCAGAAGACAGTATTTGGACTCCGAGCGGCAGGCTTGGACAGACGCTTCTCACAGCAGTGCACATGGCTGTCATACAGGCACACACCTCAGGGCCCACAGAGAATGAGTAAGGGATGTCGTGCATGTTCTCGATGATCAGACCATCCTGGGAGAAGAGGTTACAACAAATGGTTTATCTGTCACAGTTAAGATTCATAAAAAATCATTACCGGTCTGCTGAGGTGACAGTTAGGATACATAAGGACACAATGTGAGATAACTTACAATCCCTGCATCACGGTAGATTGATGCCTCCCTGCATGCCTCCTCAACGATCTGTGATATTTTCATACAACCCAGGGGGGTGCCTGAGGAAAATGAGAAACTTGTTTACATACAGTAGAATCCATCAAAAATGATAGCGCCTAGATTTACAGCACTACAATCTAAGTATATTTGAAGTAAAATTCAGAGACCAAAACCTCCTGTGACATAAGAATGTTTCTTATTAAAAAGATTAAGATTAAGATGCATTTATTAATCCCAAACACATGCACAGACATGCACAGGCACACTCATGCAGGTAGGGAAATTTAACCTCTGCTTTTGACCCATCTGATGCAGGACACACAGAGCAGTTAGCGACCATGTACGGTGCCCGGGGAGCAGATGTTGGGGGAGTTAGGGGCCTTGCTCAGGGGCACTAGACAGGGTAGGGAGAATCCTCTTGGATTTTTGGACAGATCAATCCAGTTTCTTCTTTTTATTGTTTCTCCGTGGAGTCGAACCAGAGACGAACCAGAGACCTTTTCTGCCCATAGTCCAAATTTCTGCCACTAGTCCACCGCCTCGTAGTAATGCATGGCCGAAGATAATTTAATGCTGTTATATATAATATTTATATAACTTTCTTATGATGCCATTTTCATGCAAGTATCAAGTATTCTTCACACTTTAGTATATTTTGCCAGTAATACTTGTGCTCTTATTCACTTCTGTAATTTCCTCCACCACTGAAAACATTGCATGTGAACAAAGGTGATTGTGATCTTACCTGGTAATGCTTTGACATGGATCATTCCAATAACCACAGACTTTAATCGTCCAAAAAGATCCAAAAACTTCATCTTGTCGTTTCAGTGAGGCAATCAAGGAGCAGTGACCAAATCATTTTTGTGTGTGCGTTTTAAACATGGAGATCACGTGACTGACCAAAGGTCAAACATGTAACCGTCGCCAAAATCGACCCAAAGCGTTGGTACAGAAAACAAGCGTCCACCATTAACCAGGCTTCTAGATCAAAAACAAAACTTTTAAAAAGTGTTTCTACAAAGTAGGATGTGAGGGCTCATATAAAACCCGCGCAGTGAATGGGGCGTCCCCGGCAGAAACATCCGCAGGTTTGCATAGTTCGCGTTTGGCTGAATATCAGAGAGTGGCAGCGGCTGAGAACCCTGTTCTGAGTCCGCATCACAACAAGCTGTGGCTACTTCTCGCTCCTCTGCCCTGTGCTGTCTTATTTCAGGTCGAATTCACAGAACCGCGCTTTTGTTTACATCTGACAGACTAGCCACGCGGTTCCCGGGCACTTCCGCTCCGCAAGCCCCGCCCCCTGCAGCTGTCACCACACGCCTCCTGTTTGTCTGCTAAAATACAAACTTGATTTCGCTGCCGTATGAAGCCTCACATGGAAGATGCTCGACATATAGTGTCCAAGTGTCCGCTGCAGGTGTGAGAGCTGCGGATTGGGGAGCTGGAGTTGACCCGTGAAGAGGCGCTGAGGCTGGAGGTTTAGCGCCAAGTCCTCCCTACTCCTCCCTACAAGGCGCCAGCTCAGAGGAACCAGCCCGGCCTGAGACACAGTCACACACAAAGAGCTGCTCGCGAGGGTCAGTCGCAGGAGAACCAGCACCGAGTCCACTTGCACCTCTGTTTCCCTCCAGACACGAGTGAACTTCAAGGGCTCAATCTTGAGGTGAGTGGCTGAAGCGAGACTTTATCGAGTTAGTTCGGTTTTGCTAGTTTCAGCTGCAGCTGAATCTCCAGTAAATACGCTGGAGTCCGACAGCGGATTCAAAGTTCGTACAGGAGCTCACACTGGTTCACCTCCTCCGTGGTTCCTCCGGGTGTGTGTGTTTGTTCTATTGTGGAATTAAGGAAACGGGCGTCTCAGCTGTGCCCGGGGTCCTTTCGGCCATTATGTGCCGAGCCAGCTGTTCAAAGTTAGCAGGGGTGAATCTACCACCTTCCCATGAAAAATACACAAAACAACAGGGCCGGGTGGACAGTGTGGTGTCTGCTGTGTGTTCTGTGTGGCTGGGCTGGGTGTACCTCGCTGTTTGTGGGACTTCTGGCCACTTTTAGCACCACGTACTGTTTCCATTTCCCCGCGTCAGGCTGAGCTGGGCTTTGTCAGCGGGAGGGAGTGGGGGTTGGGAGTGGAGCGGTGTGTGCTTTATTTGAACCCCCAGAGAATAAAAAAAAAGTTCTAAAAATCCTCACTCCTCCACAGGTTGACTCTGAAGCTGACGCCGACCCCTCCGAGTAGAATGCGAGGCAAACGGTGAGTCCCTCTCTTATTTAGTGCGCGCCTCTCGTCAGGCGCGTCATTCAAAGTGAGCGAGAGAAAAGTTGAGTGGCTGCAGCTTTAGCCACTCGGCTAGTTAGCTTGTTGTTGTTGGAGCTGATGATCATGAGCATGGTAGCATGTGTGTCTGAGCTCGTTAAAGTGATTGTGCGCGTGTCTTGGTGTTACAGGGAAGACACAGAAGCAGAGTCTGTTACTCCCAAGGAAAACACCGTCCGACCGAGGAAGAGGAAGGCAGATGTGGCTATAGTAAGTAGCTGTGCTGGGCTTGTGGACCTGTCACTGGCCTGTTTCTGGGCTACACCACATTTTCTGGAGCTGGCCTGCAAATGTAGGCCTGAATGAATAACTGAGACTGACGTCACTTACATACATCCCTGCCCCATGTGTCACTCAAGTCTTACTGACGGATACAGCTGGTGTTCTTTTGTCCATGAGTAGAATTGGATTTTCTTGTGCTTTTCAGTGGTGCTTATTGACTTTGATCTGATTCTCAGTATATACAGGATCTGGATGAGGAGGTAGCAGAGATGACGAGGAAGAAGCAGCGGGACAGTGAGGTAGGCTTGGTTTCCACGCCTGGTTGTAAAGCGTGTACCTCACCCCACGCCTCAGTTCTGTTAATGTATATGTGGCCCACTTACCCATCCCCACCACTTGATTTGTATTGTATCTAATGCACCACTGCTGTGTTTTATATGTAAGCTCCTCATATAGATTTATATATAGCTAATTGTGTTATTCTCTGAAGTAGTGTGTCTGTAGTCTCCTCTCTAGATGATAGCACTTTGTACTATGAACGATGCCATACTAAATAAACTTAATTTACTTAATGTTTGCAGTCAGCCTATTGGAGAGCCGTCCTTACCACATGTTTGTTTCCTGTGGTCTCATCCTCCCTTTTTTTTGACTTCTTATCCCTTGTCCCCCTCTCTGTCCCGTGCAGCTGACCTGCAGTCCAGGTGCTGGTCTCAAGAGTCCCCACAGATGGATCCCAACACCGGATCAGGAGGAGGACCGACCTGTTACTCTTATAAACGCAGGCTTCCCCCACTACGTCTTTAACAACATATTTGCAACCCCCGTGCATTGTGCCCCACTCCCTGAACTGTGGTGAGTCTTAAGCTACATCCACACAAAGGTAGTAGTCTTAAATCAGTATTTAAAATAATCAAATAACCATTTTATCTCCATATCAGAAATAATCTTCAGTACTAAGGCTACCTCCACATTACTATGTTTCCATTGAAAATGAATCAAGTCTAATATAGATACGCCTGGGTCCTCACTACTCTGGAGTTTAAAGCCGCTGTATTTCAGGCTAGGTGGACAGAAAGGGAGATGATTGGAAATCATGATGTAAACACTCAATTGCAAGTTGATTGGGTCTTTTGCTGTCATAACAAAGCCTTCGCTTATTAATCAGGCTCCTATCACATGCCCCCAACAGATGCATGAGCATTCACATACAAATGGCATGCGCTTGTCATGTTAATATATATCTGAACTTTATTGTGGATACCACAATTCCATGATTCCTCAGCACACCAGCCATGTTGTTGAGTCAAAATACTGAGCGCAAAAGTTGTTTCCTATACTTGTATTGGAACAACACCTTAGAGATACTTCATATTGTTTTTTCTTTAAGTTGTCACCCATCTGGACATTTTAAAATTGTATGTCTCCTTTCACTTTACTTGTCGCTGAATTATTTGTTTTCTTTGACTGTCTAACACTACATATGCAACTAGGGATAAATAACAGCCATGTGGGGACTTGACTGAGACGTTTCACTCTGTTTTATTGTTCTGGTTCATGTTTCTGTGAATGGAAAACCTGACTTTAAACAAGTGGTTGTGTGAGCTAAATCCTTCACTTTTACCATAGTATTAACCCTGTTTTGTTCACCAGCTGGGCCAGTAAGGATGTGGTGTGGAAAAACATGTTGGAGAAGGATAAGACCTACACCAGGGACGTCCACGTGATGGAGAAGCATCCTCATCTGCAGCCAAAGATGAGAGCTATTCTCCTGGACTGGCTCATGGAGGTCAGTAGCACCGCTCAGGGACTAATTTAACGTCCACATTTGAAGAACACAGCCATAGCAGTCAGACGAGGGTTGGTGCAGCCGGCAGGTCGGAACTTAAATTCTGCTTCAGAGATCACATTAACCCCAGTGTCGGCCCTACTCCCCAACAGCTCTTGAATCTCACTTGTTGAGAGAACCTAAGCGTAAACTCTCCTAGCAGCCATTTTGATGTCAGGTGACCTTATTCGAAACTCAGCTGTTCCTTGTCACTTTAACGACAGCTCTGATTAATTGAAGAGTCTCACTAATTAACGCCTGCACCTGGGCTTTTCCAAAAACAAAATGTCTGCCATCCTGTGGCACAAACAGATATTCTGAAGAGTGTCTTGTTGGCAGTGTGAACAGTTTTTTGAACATTGTTGCGTCGAAGTTTAATTACAGCTGCAATGACCTATGAGCTCTTCTCTCTCTGGAGGAGATCAACCAGTCTACCTTGGCCTTCGTCACATTCAGTAAAGACACTATCAGCATCTGATTTGAGGTCCTCTTCATATCTATCTGTAAACCCATATGAATTATGGTGATAAGGGCTGCGTGGAGGAAATGTGGAACTGCATCGCTGATTCTGATCTGCGTCGCCTCGACTCGTTACATTTTTGGGGAGGTGCACATCAGGGTACGTCACAGGGCTCTGTGCAGGGTACACGTATGCGGAGGCTCGCAGAAGCATGAATTTAATATCACTCACATAAACAAACATACTGTGGACGCGGTATTGAAGTCCCAGGAGGGCTCATCAGTGCAGTAACGTTCTGTTTGTGTACATTTTCCAGGTGAGCGAGGTGTACAAACTGCACAGGGAGACATACCACCTGGCTCAGGACTACTTTGATCGCTTCATGGGCACGCAGAGAAACGTCTTTAAATCAACGCTGCAGCTCATAGGCATCACCTGTCTGTTCATCGCTGCCAAAGTAGAGGTGAGAACTGTGGGACTGCACAGGATGTGAGGTGGGATGAACGAAACCAGTGGCCTTTTCTGTGTGTCTTGTTGTGAGCTCGTTCTACCTTCAGCCTCTTAGTTGCGCCTTTTTTCCAGCAACTTTCTGAAATATGCACTTTGGTTATTTTATGCTCCTGTATCTCTGCCTCCCCCAGGAAATGTATCCTCCCAAGGTCCACCAGTTTGCCTATGTTACAGACGAGGCCTGCACTGAAGATGAGATTCTCAGTATGGAAATCATTATTATGAAGGTAAAGAAAATGCATCATACTCATACTCAAGTGTTACCACAGAATTTGTGGATTGGATATTGGGGGCAAGGAAATGAGGATTGATGTTTTGACAACTGGTAACCTGTATAACAAAAACAACACGTTTTGGCAATGTATCATTTTGAATCCCCCTCCATACTAACATGCCTGGAAACATGTATCATATGACCACTCAAGGACAGTGAGCATGAGTGTCCTGGTGTGCAGAGGAAGTATTTACTAGTTTGTTGCAAAATTTTCACAGATTGCTCGAATAATATAACAATGAGTCTCCCGCTCATGTAAATCATTGTAAAATGATGAATACAAATGCACAATAGCTGTTAGCAAAGACAAAAGAGTAAGCTAAGCTTGTAATCGATTATCTATGGTGCGTTCTACGCTATAAGCTGAGACTCATGTCTGTTGCTTTCACCTGCAAAGTGGTCCTGTGAGGAGTCGGATTAATCGGCTAAGGCTATGTCGTGAACAAAAAGACCAGATCAGCAATTGGTTTTGAGTTTGTCATCTTTACCAAAACATCTCAGTTTCTGACTGACCAGGGGTGTCAAACATAAGGCCCGCTGTCCCACTGTCGGGTTTGACAGTGACAAACAAGACACAGTTTTCAAAAAAACAAACTGGAGTACAGGGTACGCAGAGAGGTTCAGGGGGTACGCAAATGTGTGCACGGAGCCCCGGAGGACTGGAATCCCCCGGCGCATGCCAGCCCTCGCCTTACAATGCGTGCGTCACACTCCTAGGTCCGTGTTCCAAGACAGGTCGGACCCCCCCACCGGTATGTTGGTTTATGTGGGTATCCGCCGCCGCCACACTCTGAGCGACGCTACGTCGTCCAGGGCGGAGGGGGGTGGCGGTGTCGGTGATAACATAACAGGGGGTACCAAGCCATTATGCTATGATATTACTGGTCTGGCCCACTTGAGATCAAAGTGGGCAGTATGTGGCCGCATAACTAAAATGAGCTTGACACCTCTGGTCTAGACTAAAATGCTGCCCTGCGGTCTTGACACTAGAATGCGGCCAACATCATTTCCAATCTTCTCAATTTTAGCAGCTCCAAAACTTCACACAGCAGTGTGGACTCCAGGTCTATGTGCATTTTGAAATGAAAACGTAGTAATGGGTACAAGATGAGATGGTGTGTTTTATGAAAAGGGGAAAAAGTCGATTCATTTTTAAACTGGCAGGACAAGTAATACATTGATTGGCTGCCACAGAGTACATCAAGTATAAGAAATGCTAGATCCAGGATACATCGGTATGAACTTTACTGCATTTGTCTAGTATTGATAGAATTTGGTTTGCCCTTAGTTACCCATCACCTGTAGTGTAAAGCCCTCTTACTTTTCTTTTATAACATGGTCTTAGAAAAAATATTAATTCTTTTGTGACAATCCTGGGAAACCTTGATTAAATTTAGGTTGAAGTTGTTTGTATTTCTGTTGGTGATGGATGTTGGCTCGTTTCCTCTTATTTCTAACACAGGAGCTGAATTGGAGTTTGAGCCCACAGACGCCCATCTCCTGGCTCAATGTTTACATGCAGGTTGCTTACCTGAAAGAAACGGACGACCTGCTCATCCCCAAATACCCCCAGGCCACATTCGCACACATAGCAGAGGTATGTGTCTGTCTGTTTATTATCGCTAGGATCAAATGCAAAAACTTCACTAATGATTTGCACCAAACTTGGTGGAGGGATTTGGACTTTGCCGATCTACTTAAAAGTTGTCTCCCTCATTAATGTTACAAAATGGGGTGTTATTATGGGGTAATATTGGATATTTAAAACAAAAGCAGACACATTTAGGATTGTCTTAGTTCAGCTATTCTCTTTTTTTTTCTAGTTGTTGGACCTTTGCTTGCTTGATGTGCGTTGCCTTGAGTTTTCCAATGGCCTCCTTGCTGCATCAGCTCTATTTCACTTCTCCTCTCTGGAGCTGGTGGAAAACGTTTCAGGTAAAAATTAAACAAACCCACCTCATTTTAGATGTGCTTGAGTTAAGTTTTGCTAAAGCTCTGGCATGCAGTCTTTTATTCTTGTTTTCCTGACTTCATCCTTCTTTTTGTACAGCTTTGAAGAGGGTGGAGGTGGAGCAGTGTGTGAGGTGGATGGTTCCATTTGCCATGGCACTGCGGGAGATCGGCGGGACGCCTATGAAAACTTACGCAGGGATCCCAGCAGATGATATGCACAACATCCAGACCCATGTTTCATATCTCACGTGGCTGGTAAGTGAAAATATTGTAATGAGAAGAAGACATGCATTTTATTTAAACTTTTGATATGTTCAAAAAGCAGTGAGAAATAGAAAATCTTGACAAATATGGAGCTCATGAAAACAACTGAAACCTTTTGAGTTGAGGACAAGATACAGTGGTTCAGAGTATTTAGACCCACTCATGTAACTTGTTATTGCCATGTGAGTTATTAGATTAAAATGAATATTTTTGCTTTGCCTGTCTACTGTCAACAATGGAAATAATAACCAATAATGGAAAAGTGAATTCATGTTATTGGAAATTGTTGCTTTTTAATTTAAAATGAACAACTCCAATCCCTCATTTACAAAGACCTTCGGACTCTTTTCTCTGTGAACTTTCTACAAGCTTTACACATCTGGAAATGTACAGTTGATCACATTCTCTTAAACTCCATTAGATTGAACAGGAAGTGTCTCTCCACAGATCTTCTATATGGTTTAAGTCTGTGACACTGAAGTTGTCTTGAGCATTGTCTTGGCTCTTTGCTTTAGGTCATTGTCATTTTGGGAGGTGCCTCAGGTCACATACATGCTGATGACCTCTTGTAAACTGATCACCTTTTAATAGCAGTTTAGAAAGTACAGAAATGCACTGCTGTATCCCCTAGTCCTAGAGCGAAACTTCAAACTCAGATTTCCGGAAAGCACAGAAGCCCCTCTTACCTCCTGTTAATCCCGGTGTATTTCTGCTGTGTACAGGACAAGGCCTACTCTTACCAGGATGTGGACCTGGAGTGTCACAGCAGCTGTACAGTCCCTTCAGGTGTCCTGACTCCACCCCTGAGCAGTGAGAAGACCGACGATCTGGTTCGAGTGGATCCCGTTGTCCTGAAAATTAGACCGAGGATGAATACTGCAACTCCACCGCGACATTCCCCAAAGTAGAGACGCAACCACTGAAGATGACGAGACTACAGCAAATCCCAATTCGATTTTTTACATTATGGCTGTAAGAAAGAAGCGACACCCGTGTGTTGCCTGCTTGGACGCCTCTGCAGTACCAGTGAACCTGTACAATTGGATGGATTATTGTTGGGGAAACACTGATGGAAATGGTAGTCATTTCAAAGGGATGCTGATTACTTGGATCCAGATGATTTTGAGTGTCTGTATGGGGAACAGGCACTGGTAATCAGTGAACAAATTGTTTTGAAATGCCCCTATCCCCATAGGAATCACCTATTCAACCCACCACTTTGGATCAAAACAAAGGGCCAGTCGGGATGGAAAGGCCCAAGAGGAAACTTATTTTGTAAACGCATTGCAGCCTCATCCTTGCATCAATTTCCAGCCACACCTACTTTTAATGGTCATCTTGATTGTCTATGCAGAGGCCAAATTGTGTGTAAGGGAGTCCGTATTTGATCGTGTGTGTGTGTGTCTGTATTTTAATAGTGATTGTTTTATTTTTCCATTAGTGGCTTCATTTGCCCAAAAACTATTGCTAGGGTCATGTTTGGCTCTATGTGCTGCTATAAAGTGGGCTTTGCATGATGGAACAGGAGAGAGAGAGTGTGTGTTTTTATTTTTTTTTGTAGTAAATGGGGTGTTTTTGGTTCAACTCTTTTTCTCTTTGGACATTTTATTGGACAACACATTGCCATATTTTACTTAGGGACCAGTAGCTTGGCTACATGAATGGACAAGTAAAAACACCAAGCTTCAGAAGCTAAACTATTGATTGTATTTAACTCTTTATTTTTTTTTTAACACAACCTGCAGTTTGTTTTCCCTCCACCAATATGTAAGATGTCTATTTGACTTTTGAAATAAAATGCTGCTACATATTTTCCATTTGTTGCTAAAGACTATACTTACTACACAGTGAGATTGTGACCCTCCTTGTACCGACTCCTGATCACACGTGCACCCATACTTTATTCCACTAGATGTCAGTGTGACTCTGTAACATTCTGTTCTCACTATTGAGGAGAGCATGCAAAAACAACATGCATTATACAGGGATGATGTGAGAGGCCAAATAAGACGATCAGTTGTCACATTGTGAATGCAGAATGTATTTAAATGATACAGCTGAGGTGTCCAGTCCTCAATCTGAAGGGAAGTGCAAGTGGAACTATGACCTGAGACTTTTAATGTTGGGAGAGAAGTGTGGTGAAATCCACCAGTGGCTTGTTTGGAGTTTTTAATGACCATAGACATTCTACAGCAACATTCAGAAAGTGGTGCGAAACTACTACACAACAACCAGTCAGGAGCGAAGATTTTAAACCCAGATACTTAAAGAGTGAAGGGAAAAAAGTTTGCACATACACAAACCATCTTAATGAAGGTGAGAGAGAAGTTTTAATGCCTAGAGGAAACGCATGAAGGGCTGCATATTTAAAACATAAGAAGAGCATATGTAAATGATACAATCTGATAAAGTACCTGTGCTGAACACGCTGCAGAGCAACATGTCTGCAAACTTTCTAGTTTGATTCCCACCAGAAACCTGTGTGACCTTCTCCACTGTTCTCTATCCAACAATGCAATAATGGTAAAGAGACTAAACAGAATTAGGGTTTTGACAATTCTGCTCTTACTCTTTGGATTTAGAACGAGTGTCCTGTAGAAGCTTGTGTTCACACTGCCCAGTTATTTCAGACAGCTCCAGAGGTCTCAGGTTAGTTTGGGGAGAACAGCAGCAGCTATACAGAGACTTGTTAAGAGATACAAGTCTGTCCTGTATCCTTAGACTCAAATTCAGATGAGGAGAAACGTCTGCAACAGAAATGTTCACAGGGTTCAGTCAGTGCAAAATCTTTCTGTAAAGAGCTTTGAGTGGTCATCAACACTATAGTGCTATATAAACACAAACCATTCGCCATTTAATTTGTCTCTCTCACTAATACCCCTCATCATTGGCATTTCCAGTTAAAACCATGTGTCACTATACAAGTGTCTCTTCAATCCAGCTTATAACCTCCACCAAGTAGCTCATGCTTTCATCTCCGTCCCTTTGTTTGTTGGTTGGTTGGTTTCTTTGTTTGAAAGATATCACCAAAACAACTTAATGGATTACCACGGAACTCGGTGGTGATGTGTTATTAGTCAGAGAAGAAGCCATTAGTGTTAGTTGTGGATCTGGATCAGGGGGCAGATCTAGTATTTCCTTTCTATCGTTTTGAAAATTCAACATTTTCAGTTTTCCTGGGGAACAATTTTATGAATCAGGTACATTAAGGGGACTGATATCTATTAGTGTGTTAATGCAGCTTGATTCAATTTGAGGGGACTGTTAGGGCCTTGGTGGTTGTCTATGCTCTACTGAGTGCCATTCTCTAAAGTATTTTTTGTTTTTGAATCTGACAATCTGAAAGTCTGCAGTTCTGTGACAGAGCATCTTAAAAAGGCTTCAACAGGAAGATGAAGGCCAACCAGCCCAGAATCACCCGCTTTTTGGAGCTTGTATGAAGTTCTGTGCTCTGAGGTGCAAAACAAAATACACTAACAAAACAGAGAGAAACAGTTACATTTCACAAAACACAAAAAAAGGTACAAACATTTTCAGATAGCATCTGAGCAGAAAAGCAGCATGTCTAGTCCGTTCAATATAAATTCTCTCGTGGTGAATCGAAAAAAAAAAAGAAGCTAAAATAGTGTGATCCACTATGTCAATGGGTAATAAGGAGCAGAGCCTCCACTTTATCCTAGAGCTCGTGGACTATGCACATTTATCTTTAAAAAGCAGCAGCATTACAAGTGAAAGGTTGAGGATGAAAAGATGGAATTAAGTTGCATTATTATATTTTACAATTACAGTTAAATCATTTCACGGACTTGAATGTTCTTAATGGAAGAAAATATGGATCAAACATTAGATTCGATTTGATCAGATACATCTATAATACAGTTGTTCACCACGGCCCTACATTCATAAAGGTTTAAAAGGTTTCACTCATCAGCACCTCTCTGTAAAATGTGTGTACCGTATCTAGGTATCTGAATCCAGCAGAGATTTGTTCATGGTGGCATCGTACTGTTTAGATCAGATTTCCCCTTATTTGAGCTCCTTAAACCAGAAGTAAACAGAGGTAAACAAAGTGAAAATAGAAGCAGATGAGACCACAGATGAGATGAGATTTTGTTAAGAAGGGATTTAAGTATGGAATCACAGACATTATGGCTTAGCCTAAGAGAAAGTTACACTTACATAATTTCCTAATATAAAAAAAGATCACATACAACATCGAAAGTTCTCATCAAGTACAGTTCAACACAACACACTCAGTATATTATGTTATGGGCTGCCCCCTCGCTGTAGTTTTATGATAATATTCCGCAGGTTTTGTGTAATCCTGCTAAATAATAGACACATGTAGGCAAACAAATATACACAGCTGAAACCTTTACTGAGGTAATTATTATATTATTTTCAAGTTCAAGTGTTAGTAATTTCATTTCATGTTATGTATAATTATATGAACAGAATATGAGGATCCCAAAGTACAACAAACCCAATGCAGCAAGACTGAACACATCTGCAATAAATATGTGTCAATACATCTGTGATTTCCAGTTGAGGCACAAGGTTCCAAGATAACATGTGAACACCACACACTCAACACTACTCACCTGGATTGTGTCTAATGCATATGGTTCCATATGATGAGGAGCTGCCTGAACCAGTGAGAAACCAGATTGTGAAACTTCATCAAGATGGAGAGGATAAAAGAGCATCACACAGCTACTGAAGCTGAAACCCAGCAGCAGCAGGTGGTAGGAGGAATAGGAAGAGCCACACCACCAATAACAGAAGGGATAGTGTCCGTCCTTGAGAAATGACGCCATGCATGGTTCACTATTTACGCAGCCTTGCATTGAAAAACAGACGTCTAAGTGCTTCTGACTCGGTACAAGGGTTATCTGAGGAAAATGGCGTTTCAGTCACTGATCACTTCACTGAGTGAAGGACGTCGCATGAAGCACGAAGTCAAACTCTTGGATCGAGAAACAAATGAGAAAAATCTTAACTCAAGAAATTCGGCACAAATCTGTGGCTTCAACTTTTCAAAATTAAGAACAAGAAATGAGACCTGATGAATGTTGGCAGCACGATCATTGATCAGATAAAACCTAAATGCATATACATGTGTCTGGATCTAGCGTTTCTGTGAAATAGTCAACAGCGTATAGGAGAGATATCATTTCTAGATGGTTCTGTGAGTACAAGTTTGTTTCCTCCAAATTTTGAATGAAAAGATGATACCCAGTCTAAAGCTGCTTGAAAGGAGAATAATTTCCCGACGTGACACTGATCTCAAACGCTGAGGAAAATCACAAACGTGTTTATAAAGAATATAAAACAATGACCTATATGTCCTCTCACTATGATTCTAATAGAAAACATTTGAAGTGTTTTAAAGCAGAGGAAAGAGCAGCAAAACCCTCAAGCAAAGAGCAGCTGACGAGACTCATCAGTGAAGAAGACTCATCCACACCCAGGAGGATTAGATCTGTCATCAAAAATAAAAGGTGGACACACAAAATATGAAAAATTAAAATAAAGGAAAGGAATGTCAGTGATGAAATGAGTGAAACCTTTGTTGCAGCAGGTTGTTTAATATGAACCTTTCATTATTCAGTCGTTTTATTTGTCAAACATTTCTTTTTTCACAACTAATTGGCTTCATTCTTCTTGGGCTTTGACTAAAAACAAGTACAACTTATTAAATAGACATGATTAGTCATTATTCATCCTTATAGGGAAGTTGACCAGGGGTGTAATCAGTCTTGTTAAGTGTCATTCATACAGATACAGTCAACTTGACTTCACAACCTGACAGAGAGGGAAAGCTTAATGCTGAATAAATGTTTACAACTCAATGGAAGAAAAAAAGCAAAGTGAGATGATAGGCTTGAGGAAGCTGTGGTGTCAAAAACTTGAGTCAACTGCCTGCTGGGACTGAAAGAATGTTTCACACAGCACAAATACTGTCAATGTTCAACTTCCTGAGACTTATAAAGAGCAGCTGTTGTGTAGTGGAGGATCAAGCACATAGGTTCATTAAAATGATTTGTTATAGATGAAATTAATCAACTATACCGCCAGTGTCATCAATAGAACTTTTCTCAAGAAACTAGCATTTACAAACTTCAGATTTTTGGGATCTTAGTGCTAACCTGGTGCCAACAATGATAATAACTAAAATATCCTTTGTGTACTTTCAACTGCAGGAAGCAGTACACTATGCAAATGCATTTAGGTGGTAGGTTACACAACACTAGTATTTGCACAGACGATGGAGTATCGAGGCTGGTTCAATGTATTTTTCTCTTATCAGTCTTAATGATGCAGTAAGGATATTCTAAAAAAATAGTTTTTTCTTCCGACCATAATGTGTCCGTAGAGATCACAATAAGAGAACGGGTCTAAAGTCCCTAGTAGCGGCCCTGGCCAGTCTGTGCACACATGTGTGGTCTTGGAATTGTTTTTAAAGGTTCAGTGTGTAGAATCTACTGACATCTAGTGGTGACGTTGCACTCTTCACCTCCCCCTCTCTTACAAACATGAGAGAGTACATGTTTAGTTATCATAAGAACTCAAAAGGTTTTTAGTTTGTCCAGTATGGGCTACTGTAAAAAAAACAAACATGGCGGCCTCCATAGAGAGGATCCGCTCCGTGTTTAAATAGAAAGTATTTAAATATAAAGGGCACATTCCAGGTTAAAGAAAACAACTGTTCGTTGAATTTAGAGCATTACACACAAGTGAAAACATCTCTAGGATTATTTTAAATTCAATTTCTGCCAATAGATCCCTTTCACCTAAATCGTACAAACTGTATCCTTAAATTCTGAGTCCGGGGACGTCCTGACAGGATCACCATGACAGGTTTGGGTTCGTCTGAAGAGATGTTGACAGTGACAGCTCTGGAGATACATGTTCATGAGGTGTAGTAACTTTAAAAAGTAGTTACACGAGGGAGTTCACGTTTGAAAGTGAAACACGTTTTTTTAGACGCCATCTCTCCTGTTCCCTCTACAAAGAGCCTCGGGGCATGCATGGACAGACTGATCAAAGACCTGTCCTCCTCACTTAAACACAGCGAGCGCTCTGCGAGAAGACAGACGACTGTGGGAGTAGCTTCCTTCTGCTCACTCTCTCAAACATGCAGAATAGCAGAGGTTCCACCTTTTTGCAACCGCTTGTAGTTCAGTTTGTCTTCTGGGATTTCAGCCGCTTGTGAATTTCTTAAAGCCTCTCTGGTGCCTTCATGCTGAGGTGAGAGAATACTACTGTAGCTCTGTTTCTCCTGTGTGGGAAGCAGATCAGGAAGAGTCTTAAAGCACACCTTCACAAGCACATTTATAGTCATGTGCCAAACAAGAATAGTACATTCAGTCTGCAGCTACGATATTAGCACTATTATCTGTCACTACAGAACTTTGGTAGTTAGGTTGGGAGGTTTCAAGGACATGTGCTTTTATTTTACATTTACATTCATTTTTATAGGTGCGCTTTCTCCTAGTTGCGATCTTACGGTCTTGTTTCATCGTTTTACAATTTCTCACTTCTAACTTGTAAAGCACCTTGTAAATGTGTTTTGAAATGTACTATATAACTTATTATTAGTTTAACTTGTGCCCATAAACAAAATGGCACATGACATTTACAGAAAGCCTCATAGACGCCTGGTGTCCACGTGTATGTGTGTTGTGAACACCTCTTACACATTTCACATTCCTTTCAAAACTTCTAAAACCCCTCATCTTCAGTTAATAATAGAGGTTCAAGGTCCTTTACAGTTATTTCCAAAAGGCTTTTTCTTGTGATGTGGTGTCTTTTGTCGCTGAGTGATCAGGTTCCAGCATTGATCAGCTTAATGCTGTGTGACCGACTGAAGTTCCAGCTCTGGTCTGTGGGCCGAGTGTCGGTGTTTTCCCCACTGGCTGTTCCTCTTTCCAAATGAATTGGTGCAAAGAGAGGAATTAGTTTTGCAGGTCAGCAGAATCACTTTGCTGTCCCACTCTTTGTCCACGTGTTTAATACAGAGCCCCTAAAAAAAGAGTGTTAATGTTAAACACTTAATACATAAAGATGATTCTAGCTGCTTGTGAATACAACCTTTTACTCCTGAAGGACAGTGCCTCATATCCAGTCTCTGCAGACTTGATGGAGATAATTTGAAATAGCAAATGACCTTGTGCTGGCTTTTATTAGGAAAACATTCACAACTATTAAATATTCCTCTTAATTTTTACAAAAATGTAAGAAGGAATATTTCAGTCAGACGTTACCAAGTTTTCTTTCCCTCTGTTCTAGCAAGCTGACATGACTTTTAACTTTTTTGTGTATCTCTTGTTCATCATCATCAAAAAAAACAAAAAACTCACCCCTATACTAAAGATACACTAGCCTCATAACCTCAGCTTTTGGAAATTACTCATGGGAATATGTTATTTTCATTTCACCTGGTTAAATATCACCTTCACTCCCACTATCACACATTTTCTATTGTTTCTATTATTCTATTCTTCTTCTCCTGATCCTTCTATGAGTGAAGCCATCCACTTTTTGAGATGAGCCTGGTAACTCTTAGCTGCAACCCAGACGTGGAGACATGACAAAACTTAACGAAACATATGATTTAAATTTCAGTTTTTGGGCTTTTCATATAATCCCATCTTTTCCGAGCCCCTTTTTATGAAATACCTTTGATCTTTTTTAACTGATACACGACAACTTGCTCTTCATCTGGTCACTGGAGAATAAGATGCTCGATGAGACTGGTTACTCAGAGTTGTCTTGTAAACCACCAGCATGGATCCAGGCGCGTGTGTCTCCAGTGGTTCGTCTCGTCTCTGTATGTTGACACTGCCATTGCTGTTGTTTGCTCTCGCTGAGCAGAGTTGGAACCAGGCTAGACGTCCCTCAGGGCCTTGCCACCATCCCATGTAAACAAGTTTCTCCAGTGTATATTAGTCGACACTTTGATGTCACCAGCTGACTTAGTTTCTTCTTCTCTTACTCTTAAATATTTTATTGACTCGGGCTGATTCACCACAGTGGAGTGAGATATCGATGGTAACAAGGCCGACACCGACTGCGTTCAAAAACTCAGAGGATGATTGTATGTTGTGGTGTGTGGGGACACAAACATGGCAGCAGCACAGTGATGAGCTCAAGTGCCAGTAGCCTGTGTGAGGGTCATGAGTGTGATGGTTCAAGTGCTCAGGCCCTTTTAATGTCTGTCTAATGTCTGCTTCCCTCTTGTGGCTATTATTATTAACTACAGGATGAACCATGAATTCCATCCGGATGCTCCTTCCTCGGGAAGAAAAAATATTTTGGATTATTTCATGTATCTCAGAAGGGATTTTTAGCTTTTAACATGCTACTGACTTAACACAGTTGAGAGAAATGGATCAATATGACTTTTTGACAGCCATCACGTCGTCCTGTATAATATTTCATATCAGATATTTGTACTGAGCAGAAGGAGCAGACATGTAACTACAGACAGTAGAAGGTGAATCTGTTCTTAGAGTGTCACATGGACTCATGTCAGTCAGACACTGAAACTAACACATCTAAATAGAGTACAGTCATTAATAATGTTCTAAAAAACGCTGCTATCTGGCAAGTCCAATATCTGCTGTCTATAACGTCTGTGCTATTATATGTGTTCTGAGCTTTAATATTTAAATTCGTATTAAAGTAGTCACTATTAAATGAAACATGGACTCCTTGAAACATATATCTTTTTTTCTGATTTCTTGGCATCTGTTGGATTCTTATATGACATAAATTTAGATTTAACATTGATGAAAAATTATTAAATTGCTCTATTCTCAATTCTCTTCAAATCAAAACATAATGGACAACAGGAAATCAAATAAATTTGTTTCTATGATGTTTAATTCACAAAATACTTTCATCGTCAACGCCATTTCTACATGCAGGGATCTCTTAATATTATACAAATTATAATTAGCATATAATTAATTCTGTTAAATAAACACTACATCCTGAACTCTGGCTCTGGTTTCCAGATTTCTTGTGCCAGTGTTTGTGTGTGTTTAGCCCCCCATTTGTTCTTTGGAGATAATTTTCACATCATCACACTTAGTCAAATAAATCACAACTCATTGTGGACACGTCATGTCTTCAGTATTACAGTGGTCGGTGCACCATCTTGGTCCAGAACATCTCAACAGCCATGGAAAAGGTTGAAAATGTGTTTTTCTACAAACATGTATTCTCTGTCTCCTACACAAAAATTATGGATCAGACTCATTCTTTATTGTTAACATTCACTCAGTGCAAGGAAAGATGCAAATGCAGACTATGTGAGATAGTGTCTGGGCTGTTAATACCTCTTGTGAACTGTGTGTGGATGTAACTGTGTGTCTGTGGCAGACCCACAACTTCTCAACATCCCTCATTCTCATGTATTGCTTGATACAAGGTTAAATCAAACTGCACTTATTACCATGTCCCCTGCAGGCAAACCAACAAGATCTAATATTTGCCTTTCATTAATTTTGTTGTCCTTGCTTGAGCAAACAAATACCTTATGAAATCGTATTTAGACATTTGTTATTTGTTCAAGACATTTGTTCTTCAGTGGGTGTCGCGCTGCCAGACATTACTAAAGTATCTGTATCTTCCCTTATAATGTCGACTCAGGGGGACATATTTGGAGTAAATCTTAGAGCTGTATGGGACAATAGAGCATGTGTGGATTAGACCCAGTTAATAATACGAGCACAAAGGCACTCTGTTCTTTTAAGTCTTTATGGGATTTCATAGTGTGTGTGTGTGTGTGTGATGTCTGTGCGTGCCTGTGTTTGTGTGGATGTGAGTCTATGTGTGCGTCACACATGAGAGGCCGTTTCCTGTCGATACTACTCCACACATCCCCGGTTCCTTTTCCATTGTAATTCCTTTAATTAAAGTGATTTTATTCACAGGCACACAGCTGGCACCGGCTACTTTCCATTAGCCATCTGAGTGGACGCCTCGTTCAGTGGGAGGACCCGCACTGGGGCTGCTTCCTATGGAGCGCACAATACTATTTTCATCTCCCAGCTGAGTTTGTTGTGTGTTTTGAATTTATTAATCATTGATTTTAATGTGCTGCCTTTTGACAGTGGCAGCTACCCTCGCATTAATTAATTCCTGCTTCCCGGCCTTACAAAATGCCATTTAAAAAACAATGAGAGGTCGGCTGGTGTTTCCTCTGACCTATAAATGGAAGGCGTCAAAAAGCAAAATGTCAAAATTTGCTTTTATTTGTTCTTCTCTTGGCAGATTTTATTGCCTCCTTTTTTCTTTGATAGAGCACGATAGAAACGGGGTTATTTTAGGTATATTGAAATGGTGTGTAAATACAGTTGTGTCACCTTTAATATTCTGCTCGTCTTTTGGAGAGGTTGTGAAATGCAATAATGTCTCTTTTGTTGGGCATGTTTCCCTCAGTGCACCTGCTTTGCATACAGCATCTGCCAGGAGCACTCTCAAAGGAACTGTGGGTCTTAAGTTGAGGATAAAGGTGCATTGCCATCAACAATAGGTAGTCTGTGTTTATCCTTTGAGGTCTTAAACAAGTACGTGTACAAAGATTTGCCGTCTGTGAATTGGTGGAAATAGAAAACGGGAGATTAGATCTTAAATTAAGCATATGGTGCTGGAATTTGAATAGAGTTGGGATTTGAATGTATTTATGGAAGTATATTCTTTTTTTATTTATTGAGCAGACCTGAATTGTTCACCCATTTAAATGAGTGACTGGTCTCTGTGTTTGAAGAGATAAAAGCTCACTTTCTTAATCCTTATTGACACTCCATGAAGACAGCTCCTGCTCAGTCCTTGCAGTGCCCTGCACCATGGAAGGGGCCTCATCCCTATTCACACCAAGTTGTTGAAAGCTAAAGATTTCCTGACAGATTGCTCTCGACAGATTGATTAGCACATGTGGAAAGAGGGGAAACTTCCCAAACCGGGGTGTGTGTATGATTTGCATGTTTGTGGGTGCACGGGGGTGCTGTGTGGGGGTTGTGTAGTTGTAGAATGCTTATCACACGCTTCAAAAAGCATTCCTGCTATAATTAAAAAGAGCAAACAACCACAGTTGTAACCTGATGGCATTTAGTGGGAGCCCCGTGCGAGCTTCGGCACAAAACCACATACAGTGCTGACAGCTGCACAAGATAATACACTCACTCCTCTCCACTCACTTCTGTCATACTTGAAACGGCTTTTATGTAGGAAGAGATAAATAGATACTTTATGCAAACCCACACTCACAAAAGTGCTTATGCTTCACAAACAGTGGAGTGAGGCTGATCCGTCTGGGTTGTATCACAAAGGCCGTCATTGGCACCCAGATTTTTGAGCTCCTGAACCATTAAAAGAACAAGAAAATAAAACAGCTGTAAAATAATCAGTTGTTGGTATGATAAGGAATCTGCGACCGGCTCAGCCATACTGTATCTTCCACTCTGTGTGAGCGCAGAGCTGCTCCTCTTCGGTAAAGATGCGAGGCCTCTGGCTCAGCCCTGCTACAAAGTAAAAATAATCATTCTCATGCAAATGCACTGTTTGACACGTTCAATTAGACCCTTGTGAGGAAAACGCTCTGCGCTTTGAAGAGAGGCAGTTCCCACTGTTAGAGCACCTATGAAGCCCTGAAGCTGTTCGGCTTTTCTCTCCCCCACTCCTCTCTCTCGCTGTCCTCCCTGTTCTTCCTGTGCCTGGCCTCTAAAGGGAGAGAGAGAGATCCATCGATCAGTGGTGATCATTGAGCAGCCGCCCCGCCTCCTGCCTCCTGCCTCGCATTGTTTTTATCTCATCTCACAACCCAGTTGCCATGGCACTGAAGATGGCACTTCAACCCTTGTGCTTAATGATCTCTTGGATGATAGCCTACTTGTCAGGCATTCATGCCCTGTTCTGTTAAAATGCAAGACAGAGAGGAATGAGCTGCTGCTGCTTCTGCTAGTGGACAGAAGGGGAGCTTATTTCAACATTTTACTCTGAGCCTAACTGGTGGAGAACACGGTGTTATGGGTTATTTACCAAATGAACTGTCTTAAACAGCTGTTTGGGTGTTTTTTGTCCTCCTCGTCGGCTGAGCCGCGTTCTCAGAGATGGACATTCAGAATGACGGCGAAGCCAATTTGCATTCATTTAGTGTCTCCTTTTGTTTTGCAGCATTACTTTAAAAGCCATCCCTCTTTTTCTGGCAGTTCAGCACTGGCTGAGGGATTACCGCTCATATAAATAGCTGCCATTGATTTGACTAAGAGAATACTTTGTGTCATTATGAAGGCAGAAAATCCTAATTTGGAAATTGGAACACACAAAAAAAAGAGCTGAGCGTTCAATTCATATCCCTAATCCGCCACATTGCATGAAATCAAGGGTGTCGCGTTACAATGCTTGATTTTAGTCATCACTGTGATGGAGACAAAGGTAGCGCCTGGAGCCATCATGGTGGTGCTACTGTGTCATTTTATGATGTTTCATCTGGCAACCTCTGAGTGGTTTGCTGTGTACAGCGCCTGCGCATGGAGCGCACAGGGGTGGTGATCCTGGAAGATGGGGGTTAAAGACACGGGCAATCTTTATGAATCTCTGATATTAAAATATGGATTCAGGCTTCTCACTCAGTCAGAGACATTAGAGACTGCTTATTGATTGAGATTCCTGGAAAAAATATATGCAGGCTTGTCATCGCTGGAGATGGAGCTGTTCAATCGCAACTGACCTATTATTATTGTGTGGCAGACTAAGTTGTTGCTTTCCTGTTGGCATGATTCTCTTCTCCCTTTTTTTCTGTGGTTTCACACTCATACTGAAATGATCCCTTTGATCTTCTTCTTGATTATCAAAACATGTCTATTACATGCTTGATAATAGAAAAGGTTTAGAACACGTCGATCCACTGATGAAAGCGTCTGATCACTTCAAGGTTACACGTTTGGTGTGTCATCACTTTGAGAGCATGAAGAGAAGAATCCCTGGTCTTAGTTTAGTAAAATGTGTTGGCTTGTGTTTAGTCTCTGGAACACAGACAGGCAGCAGTGTAAAGCAACTTAATTCTCTCTCCTCCAATACGGAACAGAACACTGCTTTTATCTCCTTTCGTGCCGCAGAGCTTTAAAGAATCAGTGTCTTTATCTCTGCCCCACTCCCTATAATGCAATCGGCTGAACGCTTCCTGTGTGTCTAAAGTAAGGTATTGAAAGGTCCAATTGAATTAAAGTAAAAGATCTGGGAAGAAAATGCGAAGTACTCTCCCTTTTTTTTTCTCCCACTTTTGACAGTGGGAATTGCTGTAAATTGACACTGATGTGGTCTGTCTCGCCTCAGCCACCCTCCACACACGCACACAGCAGTCAGATTACGTGCATATTAACAGCATCTGTACCCATTCTCTAGCAGATAGCATTTCCCATCATCAGAGTGGCCAGCTTTATTTCCTCCCCTACTGATGCTTGACGCTATATTGCTGCTAAAAAAAGACCCCACATTTTGGAAGCAGAGAGAGATAGGTGGAGACCAAAAAAGAGCTAAAAGTGGGCAGAACTGAAATTCAAATGAATGGGTCTGTCTGCTGGATGTGTATGCAACTCTTTGCTAACATGTTATCTTTCCATGAAGATAATATTAAAATGTTGTTGTTTTCATATTCCCTCAGTAGATAGCTAGATGGGGAGTTGAACATATGTGGGGACACAGCAGAAATGGTCAAATGAGATATTCACAGTTGGCTAATCGTTGTTTACTTCTGGTAGTTTTTCCTTACTCTACTCGAAGGTTTAGGCTTTATGCACTTTTTTTTTATACCTAGTTAAGCCCTTTAGGGCAAAGTGTGATTTATGAGTATGGGCTATACAAATATAAATGTATTCATTGATTGGTAGTGGAGGTTGGATGAAGGGGTTTGCTGGCATTTTTGTTAGCAATTCAGTCTTGTCTCTGAATGAGCAGGGAAAAATGTTACACACCCTGCAGCAAGTTCTGCCTGCGGGCTGGAAGAGAGTTATGTTACCTAATGACCCGCAAATTTCAGTGTAAGAAAGGTATTACACGTGCTGTTTGGTCTTGTAGGTGGCTCAGGTACTGAACTGGTTAGCTTAGAAGACTTTTAGACTTTAGCTTAGAAGGCTAGACAGGAGTTCATGTCATTTGCAAAGATGAGGTAGATACGTGAGAACACTTCCTCTCTGCTCATGTTCTTCCTGCCTTGTCTTTGTTCCTTTTTGTAAAGCCAAAACATTGATAAGAAAAGAGGGTAAAATAGGCCAAATGGACGAGTCATCATAGGATAATTTTCTTTCTTTTAGGGAGAAACAAGGACGCTCATTCCCACAGCTGCAGCACATTGCGAATCTTGAGCATTGGCACAATAGCTGCTATTTTATTATTGAAATGTTCATCCAGGTGTGGATCTCTGAATTGGATTAAGTATTTCCTTTCGGTTGGGTGATGGGAGGTTGAGTTGATGAGTCAAGCATACATCAGGATGACGTCAGAACTGCTCCGCGCATCCTTATAATGGAGATACAAGGTCAGCTATGTCTCATTATCACCACTTTGTTCAGGTCAGGACAGGAATTAAAGTATGCTCTAAAGTTGTAATAGGCCAGGGGCAATTTTGTATAAGTAATTCATGGCGTTAAGTTGTATACTGTTTAAAAATGTGCTGATGTATTTGAAAGAGAAGTTTAAAACCTGCCAAAGTTCTCACCTCCTTACATTTGTCCGTTTGCTAAGAGATGTGAGCAAAGAAAAGAGCAATTTCCAAAATCACTGGAAGAAGATCGCGTTTCCTCTGTGGTTTCTGACATCATTAGAGGATTCATGATGAGCAGTTTAAGTTGTGTTGACCTGAGTCACTGATGGACAAGGTTAACAGAAGGAGGTTGACAAGAGTTGAGCAATGCAATGTGAGCTGTGTGCAGAGCTCTAGGTAATGGTATGCCTGAGAAGTTTGGCATCTTTGCTCTCCATAGGAAAATAATGTCTCACATCAATGCAGAGGGATACTGATTATCTGCTGAGAGCCTAATCACGCATTAGTGATGAAAGTTTGAGATGTTTAAGCAAAAGACACATTCTGCACATCACTCAAGACAGATCATTGTCATTGAACTTCCAGGTGTTTACAGCTGTTTGCAGTGTAACTTTAATGCAAAATGAGTCACACCACACTGACTTCCACGTAAATCTGTGTAAGTAATGCTATTAGTTGCTAAAGTCTATTGGATTGTGATTACAACACATCTATCCATTTAGATTTTGTGCAACTCTCCGTCTCAACATTACTCTCTCTCTCTTTCTCTCATTTGGTCACTCTCTTCTCCCTCCTCCTCTCGTCTGACTCTCTTGTCTCATGATGTGCCACAGAGAGACACAATTATCCACTTCATTTGAGTCGTGGTGCTAATGGTTGAGACAGGCCTCTTGGGGAGCTGGGGAGGGGGGGTTGATAGGTAGCAGTAATTGTAAACGGTGTAATGACTGTGGAATGGCCACAATGTAGAGTCCGTCATTACAGGTGACCCACTCCTTCCCTCCTCCTCCCCGCAACAACAAGGGTTCAGCAGAGACAGAGGCGATATTAGCCTCACACACCAACACTTGCCTTGTTCTGTGAGTTGCAACCTCACTTCACTTTCACTTCTCACCTAGTCTGACATTAGTTTTTTTCTTTGAGACATACTTTTTGGTATGTTTTAATCTTCTGACAGATCAAATTAATACCACAGCTGTAGACTGGTTTCAGCATTTGTGCCAAAATGTTGCATTTAACCATGACACAGTGCTCATTCACAGAATTCATGCCTCTGCCTTTTTTTCATCATGATGTCTTACATCTATTGCATTTAGCTTTGTGAAGGTCAGAATCAGTTCCCATTCTTTGATTAACAAATTTGATGGGTCCATCTGCCAACTTGTATCTATGCTGGCAGCGCTGATTGATAGAATCAGTGTCACTATGCCCGAGACCGCTGTTATAATTAAAGGTCCAAAAGATCTGTGAAAACGGCTTTAAAATATATCAGTGGAAGGTTTTAAATAAAGCCCTTATATGGCATTTGATACATTTAATTCATGCTCATAAATGATGTCTGTTCAAGGCCTTTAACATGTTCGATTTCTTTCTGATTTCTATTTGACTTTCATCTTACGTCATTTTTAAATTAATGTCTCCATCCCTACCACTACTAACAGCACCATTACTTACCTACCTACAATCTAGGTTTAGTTTTATACTAAAACATTGGATTTCTCTTCCTGTTATCTCCACAGAGAGGTTTTACACCTTTACAGACATGTCATGCTTTGATTGTTTTCCCAACAGTAACTGTGTTTACTACTACAAGACACAGTGGTCCACTATGTTTTTCATAGTAAATACAAGACACTGACCATACACTGGCTGTGCTGATGCTAGATATGTGTGAGTAAAAAGATACGCAAATCTTTGTTTGGCCGGCTAATATTTTCGTCACTTTCAACTATAAAACAATATCTCATTGTCTCATTGGACCATTGGACAAAATACATAAAGCCTACTGCATGGAATCTCCATGTCTGATGTACCCATAACATGCAGTTGTGATTTTGAGGACATGCATGTTAGCTATGGTGTAGATGAGGGGGCTACGTACATAGGCTCTTCAGTTATGCTGTAATCCCTTAACTATATATCAACCTTTAAATTGTGTTGTTGCAGTTCCCAGGGGGGTGCATTTCCCACCTCTTCTAGTGAAGTGCATGTGATGAGCCGCTTGTTTGACTTCCTGCTGTTTCGGAATACATGGGAAAGATATGTGCTTACTTCTTCAGTCTTTAATGGCCCCCTGTGCAGTTATCTTGCAAACAAGTAAAAGTTGTGTTATATTCAGTGCTACTGATCAGAACATACAGTGTATCACTCAGTGCATTTATTTTCGCATTAAACCTTTGGAAAGCAGATTTTCTTAGCACTTTATGTCCATGATTGTTCATTGTTCATTGTTGGTCCGCAGCAGCCTTCTTCTTCTCTGCTCCTGGCAGCACATTACTGAACATCTTAGTGTATTACGAGTGGAACATTGTTAAAGAGTACTGGTAGAATTGTTTATCCATGTAAGTCCTTCTACAAACAAAATCAAAACAGCTCTGTTGTGCTACAGCCTTTAAAACCCCTGAACCCTTTTTTGGTTCTGTTCAACAAGCAAGTTGAGTAGTTTGACTGAGTGATGCTCGAGACACAGGCGTACCGCCCTCTCGTTCCAATTTACCTCCTTGTAGTGGTTGACATATGACCATCACTTATCAAAACTGATGTGGCTGAATAGGCTTTCTGAAATACTAGATCTTTAACACCCCCAATCAAGTCAAATATTATATATTACCGACCACACGCAGAAATTGATCTCTGGTTGTGAGTCAGCTCAGTTAATATGGTGCCATATTCTCCTACAGTGTCTTAAAGAATACGCAAGTGCATTAACAATTGTTGAAGAAAGCATGGAAGCTAATTCTAAACCGATTACATGTAATTTCTTGGCAGTCAGAACAAGACGCAGCACTGTTCATTTTGAGGCAAGTTTGTAGCAAAGTTAAAAGAGGAGCAAAGAATCATAAAGTCATGTGTGGGAGATTATCTTGTCTTCAACCGTTAGTTTATTTTCTGTGAAACACATGATAACATGAAAAATTTGAAAGGACATCAATCCTGGTGCTTGACGTAAAGAGAATTCTACACCAGCGTCTGCAAATCACCTCAGCTTTACGGAGCTTTATGGGGAGTTCAGAGCATTGTTTTCAACCACAGCAGGCACCTATTTGTGTGGAAAAACCTATTCACAACCTGCTGAGCAATAAACAGCAGTCACATGCCGCGTTCATACCTGATATTAAACTCCATCCCGAATGATCCAATCACAAGAGGTCAGCACAAATTACTGGTTTAAAAACAAACCCAAATGTGTCCTGAATGCAAACTAAACCTAATTCGTAGGTGGGCTGGGATGTTTGTGGCCACATCTTGTTCACTCTTGAACACGCATGTCCTGAGCTTATGTAGCTCAGGAACCCTTTCTCAACTGACATTTTTACGCTTCTCAGTGTCCATACGTTGATTAGTATGACTCCAATCCCCAAAAAATATCAAGTCTTTCTTCAGCATTTATTCATTCAGGTCTGAACAGGGCCACAGGTAGGCTGATTTCAGACATACACTGAATTCTGGAAATCATCCAAGGTGTACGAGTGGATGCAAATGTCCAAGTGAGAGCCTTCAGAGTTTCTGCTTCCTCTCTCCGCCTGGCCCCCTAGTATAAAGTCTGTAGAAACTCCAGAGGAGCTTATGTGAGAACACAGCAGAAGATCCTCCCAAGGATCACAGCTGGCAAGTGTGGGGTTGATGACGCCTCTAACATGCAACAGACACAAAAAGGAAAACACAAAGAGAAAAAATTCTCGAGTTGAAAAAAAGGATCCACACACGTGGAAGACACAGATGAAGATACGGTCAATAGAGTTTATGTTGATAAGAGCTGACTCCGGGGTCGATGTGCTTAAACGTAAACATGTGATCTTTGCAGCTGGATCAACGCTTTACGTCCTGTCTCTGCCTGCTGCACCAGCCCTCACCTGGATGCTCCAGAGCTTTTGTTGCTGTTGTGAACATGTCAGTTTGTGTTTATGTAATATGGTTACTCATTTTCATTTCAACATTTTGGACGACATATGACCAGGAAGTAAGAGATGAGATTTAGAGTCAAAATCCTTACTGGCCAAGTATGCACCCACATGGAAATAAACTATGGTTATAGTGGGAGAGCAGTGATGACTGTCTTTCAGTTAGGAAGTTGTTGAGCTACAGTTGAAGGAGGGCCCAGTGAGTTGAGCGAGTTTGAAAAGAAGATTTCTATGATGATGGTATTGAGGGATGAGCTGAAGTCCAAACACAGGATCTCTGCATATGTCTCTTAGGATTTGGTCGCAGCTGGGTAACACAGTTACCTAGCTGCGACCACAGTTTAAAAAGAATGCTTTTTTAAAAAACATAATCTGTGTATTTTTTTCTCGCTCTTTGTCAGAATTAATCTCATATCTGAGAAGCCATATCGCATGACCACGTACACTGGGCATGCACATGCCCATGGGAATTTCTGCAGATGGCTTTAATGATAGCTCGCCTCCTGTGCATTTAAGCAGTTTATAGAGTAAAATGCAGAATTCAAATGCAGGCTTGTAATTCATAATCCATGTTCCATTCACCTCTGGTAGTCAAGGCTAATACTGTTTTCCAGGAAAGGGTCACATGATAGAAGCTAGATGATCAGAGAAGAATACGTCATGAGGGAGAAGACCCAAAGAGGTCTTATCCGGGAGAGGCGGTGGTCTAGTGTCAGAAACTTTGGACTATGGGCAGAGAAGGTCTCTGGTTCGTCTCTGGTTCGACTCCACGGAGAGACAACAAAAGACGAATCTGGATTGATCTGTCCAAAAATCCAAGAGTCTCCCTACCCTGTCTAGTACCCCTGAGCAAGGCACCTTACTCCCCCAAAATCTGCTCCCCGAGCGCCGTACATGGTCGCTCACTGCTCTGTGTGTCCTGCACCAGATGGGTCAAAAGCAGAGATTATATTTCCCTACCTGCATGAGTGTGCCTTTGCATGTCTGTGCATGTGTTTGGGACTAATAAATGCATCTTAATCTTAATCTTAAAAAACAGGAAGTGAAAGTCTCGGTTTTATGCTCCTCCAGACTAAAATGCAACCTCAGACTTTTCAACCTAAAACCGGATCAGCAGCAAATCCCAAATGGTCCTTTTTAGGGGTTGAATGCTTGTTTATATCTGGTGTTAATGTAATCTGCATCTTGCACTTGTTTGCCTCACTGAGGGCTGTGATGTCCTTCAGGTGGTTAACCACCAGTCTTTCTTAGAACTTCATTGTCCAACGACATCATTGTGAAGTGAGTGTTTTGATGGGGGGTTTCATGGAGGTCAGTGTTATTTTGCAGCTTTCAAAATTTAAAATGTGAGGATAGGGGCAGCTGGTTTGCACAGACTGACATAGAGAAGACCAGCCCCCTCTGTGGGCCTCCAGCCTTCCTGATCTTCTGTCTAAAAGAGCCAACAAACATCCTCTTTGCAGACGCTGGGTGCAGTTTGACGACTCTGCATCGATGCAGAGACAGAACATAATTGATTCATGTTTTCCGCTACGTTCATGTCCCGCTGCTGCATAATTATAACTGCCGCTGCTTCAGGATCAGGACAGGTCGTCTCTACCGTGACCTGCGCTCACTTTACACTTTAACACAGACACTAATCCAAATTTATTAGGACCTGAATAGTTCTGACGTTTAATATGTACTTTTTTGATTCCCTTTAGAGTTCATGAGACACATATTTAAACACATGCACACATAGTTAATCTGCTAGACGCAACATGTGCTACAGGACATCAGGGTTAAAGTGACCTGATTCATGATCCAGCCCCATCGATTAATAACTTAAAACATGTGATTATCAGTTTTTGAAAACAGAGCTGGCCAGACCGCTCCAAAGAGCAGAGGAGCAGGATCTCTTGTTGACCAGCGTAGCGATGCGCCTCGATGATGCCAAGGGGGGCCAGACAGCGCCACCCTGATACAGTAAAGGCTAAAGCTGCAGATCACAGGTCTAAACTGAATGAAAGTCAAATCCATGTGGAGCACAGGGGGCTGGCTGGAGAAAAGTCCGGAGCCTCTCCCTCACATGTTTTTGTTCTAACATAGAGCCCATCAGGAGAATGTCAGGAGATTATGTGGAGTTCAGTGAATGTCTGAAAGCAGCTGACACTCCTTTGACCAAACTCCCCAGAAGACTTTCTGTTTTCGTAAAGATGGGTAAAAAATACAACAGCATTTCTCCTCTGTTGAAAGTAATCATGTTGAAGTTGCAAAAACAAGTGACAGGGTGAGAGAGAGCTCAGAGCCGAAACAGCCATCCACTGTTCCATCTAGATCAAAAACTCTCTGAAAGAACAGAAACATCCTGCACACTATTGATCATGTGTACTCACTTTTTTTATGACATTTCCGTTTTCAGACCATCTGAAATTAGCTGAAATCAAAGAAACAAAAGACGGGTTTCTCATCGTTATCGTATCTTGAAACGCTGTCTTGTTAGCGGCTCTGAGATAAATCCTTGAAAAAAAAAACTTGCCTGACTACAATATGACACACATTAAACCTGGGACAGGTAGCACTGGCTGTTTACGGGTTTCTAGGTAAAATATGATATTGCCCAGCTGCAGTGCAGATTGCAGTTTGCACTTCGTGGGTATTTATAGGTGACAGAGCATACATCCACACAGTGTCAGAATTTGGAGGCCCAACAACATATTTTTTACTCCAGGAGTCCATAGTGGGATAATCTTACCATGAGCTTTCACTTGTCTGGCTTTTCCCATACGATACTGTACGACACCTACAGCTGTAACCAAGCAATCCAATGCAGCCATTCTGCCACAGATGTAACGACTGTCTAACAAATAATGTTCTCTTTTGTCGAGGTTGGGTTGAAGTTCTGAATGATTCAGTTGTTTTGACAGATTTCATTGTATTGTGAGGTGTTCTTATTATTTTGTCCACCAGCCGTACCCCTTTGTTACCCAGGACAGAGCATGTGGCAGTTGTTCGTCTCCTCCAGTAGGGGGTGGTATTAGCACTCGCTTCTTTGCTGGGGCCTTGAGGGACGTACAACTGAAATGCCAGCACTGCACACAGAGTCAGAAGGATAGAGGAGGGGGTAGGGGGCTAGGGAGGAGGAGGGGTGTCCAGGATCTAAACAAGCCAGCAAATTTCAGACATATAGTCTTAACGGAGCCGGGAGAGCTGATCGTTATTCAAAGTTCTGTGTGAAGGCTGTTAAACGAGTCAATGAGAGGGATTTGTGCTGCAGCCTCCCGCTCGATCCCACACTGTACCAGCAGCTCACAGCGATCTCAATTCCCTCAACATATGTGTTTGAATGGGAAATAATTCATAGTTCATCACTGGCGCCTCAGAACACTGTCATTCAGTCCTGCTCAGCATGGGTTCCGCTTTCTGCTCTGCTCTGTTTAATTATTTTCTATTCTCTATTATTCCGTCTTTAAGAGACATTTCTCTCATGCAAGCATTAAATCACCCATCCTTAACATCACTGCCCTCCTTACACCCTAATCTGGCTCAGGCCATTTGAAGAAAAAAAACAACAGCCCCCACCAATCCACAGTTAAAGAAATTGGCTTTTTCTTTTTTTTTTATTCCAGTGGATTCAAAGTCAGTCAGGAACATTATCAGGATCAGGCTGGGCCCAGCCGAGCAGAAACATTCCATAACCCCAACCTTCCCAATGACCCCTCCCTTGCTTTTAACAACTGCCGACATAGTTTGGCTCTGTTATGTGATCATGCTTGGATGAAATCTGTCAAACAGCTCCCTGAGTTATTAGGCTGTCTGCGCCTGACCTTTCCGCAATCAAAGATATATGACTTAAGGGCTCAGATTTGCCATGGCAACGGCTCCAATTTGCCGCCGTGAGAAAAGGTCTAATTGTTGCAGAAATTTAATGATCTAGCCCGACATCAGGGGCTGTGAGATTTTATGAACTGTTTACGCTATAATTTTCTTTTGTTAATGCATTCCGCCTTAACCCCTTCCCTGCTGGCTGCCTGCAGGGAGGGGAGAACAGTGTGTGTGTGATTGTGTGTGTGTGTGTGTAAGGGGGGGGGGGTATCGGATGAGGGATGGTGATGATGAGGAGGAGGAGGGAAATTTCTGCCCCCAACCTGTTAGCTGGTGTGTCTGGCGCCTCTTTAAAAAGGGCAGTTTTGTCTTTAAGAAAAGCAGCTGCCTGCCGCATTATCTGCTCTCAGCGATGTAGACATCAGTAATATATTCTACAAGGTCAAAGACAACTGAGATTAAAATGTCTAATCAGTTAATTTGTTTTATTGAGAAGGACTGCCGTGTGATTGGACACACAGAGAGATAGAGGGAGAGGGAGATGTGGAGGAGGGGGTGGCAGAATGTGGAGAGATGGAGAGATGGAGGGGAGGAGGTGCTCAGATTTGCACATTGGTATTTTGACTGAGCTTGATGCAGGAAAATATGGCCGTGCCACTCAGTTATAGCATGTTGATGAAGCTCTGACACCCTTTGTTTTTCTCCCTCGTCTCACCTCCCTCGCACTCCTCCCTCCCCTCTTCCCTCTTGTCTCGCCCTCTCTCACCATTCAATTTCAATCTATGGCACATTCATACAAGACTGATTTTATTAGTTGCTGAAATAGACTTATATTTTATATCTCATTAAATATTCAAAATAAATTCAGCATATTTGAGCTGTTCATACATATTCAGTTTCTGTAACTAGGATCAGAATATTTTGATTGAGCCCGTACAGCAGAGACACTTTGAATTTCTTTTTTGTGTGCAGATAATTCCATTCAGAGGAATGAGTTGAATCACAATTGATCTCATTGTTTTCTCCCCCCCCCCATACTTACAATTAAATGTGGAGGAATATATTTCTATGGAAGAAGTGGCTAGAAGGTGTTGGTTTGTGCAGGACAACACATTTGGCAGTTTGACTGAAACAGAGACTATAGTGAGGAAAAATGTCTCGGTAGTGACAGAGGCATTCAAGTAACTGATGTGTATATACCTGACGTAACGCATGATATCATAAGGATTATTATAATGACTAATGACCTTTAATGCCTTATAATGAGCTATATCAGCATGGAGGTGGGGACTGTGGTGGAGAACTTTCTAATTAATTTCATGAAATAAGATCTTTTAATTGGTTATATGTTAGTGTAACGCCCTGTGCTTCTTGTCAAATGTCAGGTTTAAGTTTAACTTTAATGCAAAGGCATCGAATGCATTTTTACCTTCACCAAGGAGGTAAAGTTTTCATCTGCATTTGTCTGTTTGTCAGTTATGTAGCAGGATTACACAAACATTACAGAATGGATTACAATGGAACTATGTGGAAGGTTGTGGTATGGGTCAGGGAAGAACCTATTATATTTTGGTACAGATCTGGATCAGGGGGCGGATCCAGGATTTTCCCCCCACTTTCTTTCATATTGCGTGAAAGGGCTTTTTTCAAGATTTTAATTGATTTCTCACAGAAATATTAATGGATCTTGATTTTTTTAAATATGACATTTTTAAGGGACTGATATTTTCACTTTCATAGGGGGACTGATGTCAGCCTTGTCAAAGTTATCCTCTATACTGAGTGACGTAGTTTCATTTATTTCCCTCGCACCACTAATCTAAACTTGGCATAGCAGCTATGAAACAGAGTGGACGATGGCTGGTCAGTTATCATAAATAAATATGTGAAACATGGAGGTGAACTATGTTGTTGAAATTAAAAGTGAAACTGCACCGAATTGGTCAATTAAAGCAATAATTTAATCCATCATTGGTTCCAGCGTCACACTAATGACTTTTATGTGTATTATATAATTGTAAACTGAAAACTTTTGAGTTCAAGACTGTTGGTCAGACAAAACCAAAAACCTGAACATGTCAATTTAGACTGTAGGAGACTTTAACAGGCATTTATCTATATTATAAATGTATCTTTTTTAATGATGTTTATGACAGAGTCACTAAATTTGGCTCAGTAAAACACTGCAAACAAACAAAAATTTAAAGCGTATAAACATAAGAACATAAGTAACACATCCAAATATTCAGTAGTGGATGCACATCTGGTGACTGAAGTTAACTGAACTCACTGTCATGTTCATGAAACTAGTCTGAGACTTTATCTTTGTGACGTGGAGCAAAACCTTTTTCTTATCACTGGCCATTTCAATTAAAATAACATTATTTTACATGTTCAAATAACTGACATGTACATCTCAATAAACTCTTAATGCAACAATTGAAACAGCTTCTCTTGGATAATGCATCTGAAGTCAGATGGTAGTGATGATGATGATGCTTCTCAGAGCTGATTTATGCCTTAAAAACTTATCCAATCAAATCCTGACCTTTGGTGGATCCATCCATGATGTGGAAAGATGGTAGTTTCTCAGTTGTATCAAACTTGGCAGTGATTCCACACAAAAGTGTCCAGTTGCGTGGACTTTATTACTGCTATTGTTTCAGAACATTCAATAGAGAGAATTTCTCACCATGTCCTTCAGTGTTTTTCTAATTTCTTGTGCCATATCAGTGGTCGATGGTCCTTTGACACAAATCAATAATTTGGACCAATGGAATTTGTCTGGTTCTTACAAGATACAAGATACATGATACACTTATTGGTCCCACACACATGCACAGACACACAACATGCAAATGGGGGGAAGTTTGTCCTCTGCTTTTGACCTAACTGGTGAACACAGGAGGACACACAGAGCATTGGGCAGCCATGCACGGCGCCCGGGGAGCAGGTGTTGGGGGAGTAAGGTGCCTTGCTCAGGGGCACTTAGACAGGGGGTAGGGAGGGTCATCTTGGACTTTTGAACAGATCCAGCATCTAGCTTCTCCACAGTGGAAACAGGCTCCCTCACCAATTCTCCTTCTGAAGGAGGTTTCAGCCTCTTAGCCTGCTCACCACAAAGCCATGACCTGCTGTTTTTTCCTTTTATTTGCTGCCTCCCAGCTGGAAGGTTAAATCTGCTGGCCAACCACAGTCTTTCTGTTTCATGTTCACCCAATCAGAGGCGGCTCCTGGCATAGGTGACATAGGCAGTTGCCTGGGGTGCTAAATGCCGAAAGGGCGGCACAAGAGACTGATTAATCATGACGTAACACATGCAATATAAACCAATACATTCACATCACAACATCATCTTCTAAACCTGGGGACGCACCGGAGATAGAAGCCTCGCGAAGCGCCACGAAATCTGTCTGCCTATTTTCCATTTTTGGTTTGGTTTTGACCCCTTGATTGGTGCAGATTGGGTCCGTGTCTCTTGGCCTGGTTCAGGTCCAGTGTTTCTCTCTTCTGCTTGGGTCTAGGTCACAGCTTTCAAATGATAGATTGGTCTTGGTTGGGTAGAACACTTCCAGTTCAGATTTGGGCGTACATTTTGGAGCCACTCTATCCCATACTCCAAAGATTGGACAGTCTACATGGACGCCACATTATGAAGCTGCCATCTACAACCTCAGCTTAGATCCAATTCAATAGACCAGGCTTTGTTTTCCAAGTCTTTAAAGTCAAACTCACATTTATGTGGTTGGCTGACGGGAGTGGAACCTGACATGGTCTCAGCTCTTGTAGTCCATCCACCTCAAGTTTCAATGTATTGTGTATTCTGATGCTTCTCTGGTCACCGCAGTAAAAAATGGTTATGTGAGTCACTGTAGACTTCCTGTCAACTCCAACTGAGCGGGTCTTTCTCCTCTGACCTCACTCAACAATGAGTTTTCCATCCTTCGCACTGGGTGTTTTTAGTTTGTTGCTCAATAATGATTAAAAACTCTCAAGGCTGTTGTGTGTAGAAAAAAAACCGGAGAGGTCAACAGTTTCAGAAACATAAATAGAATGTGGTATGACGCCATGTCAAAGTGACTGAGATCACGTTCATCCTTCATTCTGATATTTTATGGAAACATCAACTGAACTCTCCTGACCTGTAGCTGCTGCCACAGGATTGGCTGATTGGAAAACTGCATGAATGAGCACATGTGTTCTTCGTGAGCTGTTCTGCGAGTAGATTTACTTTTACCTGACCTATACCATTAATAACAGCTAGCAACATTAACCTAAAAAGATGATCTTCTCTTTTCAACTCTGTGCTTTAATGCAAAGACGCTCAGTCAGGACAGTATTTCTCTCCAGGCGTGTGGCTGAATGTGTGTCTCTGAATGCGACCTCCAATAGGAGTAGCTGAGGAGATCCATCCAGGGGTAGTTTGTTTTCCAGAGAGGAGCAGCAATGGTGGACAGCCCTTGATTTATTAGAACCGAGAGCCAAGTGACCGTGATGAAGTGAATCTCAATTTTAAAGACTATACAGCTTCATCTGGAGAGGGAAGAAGGAAGTAAAAGAGAGAAACACTAAGGGAAAGGGCTGAGGACGGGGAGTAGAGCAGACTGCTGAGGCAGGAATGACTGGAGGACAGAAGAGACACAAGAGACACAGAGAAATGTAGATTTTTAGTAAATCAAATTTGAGAGATATTATAAACTATAATTCAGATAGATGCACTTAAATGAGATATATTAATTTAAAATCCGTAATCCTATAGGGGAAAAAGAACGAAGGAGTAATGGTGATGCTGAGTGAGAGGAGCGAGGAAGAAAAATATGTATTTAGAAGGGACACTGATGTTAATCCTGTGTGAAGTTGTTAACATAGATTCATGCCTCATACTTAAGCAGGAAAACATTTTGGGATTTGCCAAACCTTGCAATCGTGCAAGGGTTGTGTCATGAAAGTAGGGCTAAATCTAAAAACATCTCAATGAAAATAAAACCGAGGGGCAGAGTACATATTCTGTGTCCACCGCAGAGCTGCAGAGCTGCTCAGCTGCTGAGCTGCAGAGCTGCTGTTTATCCTTCAGATGAAGTGTAAAAAACAGGCTCCCATCCGGAGAAGTGATGGAGTGTTTCTTAAATGAAAATACACCTGTCTTTAGGACAAATACGTGCCACTAATTACCTGTCTAACCTAAATCTCTGGGCACCAGATGTTGCTAAAACACAGCGAGACAGAGACAAATTGCGGCAGGCTGTTGTAGCTGTGCACGTAAATATAGTAGAGGCTTAAATCATCTTTTCCTTGACCCTGTTAGAGAAGTTGTTCAATGTGATTTTGGAGTGTGCCGTGCCTGCAGGAGGCTAATTGTAAAGATAGGCTAAGGTATTTACAGTATCACATAATCTCCCTCTCTCTCTGTATCCGACTCTCCCCTCAACTGGACCAAGCTATAAGCAGGATTACATTTTGATCTGTATCCTTGCTTCCATTTCAGATTCTATTTCAGTTACGTTAACTCCTCACATTCTCCTCCTCCTCTGGTGCTCCATGCCTTGATTCGAGGCAGGAAAATTACTGCCTGATGACCTGTACAAAGTGAAGAATTCAGAAGCTACATCTGTAGAGGACATTGAAAAACTTTCCAGGTCTACAAGTGAAGTACTCCCTATTGCTCCCTTCTCCTCCCCACTTCTGTCTCCCTTTCATCTTCCTCACCTCTCCTCCCCTGTTCTTCTCTCTGTTGGCCTTCTACACAGACCCACCATTTATATTTGGCATGCAAGGCATCATTCATCTGTTTTTTTCTGCCTCCAGCTTTCACACTCTCTGTGTGAGGAAAGGGGTTAAATAAAAGACCAAACAATAATTGAGTCACTTTCTAAGTAGTGGGACTATACTTTGTACTCAGAAGAACTTTAATCAGTGGTTTGTTTAGGGGTCAGTGTTCCAAGCAGCAGAAAGAGCCATCAAGTCCTCCCACATTTAAAACTTTTTACCATTTACTGATGCAGCTCAGGTAGGTATTTGGATAACTGAATCAATTAAGTTGGCACAGGGGGCCTAAGGGGTCAGGAGGCCCCTAATCAAGATCCTTTCTATAAAGTAACTATGGATATATCTGATCCAGAAATATTGACCTGATCTGATCATGCAGACTAATCTCAGTTATTTTTGTGGGACAGGGGATACATAGTGTCCAGTTAACTGACGTTTAAACTAGTGAAACATGTTTGTATTTATATTTTCAAATGTCAAAGCTCAATTATTTTATATAAGAAGACTACATATATGTTTCAGTGCTTGAAGTTGAAAAAAGTGTCAGAATTCATCTTGTTCACATGTTGGTTTGTGCTTGAGCTTGAATCAGTATATCAAATAAAAAAATATATTTTCAATTTATATAGTGAATAAAAGACCCTATGTGAGATTTGTGATGAAGAGCAGTGTGAGTTAAACTGGATTGAACAGCGTTGTATCTGCAGTAAGTACTGGAAGATTATCATACACCTGTCTGACCAATCGGAACTCACTCTCAGGTGTCAATCATGACGTCTCGCCCCTTCGTGTTTAGAACAAAATAAAACCAAACTTATCAGAAACATGAATATTTGAATGAACATCTCTATGATTAAAAATGACAGATACTATCTTTGAGAAAAATGTATGAAACGTGTACACTGACTTTTTTACTTTGTCCATGTCTAAACTGCTAACACAGAAGAGGCAGGTTTTACGACCTATGATACTGCAGCCAACCACCAGTTGATCGAAATGTCATCCATCATTATATACAGTTATTGCTTTAACCCAGAAATTCAATCACTACCTTGACCTCTGACCTCACTATGGATGAAAATCTGTTTCGACATATTTTTGAGGCCTCCTCATAAATTGTCTGTATTGGTTTAGACTTGATGACCACCCAAAGTTCTTCACAGCATGGCTCGTCACCCATTCACACACACATTTATACAGTGCATCTATGTGCAGCACTTTCTCTATCACACATCCCTCACACACCGACGTCAGGGGCAATTTGGGGGTTCAGTATCTTGCCCGAGGACACTTCGGCACATGGAATGGGGAAGACTGGGCTCCGACCTCCAACCGGAGGTACTGCAGGGGGGTCTCGGAATGTTTGGTTGATTAGAGAGTTTGTAATGTTTTTGTAATAATTTTTTTTGAATGTCTTTAAATACACATTAACATGAATCCAACATATTGTAGGGAACGGATAAATGGAGGCAGAAGACGTTATCTTTCAGTCAGTAAAGCACACATATACAGAAGGGGGTCCCTGTTCCATCTCTCCATCAGTTTGGGGGTCCTTGGCCTGAAAATGTTGAAGACTCCTGCTCTAGTTAATGGACGTCCCGCTCTAGCTCCTGAACCACTCCTGTATCTTTCTGCATATACTGTTTAGCTAGTGTGAGTCCTGCTGTACATCTGCGTTAATTCCACCAACAGACTGTTCTCTGTAGGATACCTCTGATTCTTCCTTTAAGTCTCTTCTCTCTCTCTCTCTCTCTCTCTCTCCCTCCCCAGTCCTCTTTTCTCATCCCTCCATCCTCTCAACTCTGCTCTTCCCTTGTCTCCCTTCATTTCTCGACTGTGTGAATGTGAATTAGAATTAGAAGGGGTAATCAAAGTAGGGGTACCACAAATAGCCATGTTTGGCTTTTGCTTAAAGGACAGGCTAATGAGACGGAGTATCTATTTGCACAGCGTAATGTGTGTGTGTCTCCAGACACGTGGACCTCTCTCTTTCACCTCTGGTGACAGGTGGGTTGGGTGCACAGTCACACACAGTTGGGTTGTTCAGTGTGTGATTCAACTTCACCACAGAGCCTGAGGATCCACTTTGAACAGCCGCAGCAGCATTTGGGAGCAGATTCAGGTGGATTTCTCGTGTTAGGAAGAGCACACTCATTGGTGCATCAACCTGCCAATCTTAATCACAGATAACCAATATGCAGCAAAGATAAATATGTCCATTAAAGGCCCCTGGGGGTGGGATTATAAGCAGCCAGCGGCCTATGAAATGCAGATTCCCCAATTCAGAATGCTACACACACCTCTCTCCTGTGTGATATCAGCCATGAGCGCTCATTCTAATTATTTGGGCAAATGTACTAATTAGCTATCAAGTGCCACCCCCCCACCCACCCTCCCACCATCACCCCCATCCCCACCCCCACCCATCCACACTTATCATCCTCCCCCGACATCTTTTGTATTCAAAATAGGTTCCCTGCATGGTTGGAATTTTTCAGGCCATCAGCAAATATTTACCAGTTCCATCTCATTATGTTCCAGGCTAAAATGCTGGCTATGAATATCTTAAGGCCCCTGGTACACGCCATCTAAACTTTGCCTTGACCTTTTACTGCTGGCCGCCTGCACTGGCAATTGAGCAGCAGTTTCAATATGTAGGCACACATGCACTTCCCCCCCACACACACACATACACATACCCACACTCACAGAGTATCTGTGTCATCATGTCTCACTGCTGTTTCGCTGTAGACTTAAGACTAAAGCAAACTGATGATTATGCATATGCACCTTCCTCTGCATGGCTAGCCTCGCCAGCCCTGCCTCCTGCTCTGATCAATCCACTCACTTACATGTTGTTGTATATATCTGGTTTAGCACGGTCAGCGGAAATGCTGACACTGCTCATTTCTTTGGTTTTGGCGATTAGCTACTTGGTTCTTGTCAATACAATAGTAATGAATGGGCGAGATAAATGCGATTTGGGGGCATAATCATTTTTTGTGATTGCTAGTCTGCATTTTTGCTTAAAAAGCAAAGCGATTAATCAATAATTAATTTTGAAGCAGGGGCACTGATAGAGGCGAAACGATGAAAACATTTGCCGTAAATCTGCACTTTATTGCTGTTACTATTGAAAGGTTCGTGGCAACACCTCGTCAGTCTTGGTAAGTATGCTGTGAGCATTTTCTGTATGGTTTGCAAAATGGCTCAGAGAGAAATATACGTGTCTCTTATTTACTGCCAAACGTTTTTTTTATGCAGGGGATATTTGTGTATTTATCAGTTTTATTTATTTCGAAAGCTCATGGCTCCTGTGATGGTAGTTGTTCAGCCAGAGGAGTGAAGGTGCTATGGATGTTAGAATATAATCCTCTTTCATCAAGGCTTTCGGGAGCATGTCCTGTATTCTTGGTGACGACTTACTGTATGAACTGGGATGAGGCATTGCAGGTGCTCCTCTGCATGTTTGTGGAGCATTTTCTCTTCACATTGATCCTGAATCTTAAAGGTCCCAACATACAAACTCTTGTTGAGGCAATTTCTTTTCAAAAGGAGCGGTTTGATATTTTTGTATATTGTTAATTTTCTTACATGCTTTCTTACTAGAAGATGAGACGATTATTACCCCAGTCCTACCTCTGTATGTTAGAACACCAACAGACAGTTGGCCTAGCTTAGCACATGTCCCACTATCCTCTCTAATGTGACGGCTGGAACTGCTTCTCTTTGGTGAGGCGTCTGATGTCTGATGGATGTGAGGATGATGCTACTTGCAGCTGGTGCATCAACTGTCATTTCTCTAAAATCCCACACACAATTATGGCTATTTGGTTGGTATTGGTTTTGTCTGTTTCTTTCATCACAGACTAGAGAAAAACACAGTGAAGTATATTAAGCCATCAGTTGTCTTCTCTGCAAATGATCTTCGAGACAAACTGATCCGTTGGGACAGTTTTACTCTGTCCAGTTCTAGCAGCTCAACAATGGAACCAAAAGGGCCCCTTCACAATTTCTCTTAGCTATTAGCTAACTGCATGATATTATCAGTATTATGCAAATACAGTATATGTCAGAATGCGATGTTGTGAAAGCTGCTTGTTGAACAGCAAACTCCAACAAAGAGTCTTAACTGCAGATTCATCCAACTCATCCAGTTTCAATGCGATTAGCTGCATTGTTTTCATCTATAATGACGTTGAGATTGGCCTTTTTATTCCTCCACACCAGTGAGCGCTGGTGGCCGAATGTATATATTTCCGGGTTGTCCAATGTTTCATTCTTGTGAACACGATATACCTGAGACATAAGCTGCTTGAGGGATTTCTACCAATTTGGTTGTACACCTTTAGGAAATGTCAACATTTTTTCACTTGGACTCAAAGGTTGAAGGTCAAGATCTTGTTCTCCTCATGTTCTTGTTAACCTGATAAATCAGGAAAACCCATAGAGAATTGAATTACATCTGGTACAAAGATTCACTTTTCATTACCTGATTAGAATTTGGAGGTAAAGGTTCAAAGTAATCTTATACTCAAGAGAATCTTTTCAATTTGGCATCAAAACCTAACTGACTAGATTTGGATGGTCAAAGGTCAGGTCACAGTGCCCTCATAAACCATATTTTTGGGCCTTTTGAAAAATATATTTAAAGCGTTTATTTTGGTTATGTCTTCAACTTTTAATCAGTTGTCACCTGAACTCAAAGATTAGATTTCAGTGATCAAAGTTGTTATGGTGACCTTATACAAGCAGCAGAGCAATAATCTTAGTTCATCATTGTGAGCATGTACTGGCATTCGACATGTACTTTTCTTGACAGTTGACAGTGGCCATGTATGTTTCCTTCAGCCTGCTCATGACCTGACTGGTTGGCGGTCAGAGGAGACCACCCTCCATGTCAGTCTACTATTTTATCCTATTTTATCTTATCACAGAAAAAAGAATAACTTCTGTCATAAAAATGTTCTCCTGATGAAAATTAAAGTGTAAAAAAACCTTATGTTGTGGTTTTAAAGGGTTTATGTGGTAGCAAACCTCTCTCCTAGCTCTGAGCTTCATATTGAATGGACAGATATAAGAGTCATCTTCTCATTTGACTCTCAGTAACACATTTAATATACTGTATAGATCTCTCTGCCTAATGTTCAACAGCAATTTCACACCATTTGATTAAAGACAACTACAGTAAGACGACAACAGTTCTCTTCTCTGATATTTTACGTGTGTAATATTAAATCTACAGCAGCAGCATCCAGTTGTACAGTTTTGCCTCTGACTCAGAATCCACAATTACAAAACAAAAAGGGTTTTAAGCTCCAACATATCCGTCCACATCACCATTTTATATGTTTAGATGTGTGTGGTTGTGTGTTTAAAGGAGACAATGCTGTGAATTTAAAGACAATGCTGTGTGCTCGCCAGGCTTTGATGCTGAGCCAAGCCCCATCATTCCCAGAGGTATTTACCCCCATGTCTTCCTACCACATTGTTAAACACTACCTCTGTACGTTTTTATAACACCATTGTTAAGCTCAATAGATTTTTATTTGGCTGCTTTACCCCTCCCGCACTCGCCCATACTCTCGGGCTAGCTGTGTTTGCATTGCCCTGTCCTTTCACCTGGAAGTGTCTAGGTGTGTATTTATAGTTCCTTAGACAGCAGACATGAGGACCAAGACCAAACATCCTCTTCCCCTCTGGAAATTGCAGAGACTGGAGCAACAAAATGTTGACCCTAATGTGTTGTGTGTCCCTTTATGTGTTTGAGTGAGAGTTTAAAATCCAATCAAACCACCACCAGGCTCCTCGTGGTAGCACCACATTTGTATTAACTTTTACTATTCATCCTACATTAAGTCACTGATTTGAAAAGAAATATGTCCCAATTTTCTTTATATAAAGTATAACCTGAATTCCCGGAATTTAGCTTCAACCCAATGTTACATCTCCACTGTTCTTATGTTAAATAATCTGTTCAGAACCTTCCCATGTCATCAACAAACTACCACCCAGTGTGTTATTCAACCATTCACAACAACCATGACAAAAATGGAAAGACTAAAATAAAAAATTGTGAATGACATAGTAAAAATTGACAGTATCTAGGCCCTGTCCTGCCTCTTATAGTTTTGTCTTGATTTTTGTGCTTTTGATTTTGTATTTCTTTTGAAGGAAAGTGAATTTATCAAGTTCTGACCAAGTTCCACAATATAAACTCACTCCTTATCATCATACATTGTGTAAACTTAAGCTGCTTTTCTTACAGAAGAGGTGCATGTGTGAATGCAAATGTCCGAGTGAGTTTCTGTGGACTTTATCCGCCTGACCTCATGGTATAAAGTCCGCAGAAATCCAGGAGAAGTTGATATGTGAACACAGCAGGGGATCCCCGCTGGAGTCACCGCAAGATAGTGTGTGTGTGTGTGTGTGTGTGTGTGTGTGTGGGGGGGGGGGGGGGGGGGGGGGATGATGCTTCTATCATGTGACAGACGCAATGTTCCAATGTTAAAGCGGCGTCGGACATGAAGACACCGCCGAAGATATTAAGAGAAAACTGCTTATGACATTAAGTACGGGCGTAACACGGACGGACGGACAACATGAAAACATATAGTCTCTGGCAATTGGCTATCGCTGGCGTGAAGGCACAGTAATTGACTTTTGAAATTGAATAACGACGTAAAAAATAGGTATATGAACAGGAATGGACAAGACAGAAAGGATGAACCTGAGAGCAGAGGTGAAAGGATAAAGAGTGAATAGGAAGTTTCAGCCATCTGCTGTGTGTTCCTCAGCAGCAGCAGCAGCAGCACCAGTGGCAGCAGCAGCAGAGGAAGGTGAAGTCTGTCTGCATCCATCCTCTGGCTGCACATCACAGGCCTGCCATTTGCCCAGAGTTGGCCTCGCTGTCACTATGTGTGTGAGCATATGTGTTTTGTGCGTGTGTATGCGTGTGTGTTCGTCTTGTGGCCAGTCTCGACCCCAGACATGAGCTGCCCTGCTGATTTAATGAGAAGGGTTAGATTGCCATGCTCATTGCAGACACAAACACAAACACACAAGCCCAGACGACTCCTCACTGCCATGCCACTCCCCTCCACAGTCAGACATGCTTGTTGCAACACACCGGGAAAATATGAAAACAGGAAAGAAAAAGTCCCATCCTGGACTTCTGCATTTTGGTGTCTTTGTGGAATTTAGGAGGGTTTTGATAGGATTGGGCAGAAAAAAATAAAAACCCAACAAAAAATGCTAATGTGTGCAAGTAGGAGAGACTGCCTGGTCGCTCATCTGGCCAGTGTGGTGGCAGTGAGGCAGAGTTTTAATGATGCATCTGCTTGTGTCAAATGATTCTGGGCACATGGCGAAACCCAGGGCTGCTGTCGCTGAGAAGCATGCACACACACTTGAAAATACTCACACTAGCACTTCTGCATGCACCCACACACCCTTTCACACACACACACTCTCCTATTCAGCTATGTACCGGGCAGCGGTTCACTCGGGCCCCCTCTGGTGCTGTGGTGGCTGGTTTTAATGTCCTTGCCTAATGATCTGGCACACGTCGAAAGGTAAATGATAATTTGCTTTAAGTGGAGCTTTTAGGCGGAAAAGCCTTATAAGGCTTAGCCGTCTCCCTGACATGACAGTGTTTACCACAAGCAGCTCTCGACAGATTTCATTTCAAATATGATTTCTTTATGAAAATGCATGGGACTGACACCGTGACTCTGCTGACTGTTGCGTGAACAGACATGCATCTGTAATTCTGAGAGATCCTCCATGAAGGGCTCCAGGATACGACTGAAGAGGTTTCAGTTGGAGACAGACGCCGGTGCATGGACACAGCAGCAAGAGTCACCCTAAGAAAGACAGAGGAAGAAATAACTTATTTTTCTGTGGGAATGATTGTGCGGCTGTGAAAGCACATTCTGAGGAGACAGCGCAAACATCCAGCCTTGGTGTCGTGTCCCTTTGTACGAGGAATCTGGGCAGTTTCTCATCATTGAAAAAGGGGGCTCATTATCACTTCTGTATGCTCTCTCTATTCACTTCTTCATTGGGCTTTGTAAGCACAAAAAGTGCTAAAATCGTATTTTTTTTATTGCCCATTTCTCCTCACTTGTAAATCAGTCATGAGGTACTTATGTGATGAGCAAGTGTTGAAAGTACTGAGAGTAAATGTCTTAACACCACAAAATGTCGGGACTGTGGCAGCTTTCTGTATTTTGTGTCCTAGTGGAAACAAAATTGATAAATATTTTTTCGGGCCAGACGCACAAAGTGTAAACTCAAAATGTAACAGCACCAGTTTTCAGTATCTGGTATATACTTTTCAGTCATCAACTTATTTCTGAATCACCAAAAAATACTTGGAATGAGACACAAGTGTCAGCACTACCCTGCCAGTACAACTTGAATTTATATGTGAAGAGATGCACAATGTGGATGAACCGACCTGAGATGAGGAGTTGTGAGCAGAGAACAGAGAGAGAGAAGAAATCAAAGAAAGGTGAGGAAAATAGACGAAGGCAAAATAAAATAGAAGGCAGTTTAGATCAGCAGAAATGATATGAGGAGGTGAGCACCTGACAGCTGATCATAACACGCGGCTGTAGGGTGGATGTCTTGTCCCCTCACTTCGCCTGCCTCCTGCTTACTTTCATCCCTTTTCCCTTTTCATCCCCCTCTTCGACAAGTCCTCCTTCATCTGCGCCCTCTGAAAAATCATCTGTATCCTCTTTCCGCACCTCTTCCTCTCCCGAATCAAATACTGCTAGCTCAGAATCACCTTTCACACAACCGTGTCTTCAACCTTTCAACGCCTTCGATGTGCCAGCTCCACAGAAAAATTGTCTATTGAAACTGTCTATTGTTGAATTTAACCTATTTAGCAACTTTGTTCACTTTCCTCTAAGTAGCAGAGACACAACAGTCTGCTTGACTGAGGTCAGTAGGTCTGGTTTCAGTGAACACTGAAAATCTGATGAACATCTGCCAGTCGTTGTGAACAGATAAGTCAGCCAATCCAGAGGCACTGCAGAGGAAACATGCTCCTTTCAGTCACTGAAATGTGCACAAATCCCAGGTCTGTCTGTGGAATATTTAAGGTTGAATTCAGCGCTGTTCTTCAGATAGACGAGCAAACAACATCACAGACAGAGTGAGAGACAAGTGATGGTCATGTGATCACACAACCCAGTCAGCATGTCAGTCAGTCACTCTGTTACTACTAAGGCAGGGTTGTCATTACTAAACTATTCTGTCAGTCACTCAATGTGTCAGCCGGTGATTCTTTACCCCTCCGTTAATACAAAACAAAAACGTGGGTAAAGAGAAGAGAAGCTTATTTATAAACTGATAGAAAGAAAGAAAAAAATATAGGAAATTCATGCTCAGTTTTTAGGTTAAAAATACCAAACATTCATAAATAACAGTTCACTAAGGTTATCTACAACCACAATACTGTGTTGGGAACAATTTATCACATTTAAAATAATTGAAAATACAAGAAAATGGAAATATTTCGGGATAAAAATGTGATGCTAACCACATAGAGGAAGCTGCCGAAGATGTCAAGAGAGCTTTTGGTGATAAGGGGCGACACCAGCCAAACGAAAACATTTGATCTCAGCGGAGGAATGTATAGGTTACATCCTGCCTCTGTTTCTGCATCAACCCTCACCTGAACGCCTGGAGATTCCTGTGTTGCTGTGAACGTGTCTAGCTGGAGAATCTCCTAGTCATGTGTGAAAGGCAAACTCAGCAGATAGTCCCGACAACCTCCGGAGTTCATATCTGAAAACGGCGTGTATTGTGTATTCTCTGTATTCCTGATGTACTTCCATTTTTTTGTTAGTTTTGTAAGGATTAACTGAGCCATAGGTACTTTAAAGTTCCATGCAAGTACTGCATAAGTAGATTTAAATAAGTCTGATTGAAATACTCCTAAATAATATAAATAATAACATAAATAATATAATAATACTAAATAATTCTATAACATGTGATTCTTCTTTTGAAACCATATTTTAGATACTTTTCAAGCCATTCAACTAAACCTTACACCATCTAATCATTCTCCGTATTTCAGGAGCCTAACACTTATCTTTTCCCTTTGACGCTTCCTTTAAATAATATCTTAACATCTTTCCTCGGTATTATCCCTTTTTAAATCTCTTTACTTGTCTTAAACTTGTGGGAAAAGATGCTTTTAAGAAGAGATGGTGGTAAAGTGATGTGGAAATGTGATTTCCAGGCATTAGCAGTACATGTGTATGGTTGGAGGAGCTGCAGGGAGAGGAGATGCTGTTGCTTTAGCTGCTGATTTCTTCCTGCTCAGGGCGAAGTGAGGGGAGGCCCCAGGGAAACAAAGCCTCAGGAAACGTCTGGATATCTCTTAAGAGGCTGTTTCCCCCCCAGCTGTAATGGAGTGTGGAACATTGAGAAACTGTGTATTTGTAGTACGAAGTTCACTTCATGATCACTTAACTGTGCAGATCAGGAGAGAGGCAGAGGGGAGATGCTGGGTTTTTACACACCCTGCTTCATGTATTAAGCATTTTATGGAATCAGAATCAAAACGTTGTGAGTACATTACAAGTATCACAATCAAAGAATGATATTGTATAAATATATTTGGACCCACAGCTACAATTTAACAGCTATAGATTCTCAACATTCCAGATATCTGCACTGTCATGCTTCCTTGGACAAATAACGTCACTTTGCTGTTTATGTGTATCAGCCTTTCACCTCCAGATAGAATTCTTACATAAAAAAAATCTATTTCACTTATCAACAATAAAACCGTAATATAACTATTTATACAAATATATTGTAATGAGTCAGTCATCATGACTAGAAACTAAAATTCCACAAATGTGTTGTGAATTTAAAATTAAGATCTAGAAATTGCGTTGGACAACCTTAGCATTTGTTAATATTATTAATTTAATTTAAAATAAATTAAATTTGAATTTGAATTTGAATTCAAATTTGATTTAGATTTTACCAGTAGTGACTGACTGGTGGGAATATGATTTTCACCAGGAGAAACCATAGTCCAAATATTCTCTCATTTTATCTCCTTTTTGCTCATTTTGGTCGCCACCAACGTGTGACAGAACATTAGACAGAATAAATCCTGCTGTGTTCACCTGTGGATCGAGGACTATGTCTGTCGGTCCCTTCATTCATGACAGGTCGTTGCCATTCAGCGTTCATTGATTGTAATTACTGCAAACAATGTGAAACACTTCCAGAAAAGTTTTTGAGAAACCTTTCTGCATGCCGCAGACATTTTGCCTATGTGTATGTTCTTTTGGTGGCCTCCACCCAAGTCAATTTATTTAAAGACACTGACAAACTCCAATTACATGGGACCCCTCCTTTGATACGCTATTTTCCTTTCTTCACCAGCCATCTTTGATTCTCTGGGATGATCCGCCTCCTCTTGCACACAGCTGCCTCCTCGCTTGTTGTTCTTGGCACCACATCCAAAAGTCCTCCAGCCTTTCTGCGGCCCTCTCAAAGAAAACCAGGGACATCAAAAGGATTGTGCAGGGCTCTGTCGACATGAACATCGCTGAACCTTCCTTGTCTCTCAGATGGCGAGTAAAGTCGTTGTCTGTGAGGGGGGGTGGAGTGGGGTGGGTGGAAAGAAGCCTCAGACCCCCTTTGGCCCTTTGTGTGTAAACGTGACGGAGGGCCCTCTCCTCTTCCAACACAAAGACCCCCAAGGTGAAAGCCCGGCTCCTGATCCCCTTCCAGCAGCCACGTTCCTCTTCTCTTCTCCCTTCCTCTTGTTTCATCCGGAGTCATTCCACACTCAAGTCTGTCCAACATCGCCACTTAACGGACAATCTATATTCAGGAGGCTCCTCCCCCCCTTGTTGAGAAATACTGTCCCCCCTTTCCTCTTAAAATCCTTGTTTTCTTTCCATCTCTCCTCCGTCCTCGATTACAACGCACCCTTATTCTTATCTCTGTTTTGTGTTTGCCGCCAGATTACTCTGTGGATGGATGAGATGGAGACTGCTTGGGAAATGCCTGAGCAATGCATAGACACACATACCCTGTGTCTGAGTCAAAGTGCTGGATTCAGATGTCATTTTTATCATTTGCTTGCAGGGTAAGATGGGGGAAGATGCCCCCTGGGGTAATATACCTACCCACATGTACTGTAACTCAGCCTGCACTGTCTAGGAGCAATAAGAGCTACACACAGCTACAACAGATTTTAAGGTAACTTGGTTACTAGTCACTTTTTTCAGGATTTGTATGTTTTGACCAACAATACATTGAAACTGTTAAGAACCGTTTTCTGGTTCGGAGCCAAATATAAAATAAAAAACATAAAAATCTTCAGATATCTATTAAAATGCAAAAAGTTTAAATCTACCAGAGAGGGCATCTTTCCTAAACCCATATTTATCATCTGTCCATCTCATTTTTCCACAAGGGTTTACAGCCCATCCCAGCAAGTTTTTATGTTTCCTTACACCTTACTCGATCCCATAGAAAAACCGGAAAGATTTACAAGATGACACATTGGATGTAATGGATTTGTGGATATATCTCCAGGGATCGACCACTGGACTGGATGTCTGACCCTGCATTATAGTTCAAGTGATACCATTGTAACACAATAAGAGCCCAATCACAGCCTGACTTGAAAGACAGGCTGTTTGGTAGATCAGTTACTATCAATGGGCTTCAGGCACAGCAATACATCTACATTTGTATGCTTAACGATGTCATGACTAAGATAGATGATGTTGTTGGTGGTGCAAAGTGGAACTGTGGTTTTTAGACATTTTGGAAAACAAGACAACCAGTCATGTTTGTTAACATTCATCCCCGGAAGTCACCCGCAAGCTCTGCGGGTCCAGTTCCAACTTCATGAAAAATGGTTAATCTGATACAGCAACCATTTCTACAGACAATATCTTGAAGTCCGTATTTGTGCACATCTTATAAAACCTTACAGATTAAGACAAAACAGACAAAACAAAGCAGGACCATTGAAAATCCTTTGGGACAGCAGATAGTTAAAGCGAGATGATCATAAGACATGCTAAGAAAATATTAATAATGGCAGGAGGAGAAATTTCACAGGTTGGTAAGAAACTACTTATATCTATATCACTTCGCCAGGGACAAGGACTTCCGTGAGAGGTACCTCCCCGTCATATTTGTTGTTGTCAGACGATCTTCACTCCGAGTTGTCCTCTAATGGATGCATTTCTTTACAAGCAGTCCAACATAAAGGACACGTGGAAGTATGTGGACATGGTGATGGGTACATTGTCTGAAATGGGTGCATCTCTTTTTGTCCATAAAGGCAGCTTAAATGAGCCTTTAGTGCATAGACGTGTGCAAGGAGACCATTTGTGCTCTGAGATATATGGTGGGTCTCAGTGTACAAATGTTGTCAGTGCATAGGTGACATCTTGGGTCCTGCTAATTAGAACTGTGGGCTGTTCGCTGCACATTGTATCTCTAGTAACTGGATGTTAATGTGTCTAGATGTTGTGTTGTGGCTCTGCAATGCATCCTGAGTGATAATAGACCCCAGCAGCAAACAGGGCAAGGAGGGGGGTGGGAGGGTTGGGCACAGAGGGGGGAAGGAGTTGGCTGGATACAGCATGTGTGTGGCATATACATATTCACAGGGGTGCGTATACATGTTTATATGCAAGTGTGTCCCTGTGTGTGTGACTGGGCTTGTCGGTTACCAGGGAAATGGATGTGTTGGCCCCATCAGAGAGTCTCCAGCTGGTGGAGAGGCTTTGGAAATGGTGCCTTGGCAGCCAACCGGTCAGGGGGGAGTTTGCATCTGTGTTACCTTGGCACTGGACTGGATCATGGTTGTGGTGGATGGAGGTTGATGGAGGGGAGATGGGTGGCTGGGTCGGTGGGAGTTATGGGCGTTGTGTGTGTGTGTGTGTGTGTGTCTGATTACACTGACTTACCTTAATTTCCTGGAGACTTACTTACTCTAACCCTTACAATAACTGCTATGTGTCTAACCCTAACCTAAACCTTAAAACATGCCTTTACCTCAACTTTCAATATTTTAAGATTATTGTCACCAAAAGGAAGGCTGGCCCTGTTAATGTGACTGTGTTATCAAAAACTTAATGCAATTACAGCTTAGCCTTACTACAGCCTTAAAACATCCCAATCCCTTTTGGCCACTTGGGGGCAGCGGACATGGGCAGCTAAAACTGACATGTTATTATTACATTTTATATGGTGAACAGTTGCTGAAATGCGCACTCACTACCGGTATTAATCGACAACTTTTGGAGGTGAGTCACTGACTTTTAGCTTTGCTTTTGGTCTCCACCATCTCCTGAGGTAATATTGGACCCTTTGTTTCAAAGTGTTTGCTGCTGACATCAGCTACCTTCTGCACCTGCAACTACATTATGAGAGCAGTGAGACGGAACCAGAAACTGTTTTTTGTTTCACATTTGAACCACACAACACTGAAGAATCTCCGGTCAGACGTGTTCATATTAAAATCTCCAGAGGGTTCAGGCAGTGGTTGAAGCAGCCTGCAGGAAGAAGGATGTAACGTCTTTCCATGTTGACATCTTCATTGGTGTCTTGTAGTTGCATGGTTTGCGTCAGTCGCATCTTAGAAACGTTATTAACGTGCTCACTGGCTTGTGATGAATTATCCAAACAATATACTGCTTTATTCTCTCATGGGCCCATTCAGACATTATCCAGAGAAAGTTCAGAACTTCTCACTCAGGCCTCTTTGTTCTCACATACAGCCCCTACAGATGATTTCAGGAGATTACCTGGAATTCAGTGCATGTATGGAGGGGGCTAATGATAGGTATCATCTCCACATTTCTGTTAGCTCTTGTCTTTCTCCCCTTTCCATGTTTTACCCCCTCCCTCTACTCCTCCTCTCAATCTGGCCTCCCCCTCTATTTTTTCACCTCATTTTTCTCCCCTTCTCTCCATTATTCACTTTTTCTTTTCACCCTCATTTATCCTTCTTTCCCCTCTGTCTGTTACTCTCTCCTTCTGCTCTTCTGTGCCCCTTCTCCTTGAAGCTATCTATCTATCTATCTATCTATCTATCTATCTATCTATCTATCTATCTATCTATCTATCTATCTATCTATAGTATATTTGGGTCTTCCACATGCTCAATTATTTTAATCAAATCCAATGTCTTAGTCCTTGCTCATTCATCCTTGTCCCAGCTGTTTTTATCCACCGGCAACTGGCGTTAATATATTTTTCCACCACTTGTGCCATGGATTATAGAGCTTGACGTCAGTGATGATAGCAGGAAGTGTTATAGATCAGGATAAAATACAATTAACTAAGGAATAAACATCTACACGACTGGCTGACCTCTGAACTGGATGATTTGAGCTGATGATGCCTGTGTGTGGTTGTGAGTTTCTGTGAGTTTATTGTTTTTGTGTGAATAAGTGTTGATCTAAGAAATTAACAAGTGAAATTATGTTGTCTATGATTGTGGTGCTGACAGCTGAACTGGTCTCTCACATCCACCACCCCATCACTAATCACTCATCCAGCCTGGATTAAACATTATTTCAGATTTTCCGCACATTCTTGGCGTACCCAGCCGTCCTTCTTTGTTTTATGTTACAGTGTCCATGTGATAAGCGTTTTGGATCAGGAACATCGGCTACGGTATACCCTGTCCCTTCAGATACACTTTTAGAGAACTCTTTTAAAAATATGGAAGGAATTTTATACTTTCTTTCACCTACTTTAATCACCTGTCCTTTCTTCATATTTGACAACCCCTCTCAAAATAGCTATGACGTCAGGAAGAACATGTGGATGCATATCCATAGGCTCAGTTTTCATTGTTGCTTTTTGTAAAAGGCATTTGCTGTCTAATGATGCCTACAGCAGAACCACTTTGGACCCGTGCAGCATCTGATATTAATGCACATCACCCAAGGAAGCATGAAAAAAGCCTTTGCATTTGATATGTATACTAAGTCCACTTCTGATGTCTCTTTTAATTTCACTTCTCAAACCAAGGCAAATTGGTTACTTAGAACCGAAACTTCGAAATTGTGCTTCCTCGCCAGAACAGGGCGACCAGGGCTCTCTCCTGGAGCCCGACCTGATAAGTGGGGCTCACCAGTGAGCACCTGGAGGCTGGGCCCTGACCTATGGGGCCAAATTGGGCTAAATCCAAAGAAATGACAGGGAGCTGTCCCTTTGTGGACCCACCACCTGCAGGTATGTGCGTTGGGGTTGGGTGCATTTTAAGCTGGGTATAAGGCACCTGCAAGATTGTCATTCACCTTGGCATTTGCACACTTACGAGGCCAGTTAGAGAAAGTCCCGCAGAGACTTCGGAGCCTCTCACTCGGACATTTGCATTCACAAATGCACCTTTTCTGGAGAAATTACGGAGGAAATGTGGAGCTCAGTGCATGTCTGAAAGCAGCTTATGGTTTGCCTGGCCTGGGAATTAAGGCATTTTAAAGCTCCTGTGCCAGGATCAGAGAGAGAGGCCTCCAGTGCCTCAGCCTAGGATGTTTACACTGTGTTCATTTTGTCTCTAACTGTTAATAAAGCTCATAGTGAAGGGTTGTTTTAAGGTTTTCTGTCATTGATTCATATGAATGGTGGTCAGTGATTTTAAGGGCAACTAAATCATGGTGCTCACAATTGCTGTTGACTCATTTGATCCAGGTTTTACTGAATCTTCTTTAAAGAGTAATAGAATATTATTTATATACCATTTATATAATAAATAAGTCCTTTATGACAATCTAAAACAAGAATGCATACATCTAAGTGGAACTTAAAATGTCGCTCCAACCTATGAAAATTCACATTTATGCCAGTACCTTACATGAAACACACAATCCTGTACTTCTGTTCCACATCCACTAAATTACTTGCGAACCATTTTTATTTGGGCCTTCAATTCAGTTGTCCCATGGATCAATTTTTTTTTTCAGAAATCTAAAAGTCAGCCTTGTCACTGTACAGCACTGTCCTGTGTGTGTGTGAGTGTGTGTGTGTGTGTGTGTATGTGTGTGTTGATTGGTTGGGTGGGAAAGCGAGTTTCTGGTGTTTACGTGTCTCAGCTCAGAGCATCTCTCAGCCTAATCCGTCCTTATCTCCCAGTGTGACAACACAACAAGCTGATCTTTAAAGAAGACATTTTTCTTTGCCCACGCTGAACTGCTCCACTGATATTGTTTTAGCTCTGACTGCTCATGTGAATGTATCATTGTGCAATTATGCCTTTAGCCTTCTTTCAGATCAATTGAATTGAGCATTCTGTAAACCAATCAGCCATAACATTAATATATATAAATGTATGTGTATGATGTATTATATATACATATGATATATATTTATATTACATATTATATATATTGTACATCAAATATAATATCATAGAGTGATGACCAGAGGACTGAGATATAAACACATTTCATAAGACATGTTTTAACACACACACATTCACATGAGCATTCAGCACTATAACAATATCATTAGAACAGATCAGCGTGGGGAAAGAGAAATGTCTTCTTTAAAGATCCTGTTGTCATGTTTTCACACTGGGCCATAAGGACGAATGAGGCTGAGCGATGAGCTGAGCTGAGACACGTGAACATACACATGTACAGTTTACACCGATCAGCCGCAACATTAAAACCGGTGACTGGTTTTTAATGTCGGGGCAGATCGGTGTACATGAGTGCCTTTAATTCTGTGGAATGAGTGTGTGTGTGCGTGCACTGAGGCCCGAGCTTGTGCATGCCAGTGTGGATGTGAGTGTTGTTGTCATTCCAGAGCTCCTCTAGCATCAAACCCTGACTAAAGGTTGTCTGCACGCTTTGACATTAGATAAATGCCCGGTCTGGCTGTACACACAGCTGTACCAATTCTCCAATAGGTCTCTCTCTCTCTCTCTTTCTGTCTCTCCGTTCCTCTCTCTCCATCCAGGCTGATCTAATGACTCACAGGAATGCATCGAGCTGCTTGTCAGAGATCAATCATCTTCCTCAGGTCGTTCTACCGATTGTTTGAGTAGTGGGCCATTAGAGAGGAACTGTTTGGAGGTGTTTTGTGAACCTAAGTGGCTCCAAAGGTCAGCTGGAGAGAGAGACAGAGGCACGAAGTGAGAGAGAAACAGACCCAAAAAGTGCGTGAGTGTGTGTGGGCTGCTCCAGACGGGAGGAGAAGGAGAGGCAGCAGACAGGTGGAGGTATGGAGATAGAAAGACAGGCCTTGTCAGCCCTGTTGCGTGACTCTGCTGCCCTTTGTTAGTATGAATTCTTAAGCAGCTCACCACAACTACAGAACCTGAGATTAATAATTCCCACGTACCTCCTGACAATCCATCCCTGATCTGAAATATGCATGGCAGAGAGAAGAAGAGAGACGAGAGGATGAGGAGTAGAGGGAGAGGACGGGGGGAGACCAAAAAGGGCCCGCTACATGGCGGCAGCTCAGCCTTTTGGAGAGCAGTAGATTCTGTTTTATGTGGCCTGTCGGTGACACCTAATGAGGAAACCCACTTGTGATTTGCGTTGTGCATTGAGCAAAACCCCTGCCCGTAAACTGCTAACATGAGATGCCATCAACTTTTCAAAGGTCCTCCCTCCTGAAACCGCCACATCTCCACTTTTGAAATGAAGTTGTGAGACGGTGTAATTTAAAGTTCTTCAGTAACTGGATAGAAGATGTTTCCCTTTTCTTTATTTTGAAAGAGATTCGGCATGTGTGTGTGTGTGTGCATGTATGTGTGTGTGTTTGTATCTCTGTGTGTGACACCGTCTGTGCTTTGAAAAAGAAATGGACCCGTATTTCAGCAGAAACAACAACTGATGATTAAAAGGCTTTATTGGCAAGCTTTCTGCAGAGTTACAATCATAATGCTGAGGTCATTTGAACACCCGGAAACTTTGCCACTCATCTGCGAGTGGCTGCAGGAAGTAAAACGCTGTGGCACCTCATTTTTAAAACAGAGGGGGGAGAGCAGAGTTGACACCAGATATGAAACCTGAATCTCTGTTGAGGTTTGGCTTTTAAACCTGCTGCCTTACAGTAATCTGACCGCTGCGGTTGAAGTTACATTCATAAACGGAAGCTGATTTAAGGCGGTTGCATCGTAGCAGTAATTGGCGGTGTGGTGGAGACCTCTGTCGCAGACTCGTCTCCGATCGGAAAACACTTCATAGCAAGAAGCTGAATTAAAATCAGCTGTTTAGCCACTAATGTAAAGGCAGGTTCCTGTTACGCCGTGTTATGGAATGTGATGAGAAGTTTCAAGTTTCAAATGCAAAGAGGGAGACGGAGAAAGGGAGTTAAAGAAAGTGCCAGTAACTTCTGTGAATAAAAGTCTGCACAAAACAGCACGCTGCAGCGATCACACTGAAGGCCAGAAAATCATCAGTTTGTGGAATTTGATTGCTAAACAAAGGACATGATAAATACGCAGTCAGGCAATTATCTTATTTCCTTTGGCTGCTAGTTTATATTCTTAATGCTACTTTAATCTATTTTTTGTTTGTGTATTCATTTTTTGCTCCCCCCCTTGTTTTTTTCATTTTTTGGTTGTTCCTTCCCAGTTCTCACAAAGGGGGAGAGAAAAAGTAGGGCGCTCACTTTGCAATTACTACTCAATCCCAGAGTCCTTCTATAAGGCACTGAATTATTTTGTTTTAAAAACAAACAAACAAAACAGCGACTTTCAACCGGGAAGAATATTTAATTGTTTTTTGATTACTTAGGAATGGGCCATGGGAATAGGCCTTTGTAAATATTTAAACAGATTCAGCATGATGCCATATTTCCATTCTGCCATTAATGTTTTTAAATGATTGTTATTGTCATCCGGGTTTGACATTCACAGTAAAAAAAGATGATTTACTAAAACAGAGAAAAACAACTGAAAAAAGTAGACATACGTTTTTTTCCTGTATCAGTTCAGGCGAGGGCATTGAGATGAGACACAGAAGTGAAGTCGAGCAACTCCACTCAACACATACGGCTTCAGGTTTGGTCCCACACTGCCCCCGCCGCCCAGTGGGTGGCAGCAGGGAGCAGACGGCCCTGACAGAAGGCTGCCACTCAGTCATTCTAATTTATGATCCATTTCTGGTATAGGTGGGGTGTGCAGACACAGTTACAGTAATAATTATCTGGACTGAAGTGTTTCCAAGGCAACCGATATACCCCCTCCACCCCAAAGACCCGTTACATGAAGAGCGCAAATGTGTTTGTGTGTGTGTGTGTGTACGTGTGTGTGTGACATGGTGAAGAGAGGGAAGCATTGGGCCTTGCAACTCAGCCACACACACACACACACACACACACACACAAACACACACAATCAGTGACTTTGCATCGCACTCTGCTGTTCATGTTTTAAAAAAACCATTGACTTTTAGTAGTGAGAGGGCTTTTGTTGAGGACCTGCTTGTTTAAGATCACTGCGAGTAGTTTGTATTCAGCTTTGATCCCTCAGTAAATTAATTAAACGACCAAGAACAAAGACCTGAAAATACAAGTGAACATTTGAATGCTTATCTAATAGATTTGAAGAACGATTTGAGAACAAAAGTATCTCAAGATATTCAGTGTCACCTTCTTATTTCAGTGTTTTGCTGCCTGTGTTCCTTGAAGGATAAATCATTGTGTGTTTTTTTGTGTTAAGGGCTATGCTTGATTAAATAAAGGATTATGTTCCTTAACAGTGCCTGAGGAAATTCCATTTGACTCTCAATCTCTCTCAAATATATACTTTGATTCCCTTGAAAGTGTCTCATGCAATTACTAAGTACAATACTACTGCTAAACACAGCCAAGTAAGAAGACGACATTGATTGTGTCTTATAATTGTAGTTCTAGCAGAGCGGAGTAAAAGGGATTGGTGGATTTAAACTTTTAGTCTTGCGCGAATCACCGAGGGAAAATTAGCATAGTGCACGCACTGTCAGCCAACCCGGAATAAACGTGTGAAGCAGAGTCCTGTTGAAAAGGCTGTTTACCAAACACTGCGTGCACTGACGTTCGGCGTGAAGTAACAGGATGACGCAGAATTAGAGAGATTCATCTGTCTTCTTACAAGTTAAATTATAAAACATTTCTGTCTACACCTCTCGGTCAGGATGACGGCCCGGTGTCATTCAGACAAACATGATTTACATTAACGTTCATCTTGTGACATTCTGCACCTGGTGTACGAGAGTGAGCAGAGAGAGACAGAGGAGAGAGAGAGAGAGAGAGAGAGAGAGAGAGAGAGAGAGAGAGAGAGAGAGAGAGAGAGAGAGAGAGAGAGAGCAGCTTACAGATACCCTTTTGATAGGTACAGTTAGAAGTATTGTATATTTCGTAGATTTTTTTTTATTATCTGTTGAAAGGATTGGCATATTTTAAATAAGATTTATTACATACTTACATACTTGGTGTATTTGATTCCTTATTCAGAAGGAAACATAAGGAACCTTGACTGTGATTTGAGTCAAAGTTAAGAAGAGGTGAAGTTATAAAAGTCATTCTGTTTCCCCACTGTTGCCCATTACAATGGACCACGTGTACTATGATGTGTATGTTCCATTCACACTATAATTGAGAGTCCTTGTTTATCCTGATCATTTGGGCTTTCCCCGACTGCACATTTCCCAATCCTCACTTAATTCCAGGTAATGCACCGTATCGTTGTTTGACACTGCTGTGAAATAAAGAAACAGAAGGAAAAGAAGCAGGCTCATAAGAAAGTTACAATGTCCCTCGTCACAGTTTTTTTTTTAAATCAGCATCAATTCATTATTCTCTGAGACATCAATTAACATGTTCCAGAACACCCACAACATTAAAGAAAGTGAAGAAAAGTTCCTGGATCTGACCCCTGATCTGCATCGGCACCAGAAGTTAATGGATTCATCCAATGAATTTGGTTTGGTAGTTTTTGCTTAATCCTGCTAATAGACGTAAAACAGAGGTAATGACAGGAGGAGCTCGCGTGTTTGTTGTTTTGGCTCATTTATCGTTTTAAATTTCAAAATAAAAATGTAACTGACCCCAGATCATTTTACACAACCACATGGGCATCGATGTCTGCTCAGACCCTGACAGTGACCTCACATGGACTAAAGCAGACACTGTAAGAAGTGTGGAAATGAGCAGTATGATTGGCCGTTACTAAGAGTAGACAGTACTGCTGTTAAACTGATGGCAGCAGGTTTGTAACGCTAATTCTTTTCAGAACAAGTTTTTAGGATTATCAATGCTGTTGCCCCAAGCTAACACAAAGCTAGTGACTCAGTGAGTGTATTGGTGGACAAACAATGAATACGTTAGACATTTTATCACAATGACAGGATCAGACAACAAAGAACTACATACTCCCGCCCAGCATTTTATTAGTGCTCAGTAAAATCATGATACAGGTCAGGACCCTCAGTTAAATGCATAGTATGAATATTTCTGCAGCTATGGGCTCTCTCAATCAAAACAATAACAGTGTCAGTGTTAGAGAAGCAATTATTTTTAACATGTTGATGCTTTATTCAGTGTTTAACTGTATTTAGTCAAATTTTCCGTTTGTTTTGGAAAGGAGATATCTTAATTTGACCCCAACTCAAAAACTTGACACTTAAGAATCCTCAGCAGGAGAAACAGACAGCCATGATGACAGCGCTGATGAATCCCATTATTCAACGCTTCATTACGACATCCCCTATCTCTGTCTTTTGTTTTTGTTTAAAGAGCTAGACAGACACAGGTAGAATTGTTTGGTCTTGGCAGAGGTATGTTCCTGTACCTGCTCAACTTGGGTTCAGGTTTGGGAAAACAGAGGTGGATGGTCCCGTCTTACTACAATACCTAGTTTGCACCTCACAGCCGTCAAAGGGCAGAGGGTTGTTTCAACTGTGATAGACTCATACTCTCAACCTTTGTACCTGCCAACATTTTTGTCTTTTTCAATATTGATCTGCTCTCGTCACCATTTCTTAAGTTGTTATGGCGGTTAGTGCCAGAACAAAACAAAAAGCAGGATCCTGGCTTAAGAGTGAAAACAAAGTGAGGGAGAGCGAGTGAGATGCAGCAGGGAGGGAGGGAAATGAAGAGATGCTTACATGAATAGTGGCTAACAGGCAGGCTGCTGATGAGAGGAGGCCAAATAGGAGTAGATTAAGACAAGGTGACAGCAAATTATGAACTACAACATGATACAAATTACACAGTCAACACAAGTGGTGTCAAACAAGAGCCAAATTACTAAATTGTTTTGGATTGCCATTCAATTAAACAGATGTATGATTGTGGTCCTGCACTCCAGTTGACACAATGAAAGTTCACTGTGATTTAAAGGATCGTGTATAGTGAAAAGCATTTTTTTTTTAATGATCACAATTTATTAATTATGATAAAGCTGGAAGATAAGAACAATACAAAGTAAACATTTGGCTTGGGGTAATAAAGAGATTATGTATTTGAAAATGTGTAAAGTCAATATATATATATATAGATACATATATATTATCAGCAATTCCTCTCGGTGTGAGGAGACATGAGGCCTAAGCAGGATGCTAATCATTATGCATAGCTCTGCCCAGTTTATTGTAGAAGTGGGTGTAGTGCTGAACAGGGCTGGGCAGTCCCCTGAGCAGATTGTGTGGTAACTGGTAGTGGCTTGCATTAGCGCTGCCAGCAGGGTTGAATTAGAAACAGGATCAGTGGCACGGCTTGGCCTCAGGCAACGCAGGGTTAATGTCGCCTGGCCAGTACCTCCCCTCTGTCTCTGTCTCTCATCCAGTCACCCTCCTTCTCTTACAATAACGCACACACACACACAACATACACACACTTCTGATACCCTCCAGCCCCCGTCCCTCAAGTGGGTATGTCACTGATGGAGGCTCTTGGCTAATGTGTCAGCAGTGGGCACGCAGATGGATTCAAGTCAGAACACCCCAATGAGCCCACATTGGCACAAAAAACAAACACAGACAGACCATTGCAAAAGCATGCATACACACACACACACACACACACACACACACACACACACACACACGGAAGAGCAAAAAGCATCCTTGGTATCAAAGTAATTTCCAGTAAGGTTTGGGTATGAGCACATGACATGCACCAATACTGGCCGTAATCAACGTAATGCATAATGCACTGACCTCAGAACCAGGGACCACTTCCTGTTATAATCTGTTAATTGAATCTCATGATCATCATTTCCTCTTCCCTCTGTCAATTTATGAAGGGTTTGTTTTTAGATGCTTCTTTAAATTTAACTCTAACAGCCAAGCAAGTTTTGCGTTGAGCCTTAACACACATCTACAGCTGTCCACATGTGTGAAGTGTCACGTGGCAGCACTGTTAAAGTTAAAACTATGGGTCAAACTAAAACGCCCTGAGAGGAAAACATTAGCACAAGAACACGTTGCCGGGTATGTGCTGGTCCTACTTCCTGCTGTTACCTATATTCTCTGTAATCACATTACAATGCTGATAGGCTGGTCGACCGCTGTTTTGTTAATGAAGCTTTTTCAATTCTTTTTTTATACATTAGTGAGAGAAACCTGTGAATCAGCAGTATATTCCTCTGGATTGCTGAGATCAGTTTCCTGCCAAACTAATATATTTATCAGACACCTGACTTCGCTGCAAATGAGCTGTATGTGCACTTTCCGCTATAGTTGAGTTTAAAATGGCTACTGCAGGAACAAGTATTTATCTGCCCTTATCCCTTTGTGCCTTGTTCTATCTCCTCCCTCTCTCTACTCCTCCACCCTGCTCTCTATCCCCCTCTTCCTTATTTCATCGCCCACATTATGCTCCCAGGGTGTGGTGTTTGTTTGTTTGTTTGTTTTTTTGGGAGGCGCGGTGCCTTTAAGAGAGCAGCATGCCTGCTACTCTGGTTCTAATGTCATTACTCTGTACAAACTTGGTGTGACAGAGGCAGGAGGCGCCCACAGATTGATGACATTTTATTGTTATTGCAGCGCCACTATTAACTGTTCACCGCTACTGGTTCTGCTGCTCAGGGCTCCTACCTAGCGCGCGCGAGAGAGAAAACACAACAGTAGCAAATTGAACACATTGCCAGTGTGATACAGAGAAAAATGATTAATTTAAGTATAAAATTGCTATTTTGATTTTATATTTTCTGTCGTGCATTTTCATACTATCATGTTACGATCCTCCGCAAAGAACAAGTGTCCATTACATTGTAGGGAGAGCCGTATTTAATTTGTGTACCAGGCTGGATTCACAAATGTGCTCTTGTTTTAAAAGCATGGTGGTCGGACTCACATCTGTAGATGTGTTTTAAATGATACACTGTGTGCTATTAAAATGCAGCGGCATAATTATGTCTAATGCATATGCTCTTGTGTGATTAACACAGACGCTGTAGATGAGTCGGCTTAGCACTGCAGGTTGGTTTGGAATGTGAGACAAGAGTAATGAAAGCAGTCAATGGGTCATTTACTTTGCGTTACTGATGGCAAAATGTTTCATATCAGTTTAGTTTTTCATCGCAGCCACATATCTGCTTTCCTAAAATATCCGTCTCTCAACAGAGACCTTTGATTAATAACGTATATCCCATAGAGGTATATCCATTCATTCATGTGCCTGCCCATCTATGATCCACTTGTCTGTCTGTCTAACATGCTGATAACACCATTGTTGGTATCACTTTAAATGACCTGAATTCAGGTGAATTATTAAGGACACACTCTTAAAATGATCTCCACTCATAGGTTCGGTATGTGTCTGAGTGTGTGGATCTTTTATGGCATAGAAAAACGATGTGAATATTCAGAAGATTTCCTTTAACACACAGGCGTTAGAGGAATGATAAAGAGGCTATATTTAAGATGGCTGCAAATGCTCCTAATATGTAAACTCCACAGCTCCCTCCAGAGTGCATCTGCCATGCTCCAGCACTGCGCCTCCCCTCATTGATTGGCTGAGTGGCATTGTTGCCTTGGCATCTGGTTGCCGAGGCCACCCCCCCCGCCTGGCACTGAGCCACTACCCTGATCCGGATTGGCACTCGCTGATGACATCATCATCGCTCATCAGTCAGCCCTGCTGTTGAGTGTCCCTCTGTATGCCACTCGTTCAGCCATGCAATGTGTGTGTGTGTGTGTGTGTGTGTGTGTGTGTTTGCTTAAAGCAGGAACAAAAAACATAAATTAAAAAATTGTAACACAAGCTTTCAGACCCTAAATCCATTCATTTGCACATTCACATCCATTCATCTCTTTTTCTTACACAGTCAATAAGTTTATTTAACTTAAAAATGTGATCTCAAATAATTCAACTGAAAATTAAACTTCATATATTACGGTGAATAGGCTCCTACACCTAAACATACACAAATGGAGTCACTTGAGAATCTTCACTCTCCGATGTGTACTGCAAAGTATGTTAGTGTGTGTTTATTTAAATTTTTATTTCATGAAAAGCTTAATTCAATAATTGAGCGAACTCTCAGTTCATCTTAAGTTAGACAAGTTCGTTCGTAAGTCATGTTAGTGTCAGGTTCTGTCAGTTTAGTTTGTGTATTTCTGTCTCTGTGTTTTCTGTTTCCTGTTTTATTTTGTAGTCTCTGTTCCTTGTGGGTGGTTTCTGTCTTCACTTCCTGTCTTGGTGATTGTGTTTCTAACTCCTCATGTGTTGCACCTGTGGCCAATTACCCCTGCCTTCCCTGTGTGCATTTAAGCCTCTGTCTTTCCCCTTGTCCTCTGTCGGGTTGTCTGTTTTTCAAGCCATGTTCCGGTTCTTGCTGTGTTCCATGTTGCTGTCTAGTAAGCTTCCTTGTGTTTTTGTCTTGTTCATGTCTTTTCAGTGTTTCAATTCCTTTAGTGTTTGTTTTGCGTTTTGTTAAGTTAAAGTCTCTTTTTGTATTAAATACACCTTTTTGTTAAACATCTCTGCATCTGGGTCCATCTCCTTTCCTCAAGTCCTGACAGTTAGAAATTCTGAAGTTGCCTTAACTTCAAACTAACATAATTTACATATTTGCATTGAGTCATTTTGAGAATATTAGCTGATTCAATGTCTTTTTTTTTCATAGTTTTTGCTTTTCCATCACAATAGGAATTTCAGACCAGGCAGTCAATAATGCCATGGAAACAATATAACCTGATTACTCTTATTCTAAACTGACGGTCTTATTTCAGTTTGGCTTCTGGCTTCTTTAAAGAAATCTGCATATTGCTTTGTACTTATCCCTTATCTGTAATTATACCCACTACGAGAGAGATACCTGCGTTTATCTGTGTGCAAATTATCGAATAAAAAAAGGCAGGGCAGTGCTGGTTATTGAATTCAATCCAGGAAGTCCAGACAGAGTAATAGAGCCAGAGTTTGAAGGTTTATCAGATGCCAATACACTGGTCATGAGAAGAACTTTTACTGCTCTGAAAAGCTATCATGGTGCCCATCCTTTTCTTTTCGAACTCTTTGTTTCATTTTGCTTCAGTGAGAGTGAGCTGAGGGTTTTTGCAGAGGCTGAAATGAAGCGGCTCATGAATATTAACAGAGATAGTATCTTTCATGAAAGTTAAGAAATAGAAGAGCAGAAGGGCTACTTTAAAACCATAAAGGTTTAAGTAGTCGTCTGCCTCTGACATGCCAATTGGACTCAGTAGACTCCCTTACCTCCTGCTTTTGCAAACATGATTTTGTAGATATTGTAAGCACTTAGGGCAAACGATTCACGGGTTGATTTTAGACTTACAAAAATGCTTCTATCCAAACTTGATCTGCTGCGCTCCGCACTACTCTGCACCTCGTCTGACAAACACAATCTGATTCCCTGTCACGCACATGACCTGCATTATTTCTCTGTCACTGAAGATGCTTTGTCTTCACATATTTATCTGTGGTATTATTGTCACTATGATCCTGCATTGTTATTATTTAATATTTGTTTTTTTCTTCTTTTTTCCAAATAATCTATCTGTTCTGTTCTTATCTACAGTAAATTCTTCCCTGGGCTGCTGCAACAACCCAATTTCCTCACAGGGATCATTAAAGTCTGATTTTATCTAATCACATTTTGTTTATTTGCTGTGGAAAAGTGTGTGAAGGTTTTGCTGAAGCTCGGAGCTGTGCCATGCACCGCTCAGAAAAATTAGCAGCAAGTTTCCATTCATTCTGCCATTTCTAGATAACGCCATCCTGTGCTCTCGTTTCTGTCAGTGGCCATTTGGTGAGTGAATAACTGTCAGGTGGAGCCTGAATAAATGATGCTGTAAAGTTACAAAGTCTGTGATTGCAGTCTGTGAGTGGAGAGAGAGAAAGGCGGACAAAGAGGGAGCGCCGGAGTGAGATGTAGTGTATGGGGACAGACTTGATAGGATTTTAGAAATCTATGAGGCTGATGATGAATGTCTGAAATAGGTTTGTCTGTCCATTGAAAAGCCATTTGTTTTCATTAGTTCCAAATGCTAGGGTAAGTCTACTGTGGGTGGCTTAAGCTTATGCTGAGGATAGTCATTATGAGATGGACCTCGCGTGCTAAAGGAATTAGCCCAAAGCTGTGATTGTCCTTGTACCTGCAGCCTGGTGGAGCTCCAGACCTGGGCAGAGTGACATGGATGTGTGTGAAGCTTGTCCATCACTCTATTGACCTCATGACTGCAGAGAAGACACCAGAACAAGAACATCATTTGTTGTTTGTTCAAATATCTATAATTGGGGAGTTTGAGGTGTTTGATTGCAACAAGAAATGTTTTTTGCTTCCAAGAAACCTGTGACTAATCAAGATATAACATTTGTCTCTGCAAAACAAAGGTGGAAGAATTGTGAGGCCCTATAGGGAGAATGTGTCTTTGGAACCAGAGGCTGATTTTTGAGCACAGGGACAAACATCCATGTGAGATGTCATCTAGTGAATATGTAGCACGAGATGATGCAGAGTAGACTTGATCATCAGACTGAATCCCCATATTAATTTCTCTTTATTAGTCATATTTAAACTGGTGCAAAATGGAGATGAGAGCATCACTTCTAGATAAACACTGTTGGCATATTGTCTTGTTAGATATAAGTCCGTCTATTAATTTAATATATAAGGTAATCCTTTAATATCTTACTTTGGTGCATCCTGGATAGGTTATCAAAGTTTACTGTGGAATTAAGAAGAGAGCCTTGGTATTTAGTAGCCCCGCTTGTGGTAGGAAGTCTGTGTTGGTCAAGCCTTGACCATGCAATCCTCTAAACAGCAAACATGTGACACCTTTAGCACACACATTGAGATCTTATCAAATATTATATCCATTCATTTATCTATCACGTTTATTCTTTCCAGGTCTCAGGGAGGCTTTAGCCAATCTCAGCTGACGTTGGATGAGAGGATACCTGCACCCTGGACAGGTCAACATCATATCGCAGGACCAACATACAGAGAAAAAACACCACTCACGCACATTCAGTTGAAGACAAGAAAATCAAAGCCTGATCTGATGAAGTTGGATTTCTGCTGAGGCTTCGGATGATAGTCACAATCTGGAGGCAACAGCATGAATCCATGAGCCCAACCTGACTTATGTCAACAGTCCAGGCCGCTGCTGGTGAAGAAATTAATGTATTTCTTGGAACTGTTGGTCTCTTTATCTCAATACGACATGTTTTGAATGTCATAGTCAATCTGACGATGGACTCACATGTATTCATGGCGTTACTGCTTCAGGATGGGCGTGCATTATTTTAAGTGCTAAAGCGATCGTCACAGTTTCATGCTGGGGACACATAGCTGGATTTCAAGCTTATGTGCCAGGCTGGTTCATGCTTCCTATGCTGCATGAAAAGTGGAGCTGTGCTCAATATTTGACCGTACACAGCACAAGCAATGCTATGCGATAGACCTCCAATGCAGTGAGGCAATGAACAACGTCACCCCATTCAAAGAGAATGAGCAGTGTTTTGGTTTACGCATCAAACACATACCTGTATGTCTTGTAATGGATACAGGTATGTGTAGATTGACAGCAGAAGTGTGCAGCTGATTAAATCTGCAGAAATGATGAGAAGCAGTAATGTCGACATAGAGCAGCATCTCAGAGGAGGTTTCCAACATATTGCACAATCTATGACACGAAACTGAGGCTGCTTTGATAGCAAAGGGAGGAAATATGTATGGTCTTCCTGATCAAGCGCCAGATGAGTTTATACATTTGTCCCATTCTTTGGTTTCTTTTTCTTTTTACTCTAGCCATACAACATCACAGTGCTGTTATCTTAACCATACCCAAGTACTTTTTGTGCTTAGACCATATCAAACTATAATTATAGCAAGGCCAGATTAGATAATGGTCATAACTGATTTTGTATGTATGTGTATGTGTGCCGTGCTGATCATGGCCTCAGCATTTTTTGTAATTTAGTTTGACGGGTGTGTTGCTATCTACTTTCACATGGAGCCAGTATGCACCTTACACACAGACCTCACAATATGGGAGTGTGCGGGAATGTGACTGATATATGACATTAATGCATTAGTGGTACAGTGATGAAGACGCTTCTGTGTGTTTAAGAGACAGAAATAGGTCATTGTAATAAGACTGCATTTAAACTCATCCATTATGGAGGCCTTACAACTACTGGCTACCACATTAGTATCTGGATGACTCATTCATTTGCATCATCTAAAGACTCTTGATATATGCAATATAGAATAGATGGAAATATATGAGTCATGACTTCGAATAAAACAGTGGCTGTGGTAATGCATCTATCACTCAACACATCTAGACATTTATCTAGAAAATCTTATCCCCATCTGCTCTAACATCTCTTATAACGTAGGCAGATCTATAAGTAGGGAATATGAACAGCTCTGGTTTGGCCTTTCCCAGTCTGAAAGGGTTTGTTCATGTGGAGCTGAGAGCGGACAGAATCAATAAGACAGAAAAATAGGAAAATCACATGGCTCTCTCCAGATGAAAGATCTAATCTCCAATATCCATTTACAGTGCAGGGCCTCACACTAAAGCAGCAGCACTGCATCCCAGTTACAGCAAAAACGCAGATCTCATGGGCAGATCACTGTCCACATTCATCTTCACACTCTTTTTTCAACCCACAACAATGTTACAGACTGAGTCCAGGTTGGCTACTGAGAGCAGTTTTCTACCTTAGCCTTTGTTGCTTTTATATATATATATTATTTCATAAGCTCTTCATTTCTTCATCGTAATGAGGGGATGGAATTTGACTAGTGAGGGTGGCTTTGCCATTGACATAAAGTCGTGTCCTGTTTCTGATGCAACTTTCACTTTGACATGATGACACTTTAATACCCTTCATACAGTAGTCATACTTTTAAGTATTTCATTTTCATTTGCTGGTCATCCCCCCCCCTCACAGCTGGATATTAAGTTGAATAGCAGTGTGTTGCAGGCTCAATAAGTCACTTTAACAAACACTGACATGCATGTATAAAAATCATACAACATTCTGGGCCAAGACTTTTGCTTGCTGTTTGGTTTCTTTCTCTCTCTCCTCCCTTCCTTCCTTGTTCACCCTTTCCTTCTTCTGAAGGAGAGGCGCCTTTGTAGTTTCTGTCTGCTCTTATCAGTCCTGGCATGAAGCACTTGCCTCTGCCACTGTCCTCATGTTCTCTGCAAGCTCCCACTTTTGTGTTGCCTAATGAACTCTGACCAAAATTAGACATACTCTTCAACTTTTAAACTGAAGGAGCCCCTTCAATGGTTCCTTTGTGAAGTGCTGCCACTGCTGTGAAGGGAGGGTGTGTGACTGAATGTGTGTGCGTGTGTGAAGAAGTTGTGGAATGCTGAAATGTTTTATGGTAGACAGAATTAAGGCTTGAGCTTCAGGCTACAGCCACACTGCTTTATTTAACATATGTCTCTCTTGCTTTGTCCACTCTACACTGGGGTGTCAAGCCCCTTAAAGTAACATTTGTGGAAATGCTGCTGCACCTTGTTTTAGTTTGAACCTAAAAGGGTTAATTTAGTCTGAACAGGAAGCCTCTTTCCCTGATTCGTCATGCTCTTGTCATGTCACTCTTTTCCTGAGACAAACGAATCAACCTTAGCTACCAGTGGTGTTTGCAACATTCATAATTAATTCTTACTGTTCCATCTCTTGTCCATCCAAGAAAAGAAAAAAATGAAATGCCCTACTTTTAACCACTTTTTCTCGTCCCTACAATTTTATACAACTCAGCAAACAAAAAGAAACCAGACAATCTAATTCCTGTCTACCCTAGCGCACATGCCCAGTGTAATGAAATGATCCTGCATGGGATGTATGTTTGCAGGCATGTTGTTATTCAGAGTCTCAACAATCTGGATGGCAGTAAAAAACGTTACTCCCCCTAGTGTTCTGGCGGTGAATTGCTTTGCAACGTGCGCAGTCCTTGGAGAAGCATGAATGACGACGAGTCCTTCGACACAGCTGCATGAAAAGCCGCAGACGCAGTTGCAGAAGCTAGCAGGCTAGCATGACTGTTAGCTGAGTCACTGCCACCCACGATTTGGTTTAACTATTACAGCTGTGAGCTGCTTTATTTCTTTTTGCATTGCATTGTGGGAAAACAGCGTCCATTAACAGCATGCTGAAAACCAACTGTTTTCAGTATGAACATTTTTTCTCTTTCCCAGTGTGAACACAAATCTAAAAATTGGAGTCACTCCTTCGTCCTAATATTATGATTTATTTTTTCATGGTCTAATTAATTTCCATTCTTTGCTCCATGATGCCCATCCTCTCTCCCTCCCTCCAGCAGCCAGGCCTCACCCTCTGTGTGGGGAATATGGAGAAGAATAAGAGGAGGAGGACGAGAGGTGGGGTGGGGGGGGGGGGATTATAAATCAAGGTAAACGGTGGCTGTTTAACCCCTGCTATGATATCATTTCCAACAGAGCAGCGACATGCTGGCTTCCTCTCCCCTCCCCTCCTCTCCTCTTTGCAAAGCCCTACTGTACATTTCACTTGCTACTATTTATGTCACTTTTGTGTAGCTGCTTCTATGCACACAAGCATGTACACACACACACACACACACACCCACCCTTCTACCTACCTATCCCTATGCACTTGACATGCAGCTATTAACCCCTTTCTGTAGCTGCTTAGGGCTCGTTTCCACCTGATTTTACAACCCTGTTAAATATTAAAATAACGTCTCATGTAAATATCACAAAACCATGGTTAATGGCTTTAAGACACTTGTAACATCAAACATTTAGATGTCAAGTATGAATCCAAATCAAATCCTGCCAAAGACTGTCAGTATAACAATGTGCACTGGGACCAGTATAGCTGTTGTCTCCTTTCACACAGTGAAACCCCCCACCCCCCCTTTTGTTACTGACTTCAGGCTGGGTATATGCATGGGTCACATTTCTTTCTCTCTCTCTCTCTCTCTCTCTCTCTCTCTCTCTCTCTCTCATATAGACGATTGATGGTCAAATTGTCCCAATTAACATACATTAGCCTCCAGACAAACAATATTTACATAGTCTCAAAACAAGCAGCACAGTTCTGCCTTCATTTTGAGGTGCGCTGACTTGTTACTAGCAGAATGAGGCCTCTCTCATTCCATGGTGAGCGTGCACAATCTCTTGTGAGAAGATCCAAACCGACTGAAAGTCAGGCGCTCAAACTGCCAGAGTCAGGCCCAAGATGAATGCTGAATTTTAAACAAGTTAAAAAGAAATGGAAGTCAATAAAAACCAGGAAAGAAACTTTAAAATGTCAAGAGTTCTAAAAGAAGTCTGTTGTTTGTTACAGCTGCAGCCCTTCATGATAATCAGGATCATGGGGAGTATACACCACCAAACAGTATTTCAGTTTAGTAAGTGCGACTACACAGTCTGAGCTCCAGTCAAGGCTTGGTACATTTTGTTTTCTGTACATAAAAAACACTTAACCACTCGGAGCTCAACAGAATTAATTACCACTTGTGGCTGCAGAGGCTGCTGTTGCTCAGCTAAAGTTTTATGGTGTCGCTTTAAGGGAGCATCCGATCTGTTGTAGCCTATTACTCAGCAGGACTGCATAAAAAATTAAAGCTGTGCGGGAGGGAAACCCTTTTAAACAGTGCTGAAATATAGAAAGGCTTCATTTTCTAAGTTTATCACATAATAACATCTGTTTTGTAGTTACAGTAGGCTTACTGTTAAATTAGCCCAGGATCAGCACCTAGCATTAGTGGCATTACCTTCTTTTAGAGTGTGTATGCATTGAAGGGTGTTAAGTATCCCTGATAGATTAAACAGAATAAAGCATGGAGCTTAGCTGGGTTGTTTCTGCACCATGCTTCCACTGACAGGTCCGAAAACATACACAGCGATGTGACTTCTTTCTCCTTTCAGATAAGAGTTGGTACAGATCTGTGTCATCTGTCCACAAAGAAATCCAAGTGTCCAACACTAGCATTGTCATTCTGAGTGTGACCTAAACACCCACACTGTCAACTGGACATCACACTGCCAGGCCTGCCAATCACCACAGTGAAGAAGGGTGACTGATGCACGTCACAGGGAAAGTGTGATGTGTGAATGTCATGACTGATTGATGTCAGCCGTCCCTTTAACCTTTTATCTGGTGCAAGTGCCGACTGAATGGCGTTTCCCCGGCATGAGGTGTCCAACAATCCGATTGTACAGAAAGACATGGAAGGCGGGAAGGGAGGAGGGGGGAGACAAGGGAGAGAGGAAGCCCACTGAGACTTGATTGGTGTGTTGGTGTGTGTGAGTGTATGTGTCCTAGTGGAAGACTGATGAGCACTTGAGATGGTATGTGCTTTGCCCTCAGGTCAATGACATTTAAAACACTGGAGAATGAAAAGAGGAGAGAAACACGGCGTGTGTGACATTGTGTGTGTGCGTGTGTGTGTATTCCCACAGACCTATTTGGGCTGGAGGCCCGTCCTGCCCCTTTTCTGTTACAGTATGATAAGGTTGTGTATGGTAATTAGAATCAGGTTAGTCTAATATAACCATAACGGACAACCAAACATCTATACTGTCTGGTGGTATACAGTTACTGCTGCCACTGATTTATTTGATATTTTTGGTACAAATCTAGGTGTAATCTATAGTTATATTGAAGCAAAGCCTTTCAGCTATCAGTTTTTGAAATAAGCACTGTCTTAGTTCAAGGTTGGTCATGTCAAATCAGGAGCCTTGTGTATACAGTTTTATGAAAAGACTTTTGAAATATCTAGTCCTAGATCAAGACCATGGATCCTCCTCAACAGAACACTGATGCTCTTCATGTCTGTGTAAATGCATGTAGGGCTACGGGGGACCTTTTCAATTTCAAAGTCTTCGGGCCTTGACTCTGGAAACTCTCTTATGTAAGTGAACTCTATCAATATTCTACCTTGAAGCTCTGAGAGACCCTCAAAGTAACCTGATAATCTGTTTGAATTGCCACTTGGTTAACATCGTAATATTATTTTACAGCTTGGATCACGGACAAAATAACAGATGGTCACAAGACCAAATAACAGATGGTCGCAAGACCATTTCCATATCAGTTAGATATGGAGACACTGTAATACACTTACTCCGCACTCATGCTATGTTTAGGTTTAGCTGATGGCACAGGGCCTCAGGCTTGATAGAGCAGCGTGTATGGCATAAACTTCCAAGCAGAGGGGAAGCACATTTTCTGAACTGGAAAGCTAGGGATGGTGTCATCAGGGGGCCATATACAGGCTCTAACTAACACCTTACATTGTTGCATGCTGCTAAACAGAGAGACTGCTCAGCAGGAGCAGATAATGTACTCCTCCTCAACAGGCTACGTTTGGTTTAATTTTGCTTGTATGTTATTTGACAACTACATGAATGATTTAGTTGATGTATAATGCAACTAGAAGCACAGTGATGCAGCTGGTGAGTTCTGAGCGTTAACATGTTGCCTATGTCATTAATGAAAAGAGTGGATATTATTTTATAGATGTAGAAGAGTCTGAACTAACTCTCCAGATCGATAGTAAATGACAACATTTGAGCAAGGTCATGAAACGTGTAATTTCTCGCATCAAGTTTTTATCAGAGGGTCTTATCTTTCGGGGGTGAACAGGCTCTGTTGTTTGTGAATCATTGTATAATAATAATACCTGAGAATACTTTACCTGTCAAATAAGACCCATTCCTGACAGAGCACATCAATGTGTCTGGACAAACAGGTAAAAGAAGTACATACATAGTGTACCTCCACCAAGGCACAATAGTCACCTTCTGAAAGCAAATTTAAATTAATTGAAGTTTTTTCATTGTTTGCGCAATAACTTGCACACAGTCATAAATATCAGCCCCCTTAACATGCATGGGTTGATGGTAATCTTGAAAAACAGTTTTAAATAAGGTAAAACAAAGTTTCATGGCAATATGCAAAGATGGCGCCAGTGTGTTTGTCGGCCTGCCGTCAGCTCCGTAAGCTCCTAGCTGTCCGAGTTGTTCTATGTTTGTTTATGCTGGCACTATGCTGGCACTGCTCTGTTGCCGCTAACTGGACCTATGATCGTCAGACTCTGCTACATCTCAGAGATGCACTGGTGACCCATACTAGCGGGTCTCCTGTTCCCTACACCAGATGTCACCCTCCGTTTGTACACCCCTACCTGGTGTGTGTCCTTCGGCTACCCTGCTGTGTCTCTCTCCGGAAGAAGCGTCGGAGGCGCCGAGGCAAACGCGGAGGAGTCCTTCGGCTACCCTGCTGTGTCTCTGTCCGGAAGAACCGTCCGAGGCGCCGAGGGAAACGTGGAGGAGTCCGGGTGGCGATCAGGAAAAGAGCGTGTGTTTCTCCCGCACAGCCGTGGCCCTGTCATCTCTCTGCAGCCCATCTAGGACGGAAAGATCTCTTCCTGGCTCGTCGTTCGTGGGATCCGATGTACTCCTGCCATGTGTCCATCACTCCGCATCGACCCCAAACACCTGTCAGCTCTGCTCGTCCGAGACTACGGATCCGTAGCGGTGGGATGAACTCCCTGAACATCCGCCCTTTGGATTACTCCCGTTGCCCCCAGGCTGTGCTTCATTCCACGGCTAAAATCGCCTTGGTCAACTGCAGGTCTGTGTCTAACAAAACTTTTGTTTTAAATGACTTCTTCTCTCATCACAATCTGGACTTCCTGTTTTTAACTGAGACTTGGATCAGCGCTGGAGTTGGCCAGTCTTCTGTCTTCGGCGAACTTTGCCCTATTAACTGCTCGTTCATTAGCACACCGAGGTGCGCTGGAAGAGGAGGTGGAGTAGCTCTCGTCTTCAAAAATAATTTTAAATTACGGCCACTCTCTGTAGGGAGTTTCTCCACTTTCGAACTGCAATGTGTAATTGTAGAATCTGCCCACTGGTTTGTGTACTCATCTATAGGCCCCCTAAGCCTGACAAAGACTTTATTACAGAATTCTCTGACTTTCTCTCCCATTTTGTCTCATTGCATTATCGTCTTCTCATACTTGGTGACTTTAATATCCACGTCTGCTGTCCAGAAAGACCCATGGTTAATGAATTCCGTGGTGTAATAGATGCCTTTGGTCTTACTCAACATATAAATAAAGCTACTCATATTTTGGGACATACACTTGATCTTATTTTATCTTATGGCTTTTCTGTAGATAATATTGTGATTGAGGATGCCACTTTCTCTGACCATAAGCCTATTATGTTTGATGTTACCCTCTCCAATCCATTGCGAACTGCCAGAGCTCAAGGTCGTTACTCTCGCCACATAAACTCTCTTACTGCAGCCCAGTTTTCTGATAGCTTTCTTAGTAAAACTGTTGCATCTACCATTGAAACAGCGGCATCATCCTCTTCTAGCCCGGATGATTTAGTCAGCCTTTTCCACTCTTCTTGCTCTTCCATACTTGACTCTGTAGCTCCTCTCACATATAGCCGCCCCAAACAAAAATCTCAATGTTGGTTGGATGAGGCCACCCGCTCTCTCAGACAGGCCTGCCGTAAAGCCGAAAGGAAATGGAAAAAGCCTTCCAGGCAGCAGCAAAAAAAGCCAGGTCAAAACACCGCTCTGGTCTGATTAGCAAACACTCTAATAGACCAAACATTTTATTTAGCACTATTAATTCTTTTATCAACCCTCCTAACTCCCCAGTTGCTGATGTATCTACTGATACCTGCAAGAAATTCCTTATGTTTTTCAATGATAAAATAGAGAACATTAGATCATTGTTTACCCCCTCCTCATCACCAACTCCACCAGATTATTCTGGTGCACCAGCTATTTTTAACCAATTTCAGCCCATTTCTCTCATTGAACTGCAGGATTTAGTATTGCACATGAAACCCACTGCATCCCCCCATGATGCCATTCCCTCCTCTATCATAAAGGATGTTTTTGATGCAGTTGGCCCCTCTATTCAGGTAATTCTAAACTCATGCCTCACATCCGGCACTGTCCCTACATGTTTTAAGCATGCGGTCGTCCAACCCTTGCTTAAAAAACACAACCTTGATGCTGAATGCCTAAAAAATTACCGCCCCATCTCTAAGCTTCCTTTTTTTTCTAAAGTTTTAGAGAAAGCTGTTTTTTTCACAGTTGACTCCCTTTCTGACCACCCACCACATACTAGAACCCTTTCAATCAGGTTTTAGATCCCTTCACAGCACAGAAACTGCCCTGCTCAAAGTAACTAATGATCTGCTCCTCACTCTGGATTCTGGTGATAATGCCATCTTGATATTACTTGACCTTAGTGCTGCTTTCGACACTGTAGATCACAACATCCTCCTCACCCGCCTGGACCAGCAGGTGGGTATCAGGGAGACTGCATTACTTTGGTTCAGCTCTTACCTTAAACACAGGACTTTCTCTGTCTCTATAGGCCAGTTCTCTTCATCATCTGCCCCTGTCTCTTATGGGGTCCCTCAGGGGTCCATACTGGGTCCCATGCTATTCAGCCTGTATATGCTCCCACTGGGTGACATTATAAGAAAGCATAACATCTCTTTTCACCTCTATGCAGATGATTCACAGCTGTACCTGCCACTAAAATCTAGGGACTCCATTCAATCTCTCCTGCTCTGTCTTGAAGATATCAGAAACTGGATGGCCAACAACTTCCTCCAGTTAAATGGTGACAAGACAGAAGTCATCATTTTTGGCCCCCCCAAGCCAAGATGCACTACTCTAAATAATTTAGGTTACCTCACTCCATTTGTCACACCCTACGCCAGAAACCTGGGTGTCATCCTCGACTCTGAATTCTGTTTTGACAAACAGATTAGTAATGTGGTCAAAACGAGTTTCTACCAACTTAGAGTGATCTCACGCCTCAAAACCTTCCTATCTCATAAAGACCTGGAGATAGTAATTCATGCCTTTATTACATCACGGCTGGACTATTGCAATTCCCTCTACCTCGGCCTCCCCCAATCCTCACTCAGACGTCTAGAGCTGGTTCAAAATGCAGCTGCACGTCTTTTAACTGGCACCAAGAGGCGTGAGCACATCACCCCCATTCTGGCCTCCTTGCACTGGCTCCCCATTCCTTTTAGGATACAGTTCAAAGTTTTATTATTTGTTTTTAAGGCACTCAATGGGCTGGCCCCAGCCTACATCACTGACCTTGTACAGCCCCAGTCAGTCCAAAGGTCCCTCAGATCCTCTAGCAAGGGTTTTCTGCACGTGCCACGCTCACGGCTCAAGCAGAAAGGTGACAGGGCCTTTGCTGTCGCCGCTCCATGTCTGTGGGGCCAGCTCCCTCAGAACATTAGATCCGCCCCCTCCATTTCTGCCTTCAAATCTAGGCTAAAAACCCACTTTTACTCCCTGGCCTTCCTTTCCCCCTAACTGTTCGCCTCCTGTTATTGAATGTTATTGAATGGTATTGCACTTTGTATTGGTTTTTAGTACTTATGGTTAATTTGAATTGTTATATTGTATTATTTGCCTTTTATGTCATTGTACAGCACTTTGGTCAGTTATGCTGTATTTAAATGTGCTCTATAAATAATTTTTACTTACTTACTTACTAATATATTCAGTTTTTTCCTTGTTATCCTGCTAACTACAAACAAGCAAACAAATACAGACCAAAACATAACTTCCTTGGCAGAGGTTCATACCTCAATATTGATAGACACACATATACATACATACATATATATATATATACATAAAATATAATACAATACTAAATCATCTGATATTCTTAATATAATACATATAATTGAATTGGTTTTATAGATTGGTAGTCCATTGCTTGTTGATCTATTTGTAATGGCAATGATAGGTTTGGCTCAGCCTTGTATTGTTCCTTTTCATCTTTCTCTAGGCAGGAGCCTCAAAATGTGTTCTATTTCTTTTCTTTGTTGAAGATGACTCAATTAATGCATTTTCACCATTTTTAAATTGCATATTTTTCTGTAAATTGTTCTGTGAAACAAGTTTTCATATTGATGCATACCAGACCCCGATTTGATATAGTTGTAATAAGACAATAACAGACTATTGGCTGAACAATATATTGCACATAGGTCTCCATTTGAAAATTGTCATGACCAGGTGTACAACTATGTAAAGTGTACAAGAGCTGATTGATACACTTGTGGCCTAAGGAGATTAGGCCACAAGTTCTCATCACGTGGGAATGCATATCAACTCTGGTAATGCATTAAGTCATGCAAAAAGTTAAAGTTAATCATTTCTGAACGTCACCAGCATTCATGCAGTTCATCGCTACCTCAGTTTCAAGGGCTCATCACCCGGGTAGGTCCATGAGAACTGGAGTTCTACAAAGAAAGGACCTGTACGCTTATTGGCTGCTAAATGCTGTTTTCTAAATGCAGGAGGGGACTATGACAAATCAATGTGCAAGATTTTCTAAAATGTTCTCCGTCTTTCTTAAACCTGGCCAAGAATCAATCACACATCGTCAAATAGGTAAACTCATGTCCACTCTCTATCCATCCAGCAATGGGCAAATGGTTCAAGCAAAAGCTAGAGTCTACACAGCTCTGATTCGCTCCCCACATGAAGTTGCTGTTTGCGCATTTAAACAAATTATAATCAGAAAATTAGGCTCCATGTAAAGATACCTCATGAGGGCACTGAACAAAGATTTTCTAAGATCAATAAGTTTCACTCAATACTGTCGCCGCAGATGACAAAGAACATTGGTCTCAGAATTGAACATATTAGACATTTGTGGTGACTTTGTAGAGATACAGTCCTTTCCAAGTTTCAATATACCAGCATTGCACCACAAAAAAGTTGTTACGACTTTTATAGCACAGTCACTCACACAAAATTGGATCAATAATTATCATCAGTTTCTGACCACTGAGAAAGATTTCCCAGGAATTTTCACAAACATTTAAAATTGAAAGTCAGTGCACCATGTCTGTGTTTCTAATGGTATAGTTGTCCTGTGTTTCAAACTATGGGAAGTTAGAGACATTGGAGTTCTTCTTGCCATCACAAATGTACTGTGGAGCTCAACCATGAGGTGCTTTGAAAAACATCGGATTTTGAAGTTGATTCTGTGTTGGAGATCTGATAAGAGAGATTTTAGTGATAGGAGTGATATGTTCAAATTTGCGCTTATGCATAATTCTGAATGAGTAATCTAACCTGGTTGAGGAGAATTTTAATATATTCTTCAGATGATACAATTGTGTTGGTGATGTTTGTGATGTGATTTTCAAAGTTTTGATCCGTGTCAAAATCAACAAGTTTTTCTGATTCAGTGTATCTAAGGAAATTTGATTTTAAATGTGAATACACTTTTTCTCTCTGATTTTTAGGACCAACAACTAATACGTTAGTATTATCTGTATTCAGTTGTAGGATGTTTCTTGACATCCAGCAGTTAATATCCTTAATGCAGTCTACCATAGTGTTAACAGGACTGAGATCATCAGAGGAAAGGGAAATGTACATCTGTGTATCATCGGCATATGAATGGTAGGATATGGTATGTTTACTTATGAGTGGTCCAAGTGGGAGCATGTACAGATTGAGGAGTGGTCCAAGGACTGACCCTTGTGCAACCCCAGAGGAAATTTTTGTTTCTGCAGATTTAAACACACCAATTGAGACATGAAAAGTCCTGTCATTTACAAACCAGTACCTGCTAAGCAAACTGATACCTGAAGTCTTTGAATCAAAATATCATGGTCACTGCTATCACAAGCACAAGTGAGACCTAGTAAAACTAAAATGAAGGTTTTATGTGAATCTGAGTTGATTATAAGGTCATTTGTGACTTTGATGAGGGCTATGTGCTATGATTGGATCTGAAACATGATTTTATGGCTCGCAAACATTGTGAGTTGAAAGATAAACATGCAGTTGTTCATACACAATTCTTTCACGTACTTTGCTAAGAAATGAATGATTTGAAATTATTCTATAATTTTCTGATTATAAATGGGTCCAGGTAGATTTTCTTTAACAATGGTCAGTTAACAGCTGTCATGACCCTGGTTTTTAACCTCAGTTTCCCAGTGGGCTCGGGGGGTTCTCCCCTTCCTCTTGTATCTGTTATCCCTGTCTATCTTTGTGTGTGAGTGCATTGTGTGTATCCGGCGTGGCCTCCGTTTTTCCCAGTTCAATCATCGCACTCTGATCCGCTCTTCACCCACTCTTGACCATTTGGTTGTAATCCGGTAGATACTCAGCCGTATCTCAGTTTACTCAGTGTCTCTGAATCCGCATGCTTGTCTTCATCTCTGTTTAACCGTCTCTCATTCGTCTGCTCATGATCCCCGACTCCCGCCACCAGCCTGCCTCGGCCTGCACACTGTTCCACCAGCACCGTTAGATCAACACATACCTCACCTTCACTCCAGCGCTCTCCAGTCTGTTCTCCTTCAGCCTGCTCCACGCTCCAACCTGCCTCGTCCTTCATCTCCAGGAACGTCCTCCAGTTACTTCAGCCACTAAATATATGCTTATATTGTAAAGAAACTGTTAAAAATTCCTCAGAGTTTACTGAATCTGTGTTCTGCTCAATGGTTCACCTCCAATTCGTTTCAACACTTGAGAGAAGCAGGTTTAATGCCAGTCTGTAGGGAGTTAAGATACATAATGGGAAACATGGCTCAGATATGGTGACATAGGGCTTTTGCCTTAGTTGAGAAATGCACTATCAGAAAACCCTTCTAGTTAAAATTGGACTTCAACCAACTCTCCCTAATATCCATTTTCTCTGACACTGATCGTGAAATACAATGGCATTTTGTTTATTTGTCAATGTTGCAGTGTTATTTGGCGGACACAGCTGTCAATTTTTAGGTAGCATCCTCTACACTAGGTTTGCTTTTTCGAAGGTGTTCCAGCAGTTTTCCTTAGGACATACAAATTGTTTAATGACAGCAAACTGCTGATGTCACATCCAAAATGCACTAATGTTACTGAAACACTTCATAGACATGTCAGGATCAAGTCTTATACCGGAACACTGATGATTCTCAGCAAGAAAACGTTGTCCCTTGGGAAACTGACTGAGAATGAGAGAGAAATGCTAACAACAGAAAGCATTACAATATGGATCACTAGTATCTCTATTTCCATTTTGTGAAAACAGAGCCCTGTCTCTGTTGCATGGATTGCACAGTCTTACTGTGCATGTTACTCTGACAATTAATCACAACATAATCTTCCCAAACCGGGACTCACAGACGATAACACCTGCACGCTGCACATTAAACACAACTTACATCACACAAACACTAACCTCGGTCATAGGTCGCAGCTTTCCAGTCTCCCCACCTGTATGTCTGCCAGGAGATGTTTCAGCGACTGAAATATGAAGAAGCTGTACCGGTTGCTTTAACAATCGCTAAAAGCACAATCCTCCTAAACCAGACTGACAGAAATACCCTCTCAACACTCCAGTGGCACCTTCTGTCTGAACACATCTATACAGAAAGACAAATAGCATTAAAAACAATCAAATAGATTCATTTCACACATGCTGGACCCCATTTATCAATTACACCTGTCTACCCAAGTAACACAAACCAATACACACGTACACACGGGCTATACAAACACATTTGATTGATTGATTGAAATCCTGACCTACATTACACCCCCCTCCTCGCCATCTGTTTATTTAAGGATTTATTTATTGTTCCTTCTTACTTTTAGATTTTTACTTTCTTTTTTTATTCAGGGACCTGTGACCATGTGGGTGTGGGTCACACACCTTCCACTACCATGAGAAAACTAAATTTGTCTGTACATTAGAGGGATGGAGAGGTTGGTGAAAAGAAAACTGGCATCAACCTGAGATGGGCTATAATCCACTTTGTGACTGGATGAGGATGGTGAATCACCATAACGTCCCATATAATTATAAAACAGTTTAGGCCCAGGTGCCTCCTCACCTGGTACGGGGAATGAAAAGAGGTGCTCTGTGACTTTTTCTTTTTCAAATGTAGTCTAAATTCAAGTCTCCCTTACAGTTATTTTGTTAGCTTGTAAAATGTTTTTACATCATCTTCGCTATCTGCTGTTGGACTGCTCCGTCTCTCTGGCTCGTATCTAGTTTGTGCATCTATTTGTTTTATTGTGGTTCTCATTCTTTTCTTCATATCCCATGAATTGGTTTGATGTCTCTAATCAAAGTAATTGTATTAAGTTAAAACTAATTCTATGGTCATGCCAATAAAGTTCCAAGTACAGCCCTACAAGTGCAGAGACTAGCCCAAGTCCTAAACTTAATGTTTCCTGTCCTGAACAGTATATCACCACTAAACAAATATTTTCACTCTTAACTTTTACAGAGAAACTATAAACTATAGTACATTACAACAGTAAAGAAATACTGAATGTTTTCTAAAAACAAAAACCGTGTGTGAGACTGCTTCACCCAAAAATAGACGAAGACATGCATTAAATGTGCATCTGTAGTGAATAGGGGACTGACATAATTCACCCTCACGCTCAGTACAGGCACAGTCGGCGTCAGTCTCCTACGAGGGCGATGACGTCGACCCCGGGGCATGCCGGGTGACGTGATGACGTCAGGATCCAGAGGCATGATGGGAACGTGGTGACGTCTGAGACCCGAGGGCATGCTGGGATGTTAAAAGCCATCTTGTTTGTTATTGTTTTTTGATGCTAATAAACGGAGCACAATTTGTGTGTCCAACTTGATGGAAGTTGCCCCTCGTGTTGCATCGCAATTTCCACACTGGTGACCTTGACGTTCGTTTGTTGACGTGTTTAACGAACGGGACCCGACCATGGCCGTGCACGCTGTGGGACATAACAGCTGATACAACGCGGTACTACTACGTTGTGTCAGCTCTGGGAAGCTCAACAGCATCGCGGGTGGTGAGTCTCCTGAAATACCCTCCAGCTACGGACAAGTATGTAGCACTCAAAGCCCACCTGTTGAAAACTTTTGAACTGTCAGACGCTGAGAGAGCCAGCAGGCTGTTCTCCCTCCAAGGACTGGGTGACAGCAAACCGTCAGAGCTCATGGACCGTATGCTGGATCTCTTGGGGGAGCACAGTCCCCATTTTCTTTTCACCCAGCTTTTCCTGCGTCAGCTGCCTTCCCAGGTCAGAGCTGCGTTGGCCAACACCACAATCACCGACGGTCGAGAACTGGCTGAAGAGGCTGATACATTTTTTTTGGCAAGTCAAGAGCGCTACGGCATGGCCGCGTTGCTTGTCAGGCACGGCACTCCGGTGACAATGGCGGATTCCACCCTCATCGCGGCAACCTCTTCTCGTTGGCAGCAGTTTTCAGGTCGGCAGCAACCTTCAGGCCCCCAGCAGTCTTCTTCGGGCTTGTGCTTTTACCACGAGAAGTTTGGACTGAAGGCTTATAAATGTCGGCCGCCCTGCAGTTTCGGCGGTTTGGGAAACGCCAGGGCCGGCGCTCAGTAGTGGCCATGAGTGTCGGCCACGTCGGCAGGCTGCTGTTTATCCGGGACAACATCTCCGGACGACGTTTCCTGTGCGACACGGGGGCACAGAGGAGCGTCCTGCCTGCCTCCCGTTTGGATATGGTGACCGACAGCTACGGGCCCCCTATGGAAGCGGCTAATGGGACGCCCATCCGCACGTATGGACTAAGGTACGTTGAATTGTGTTTCGGGGGACATCGGTTTGGCTGGGATTTTGTCACGGCAAAAGTCGCCGTTCCCCTCCTGGGTGCTGATTTTTTGTGTGCGCACGGACTGTTAGTGGATGTAAAGAACCACCGTTTCGTTCTGTTCTTATACGTGCACACTCAGCGGGATTGACTCCATACCATTGTCTAGCATGCTGTCTACATCGGATGACTTCCACCGGTTACTGGCTAGTTTTCCAGCACTCACTCAGCCCACTTTCTCCGCGTCGGCCGTGAAGCATGGTGTGGAGCACCACATCGCCACTACTGGTCCACCCGTCTACGCCCGTGCTCGACGCCTCGACCCGACCAAACTTGCCATTGCTAAAGCAGAGTTTTCCAACATGGAACGCCTGGGAATAATCCGCCGATCTGACAGCCCGTGGGCGTCACCCCTTCACATCGTCCCCAAACCTGGTGGCGGCTGGCGCCCATGTGGCGACTACAGGCGACTTAATGACGCAACGACACCTGACCGATACCCAGTCCCGAACATACAGGATTTTTCAGCACACCTTGCCGGGATGGTGATTTTTTCTAAAGTAGACCTCGTCCGGGGTTATCATCAGGTGCCTATGCACTCACTAGACGTTCCAAAAACAGCGGTGATTACGCCGTTCGGTCTTTTAGAATTCCTAAGGATGCCGTTCGGGCTTAAAAATGCAGCTCAAGCGTTTCAACGCCTCATTCACTCTGTTTTACGTGACCTGCCTTTTCTTTTCGTATATTTGGACGACATTTTTGTAGCAAGCACGTCCGAATCTCAGCACCTGTCGCACCTCCGAACACTTTTCAAGCGGCTCAACCAACATGGCCTGATCGTAAACCCTGCCAAGTGCCAGTTTGGTCGCTCCACCATAGATTTCCTGGGACACAGAGTCACTAAGGACGGCGCAGTCCCTCTCCCGTCGAAGGTGGAGGCGGTCACACGTTTTCCACGCCCACTCACCGTGAAAGCCCTGCAGGAATTTCTTGGTATGGTAAACTTTTATCATCGTTTCATCCCTCGAGCCGCTCAGCTCATGCAGCCCCTGCACGAGGCTTTGAAAGGTAAGCCCACGCACGCTGTGGACTGGACTGAGGGCAGGGACAAAGCTTTTGCAGAGACTAAGGCAGCCCTTGCGCACGCCGCTATGCTGGCGCATCCTTCTGCCATAGCCCCCATCGCCATCACCTCAGACACCTCGGATTACGCTGTTGGTGCAGTCTACGAGCAGTGGGTGGGCGGGGCCTGGCAGCCGCTTGCTTTCTTCAGCCGCCAACTGCGAGCCAACGAGCGGAAGTACAGTACTTTTGACCGGGAGCTGCTGGGTCTCTACCTTGCCATCAGACACTTCCGTTTCCTGCTGGAAGGTCGACACTTCACCGCTTTTGTCGACCACAAGCCGCTGGTTTTCGCCATGGCCAAGGTGGCCGAGCCGTGGTCCGCCCGCCAGCAACGTCATCTGTCCTACATCTCCGAGTTCACCACGGATTTACGGCACGTGGCCGGTAAGGACAACCAGGTGGCGGACTGCCTGTCACGGGCTGTGGCAGGAGCAGTCCATCTTGGCCTGGATTACGGCAGCATGGCAGCGGACCAGACCACAGACCCAGACATACACATCCTGAGGACCTCGACTACAGGTTTGAGGATAGAGGACGTCGTGTTTGGGGAGGCTGACACCACGCTCCTGTGTGACGTCTCCACAGGCAGTCCTCGGCCGCTCGTGCCCTCGGGATGGAAACGCCGCGTTTTCGATGCCATCCATGGTCTCTCCCATCCTGGTTCAAAAGCGTCGCAGAGGCTGGTGGCGGCTAGGTTTGTTTGGCGCGGCCTCAAAAAGGATGTTAGAGACTGGGCTACCACTTGTCTGGAGTGCCAACGGGCCAAGGTACATCGACACACTAAAGCCCCTTTAGAGTTGTTCCATGTGCCAGAGAGGCGGTTTGACCATGTCAACGTGGATCTGGTTGGCCCTCTGCCCTCCTCTCAGGGGTTCACCTACCTGTTCAACATGGTTGACAGGACCACCCGTTGGCCTGAGGCTGTGCCACTGACGTCGTTGACAACCGTTGAGATGACACGGGCATTTATCGGCACCTGGGATGCCCGGTTTGGCACCCCATCGGACATTTCCTCTGACCGGGGCGCACAGTTCACGTCCGAGCTGTGGAACACGGTTGCCCAGAGCCTTGGAGTAAAACTCCACCGCACAACTGCATATCATCCACAGGCTAATGGACTCTGTGAGCGGTTCCACAGGTCAATGAAGGCTTCTCTTCGTGCTGGCCTCAAGGATTGCAACTGGGTCGACAAGCTCCCGTGGGTGATGCTGGGCATCAGGACTGCGCCAAAAGAAGACCTGCAGTCCTCATCCGCGGAGCTTGTTTATGGCCAGCCGCTCCGGGTTCCAGGGGATTTCATTCCTACATCCACCGTTCCTTGGTCTGCGGTTCCCCAGCGGGCCACGCTACTGGACAATGCGCGGCTTTTCGCACCTGTCCCTACTTCCCGGCATGGCCTCTCTCAGTCGCACATCCCCGCTGGGCTTCGGAAGGCGGGATACGTTTTTGTTCGCCACGATGCTCACAGAGGACCGCTACGGCCGCCCTACGAGGGCCCATTTCGCGTGTTGGAGGTGGGGGACAAACATTTCACAGTGGACATGGGAGGCAAACCGGAGAAACTCTCCATTGACCGCCTCAAACCCGCCCATTTGGACGTGGCTAGGCCCGTTGAGGTGGCCCAGCCCCCACGACGCGGGCGTCCTCCAGTCCTGCACCCACCCCCTGTTCCTTTGCCTATCAAACGTGCCACGGTAGTGATTTCTCCACCCCCCGTAAAACACAGCCGTTTTGGCCGGTTACTGCGACCACCTCTCCGGTGATATGTTTTTTGTTGTTATGGTGAATTCTGGGGGGAGCTGTGTAGTGAATAGGGGACTGACATAATTCACCCTCACGCTCAGTACAGGCACAGTCGGCGTCAGTCTCCTACGAGGGCGATGACGTCGACCCCCGGGGCATGCCGGGTGACGTGATGATGTCAGGATCCAGAGGCATGATGGGAACGTGGTGACGTCTGAGACCCGAGGGCATGCTGGGATGTTAAAAGCCATCTTGTTTGTTATTGTTTTTTGATGCTAATAAACGGAGCACAATTTGTGTGTCCAACTTGATGGAAGTTGCCCCTCGTGTTGCATCGCAATTTCCACACATCCAGGTTTATTTCTCCCTTGTTGTGCGGACAGTCTTGTGGTCAATGTGGAAGTACTTCCCTGTGGAAGACCTTGTTAGCACTACAGCTGTTGAAACCTTTTAGTTTAGTGTGATACTGAGTCTTGTTTTCAAGTCACAATTGTCTTAAGATGTTACTGTGATTTTCATTACAGACATTTCTCTGTGTTTCCACTAGAAATTATACAGTTTGAAGTACTTGTCCATAAAGGTTTAACATTTTCAAATTTATTATTTTTACTGTTTATCAGTCATCTGATTATTCCGGTAGTGTCGTTTGAATAGCTACGTTTGCCAAGGACTTAAGATTACCTCTTTTCCATTCACTGCACGGACATCTCATCAAGTCATTTATTGTGGTATTAGTCTTAATGAAATGACTGCCATCGTATCCAATGTAAATAACATGATTTAAGACTGCTGTTGGCTCAAGTCTTATTTTCCCCATAATTAAAACAGAGCTCTGACTAATTCTGCCAAGTTTGAAGCTAACACTTGATTAAAGAAAAATCATGCAGTGTGGTTGTGAGCAAATGGAGATACACTGGTGCTGTGACAGCCCATTGTAAATGATTTAGGGAAGGATTTTAAGACTGAAAATCAGACTACATATCTTAGTAAGGAGGCTTCTTCTGCAGCCTTACAGCTACAATACATGCAGGCATGCTGCCAGGGTCCGGAATTATAACCCGACTAGTACCGGATGCCTGTAAAATTTGTCATAGGTGGATAAATCAATAAAGGTCACCCGCCAGACTGGGCAGTTAGAGAGACAATTAAATACTTCAAATTCTCTGTTCAGCATTAGGCCAGCAATATGACCGTGTGGACGGGATAATATTTGTATAATAACTATACTGTGTATGCAGGTCTATCAACTATCAAACTTTTCTATAAAACCTCCATTTCCAGTATTTGTTCGATCACTCTTAATCTCTGTCATTCTGTGTTTCTACAGAAGGATACAACTGCTACCACCACTGCCAGGGGCATGGAACACACACACACACACACACATACAGTATGGACAACATAGACAGGCCGCTGCCACACACACTCCCTGGCTGGGCTTGATGAATGGGCCTATTTTAAATTATTTTGTGCAGATCTCATTTAGGCCCTTGAAGAAGAGATCCAGCCTGTTTATTCATTTCACATTGCACCGAGGCTTCAATATCTCTGTCTATGCCTGCAAAGAATTTACCCTCCTCCCATCCAGGAAAAAAAAGACTCGAAAAGAAAAGACGGAAAGAGACAGAGAGCCAGGGAGGGAGAGAGAAAAAAGCAATTTACACAATGTACATAAAATGATGCGCTCAGAGTTTGATAACCTGCATAAATTATAGAGTATAATTAAATATTATACCCAGTGAATCACCAAGGAGAGAGGATGGTGGGAGACAAGAGGATAAAAGCAGTGGGGAGAGAAAGAAATAGAGAGAGGGAAAACAAAAGATGAGGAAGAAGAGCTTTGGTGCTCGAGTTGGATCTCATAATTGTTTTTATTGATTATTTCTTGAAATGGTTTGAAGATAGATAAGATCAGGGATTCAGGTGAGGAAGGGCTGAAACCAGGTGATGGGATTTATATAAAACATTTTTTTTAAAAACAACAAAAAAGATCAAGGCAGCTTTTTTGGCATTGTCAGATTGCCTCAGTGGTGGCCCATATAAATTAAATGGAATATTAAAAATTTAAATTGTTCGGCAAAGGGTTGCCGTGGAAGCCGTCTCTGGTGAGCGCACAATTGACCCAAAAATATATTCAAATTAGCATAGTTAAACAGTGTCTGCACAGGGGGAGTGTTGGCTGGCACGTTTGTGTGTGTATGAGTGTGCGTAAAGGAACATGGACACATTCGTTCACTTCCCTGTTCTTCTCTGACCTACAAGAGTACAAAAGATGTAGAGTTAAGGGAGAGATAGCTAAACAGTAAGAGAAGATATACAATGTAACAGATTATACTGTGCAAAGTCATTGACTTCACACCATATATAACACATAGATATAACATGGCATCTGTTGCACGTCTGTCCGTCCTGAGAGAGGGATCCCTCACACGTGGCTCTCTGAGGTAACTACCTTCTTTGTTCCCTGTTAAAAGGTTGTTTTGTTGTAGTTTTTCTTCACTCTTAATGAGGGTTAAGGGCATAGGATGTCACAACTTGTTAAGTCCTATGAGACAAATTGTAATTTGTGAACATGGGCTATACAAATAACATTTGATTGATTGATTGATATAACATATGGCAATATACTATGTTTCTTGAATAACTAATGAAATCTTAAGTGGTCTGAAATCCAAACCATTGGTTGGAATGGAGAACCAAAATAAGAAGACCCACAGTATAAAGGCATGCTGTCACTGAGGACAGAATAGTCAGGATATAAGCAACGTGATTATAATTCATCCGTAGGGGAATGTAAATGTGTATAATACATTTCATGGCATGGGGTCGTACAGATGACAACCTAATAGTGGCGCTAAAGGGAATCCAGGGTCACCAAAGTCTTTGGGGGGAGAAAATTCCTTTGCTTGTTAAAGGGATCCCCTAAAATGTTGTTTCAAAAAACATAACCTGTGTATTGTGTTTCCACAGACAGGGACAAGTAGCCTGACGTTGTCAGACTCACAATTCTAGTCAGAATGTGAGTCTGAGACCGCTCCATTGGGCTGTGATTATGGGGCGTGTTTCAACTGACCAGGAAATAAAATTCCTCTTCGCTCAATTGGATAGACCTACAACCAATCAGAGCAACGTAGTATGTGACGTATGTTAAGCAACGCATTGTGAGTTATTTACTAACGCCGGGTTCACACCGGACGCTTCAGCGCAGCGTCAAGCCTTAAATTACAGCTGGCTCCCATCCACTCCCATGTTAAAACTTTGTGCCGGTCACACCAGAGGCTAAAGCACCGCGCTGCGCCAAGGCTGCCTCGCGCCCTGCAGCGATCGTTTCGGCGTTGAGTCTATTTTTTGATATTGATGACATATTTTATATTATATAAATGATCAAATATGCATCCCATACTTTGAAGTCCCCTTCTGTTGTCCTGGAGTTTTAATTTGACCAATGACATTATTAAATGTCCCCCTCTGCCGATCCACTACAGCCACACAGGCAGTGATACAGATAAAAAGAGAGAGAGGGGGCTACGTGTTCCCCACATAGGCTTGAGTGGAGAATACGTAATTTACACTCGACACCCGACATTTAACGGAGCAAACAGCGAAGTTCTTCAACATGGATGACATTAAATTAATAATTGAAGTGGAGAAGTACAGTGAGTTGTATGCCTCGGAACATGTTGTATAAAGACAACACCAAGGAGGACACATGTTGGGACGTTGTTGCTTAATGTTGGAGCAACAAGTAAGTATATGCTTTTAATCTACTGGATCAATGGGTGATATTATTAGCGCTGCCCGGCGGTTCAGCGTCGCTTCCGTGTCCGGTGTGAACAGCCCAGCGCCGGCGATATAGGGATTAGCGCGGTGCTTTGGCGTCGCCTCCACGTTCTGTGTTCCTCTTTCAAAATGAATGCACTCTCGATGTCTTCTAAAACAGACTCAATGGCAGCATCTACACATCTCAGCTCTCCAGCGGCAGGCATGTTTGTTGAAAACGAATTCAACCCAAGGGCACTTTGATGATGTGGTTGATTACGTTACCGTTGATCATCTGTCCATCATCGTATAAAGCCCGCCCTGACAATCTGATAATTTCTCCTCAACGGAGCGACTCCAGACCGAACTTCCCGACCTAAAATGTTGTGGGTGGGGCTAAGTTCGTCTGGCATCCAGGCTAAGGGACAAGACCTCAACTGCAGAACATAACAGACCTTTACTGCACATTCCCTGTTTGATCAGTATAATTGCTGATATTTTAGTATGAAGTCCCATTTTGAAATGCTCCATTCAGCCCATTTAAGCCAGATTCAACACTTTATGTAATAGCTAAATATTAAAAGTTCTTTGGTATTTATGCTGTTAACACCAACCTGCGAAATAAATGTTCTTGTTGCGTTACTCACACAAGTTTGGTCACATGATAGTTTGTAATTACTTGTTCCACTCGTGCCAGCAACGCAAGTAACCGCAAGACAACTGGCGGAAGTGACAAGTGCTGAGATGTACTTGCTGTCGAAACACTGTTGTGTGTGGGTCCACAAGACAAGACAGTTTTACATCTTTGGCAGGACGCTTTGGCATACAGATGGGGATGACAGAGGATTGAAACACCAACCTTCTGGTTGGGGACGACCACTCTACCCCTCAGCCATAGCCCCCTCTTGATTTGCATGAAGCTGGAAAGGATAACAGAGCAATTCCTTAAGTAATATCTTAATTTTCTAAATTTATAGACCATTTATTGGTAAATTGTCATTCACACATATGAAGAAAGTGGCTCACCAAGGGCGTATCTTCCAATTCAGGGGCCACATCCTTTAGAGGCTACATTTGAGGACTTGAAGTTAGCGTCACAGTATTCTAACTATAGGTTGTCCTAAACGTGCGTGAGAAATGCTTGCATCTGATGGGTGGATCTTTCTTGGGCCAACTTATCCCAGGATTCATTGTGCCAGGATGTCTTATCAGGATATCCCAGGATTCATATGCTGGTAACAAAGCCAACGTATCCCAGAATTCAACACTAGCTGACTAGGTAATCAGTTGGCTGAGCTGCAGTAGGTGCAGTGGCTCAAAGCAGCTAACAATGCAACGATAAGGGAAGCACTGTGAACGTTTAATGGCAGTTTTCAACAAAAACGAAAAGATTATCATTTGTTGGTGTTGTTGGTTTAGGCCCACTGTTTGTCACTGTACAGCATTGACTTGAATTAAGATCAGATCACATTTAATGACCAGCTAATTCCAAACAGTTCACTCACTGTCACACCATTTCCCTGAGCGCTCTTCCACATTCAAACAAAGCCACTGTATTCCTTGAGCTTCCTCTTAAATCTACATGATTTGTAAGTGATGGTAGAGAATAAACAGAGAAATGACAGCACAAGACCAGTGTGCACTGAGCAAAGTACAGTCTTTAGCTTTCAAGTAAAAACACAGCAGCTAACAACCGATCCATCTTTGTCTCTCCCCCTTTCTCACCCATTGTTTATTCAAATTTTACAGACGGGGTACTTTTTCCAGTTCAGCACCTTCACCAGTTTTGTGAGAGAAAGGCATTATGCCTGTGTTATTATGCAATTCATCACCAATAATAGATTTGTTTACGGGGGCCCCCCATCTCTCGCCCGCTCTCAGCACTGCATTTTCAAAATAATAATAATAATACATAGTGTATAATGACGGTAATGGTACGGAGGCTTTGATAATAGATGTGCTGGGAGGGATAAGGGAGCCTTGATCAGCCTGGGTCTCAGCTCAATTGTCTTCAAAGCACTGTTTAATGTAGAATAGGCATCCTGGGAGATTGTCTTGAAACCAAGAAAAAAGGTGGGTGTACGGATAAGAGAAATGAACGCACCGTTGGGAGTATGCACGCTCATACGCAGCACACGCACAAGCATACACACAAGAAGACACTACATACTCAAATAAGCTCTCACTCAACCACCCACTAGTGTGTCTCTCCTCAGAGGGCTCTCTAGTGTAAATGTGTTAAAACTCTCCCTTGGTCTTTGGCTTCTGTTGAATAAATCTGTGTTTTAGTCTTCACTTTAGCACTTTAAACTCTGGGTATTTCCAGCATTTTTTTCTCTCTCTTTCCCCCCTTCGGGGCTTTAACTGAGATCTCAAGCTGCCAACAGATAGAGCAGCGCTAGTGTTGTGAATGTGCTTTGGTACGTGTTGGTGAGAATGTTTTATTACTTTCCCCGGGAAAAGCACACCCTAACCACTTCAGTGGTCATGTTTAAGCAATAATCTTACGGTTGAAATTAAGTATTTTTTTTAAGTTTTCTGTATCACCTGCTCACATTTTTTGGGATTGAAGATGATTTATCAAAACATCTTCCCTCATCTTCAATTTAAGAAATCATTATTTGAACAAGGCACAAACAAACAGCGTTAAAAGGAGAAAACACGACAATTATTAAATAATTATTTGAAATAATCATATTTAGTTTTTTATTTTAAATATTAATCATGTTTCTGTGACTCTGATGATGGGTGGGAGAGAGGGGCAACCACCATCACCTAACAACATTGGATCTCTGTATGTCGGACCTTTGATGTACTGATGTACTGGTAAACTGTCCAGGGGGTACCCGCCCCTGACCCTAACCTCCGACCATCAGAGGATAAGACAAGTCATATTTATTTATATAGCACATTAATATAGCACATTAAAAGAGTAGAGCCAAAATGCTTTACAACTAAAGGAAGTCAATAAAATACGGATACAAACTATAACAAATGCAATGATGAGAAACTTAATATGTAAAAAGAAAAGACAGAGAAGATAAGTTAAAAAAGAAAGAAAGACAGATAGTAAAATAATCCATCCACCTCTCTCTTATCTCTATCGCTTATTCTTTGATGGTCGGAGGGAGCCTTAAGTAAAATAATGATGGCAAGATTTAAAAAGGAATGTAACAAACGAATGAATGGCCTGATGAAATAAGACAATAAAAGGAGAACAGCTAAGTTTATTGGTGCGATCTGAGGACATATTGACGAAGAACACAGGTCAACTTGTTGTATGCTCTCTTTAGTGTGCTCCTGTCCAAATGTGAGAAGTGGTTAGGAGTCCAGACTGCGTCACGTCTGCTATAGCAACAGAGCTTTTAGCTCCTTGATTTACTGTGAGGTTCACTGTCTTCTTGTTTATGTTATAGTGAACAAATATTGGTCTTAACAAATTAGCTAATTACCAGCCATACCGGTGTGGCTGCTGCTGTTGTCTGGCAGACAGACAGGTACAGCACTTAGGTATAGCTGGGAGACAGACAGGCATGTTAACCTGTCGAACTACATACACACTCACACATGCGCTGCTGTTAAAAACACTTAGAAGAAAATTCCTCATTCTCAACTTTCCTGCATAACTGAGACAGTCAGAACCAAATGTTTGTTTTTTTGTTGTACAGCTCCCTTGTTGAATGATCAATTTGAGAAAATATTTAATTGTTTTTTAATGAGTTCTTTCTGTAATTTATAATTATAACAACCTTTTTTTAGTAATATATCATCTGACAATGTTTTAATCTATCTACTAATATCAAAAATCTGTTGATCATAACATCACCACCAGTGCTGGAGGAACAGATTGAGAGACCTATTCTAATGAGATATAACCACTGGTTTTAGTGATAAACACATCAGATAAGCTGGAGAATTATTCTATAAAGTCATGCTTTGAGTTTATCAATACTTTTTTGAAGGGCATGAAACAGATCTTATGTATTTTCTCCTCACAAGGATATTTGCGCATATGTTGGCATATGTAAGATTTGCTGTTCTATTGTTTCCTGGCAATAACATGACAAATAATCTCAGACTATGATGCAGAGTAATTAGTGCTGTCAGTTTAACGCGTTATTAACGGCGTTAACGCAAACCCATTTTAACGCCGTTAATTTTTTTATCACGAGATTAATGCAGAACGGCCAACTCACGCTTTCGCCGTGTGACACACGCTTTTGCATGTTGGTGGTTGACTAAGTCACAATAATTTTTTTAAATATCATCGTATCAGGCCGTCATGAAGTACAAGAAGCAGGCGAGTGTGCGTGTGCGTCTGTGTGTGTGTGTGTGTGGTTCCAGATAGCGCACCGTAGCCCCGCCCCCTGCCCCCGCGCACTCTCTCAGAGAGACACAGTGAGATCAGAGCTCAGTGACTCACTGCTTCTTAACTATGGAAACAGTGAAAACACAGAGTTTCTCTGGTCTCAGCTGATCAGAGATCACCGCCTCAGCTTCTTGATCAGAGCAGAAGCTGCAGTTGGTTTCTATCGAGCTTCAGTATCTGTGTTTGCCTCCACTCTGCCCTTATCTCGCTTTTTGTTTCAATATTTCGCCAACTTAAATATATATTTTTAAGCTATTAGGCTGCAGCTATATGTTTTTATTTATTTAACAAACAGGGTACTTTTTATTTCATACATTTTCCGCAAATATGGGGAGGACTCAAATAGCCCTACACAGTTCTGTGTTTAATTTATTTCAAAGAAGGCCGACACTTGCCTGTGTATTTTGTTTGTTTGTTATTTTGTTGCTTGTCTGTTTGAGAGGCCTGACTGCTATGTTCACAGCAAACTTGAAAAAAAGAAAATATTAAGCAATGCCTATAGTGCAGACGCTAATAGCTTTAACCTGCTTATGGTCCTTGTTTACCTGAAATGTGCACTTTATAATTTTATTTTGTAGCGCCCTGTTTGGCAATGTTGTTTTTCAATAAAACAAAACATTTGCATAAAGCAAGCCAATCCACTTGTCTATGTTGAAAGAGCATTAAAAAAAAAAAAAAAATGATGGGGATAAAATAAATGAAGGGACATTTAGAATAGATACAAATTTGCGATTAATCGCGATTAATTTTGAGTTAACTATGACATAAATGCGATTAATCGAGATTAAATATTTTAATCTTTTGACAGCACTAAGAGTAATAGAAAAGTAATGAAACAAGTGGTGTATAAAGTTACATTTTACAGGACATAATTAAGGAAAATAAGGCCTTTTTCTTTTATTTTGAATTAGTAGTGTGTCATGTATGTATTTTTATACTCATGGTTTTTTATTTACAGTGTTAAATTGAAGGCAACATCTATTAGGGTTAGCTGCACAAACACTGACTGATCGCTGGTCAGTGTGAAGTGGTACCAAATTTTAAGTAGGGTACGGTACACATTTGTGGTCATGTGACCATTATGTTTTTTAAGCCCCTCCCATAACCCCCTTGCCATGAAGGAGAAGTTGGTGCTGGTGCTGTGGTAATTATGTTTTTTCACAAAAATGTGTTTTTTGCATGTAAAAGTAAATTTTCTTGCTTTGAACTTAATCAACTCTTGTATCAAAACAAATTGATTCAGGCAGAAAAACTTTTATCATACATGTTGATGAACTTCCAACATATAAAACCATGTGATTGATGCTAGCTGAAGATTAGCCTGAATTGCTAAGAGATGTTGTTTTTACAAAACGGTGGCTGTGGGGTAAAGTGGGACACTGTCTCACTTTAACCCACCATTAAGCACTAGTTAAGTTTAGTCTTAAACATATTCTAGTGTTATATTACATTATATATGTTTTATTTTTAATGTCATAAATATTGTAGAAAAGCCATCATGCCAAGAAACTACACCAGGAAGACAACCTGGGGCCAAACACCCCTCACAGAGATGGAGGGTGCAGCCGCCGAGGTCATGCAAGGAAAGAAGTCCTTAAGAAAAGCTGGAAGGGATAGAAATATTGATGAGACAACCCTCAAAAGAATCACAAAGAAAAAAGAGAAAGGGGAAGTAAAGTCAGTAGCCTGGGGTGCAGTAGCTGAGATAAAGAGAATATTCACAGATGAGATGGAGGAGAACAACTAGCTGACCAGTGCCATGGCCTTGCTCCAGTCAAGTGCTGTGAACTGGCATTTGAATACGCAGAGAAAAACATTATCACTGTCCCTGCCAATTGGACAGAGAAACAATGTGCAGGTAAGCTAGGGTCTGCAAGAGATCACATGACTCATAAATGTGCTTAATTGACCAAACCCCATGATTCTGTTTCTAGTCCGATATTAGTGGTTACCATCATATTTTCACTGCCCTTTGTCCTGAAGACATTCTAAACATTTCCATTGCTAGGAAACATCCTGAATTATTGGGAAATGTGTACATTTTTACTGATATATAATTTTTTAGCTCGCATAGACGGGAGCAAATGTAAAAAAATTCTCACATTACGCCGCTCTCCCCTATATAAAGTGTCGTCAGTAATGTGTTGTGATTAAAGAGTTGAAAATAACTGAGCATTCACTCAAGAACTGTACTTAAATACACATTTGAAGTTTTTGTACTGTGGTTGACCTTTTATTTCCCTTTTGTGACATTTCAGACACACACGATTGTACTTAATATCTTACTACCTTATGCAACCATTTTAACTGCTGAATGCAGTTCACTGGTTTTAGTTACAAAACCTTACGACAAAAGTATAATACACAATACACTGTGCCCCTTACTTTATTCTATTACACAGTATGAACAAGGGTGTTACCACTTTTGTCCCTAGGCTGCTGTTACTCCCTCATTCCCTATAGTTTTATTTCCATCTACTGTTTATCTATCTATTAATATGAAAAGTGTGTTATTATCTAATGGAGTATTACTGTAAAACATAGAGAGGGTGGAGTGTGAAACAGAGCAATGGAGGACAGGTATGACCCATTATGACATGTCATATGAAATCCCTGACACACACACACACACATTCACACACTCCATACATCGCCAGGTGTGGTTGTCACCATACCCTGCCCTGTGCACCACTATAATCAATTTAACAGAATATTTTCATCATCAAATATCTAAATGATGATTGCTTACTTTCCCTAATCTCCTAATGCCAGTGACCTCTAACTGTTTGAGGGTAATTGTGTTTTCCTGCTTGTTGCTATACTCATGTATGTATGTGCTTCAAACCGCCTGGATGGCTTCGGATTGCCTGTTTTATTTTGGTAAAACACTGGGGAATGCTGAAGCACTGCAGAATGCCTCTTGTAATCAGATTTCTTTATGTGTGTGTGAGTGTGTGTGTGCTCTTTTTTCTGCTGTTTGTGATTGCAGTTGAATGCAAAGTGACTGTCAGTGATCCTCATGAATGCCAAAGTAGCTCATTGACTGTGAACTGGGTCTTGTTAGTAGTTGGGTGAGCAGGAATAGAAATATAAGCACTTAGACTATTTATTCATGCCGACTGCCTTCCCCTGGCTTTTTGAAGGTAAAGAGGAGTGTTTTGTGTGTGTGTGTGTGTGTGGCGTGTGCTTATATGCGTCTGTCTCTTTGCATGTGTATCAGAGAGAGGAAGAAGAAGGGAAAGACGGGGAATGACTAAGATGACAATGCGACAGTAGTGGTGGAGGAAATCTTTTCCATTTCATCAATAGTCTCTTGCCTTGGGAAATAGATTTTTGCATGTGAGAACACTAACGTCTTCACTGATATCTTCATTAAATCTTTTTTAAAGTTTTGTTTGATTAAGAAATTACGCTCTAAATCAGTGGTTCCCATACTAGGGACCCCCCGGCGTTCTGCGTTACAACAAAAACACAAACAATTACAATAGCATGTTTTTATCATAATTGATAGAAAAAATATATATTTTTAATTGTAATTAAATATAATAGTATTAAATAAATATCACCATGAAAAAAAAGCATTTGTTTTATGACTTTGCTCCCATATGACCCCTGAGGTGATTCTTAAATAATCAGAAGCATCAGCTGCAGCATGTTAATTTGTACCAACACAGGCAACATTGCGACAAGTGCACTATAGCTATATATACTACAGCTCAAATAAATATCCTTTATATGCATAAACGACCTCCGGGGGCAATGGGGGGCACCGGAAGGTTTAGGAACTTCTCCTCTCAATTATAACAGTGATGTTATGATCTACCAAAAACATTCATTCACCATCTGTCTTCTAAATCACCACACAAAGCACTTTATACTAGGAGTCACATTCACATATTCATACACACATTTATACGTCGCTTCTATATATTGCACTTCCACTACACACCATACTCACACCATTCTCACATTGTCGGCACAACTGTCAATTTATAGTTAGGATTGGTTATATATAAGCCTAACCCAATGCCTCTACACTCACTGTGCACTTTATTAGGAACACCTTTAAACCTGTTCTTTCATGAAATCATCAATTCACCCAATCACGTGGCAGCATTGTGTCACGGTTTAATTGTGTTTCATTACAGATTCTGTGGGGATTTCATTACTTTTACGTAAAGTAAGGTGGCTGATATTCACTGCTTGGCAATTTGCATTGCATTCATTTGTATTTCTGTTTCATTTTCCACTGTTTATTAATAGTAGCCAACATATAATTATATATAAATATATAGTGCACCATTAATATTCAAATTGGATGATACAGCAGTAAATTCAGACATATTTTCATTTCAGTTTAGTTTTTTTCTTCTTCATTGGATTCTTCTGTAGTCAAATTCAGAAACTTCAAGCAGAAAAAGAAGCTCTAAGAATGTCTGATAAACAAACTCCTTCCACCTGCTGTTTTCTGTCAATGCAGTCAAACTTGATTGGGATTTAACTGGACTCACTGGGAGCTGTGGTCCTGTGCTGTCTGGAGTCCCACCTTAATGTTTTTCTTAAACTTTTTCATTCGTGTTAATAGAGTCCTTGCATTGGTGTCGCATTATTTAAATGTTAATGGTTAGGTGGCCCAGTGGGACAAAGGGAACCTCAGTGGCTTGTTCACCATCAGCCTGTTCGACTGAGCTGATCACCACGACACAGTGCACTGCTCTTTCTCTCCCTCCTTCTCTGTCACCGATGTTTCATGTATTTTCTCACTGAGCCGCCTGCTCAGTCGGGGCTCCACCAGGGAAACTCTTGATTCTCTCGATGGCCTCTTCACCATCATATCCCATCAAGCCCAGCTACAACTCCTCAGTGCATAGAACTGAGCAAAGGTGCGTTTTATCACATATTAAATTAATATTTAATTTGTAAGTAGTAGAATGTGATATGTTTCCCTTTCAAAAGCCATAATCTCACTTTTAGGTGAAAATGGTTTTCAGGCAAGGCATTCTACAATCTAGTCAGAAAATAAATTCTATTCACAATTAATTAATAAGAATGATACATACGTCTTGTCATCAGGGATGTTGGTTTTGTGTTGAACATACAAAGCAGTAAAAGGCTGCAACATCCAACATCCGTTCAGACTCAACTCATCTTTCTAGACTAAGTCACTTTTGAACAGGGGTGGGCAAACTTTTTGACTCGCGGGCCACAATGGGTTCTAAAATTTGACAGAGGGGACAAGATGCCAGGACAAGATGGATGTTTTTTTGTGAACTAATATAAATGACATTGAAAAATCATTACATGAAAGGATTTGGCCTTTAACAAGTAGCAAAGGATTTATTTGCAAGACAATTTAACAAAGACTCAGCCAACCTCTGAGCTGTAGCAGCCCGTTCTTACGTTGACTGCTTGCTAGCATAGTTAGCATGCTTCGTAGCAAAGTGACGGCTGATGTTGTACTCTCGGCATATCAGGCATACGGCTTTCGATTGGACTTCAGTGAAAAAGTATTTTGTTGTCCACTCAGTGTTAAACACTCGGCACTCATTGTCCACTTTTCGCTTCCTTGATCCGCTCATTTTACAGAAGGGCTCACAGGGCAAAGCGAAAAAGTGAAGGGAGATCATGTGCCATTTCCAGCCCTGTATACCACACTCCTGGTCAAATTTTATTTAGCGGATGCTTTTATCCAAAGGGTCTTACAATAAGTGCATTCAACCCAGAGGGTACAAACCCAGAACCACAAGAAGCAAGAAAGTACAATTTCTTAATAAATAAATAAAAACTACAAAGTGCTGTAAGTAAGTGCCATTCAGGTGCTACTAAATTGTTAGTTTAATACAAAAATATTTGGAAAAGTTCGGCAGGCCGGATTAAAGTGCCCAACGGGCAGTATATGGCCCGCGGGCCGTACTTTGCCGATGTCTGCTTTAGAATCATACTGTAGTCCAGGTGAGTACATCTCACATATAGTCGCTCACAGAACCACCACCTGTGTTTCCATTGATGTATATTTATGGATATTTTCACAGTAAAGAATATTAATTCTAACAGTAAAATGTGCCAACATCAACTGGCGGTAGGCATTAATTAGTGTGGTATAAGGTACAAGGGATATTCTCCATCTTGTCCTATGTACTAAAATGGGAAAGCGTTTGGTTTAAAAAGGCATAGAAGTAATGATGTCTGATCTACTGGCTGACCACATGGCTTTCATAGTACTGTCATTAAAGCCAGTAGCCAGTCAGATTTACCTTGAGCCTCAGCGTACCCTCCAGACCAGCCTGTATCATTGATTACAAGGCCAAAACACTTGATGATGCTAAGATTCTAAGTCATGTCCCTAACATCCACTTGTGGCCACTAACACCAGCTTACATCTACTTGTAGTTGGTAACCTAAATTGTGCAGAAGACCTTCAAACATATAAGTGATATTCAACATCTTGTCCTATATTCTAAATAAAAAAAACAATGTACATTTCAAAGGCCAATTAATGGATTTGACATGAGTAAAAACCTGGATGTGTGGACTATGTCATTGTCAGTGTGTTCTGCTCTCCACCATGTTCAAGAGTTATGTTGTGTCAATAATGGCCTGAATGTGTTTTTGCAGAACATAATGATGATAAAGTTGACCTTCGACCTTTTGGGATGTATCATGTCAATCTTTCCTCATTATATTCAATAGAAATATGTGTGAAAATGTGATGTCAGAGTGACCTTTGACCTCTGACAGAAATCTTATCGTGCCACCCCTAACTTCAGGGGAACGTTGTGCCAAATTTGAAAGGAGGTGTTTCTGAGACATCTTGCTCATGGGTGGGATGGACAGACCCACACCATGAAATCATAAAGCCTTTTTTGGGGAAGGGATAGGGTCTCCCAAGAGACAGGACCTAAAACTGACTGTTTGATGTAACAGGAGAAAGAGAAAAGAAAAGTCTGCTTCATGAACATTTTCGAGTGAACCCCTGAAATAAAATACATGGTGCAGAAAAATAGCATAATGTCCCATTTAAGCCCCACAAGGTCATACATTAATTTTTGTCCCATGGCTCTGAGAATTGTTATCAATGCCTCATCCTCGTCTCCTTCATGCCTCTTTATATAACAGTTGCATTTATTTACATTTGTGGGAAATATTAAATTAAACACCACATTTACGTTAGAATAAGAAGAATATTATATGCCACTGTATGAGTGGCATATGGTTGTTTAATATAATTACATAATTTTATTACACATTCATAACATTTCCTGTCTAGATTCAAACATCCTGCTTAATTGTATTTCAGGGTTTAATGTGTAAATTTAGAATGAGCTTAGAAAATGGCATGTAGTAGATATGCTGTGTTCAAATATGTAAAAAAAAAGCAAATAAGCAAGTTGATTTTACAAGTGCGCACTGCAATTAAATCTCCTCATACAATTCTTTGTTGTGACTCTGGCTGGTTTTGTCACTCAGAGTCACATGGGTATGCGACATCCTTTTCCAGTTCGGAGGAAAAGCACAGGGTAAAGAGAAAAGGAAGAGAGATGGGGAGAGTGAATTGTACCAGTGTGTGTGTGTCCATGTGTGAATGTGTCAGTGAATATAAGTTTTTTTGTCTAGTGTGAGTTGGTAGGGTGAAGTGGGTTATAGAGGCAAGACAGAAAAAGGGAATTCTTTTATGCATTATCAAATGTTTCCCTTTAGAAATTCAACACTCTTTTCAATATTGAGTCTAAAGAGAATGTGCTCAAGACTTTACCCTGCCTGCTAGAATTAGTCGGAGGACCATTTTTAGTCATAAATTATGCACTGAAACAAAGAGATAGTCTTTTTTTTGTTCCCTCAATGTACGGGCCAGAGCAAACGCCTTTTAAAAATCTTTAAAATTGTCCATTCAACTCAGAGTTACTGAGTGTAGCAAAAATGTCGAAGACATAAAGTCGGGGGAAGATTGAATAAAATAATGCGGGGAGACAGATTAGTCATGGAGTTGAGCCCACACGCTCTTTCAGCCGCCGCACAATGCCACTTTTTATAAGCGGCCCCCATCTCCACAAAGGCTGCGTTCAATATATCGAGGATGATACATGGTCAGACGTGTAATCTCTCTTTGATTCTCTGCTCTCATTCATCCCACAACCTTTTCAGCCCTGACACCGTTGAGCTGCTGGGCTCGATCACACGCACATGCTCTTTCACACGCACACACACACACACGCATGCTCTCACACACAGACAGATACAGACGGAGACACATTGTCAGACTTGCACGCTTACAACCATAAATGTACATGCGTGTGTTTTTATGTGCACTGACAGAACACACGCCTAACATACATGCACATACTCATGCTATTACATTGTCCTACAAGCACACACACAGTCAGTATTTTCAGGTCTTAAGAGTTCATTACAGCCACAGCCAGTCCTGGCATCTCCACTGCAGCTCACCAGTCTCTCTTTGGTTTACAGCCAAATGTTTAGGTGGTACAGAGCCAGCTATTGTTGTAGGCTAATGGCACACAGTGTGATGTTAGCAGGTAGTGTAGAGTAATGGAGGTTTAGAACTATAAACGATATTGGATTTTTCATATTGTGAAAATGTTAAGGTTTCCCTTCTTTACCAAATAAATTGGGATTACCTTTGAGGATCTACCTGTGGGTGAGCTACATTTCGCGGGTGAAATGTTGTGGTATTTCCTCACCGTCATCCTTTTGGAGGAATCAAGCACACAAACTGATGCTTTGGTATTGTCTTTCCCAACTGCCCTGTAAAACTTCTGTACTTTCACACAGTTACCAACCGTTTGTACAAGAGGAGTGTAAAAATAAAGAGTTTTATAATAGTTTCATCCATCCATCTCTCCATCTTACAATTATCTAGACCACTTCTACTTATGTGTTGCAGGAAGCCAGCTGACATTGGACGAGGGGCAATGCACCCAGAGTGTTTCGAGAAAAGGTATGTTAGGTAAGTAAGTAGTCTTGGAAAAGGTCTTTAGACAAGTTTTTAAGAATGTATGGGATTCTGATTTGGTCCGAGCAGGATTGAGATTTCCAGCCTTGCAGTGACGGTATGAGGACCACTTAATCATTTTGTAGATCATTCGGACATCGACCTGTACTAGAGACAACTCTGTTGGGCAGCAATATTAACTTGAGGCATGTTTAGTCATTTAGGTTCTGATCTTTGTGGTTAAATCGCTGTAAAAGATGCGAGATGCTCATTGAAAGGTAGTTTGTTGTCAATCTTGTTGCCAAGATTTGATGCTAAATATGTAGGTGATAGACTGGGGGTGAGCAGAGGAGCGGGCATGGGATCAAAAAGCCACAATTTTACAGAGCTCGAGTGCCCCTCCATAATCCACGTTTCCATGGTTGTGTCGACTGATACGAAAGACAGATAGAGCCTAGTATCATCAGCATAGCAGCTAATAGAAACACACTAGAGCTGGCTACTGCTATATCGAGTAAAATAGGTGCGATGACTTAAGAGCATAAGTTTCGAGTATGAAGTAAAGTAAGAGAAGAAGAAATGCAGTGAGTGACACAGACAGTTTGTATTGTGGTGTGGTGGTCCTGTGAACTGGCTGGTGACGGAGGCTGGAGGTGGAGGAGGCTTTTAAAGGTCCAAATTTCTGGAGCTGTTTGAGCTCAGTTTGACTTCCTGTATCACAATTGATTGATTTAGAACCAGAGAAATTGTTTAACCAAAGGGGGATTGTTCTTTCTTAGATTGCTCTGTTTTAGTTAAATAGTTTTGTCTTGTTTGCTTTATTTAAATATCAGCTTAAAAAAGAATCAGCTTAAATCCTTTTGAACTTCCCAGAATTTCCTTGCAACTCCTTGGGAGCCACTGACAAACACTTTGAGAACAAGCGAGGTGGAGAGAAGGATGAGGGTAATATGTGGTGATAGAGGAAAAGACATGCAATAAAATGAAGAAAGCATCAGTAACAGTGCCTTGTCTCACATACAAGGCACTGCTGACCAATTAGAATCTGCTGAATTACAAAAACACAGAAGTAGCTCACATGTCAACGTCGATGCAGACGTGTTTCTACATCTCGCCACATACTGTACACACATGTAGAAATTAACCTTCTCCATATTATTTATCTTAAAAAATTCCATAATCTAGTAGATTTCTTGAGAAGAAGATGAAGATGGCTGCCTGGACTCAGATTCATTATGGTGATTGAATTCCCTTCAATAGAAAACTTCTTAGGGAGAGAGTGAGAAAGAAAGGAGGGAGGGAGAGAGTCAGAAACTGAATGAGAGATGCAGACAGAAAACATAAAGAAAGAGAGGGAGGCATAGGCTTAGACAGAGGAAGCAGTCTGACTTGCCAAACTGAAAACTGAGGGCAACAGGAGTAAAAGTTCATCTCACCACATCATTTACATATATAGACTTTACTTCAAACCTACAACTTGTGCCAGTCTTTACTGGAGTTCAGATTAGCTCACTTTGTCTCACAATTTCTTAATTTCTTTATCTTGTTATGAAAGTAATCATTAAAAATATTCATTGTTTCGATGTCAAATTTCCCTTCCGATTTTCTGCCCATTAGATCTTTAACATTTTAGATTATTATTTGAGATATAAATCTCATAGTGTACTTGGGCTTGAACAAATCGTTTAAAACAAGGCCTTGTTGTTGTTAAGTGGCTTACAAACATAAATAATACACACAATATGTAATGTTGCTTCTCTTCCACTCTGTCTCGCTCAGAGATCATCGCAGAGATCATACTGTTCCTCCCTCTTTCTCTCTCCTTCGCTTTCCTTTTTTACACCACCAGCACCTGGACCTGCACTATTCATCATGTGGATGACTCGGAACATGAATTAGTTTTCTTTTTTTTATGGTGGAAGATGAGAGGGCCAGATGGCATAAAATTAAAAAAAGGCTGGAAAATAAAAAAAAAAGGGGGAAAGAAATCATGGATGGTGAGAGAAAAGGCGTCAAGGAGATTTTTTTTTTTTTACATTAGAACGTATTCTGTTCTTTACAGTCTGTTTTCCATATAATCATAGGGGGTACACGGTTGTGTTGGATTAAGGTCTTGGATTTTTTACGCCATAACAGTCTGCATTTGAGCTTTTCACATGACCCCCATTGTCGTTTCTTTATACTTCAAACAAGACAATTGTGAAACTCTAATTAGTATGTATAATTGAGGCCGGATGAAGCACTGCCAATCGGAGCTCGTCTCATGCAAGGTGGAGTGGTTTTGTTCACTGGCTGTCTTTTCATGGTGGCCTGGCCTCTTTATTCCTCTCTGTCTATGTCTCTACGTCGCTTCCCCTACTCTCGCTCAGCTTTGTGCTCATCTTCTTTTTTGAAAAGCAGAGAAAAGGCTGTGTTTGGGAGGGCCAGAAGGTGAGGGTTGCGTTATTAAAGCATTGATTGGAGCCTGTTTCAATTGTGCTTAGTGCATGCCCTGTACCTGCTGCATCTCGTTCAATCACCAGCTAGCTTTAACAAAACAATACAGGTTTACACAGTCAAACCAGCACTTTGCTTTCTCCATCTGCTGTTTGTTTACATTTGTCCAAGTGAAGATAATCACTTTACATCATGGACAGAATCAGAGACTTAACTCCAGATGAGCTCTTTCTTGAAATTTATAGAGACGTATTTGTGTGTGGTCCCATAATCACTGGTATAGTCTAGTGAAACAAATTTGTCAGTCCAGTGGTATGTCTTTTGATTATTTTAGTATATGTCTGTAAATTCTCTTTAAATAGGACATATCATGTAAAAAAAACGGGAACAAGTGCACCTGTGATAAAACACAATACAGAATTGTTTATAAAAAACTGAAAGCGTGTTTAGAAAGTGGATGGAATAAATATATGAGCTTAACCTAATTCAACCACTTCTGAGCGGATGGTTTGCAGAGCGAGCCTTGAAAAAAAAAGGCTGTTTTAATGTTTTATTTGGTCTTTGAGATGCAACTGAAGATCTTGTAAAGCAAAACCGCAGGAACCTGAGAAGTTTGGTAAAATCACTCGTTTTGAACCTAGTTTTAGTCTCTATACCGGTAGGGCAATCATCCATGGCGCACTGTCATTAATTTTCAGCAATTTCCCTCTGTACACAGTTTTATTGTCTCCTCTGTGAAATTTAACATACAAACAAACCTTGATATCAACATTAATAAAATTGTATAACACCAATAAATCTCTATTATCATATATGAAAGTGCCACATTTTAATGGAATGTTTCAAATTATGAACAAAAGCATATCCGACTGTTCAACTGCATTCATCACAGTGTAGGCACGGAGTCACAGGATGGAGTGACCAGTAAATACAGCTGTCAACTACAGTACATGCAGAGATCAGCCACTACACCACACAACATGTCATCCACCAGCACACATACACTCTGAAGGCATGCACAAGTGTGGAAGTGCCAGTGTGGTGTCGAGCGGCTACTCTCACGCTATCAATCATGGTTACGAGGCCAGCGCTTCCCTGCTACATTAACTTCATGACCTCTGCACCCAATCTCAATTAAATTTCTGATGAATCTATGATTCATGTACAGTCTCCTGTCACTGGCCTGTCATTCAGCACATCCTGATGAGAGACTGGGCCCTTTTTATTTTATTTTTGGACCAGATGCAAATAAAGGAATAGCTCTGGGATTCAAGAGAAGACAGGAGAGGGAGCAGAAATATGCAGAAGAGAGAGGATGAAAACATAAAGGAAATGATTGTGGGGAGGTTGAGTCTGTTCGCTGCACACCAAAGGGGGTTAAGACAGGGTTTGGCTGGTGAAGACAAGCCAACAGAGACATGCGGCGCTAAATCTAAAAAGTTTCTCAGGCATTGTTTAGAATCTCTAACAAGGGGGAGTGTGAACAACAAGGAACATATTTTGGATCCCCCCCCCTCCTCCTCTGTTTTCCTTTTCCATGTACCCAAGCACATAAATAGCTATCTTAACAACTTGATGCTATTTTGAATAGGGCCTGTATCTCCCTGTGGATTTTCATGAGTGAGGCAATTTGCCGGCGAACAGGTGCATTTTTAATGCTTTCATACAATTAAAACAGAATCTACCTTCCGTCTCCCTTCCCTGTTTTCAGAGGCGCCCTCCTTTCATAGTTAGGTTGAATTGATTTAGTTTGTCTAATTAAACTCAGAATAAGATGTTAATTACCTAACAAGGTCACCTCTCTCCTACAACCAAATTTACCGTTGGTATCCTTTCTTCAACAGTATTTTCTTCAAGGATTCAAAGGGAAAGAGGAAGAATGGTGTTAATTGCTTATATGCAGCGTCCCATTTTTAAATTTGAACATCTTTTTCCCCCAGAAATTTCCTTTCCCTGGGTCTTTTTAGGCATTGTGAAAATGGGGATTCATTGTGCCATTGTTCCTTTCTCTTGTGCTCCACTCAGAAACGATGCGTCAAGTCATCACAATATGGCCTTTGTCTGAATTTACCAAGTTTTCAAGACAGTTGGGGACAATGGTTTGTCTTAAGAGGAAGCATGGATCAGAGATGGGCTGCAGACTGATTGTTCCTCCTTATAGGCCAGTTTTCAAGAGGACAAGATTTTGACATCCACAAATCACACAAATTTTCTGACCACAATAACCGAACCACATAGACCCTAAAACACAGTCATCATTAGACAGCCTGTAACAGACACTTCAATGAGTGTAAGATTATTCTAGGATCACAAACAAACAAAGGATTAGGAATATATAATGGCAAAATTGGGCATGAAATAAAATGTATACTATTATTAAACAGATAATTCTTACACAATATATAATATAACCCAAATATCCTGCATCAAATCCCGAAGAGAAGCGACATACAAGCTTGCATCGAGCCTGAAATGTTATCCCTAATTCAAACATATTCAGGAACAACTCAGAAGGAGGATTTCTTTCCTGAGACAGACAACAGAACCATCCTGAAAGACTTGGGATAGGGTTGCTGATTCTGTGGTCACTGCTCTCCACAGCCGACAGAGGGGGAGAACTTCTGTGGCAGAGAGCACGACCTGTTGATTCCTGACAAAAATATATGTGTCCTTGAACGAGAGCAAATCCAGCTCTGCAACATCAAGATTATTAATTCGCTGCACTTATCAACATTGTTGTCTTTGAAAGAAAAGACCAAGGTTGGACAAGACGTTCAGCTTTCCTTATGATAAAATGCACGTAAATTGTTATGTGAGGGATAGTGTGTGTCCCATAAACACTCACATCTGATATACATTTCTGAACCCACTATGAGCTGAAATTACAATCATAGTCAAGAGAAAAAATTGTTATGCAGACGTGTTATGTTTCACCACTTATTTATTCACATTTTCCCTTTAATAAATCAACGCTCTGTATGCCTGTTCACACCCTGGCCACTTTACAGTACTTCAGCCCAGTCAGCTATGCATTAGCTTAACAGTTAATAGCGCTGCCTTTAAACCACTGCACCAAATTTGAAGAAAAAAAAATGTGTTGGTAATATCTAATACAGTTATGAGCTCTCCAGTGTCCCCATGCTGCACCAGCAAGTTCCCCTCCACTCATTTCTCATTAACAGACAAAATCGGACTGTTTTGAATTATCACATCAGTCAGAAACTACATCCGGTGCAGTGCAACATTTTCCCAGACCCTTGGAAAACCTTTTGATAAAAATTATCTAAACAGACATTTTGGCATAGTCATTAAAAGCATGTCTCCGGGGGGGGGGGGGGAAATAGTCACAAAGCACCTCCAGTTTAAAGTTATAACAATGAGAAAACCCATCCAGTATCCAGTCCCACTCCAATGTCGTCCTCGCTCCGCCCTGTCTCCTGCACACCTGTCCCAATTACACATATACAGGAAACACTGTCCTGTGTCCGCCAGTCTGATAATTGTAAAACCTACAGCAGAGCAACAAATATTAAAATATAAATAAAAGTCAAACACTCAAATATAGCGTCTAATATCTACACAACTTAAAAGCTTAAACACACAAGCCTCTTTAATGAAGAACAGCCAGTAACTCTGCAATAATGTCATATTTTTTATGTTTCTTGTAATTTTTATTAGGGAGGGACACGCCTGAAGGACGTGTCTGTGACGACCATTTACTTTTTAAGCAAGGGCAAAGAAGAAAAATTATGACTGGGTTCTTATCCATAGGTTCTATCGTTATAATTATTATTTGAATTTGTCTGAATGTTGCTTTTGTAGTCAAACATGTAGTTTGTAAAATTATGATCAAAAATTCCTATATGATCAAGTTGTTCTTCTATTTCATGAAGATTAGAAAAAAAGTGGTAATTTAAACCAGTGGCAGACTGCACATCGGGAGCACTTGGACATTTCCTGGTGGCCGGATGTTTTTTTTGGCCTTGATTAGCACAGCTCTGGTTCCCCCAATAATTTCAATATTTTTTGCGCCTTGTGTCTAAGCATTAAGTTCTGAGTGCTTTGGAGTGATTTCAAAATGGTTATTTTGAAATCACTCCAAAGTGTGGTTATGATGAGGAAAAACCTAAATCCAAACAAAATAAATATCAGACATTGAGAAACAACCTGTTCCCACACACTAATTTCACTTCACAATAGCAGGTCAACCCCTCAGATTGTCGAACAGATAAGATCAGGACAATCTGATGTAGAATCTTAAAAAAATTAAGATTCTAATCATATTTTCACCATATGTTTTGGTTGTGGCAACAGAGAAGGAGTCTTATGGCACATAACAAAGATGATGCAAATGAGAAGATGGCAGAGGGCAGTGAGTCACTTCTATTGTTGAAATCAAGGAATTAACTCCACATATCATGTATTTGCAATGTTTTCAACGTATAGTGAGGCAAAATAGTAAAGCAGACAATCAGCTGAACAGACCTACTTTAAATACCCTGACTGCATTTATTCAGCAGATTATGTTTTTTTCTGCCTCACTGTAAGCCTCACAATAGCTGTGCAATACCCGACAGATGTCCTCATGGATCCCAAATAAATTATACATTATGGGGAACTTAAAAACTACAGGTATTTCTTTGTTTTTCACTTCAAGCCCTTCTTACCAGCACTTGCACCACTGGCTTGTTGGATGTGTGCAAACTCTTCTGTTCAATTGGACTTCGATCAGAAATCTCTCCAAACCTTCTCAGGTTCTGGTGCTGGGTGCTCCGCTCCTTAGTTACACCCTATTCAGGTGGAAAGGGAAAATACTCAGAATATCATAAATACGAGGCTCTGAAGTGAGAGTATTTTCACCTTCTAGTTAAACTCCACTGCTATCTATTGGCAAAATAGTTAAACTTTTATACATTTAATTAATAAATCAGTTCTTTCAACAGACAGTCAAACTTTGAAACTTTTGTTCAGGATAAAGTCAAATTTATACAGTAAATATAAGTAGCATTTATTGAAATGGGAATAGGTTAAAGCTATGTCCAGTATGGGCCAGTGTCTATGGTGTTGTGTGGGGAAAAGGGACAAAGAGCAGTGCTGTTATTTAGTGTTAAGGTTACAGTTATGTATCAAAGATCAAATAGAAGTCAACATTAGCATTGACAGTCAGGATAAGCTGAGGTTTAAAATTTGTTTTAAAGGTCAAATTCAAAAGCAGTGAAACAGTAAACACCAACAAAGCAATTACCGTTCACCTTAGGCTGGGATACGAAAACATGAAGGCTGCTGGAGATAATGCCAGGTTCTCCTTCATGGTGACACTTGGAAATGATGATCTGCCTGTGTTGTACCCACAGTGGATGATTGGAGTAGAGGGAAGGGGATGAAGACCTTTTCACCATATTCCACTTTAGTCACACCAACAGAGGGACATCCGACACAGTGAGGTGTGGACACCTACGCTTCCACACTGGTGTGGTGTCACTGATGATCCAAAATGTGAAGAAAGGAATGAGTGTAATAAATGTTTCAACTAATGCAAAATATAAAGTATACTGCAAGAGTTGGCTCATTTTCTTATGGTTGATAATACTATTATGTCACATCTGTAGGATAAAATTGGACAAGGGAAGCAACAGTTCTATAAAGACAGTTTGTAAAAACGTTTTTGTCTTTAAAACGGACAATATAATTATATTTAAAGTCTAGACTTTTACTTACCATGTATTCTGTGTGTGTAGCAGGTGGAATCATTACAGCACATAGTGTAGTCAGTCAATAGCAGTGAGTTGAAGTCTGCCACAGACTCCTGGTTGTGTCATTTCAATAAAATGTGCACTGTCTGCAATCACAGTGTGGTGAATCATCTTTACTCCTTGAAAGGTGCCCAAAGAGGGCATACATACGCTAATGCTAACTTCTGATCCCGCTAGTGAGAGAAAGTAAAACAACTATGAATGAATCCAAAATTGTATGGGGTCTTCCTTGGGTCATGCACCCCTCAACAAAATTTCATGGAAATCTGTTCAGTAGTTGTTCATCCAGATGACTAACAATCAAACACTGATGAAAGGATAACCTCTGTGACCGTGATAGTAATTTATGTGAAGTATTCTTAATAGGAACCATTACAAGCAATTTAGGTTGTTAGTATTATCTTAATTAGTTCAACAAATTGACATCTTGATAAACAACTTGTAACTAAAGTTCTATAAAAAAAAAAAATTCTAGGTATTTACTCACCTTATATTGTTCCTTAGACAGGTATTAAGTAAAGATTACACTGGTTTACTGTAACACACCGTATTCCTGAGTCAACTTAACTTAGAATGCAAATTTCCTCAATTATATATTTAAAAAAACAAAGAAATCGAAGAAATGTTGCCATTAATGTTTTACAAGGTGAGAAACCTGGTACCGACCAGCATTACGACCTCAGAGTTATAGCTAGCTACACTGTGTAGCAATTGCCTCTCTACTTAGCCTTAGCAAGGTAGTTTTGAGCTATATGGGAGTCCTTTATTAACCAGTTCCTTTGGTCCACCTTCGCCCACACTCCACCACCTTAACCAAGATTGTAGTCGGAGTCAGGCACTATTGAGCAACAGCCACACCACCCACTCTCAGGTTCAAAACCACTTGTCAGAAATCTCTCACAGGTTCATACATGTCCATCCTTAGACATAGTCTATCACTCCAACATGTAGAAACTGCAATCAGGCCACACTTTTGTGTTGTATATACATTGTCAGACTTTCCTCCACTCACTCCGGGTTCACAGCGGACGTGGAAGCGATGCCGAAGCGCTACGCCGCGCTAATCCCTAGCGTGCTGGCGTTGGCTGTTCACACCGGACTCGGAAGCGAGCGCCACGCTAATAATATCACACGTTGATCCAGTAGTATAAAAGCATATACTTACTTGTTGCTCCAACATTAACTGCAACAGCGTCCCAACATTTGTCTTCTTTGGCGTTGTCTTTATACAAAATGTGCAGAGGATCATCCAACTCACTGTACTTCTCCACTTCAATTATTAATTTAATGTCATCCATGTTGAAGAACTTCACTGTTTGCTCCATTAAATGTCGGGTGTTGAGGGTAAATTACGTATTCTCCACTCAAACCTATGTGGAGAATATGTAGCCCCCCCTCTCTCTCTTCTCTATGACTGCTTGTGTGGCTGTATTTAATGGGCAGAGGGGGACATTTAATAATGTGATTGGTAAAATTGGTAAAATTAAATCTCCAGGACAACAGAAGGTGAATACAAAGTATGCATATTTGACCATTTATATCAAATAAAATATGTCATCAATATCGTTTAAAATCATTTTTCAGTATGTTTCCTGGTGCGATACACTCGCACCCAGCGGAAAGAATTGACTCAACGCCGAAATGATCACGATGCAGCCTTGGCGCCGCGTGGCGTTTCAGCGTCCGGTGTGACCAGCACAAAGGTTGAAGGCCCAAGATGATTATGGGACAAGAAATGGTGGTGAAAAAACAACTTCCGGCTATCTGTGAACTTTCTCAGGCAATTGTCTGCACTTTTGGGGGAACTAGAACAAACCTGTGCTGATCTAAGGTGACTTGTGGTGGAGTCAGTAACCCCAAACCAGCGCCAACCCACAGCCAAGTTGACATTGCCCAACCCTAATGCTTCCCTCATGTTCATCCGCCTCTCGTGATCTGTCCTCTACTCCTGCCACCACTACATCTTCCCTGTCTCGTGTACTGGGCAAACTGGGCATTAAATCTTCTGCAACATGTCAGCAATGCCCTTTGCTGAGGTTATATTTAGTCATTTAGACATTAGCTTAATTTGAAGGTTGAAACTCGGTTGTGATTGGCCAGTGAACCCAATCAAGCTCTGACTATGGCACAGTGGAACAGGAAGCAATGACTGAGAGTATGATTTCTTCTTTCTTACTTTTTGGTATTCATTGCCCCTAATATGTTTAGAGTATGCATTTGACAGTTGACCAATACACATTACCACTTAAACAAATGATGCGTAGCTAATGCTCAGTTTCTGCGGCAGGTAAGCATAAGAAATGGCTTTTGAATGGCACACTATGATTCATCCTCAACACTTTACTTTCCAGCTTTGCAAACCGATGTGGCGTATGGTAGCAAAAGGTCCTACTGAAACAAGAACAGTATGTTTGTGCTGTAAACAGCAGAACGCAGCTCCCTTAATGATACCGGAACTTTCCACTTCAGGGTAATAAGTGGAGGAGATGAGGAGGAGAAGAGAGGAGAGGAAAGAACGATGAGGGAATGAGAGAAGAAGTTTGGGGACAATGACAGTGGAGGAGTGGGAGTGGAATGAGAGGCAAATTAGATGTGTAATATGAGGTTGATATGAAGTGATTGAGTGTGGTGACCTCCTGTCAAGAATTGGCCTTCTCTTCAACAAACCTTCCTCCTCACTGACACTCGGACAGACTTTCTCCTTCTTTTCCTGCGTAAAAGATTTGTCCTGCGTCAAAGATTCCTTCTACCAGATACAGTCTCTGCATGGGCCCAAGGATCCTCTTCACTTCATTCCTGCTGTCTCTCTGTGGCCTCTTATATCCAAGAATAGACTGTTTTGTATGAGGATTATATCTGGATTACAAGCATAATGCACCTCAGGTTTAAAAATGTCTTGTATTCACACTGAAATTGGATTTCATTTTTTATCCATTTCATCTTTCTCATAGTAAACAATTTGAAATTGCTCTGCTTTTTGTAAATGTAGAAAAGTATTCTCTATACCAAAGAGCAAGTTTGCAGGGTTCTTTGGCATAGATCTGTGAAGCCAAACCAATGGAATCGCCCACTGGTAGCTAGCCATCTGGACAGGACATTGTTATTGCTCCACACTATGATCACTACTGCTAAATGACTAATGCTACAAACTACATTAAAAGCACAAAATATCAAGGATACTTTAGCTTCTTTTTTGTACAACAGGAGGATGTGGAGATGCATCCTCTATCTTTTAATACAGTCTATGAGTATGAGTCTATTGGGACTGATCATTTCTGCAGGGGTTTGTGTCCACTTGCTCCGCACCTCTCATTTCTGTTCAAGAGAAATGCAACATCCTAAAGCTGAGTGTTTCAGTTCAGTCTGCTGTCATTTTAATTTTAATTTGGCAAAAATAATTGCAAATTCTATTTATATAAAAAATATTGGTTAAATTCGCTGAACCCTGGTGGGCAGTGGAACCAGAATATTTGGCATTCAGAACTACAAATGTTACATTTTTTAACTATGATAAAGATAATAGATGAGAACAACTGTAGTTGATTTTATTAAAAATCTTGAGATTGAATTGGCCTAAAAAAAAAAAAAAATGTAGTGCTGTTTTCATTTACCAATTTAATACAGCTGTTATCCATTTATCCCTTCAATGTTAACATACTGTCATGAGAACTATTACTGCACCAGATACTTCACATTAAAAGCCTTACAGCGGCGCCAAGGACACAGTCCCTTCTTTTGCTTATAGGTTTTAACATAAAAATGATACAGAAAGAGTTTGTCAACAGCATCTTAAAACTGATTAAAATTATAAATAACTGCAGTGAATCAATGATGGACAGTATTTCAGTTAAAGGGGAAGCTTAGATGAGTAGAGGGTATATGTGACTCTGTACTTACTGCTTATATAGAACTGATGAATTTTCCATGGAAACTTCACCTCATACTGAGATTTTCACACTCAACTTATTCATGACGAACCCTCACTTTTAGTTGACAATAGGAGAATGTCAAGCAACAGTCTCAGACATTTAAGTTCCGAACTCCAGCCCCTCTTGATCATTTCACAAATTAAGTGTATGTCTGAAAGCAGCTTAAGTCTCAGTATTTATATTTCTCCATCTTTTATAGCCCCTATTAGACAGGAGCCCCTATATTTTACTGTTAACAAGATCCCTTATGTCGTCATTCAAGAATCATATGAGTCAGTGTCTGTTATAATTCCAGCTCTCCATTTTACACAAGCATTGATTTGTCATAAAGGCAGAACAACATTATGCCACCCCTCAATTCCATATTCACAATTTTTATACAGAACGATGAGGCAGAATTAAGGCACCACATTGCTGCCTTGAAAAGTCGCTGTAAACAGGCTTATACTTGCACTATACTGGTGTACTGGTGTAGCTCATCCCTTTATTTTACTCTGCAATCCCATCCTTGCATTTTCCTTGTCTCCTCCTCTCACCTCCCCCATTTCTCTCTCTCTCAGCCCCTTCGTCACGTATGCCTCTCCCCTTTGTGAATGAACAGAATGACAATTATCTAAAACACAATTAAAAAGTGTAAATCTGATTATTTTACTGGATAAAGCCCTCGAGTGACATTGAAAGGTGTTTAGAAATAACCATGCATGCCCTTGTTACAACATAGATGAAAATACACTGTGTGAGTTAGAGACAGGAGGAGAATATGAGCACTGCGACGGATTTTATTTGACATAAAAGGTCTTCTACATGTGCTTATGGGTCACTCAAATGAATCAAGCTCCACATTATCCGTTTGTTCAGATTTGTTGCGTTTACTACACACTTAACACACTTAAGCGTGATCTAACCAGAAGGTTGGAGGTTTGATCCCAGTCTTCCCCATCCACTTGCCGAAGTGTCCTCGAGCAAGATACTGAGCCCCATGGCAATAGACTGAACGGTAAAGCGCTTTGAGTGGTCATCAAGACTAGAAAAGCTCTAATACAGCCTTTTTTTTCATCAGCACTGAGCATAGTGAAATGAATAATTTGTTCATCAAAGCTGGAAAACATGATCACTTTATTCATTAGATGGTGTTTGTTGTCACTTCATTTTCTGCCCAGGGGCAAAACGCTGACCTCTATTTCTTTATATCCTTTTGTTATGGGTGTAGACAAACTGATAAAAAAGTTGGAACATGTTTGTATTATTGCATGAATGGTTTGGGTAACAGCTGGGTAACAGCTTTAGTTGAACTTTAACACTGTTAAACACAGTTAAAAATAACTTTGCTTGACTGCAATTAAAACACCAATAAAAGCAGACATTATATTACAACCAAACCATAAATGAAAATTGATGAGCCTAGTTTTGGTAAAATCTGTAATCGTGCTTTCATCAAATATTTATGAACATGCTGTCACCACTATTTTCTCAGTTACTGTATGTTTTCAAGGTTGGGTTAATGTACGAGTTTGCAATTTTTAGTTTGTTTCCTTCCTGTAGTTTTTCCTCCTGTTCACACTGGGCATTAAAAGGTGACTTCTTCATGCTTTGAATTGTGCGGCATGGTGACATCAGAATAAATCTATTTGATTTGAGTAAATCAGATTGAGGAAGCACCATTTCGGCTACTGATTAACTGTCAATATCTGTGTCTCAACTCAGGGGCTACATCCTTTGGAGGACATGGTCTTCCCAGTGCATGAAGACAGCCTCCTTCGTGAGCCGCATAGACCCCAAAGACCAAACTGAATTGAGTCTCTCTGGTCAAAGGAGGCTCTCCTTGATAAGTGTCACCAGCTCATCCCCCACTTATTGCTGATGCCTGACAACAAGGCTGAAGTTGGACACAATAAGAACATTTGAATGACCCTTTTTATTTGTATGTCTATCATTAGCTGTTCGGTCGGGTTGAAGTGTGATACTCAATCATTGGATGTCTCAACAGTTGCACGGTTCGTCACTGAAGCGGAACGAATCCTGGGAGGGGCTGGACCAGGAAGGATCCACCTATTGAAGCCTTTGCTTCTCAGGAATGGAAGGACACATTTGTCAGAGTCTTCATAATGGGATAGCCTAGTCATGCTGCTGTGACGCAGTCAGTGTTCTACGGTGGCCCTGAGAGCTCAACGAACAGCAACTTAAGAAAACACATGCAAGTTGACAAAACACAAGCAAAGTAAGAAAACACACAAACGCCTGGTATTTCATGAGGGCCTGATACGATGATGATTAAAAAAAGTAACGTGACGTTCGATCACGTTAATAATATGAAAACCGATTCGTTAAGTTCAGCGTTCGCGAAACATATGCACAACACTGTACTGTACAGCCACTGCAGAGGGGCTGAAGAGCCGCGTTCGGCTCCGGAGCCGTGGGTTGCCAACCCCTGTGCGGAACCGAAATTGTATGGTGTATTGGACGTTTTGTGTCTCCTGTGGCAGCGGTGTCCATCCCTTTTAGCTGTCCTCTGGAAACACTTCCGTTGTGTTGTTGCCTCTATTTGCTGCGCGTTCGTCTATTTGCAGCGCGTTCGTCTATTTGCAGCGCGTGTGTCTATTTGCAGCGCATTTCTGTAATGTGTTGTGTTGTGTTGTGAAATTGATGAAGATGTTTTCTTACTTTGCTTGTGTTTTGTCAACTTGCATGTGATTTGTCAACTTGCATGTGTTTTCTTAAGTTGCTGTTCGTTGAGCTCTCAGGGACACCGTAGTGTTCAAATGTGTCTCTGAATTGAGCTAGGGTTGGTAATATTTGAAAAGCTAGCAAGAGCTGGCTAAACTTTTAAAAATACAACTTATACATCCCATAACCTCCCATCAGCCCTCTCATCAAAGCCCCTAAAACACATGAATGTGCACTGGCTGACAACTGCTGGAAGCCAACTTTTCCATAACTCGCTCACTAACTTCTGGCTAATGTCTCGGCTTCAACACTGTTTGTCTTTCCGGGTTTATCGGTCCTGTGGGGGCTACAGACTCTTCAAATGACTTTATGTTTTGGTGACTTAAAGATACAACTACCGAACCTATCTTTTGATGTGCATTTAAAAGTGTGTATGAACCAGGTAACGTCCATTTACATGTGTCATCAACGCTCCACCAGGCCACAGCCAGGTTGTTCTCCGCTGCCTTCTTCTCCATAGTTTCCTCTATTTTCACCTTCCTGCCTCTATCTGTCACTATCCCCCCCCCCCCCCCAGCGTTCCCCTGTTTTCTCACATCTTCTTTGCCCCCCCAACAGACAGCACCTCGTCCTGGTCCTTTTGTATTTATTGCTGTATTTATTTCTGCTGAAAAGCCAGTCTAGTTCATTTGCTAGTCGACCAGGCAGGGGAGGGCTCCTATTCTTAGGCTTTTATTAACATCATGGGCTGCACAACAACAGCCAAAGAATCTATTATTCATTAAGTGTAACCAATATAAAATTTAAAACAGTCTGGGCTTTTTTTTGTGGAATTATGTAAGGTCAGCATAATTTTCTGCCTATTACTAATATCTATATCATCTTTTCCTTAGTCAGCTCTATTTAAATATGCAATCATTTACAGCTTTTGACTGTATGTGTGTGCACACCCAATTTCCAATATTCCTCTAGTAGACTTTTTATGCTGACATCAATGGCAAGCTATTAAAGACAGTATTTCATTATTGGTTCCTCTTCCCCAGTGGTTATTTACAATCCCATATATACTAAGCACTGATATTAAAAGAGACCATTTTAATGAGGTGCTATCTGCTATGGCAATATGTCTTTCTTCGAATGAGATTGTGTTTAAAGATTTTATCAAGAAATGGCTGTTCGGCAGGGTTATGTTTTGTCCATGAAATATGCATTTCATATCTCTTTCATTTCATTAACATAATTTAATTTGCGCTTTGCATTCTGTGCATAATGCATATTTGATTTACAAAACAAATATTTCCATTAGAAAATGAATTTCATGCATGCAAAAGGCAGAACTGAAAGATGTATTGTAAGGAAATAAGAAAAAAGGGAATTGTATTATCTTTGACTCAGGGAAAAAAAATCACTGGCAAGAAGAAATACACTCGATAGTTTTCTTTTGAGTGTGTGTGTGTGTGTGTGTGTGCGCGTGCGTGTTTGTGTTTGAGAGAGAGATCATTTCTACGTGTACTGCATGTGTGTACATGCTGCTATCTGTGTGTCTGTTTGTGCGGACAGTATGTAAATGTGCATTGTAGAAGCAATCAAACCTGAGGGTATATTGCATAAAGTTTAGTGCAATATAAGTGATTGATTTATATGGTTTCATAGGGCGTTTCTCCCTGATGTTAAGTGCAACGTTGCACTTAACAAGCACACAGCCCCATTATTAATCTTGATTTTGTGTCACTACTTTTAAGAGTGAGACCAGTCATATGAGAGCGCTCTGTCCTATAAGCAGTCATACATCAAAAGGCTTTCATTGTCGTCTCCAAGGTGTGTGCTCCATGCAGGGGAAGATCTTTGTCTCTTTAAAGTGGCCATCTTTTATGCCTCTACTTAAGAGAGGGTTTGCTCCTTTTCCTCTTCCTTTAGCCACCATCGAGAAAGCCCTTTGGTAAGATAAATTATGAAGTCTTTCCCCTCTTCGTTTCCCTTTCCTTTTTCCCATGAAACGCTCCTAGTTTTAATTAAAGCACTTCACCTTGCTTGTTTAAAGGCTATCATGGGCCCAATGATAACTTTGAGAGCGAGAGGGAGATGGAACGCAGGGCTTTGGATAACAGCCCTGGCGAGTTCACATTAATTTGGCTTATCTCTGAGAATTAAAAAAATCCAGGTAGAAGTGAGACAGATCCCTGGATTTAATGAGCTCAAAATGTAAAGGCAATGTCAAAACACACTTTTTTTTTTTTCTCCTTAACTTTTTCCCTCACGAAAGGCAGGGGGGAGGGGGGAGAGAAGGCGAGAACTTGTCTAAGCTAAAAGCCAAACAGTAAGATCAGTGTTTCAGGGGTAACTAGTATTAGCAGGGATTTCAGGCTTGTTTGACATGCTGTGTTCAAGGAATGGCTTAAAATAGACGGCGGCAGGTAGAGGAGGTACGTGGCAGGAGAGGAATGAGAGGAAGAGTGAGCGAAACAGGAAAAGAGGGAAGGCTAATACCTGGGCTTCACTCCGCTTTGTCGCCCCACTGATAGGAGAATGCTCAGAGGATATTACCGCTTTTCAAGCCAATCGCACATTTCTATCCCCATCTCTCTCGCTCTCTCTCTCCATCGTTGACTTACTTTCTGTCTCAGCCTTAAAGCCACATTCTCTGTGATTGTCTATTCTCTCTCTCTCTCTCTCTCTCTCTCTCTCTCTCTCTCTCTCTCTCTCTCTCTCTCTCTCTCTCTCTCTCTCTCTCTCTCTCTCTCTCTCTCTCTCTCTCTCTCTCTCTCTCTCTCTCTCTCTCTCTCTCCATCCCTCCTCAAGCAGATCTACACACCTGCCTTCCCTCCGAGGTGTTTGCCTGCCCGGGTAGCAGGAGCTAAGTATTTTTGTAAGTCTGTGACAGGAGCGTGCAAGTTGACGGCAGGTGGGGATGGATTGGTGGGGGTGCGTGCAGGAGTTAAGGGCGGTGATAGCATCACAGTTCTCTGTCTCTCCCCCCTCGTTTTAAGGCGGTGGGTGAGTGTCTCAGGATGACTCCTTTAACATAAGCCTCTTCTGAACTGTGGTTTTAGTACTTAACACCCCACTCTTCAAACCAAATCCCAAACGAGAGGCTTGAGATAGGAGTTTCAAAAGAGGAAAAAAAAAAGGTTCTTGATATCAGGGTCTGTAACTTTGCAGGCTGTATCCTCTGCATAACACTGCAAGGGGGTAGTGCTCATTAAGCATGCACACAGGCTGCGTGGCGCACAGAGCCTGTTATTGTATTGATTTTCCCGATATAGAATGAAACCTCATTTGTTTCAGTGCACAGTGTAAATATGTTTCATTCCTGTTTTGCCTCATATAAATCATGCAACATGCATTTTCCCTGCTGTTCAGTTTTCTTGATAAGGCTCCGTTTGTCAGAGCTGTAAGAGATCTTAGTCTTTCTATTTCCCGCAGTAAAACGCCACTTGACTGCATCGTACCATTGTTCATCACGGCATGTAACTAACTATACATATAGATTGTGATTCCTGATTGAGCACATGAATAGGCCTACTTTATTCATGTGTTAAAGGGCGATTCAAGGTGAGTGGGGAAATCAAAAAGGACTAAAATACCTTTTAAACTAAAATATATTTCATTGAAAGAAAAAAAATACATTCAGTATTTGCTATTTATTTATTAATTCCTTATTAACAAGGAAGGTCCCATTGAGATTCACTATCTCTTCTGCCATGGACTTCTGGCCGAAATGGTCAGCAATTCAAATGTTTTAAATTTTCATATTTATAAATAAGTATTTTACACAAATAAGTATTTTACATGACCGTGTCCTCCCCTGATGTAGATTTCTTTATGGGTCCACAGTAGTTCCTCAATTGAAACCTCAATCCAGGCCTCGTGTCCCAACCAGCTCTCAGGTCTGTGAGTTAATATATGGGAGTGGAACCAAGTAGACTCACTGTCAGCTCTAATCATGTCATGTGTCATAATCGCTGCAGAAGAAAAAGAAAAAGTGTTTTGGGGGAGAAACTGAGAGTGGGAACTTGGAAGGGCAGGAAAATATTTCATGTTTTTATGTTGGTTGGAGTCTGTTTTTTGGATCAGGTGTACTGTTACTTGGGTCTATATAGTTAAGGTCTGACTCTTTCTTTCTTTTGGGAATATACATATTCACATGACAGGTTTGGAAGAGTCTCCCACAGGACTGTTATGAATCCTGCAATTTCAAACCACAGAGTACAATGGCTATTGTGTCAAACTGAATTTCGGTGTGATAGAGGCATTACCATCATCACTCGTCAGGCCACGACCTGACTGATCACCACTGTGCGATACTCGTCGTCCCCTGGACAGATCTGGCTTTTGTCAAAGAAGAGGAAAATCACTAAGCTTTCACTATGCAAACAAAGGAAAAACAAACGGTCTTGTTCAGATGTGCCGTTCATGGTGCTAAAAAAACGATATTTCTGCTCGGTAAGTTGCCGTAATATAGACTCAGGAAGAAACATCACACAAGTAGGGGTGCTGTTACCACAGTTCAATGGTATCATATCACATGTCGTGTTGTCAGGTCTTGGTCTCACTCTCTATTTTCTCATTTTTCCAGGTGCAATGAAACAGCATGAGTTTGGGGAATCAAGTGCATGAGGACACCTGACCAATGTTTTGGACAAGTCCGTAAATAGACGATCAGGTGCATCTGTTTGCTCCTCACTATCACCGTTATACTTCATGACAAACAATGGGCCATGTGTCTCATTAATAAAATAGTAAATAAATCAGGTAAAAGAGGACCTAAAATTACACACTATATACCCTGTTTAATAAAGTCTGGATTTATAGAAAAACATCCTTTAATATACTGTATGACCATTATTTTACCTCTTCCCTCCAACAGTGTTACAGACCTATAATGTGGGTGATTGGCTTATGAACCAATATCTGATCTATTAATCTGCTGTGAGGCACCAGGACTACTGCACTTGAACATGTGCAGTTATAGTTGTATGGGCAATACGTGCCGACCCTTACAGCTGCAGATAAGCAGCGTGTTAAGTCTCCAGTCCTGGATATTATGTGGCTGCAGACACCACAACCCTCCAGCTAAATAGGCTAGACAGGAAGTACCTCCTCAGAAAACAACACATTATAAACATATCCCCTTCCTCAAACAAACATGTCCCCATCTCCACATTATCACCTTAGCCTGGACAAAATGCCTCTCTTTGCTCTCCTTTGGATCCATGAGCGCAGGTACCACCGCTTGTTTGTTAACATCAACACCAAAGAGAGGGAGACGGGGGGGAAAAATCAATCTAATACTGCAGAACTATCAGATCATATGAAATTATGGATTCTTGGTCTGAGCATTCAGCCCTTGTCTGCCGAGCTGTGCAAATCAATTCAAACAGACACAAAGAGCAAACACACGGCAAACACCACAATAGGAAATTGAAGCGAGCGGGGCCTCCCTTTTTAAGATATGCCGCTACATATTTGTTTTGTGGATTACCATTCTGAAATGAAATTTGAACAGTTACTTAAAATAATATGCAAAAGATATTCCCTCCTTTTTTTTGTTATTATATCTCTCCTCCTTCCCTCTGTCATATTGTTTGAAGGAGGAGAGTGGAGTGATGGTACAGGCCAGAATGTAAACAGACACACAGAGCTGCTGTGATGCTGATTGTGTTTCCAAAACATATTTTGGGGCCTTGTTCCCATTGCAGGGAGTTGAGTATTTATCCTTTTTTGTTACCATATCGTGCTGTTGGCTCTGAAACATTTATGATGGTATTTGAGGTACAGAAAAAGAACGGGGGGGGGGATGGGGGGGGGGGGGTGTAGTGTTGGATGTGTGTGTTTGTGTGAAAAGCAAACATTGTGAACCGCTGGCTGTAATGTTAGTATTCTTCCTGGTGGCCTCATTTTTAGCACCAGTGTTCTAACCAGTTTTCTCTGCCCAGGACGTTGTATCAGAAGGACGGGGACTGTTAATTGTATTTCGCCTAATTTTATGCCACCTGAGGAGAATATGTCTTAGAAATGCTGTTTGGAATTAAATCAAATTCATGCACCCACTCAATACACTCACTCAATTGAAGTGCCTTTTTTCTAAATGAACCAACAGTATCACGTTGCAAAGAGACAAAAGGGTCTCTTGGATTGGGTTCCACTTCGCTGCCTTTACACTGCTTTAAACCCTCACCCTGTTATATCACTGCCTCATATCTTTGTAGATCTATACTTGTCCTATGCAAAACTTTATGTCCCACACCTCTTCCTCCCCTTGCTGCTTTTAAAGGGACATTGTCCTACTTGCCTACATTACACTTCTTCAGCACTGTTTTGTAATGCTCCTGTTTTCCCCAAGGAAATCAACTCATTCTACCTTTAACCCTGCTCTACTGTTTTACCACATTCTTCAAATAAAAGTATTTCATTTTTGGGTTAGGGTTAAACTTGAGTTATTATGAAAGCATCAGTTTTAAGGCATCTACCTACTTATTCCATAAACGTCTCCCTGTTGGTATTTGGAACACATTTCTCGTAAACTATCCATCTTATCAGCTCACTCTTGGCATGGGTATTTTTAAAGTCCACAATTTGGTGAGATTTGGACACATGACATGTCCGGTAGCAGCTTCTTTTACATACTTGGATAAACTGCAGTAGTGGTCAGCAACTGGGTCAAAACGTGGGTCAAAATTACTGTCAGATCACTGATAATGACATTCATGGGGGTTGTGGGTGCTGATCTCCGTCATGGCAAGAACATTAAAAACGTATCACCTCCTCTTTAAAAGCACCAAATACCTTTTGTTGCTCCAATGCTTAATATGGAGATGTGTATTACAAAGCTTTAATTTGGAAAAATTGTATCAATTGCTTAGCGGAAACAAGCCAACATGTAGTGTATGAAGAAATAAGTGCAGTTATGTAAATCATTTAAACGTATTCACACTTGAACAGCAATTTAAAAAATCCTCCTCATAAAATCTTCATTGCAGATAAATCAGGTAGGATGAACTCAATGACGACGAGCACTGCACCATAGACTGCTTATGAAAAGCTCTGTACAGAACGTCTCTCACACAAACAATAAAAAAGTGTCAGTTACTGTTTGAGGAGGACCCAGTAATGACAAGGAATAAGTCTGAAGTAGCCGTGGAGCACAGAAAACAGCCCATTCCAAACAGGAAGGTTTAGAACAGGCAGTGCCTAGTTTATATCAATGAGGGAGGCTAAATAACAGTAACACAAAACTGTTCAACAGCCCCACAAACTACATTCTCCAAAATGATCATGAGGTAAATCAACAATTCCCTAAAACTGTTTTAATATAAACTGAATAAACTGAGGATTTGTTGTGTTTTGATAGATCCTCCACATGTATAAATGCAACCCCATTCAAAACTCTTACTCAGAACTCTTTGCTGTTCCACTCAGAGGCAGGACCTCCCCAGAGAGGAGGACGGTGGTGGGGTCTGCAACAGCTGTTGGGCAAAGCTGGTTTAACCATCATTTGGTAAAATGCACCACAGAAGCACAATTAAAAGCTGAAGTTGTCCTATTGCTTGCAGATGGGGCCCTGAGTTAAAAATCTAATTTTAATACCTTGAATATTGTACTCGATATAATGCGTACATGGTGCATATTCCATAATCAAATTACGAAAAATTAAAGATGACAACTTATAATATTGAACCTAGAGCTCTATTATTGTCCAAAAACTATTAAAAAAACAGTGTGTCACAGTGTTTTGGTGGGAACTCCGGGATCAGGGAAATCCATTGGTTGGTATTGGATGACAGGTCTGCTGGAGAAGGTGCTTGGGCCAATGAGAAATGCCAAGTTTTTGGTCAAGCAGGACTCCCTTTCACCCACTTCTATATGAGCCAGAGGCTAAGATCCAGGATATTTAATAACTGATCAATTTGAATTAATATCTGTGGTAAGCTGGTTGAACACACTTATAAAATAAGTGAATTGTAGTTTTGAGGTCTTTCAGGTACATGCACTGAGTCTTTGTTGCATTTTTCTGCCCTACTTGACAAAAACACTTCCACCCATTCACACACAATGACAAACAGTCACTAGGGGTGTGTGATATTTATCGTCAACGATAATATCTTTATTGTAGTTTTGACGATATGCAAGCTCACGGTATTGGATTTTGAATGTAAATATTTAATCTGTTGAGGTTTTACTATTTTTATTTATTTTTTAAAGGTTCATATTGTTCCAGAATATGCTGCAGTGCAGGTATGAGCATGTATGGTACTGTTTAACTGTGTCAGACGCTTAGACTAAAAATAAATGTCCTGTGTTTGTTTTACAGGCAAAGTGCTGGTTGCCGCTTATTTTATATTTATTTAATATTTTATTTCCTGTATCTTAAGCATGGTGTTAATCTGCCTTCTTGTCTCTTTTAGTGCTGTGGCTGTTGTTGGCCCCCAGTCACAGGAGCGACTGGTGCAGTGGTAGATCACTTGTTGATTTGTTGTTATCATCTGTGGTTTGCTGTGGTACTGGTAGTAGTTTTTGTGTGTTTTCTGTTGGGGAAAAGGGTTTAATGTGTGTAAAGTTTTTGTTACTCACAATAGCATACTTCCAGTGCACCAGACTGCTGACTGATATGCCACACCACTGTAGCAACCTTTAATTAACTTTTTAATAAACCAGCCTGTTATGGCACTTTGACTCACACCGACTGTTGCGTTATCATTGAAGTTCACCTGTCCTGACATTTAAGATTAAACAGGAGTGACACTGTGTCGGAAACGGTTGCAGTTAAGATTGAACGACAACCAACTTGTTTCTCCATCTTAGTACTGACCTCCGCACAGAATATGAAAAGCTTCCGAAGTCAGCTGAGCATGATAGGTTAAATCCAGCCAAGGTAGCAGCACAATAACACACTCTGCAAACTTTAGCAGAATCCTTATGTAAAAAAAGGGCCTTACGACAAGAAGAGCAACCGATGGCAGGACATAACGAACGCTGTCACCAATTGCATCACGAATGACATGGTGCCAACACAAGAAGTAAATCTCCCCAAACCGGGCAAACTGGAGAAGACTCTCAGCACCGGAGGAAATGTTGTAACATGTAAACGTGCTGCTCTAAATCCAGATGCTGTAGACAGGCTGGTGTTTTTGTCACGCAACTTGAGGCAAACGTGAATCTCCCTGCACACAAAGTAATACCTTATAGCAGTGAATATTTATCCAGATTCTAATGTTCAATTACGAGTGTTTTATTTCTGTTGGATTCATATCTTGTTTACATTAAGGGGAAGTGTCTGTTTGAATTGCTTTACTTTTTTGTATTGAATAAGTAGTAAATAAGTAAAAAAACAAGTTTTCACTACTCTCATTAGTAAGCAACAGTTAATATCCTAACTTAACAAGAGCAACCTAGTATTATACCAGACTTTTTACAAACACTTTTAAAGGATTGCCAAATATCGTCCTATCGTTATCAGCTAAATCCCAGAAAATATCTATTCATTTGTCAATATCGCACAACCCTAGCACTCACACATCCACGACCGTGACGCTGAAACGAAAGAAACTAGCCTGTCCATCAGGAACATTTTGGAATTCAGTGCCTGGCCCACTTCCTCAGCCACAGCTGTCTGAAGTCATTATTCTGGTTCGAGCTATTTGATACAAACCATTATCATTACTTGGCTCATCTTCAATATATTTACAGGTGATTGTTAATATGGCGAATTACCAATCATAGCACTGTAACCAGTGTGTTCGCTGCAGTTAACCCATGCCTGAAAGCGGCTGACAGGTGTATTTTTGGGGACATTTATCGCAAAGGGCAGAGCATAAATCATTATTTGTTCCTGTCTTAAAAAATGTCAATCTTCTTTCAACAAAAGGTTTTTTCATAAAGTTAACTACATATTCTAATGTCAGCAGCAGTGAACCAGGGAGTCCAACAGGAAAAAGTGAAAGTGTGATGTTTCTAACGTTTTAGCATCGGACATCTTTTATGTTCAGTACTTTCCAACACCTGTGGCTGGCTCAGTGAGCACCTACAGACCAATATATGTATATTACATAATATTGTTATACTTTTTATCATTATTATAAATTTGTATATAGTTCAACTCAAGTATTCAGTCATTCAAATCTATCTATTTTGTATACGTTTACATATTGGGCATCACCGTACACATATTGTCTACACTTTCAATGGAACACAGTTTCAGTTTCACTGTTACCACTATGAATAACTCATTCATTTCCACAATTGTGTGTTCACGTTATATTTAGCTCAGTTACACAGAGAGTGGTAGATTTCAGGGTACTAAGGGTAATAAACGCCTGAAAGTGTTAATGACAGTTATTGTACCTGCTGTGTGTCGGTTGATGTTTTTGTGTGTCGGAAATCGTGTCTGAGGTGGCAATCAAAATATAGCAAACCAGTGTCTCCAAGCCTCCCCATTTGTGGGAGTGAGCAATCACCCTAGTTTGTCATCCTCCCTGTAACAGTGGGAGCGTTGCCTCTGGTAAAAGATGAGTCTGTGAGATCTCACCTCATTTACACACTACCAGAGTAGCGTAGCATTTCCCAGCACCCGCTCAAACATACTGCCCCTCGGTACAAGAAAAAGAACACAACTTGAATCTCAGCAGCCAGCGTGACGTGTCGGTTGTCTTGTGCATGACAGGAAAGGCTTTCCTGTACATTGAACATTACAATCAAATATTATTTCATATCAATTTATGAGTATACATGGTAATAATTTAGGTCTCATATTATCTTTCATTAGACCATAATGGCTTTGATTTCATAGTTTAATTATTTCTTGATTTTAGTTTATTCTCTTTATTTTGTTTACCTGCTTTTGTATGAGCAAGACCAATAATAAGAAAAATGATGTAAATAGCAATACCACAGCTTTAATTTATTTATAATTCTTAATTTAGATACTGTCATTATTTGGTATTGGTCCCCTTTTTATTCCTCTTTGATTTGTTGTATTTTCCTTTTTTTTAACGGCATATGTCACAAGCATTTGTCAGTTCAAGCTACAAATGCGGTGGTGTGGCTTAATTTGTGTACTTTCAAACTCTGTCCATACACTTTGACTGCATGTGTAATTGTGATAGGTAACACGCACCTGTAATCATCTTCCCAATTATTTTAAGTAGATCAGCTGCAAAATGCATTCGATCCAAACTTGCAATCTGTTGTAATGCACAAGCAATTTAGCACTCTTTATTTGGGATCTTATTAGATCAGGCCCTTAGTGTGCACAAAGAAAAGTCACTCCACTGACTGTGGTAATTTGTGCTCCGCATACAGAAATCAAAATATTTTTAGCCTTTACAAAAACTGTTGTGCTTCCAAGTGGGTATGAGTGTCGATGCTAAAGCACCACAATGAAAAGCTTTCAGGTATTATGTAAGTATAATCATGAAAGCTTTGATACTGAAACAGAAGCAGGGGCGTTCAGGTAAATGGATGTCACATTGATGGAGCCGTCTGAGGGGATTTCATGGTTGTGTGAGCTTTGATCAACCTGTTACTATTGATGCTGAACTTGAAAAGATGTTATCAAATTTTATAAAGCCTAGACCGGAAATAATAATCACAAGTATGTGTCATTATACAAATACGTATTACAGTAATAATCACAAAATATCCTGGGGATGGGGTTAACTCATCTTCCTATCTCTGTCTCCATGTCTGATTGGAAGAGATTTAATGAAACAAATTAACAAGGGATTAAAATTTGACCTGGATTTACCATATGACTTTAAAATATTTTTGTACGTTCAGTATCCTGGATCATCTTCAGACTGAAAATGCAGACATGATCACATGATAACCCCATAGAGTGGGTCGGCTCCATAATAATGAAATACGACACGTTAGGTTCCAGGTGCACAGCACAAGTGCATTTGTTTCTGTAGTTTATAGGCAGGTAGGTAATTTATTTCAGAAGCATATTTGCGAGTGCAGTTTCCCTATATATATTTCTACATCCTTTTTTCCGAGATTCATATAAGTCCCTTTGACCTCTGACCACTGTAATGTAATCGCTTTATCTTTGAGTTCAAGTGAAAAGTTTAAGAAATTGGCTCAAGCTTTCTTGAGATATCACAAGAGGCCAGATGTCCCAGATGCAATGAAATTCCCTACTGGCAGTTCTAATATAATCACATTCACAGGGATGTGAGGTCACTGTGACCTCGACCTTTGACCTTCAGGCACCAAAATCGAATCAGTTCATCTTTGAGTTCAAGTGAAGGTTTGTACCACATTCCCTCAAGCTGATCTTAAGATATCAAGTTTTAGAAAAACAAACATACTTTGTTTTTACAAACATACAGGACCTTGACCTTTGGCAACCAAAATGAAATCCAACCCCAATGGATTGTTTGTGCCAAATGTGAGAGAATTCCCTCAAAGCGTTTCAGAGACATCACCTTCACTAGGCAAAGAAATGTGCTTTGTATGGTCACTGTGACCTTTACCACCAAAAACAGGTAATGTTTGGGTCTAGTGAATATTTGTACTAAATTTGAAGACATTCCCTCAATCTGAATTTAAGATATCACTTTCAAGAAAATTTGAGGTCACTGTGAACTTTGCCTTTGACCACCAAAATCAAATCAGTTCATCCTTTAGTCCAAGTGAGTGTTTGTAACAAATTTGAAGAATTTCCCTCATGCCATTCTTGAGATATCACGTTCATGAGAATGGGACGTACAAGCTGAAAACATAATGCTTCCGGCCACTGGCTCAACGGCGCTGAGGCATAAAAACCTGTCATCGCTGGAATCAATAGGGCTGTAAACACTTCCTCCAATTGTTTAGTTTGTAGCAGATGATATGATTGGATAACCTACCTTCCTGCTAAATCTTTTTTTGTTCAGTTGCAAAGTCAGACTCAGATTCATTGTTAGCCATGTTGCTAATGACCTGGAGCTATCATGTATGTCAGGACATTCACTGTTTGGGGTGAATAAACACAGACTGAAGATCACTCCAGTTGTCAAATTAAAATTAATAAATTCACAAGGTAAAAATGCTCTTTGTGTTAAAAAAGAATGCATGCACCAAACAGAAGCAGGGCCAGTGCAAGCCACATTTACCATCTCCCTGTGTTTGTTTCATATTGTTTCAGGGGGTAAAATCAAGAATAAGATCCTTCCATAGCCAAACCTAAACAAACCAACCACACTAAATATTAATTAATGTAATACAGAACATTCTGAATAAGATACATATCAACAGTGCATGTACTTTCCCAGTTATGTTTTCAAACATCATTAACCTCACATTTTATCCTTCATTTTCTTGCTACCTTCATCTCCCAAAAACAAAAGATATATCAGCTGTTGCCCTCTTTTGCTTGTGTTTTTCCTTGCTTTGCCCCTCACTCTACCCAGAGTCTACCCCCACCCCTCTGCCCTAAGAGCTCTGAAGGGCACCCAGGTGCCCAAGAGGTTGCTATAATGAGCGCTAATGAGCCCATTGACAACCTTAGTACAGGCTGATTGGTGCTGCAGGCTCTCACCATGTGCTTTACAGAGAACTTCCTGGCACAGGCCACCAGCCTGCTGGATCTCTGCCCTGCCATGCCCTCTATATTTGCTTTATGTAGTTACAAGAAGCAGGGTAGTGCTCTGATGTTGAAACTGTGAGGGTCACACATTTTTTCGCTGCAAATAATTCTGTTTTTAAATGTTCTGTTTGCAACTATGTCAGGAAAATACACACTTAACGACTTGCTTAGCATAGTTCTTGAAATAAAAAACTCCAATAATGACCGTGGGTGTGGTCGACACAAAGAAAATGCCAGGAAAAATCAAGGCTGGATAAACTTCTGGTTCCTGTCATATAATATGCATGTCAGTTAAACATAATGTACATTTCTTCCTTTTTATTAAATAAATTCAACTATACATTTATGCTATCTTCAACAAATTAGTTCAGCATTGGTATTATTGTCCTATTTCATGGTTGTACCTTTTTGTTTTTCGTAATTGTAAAGTCAACTTTTTAGATTTCACAATGGGAGTAATTAGCTCACGTGACATTCACCCAACTGGAGTAAACAAAGCATCGTGCAGCCAAATGCGTAATCAAGCAAATGAGAAGTGCTCGGTTGCTAAACTATTGCTAATGGTCTGTGCGTTACATAGGGATTCCTGTTATAACTCAGTAACATACATGTATGGTAATTACAACTAGAATGTTTGTGATAAGGTCAGTTTAAATTTATGTTGAGCAGCACAGGACATCAAAGCAGCACAATGTAAGAATTACAATGTGTACATCCAGGCTCCCCCTACAGGTGGGATTCATTGTTGTCGTAACGCCTCAGTTGGAAACTCTGAAGTGTTTTTTGTGAAGCAAATAAATAGACTTAAATAGAAACTTTCCATCTGAAGATTATTTCAATTGCTTAACAAACCTCTGAAAAAGGTTGACATACAAAAATAACGTAAATTCAAACTTACATTTAAAGGTTCAGTGTGTAGAATTCAGTGACATCTAGTGGTGAAGTTACATGTTGCAGCTGACCTCACCCTCCCCTTTCGAACATGAAAGAGAACCTGTGGTAGCCCTCAGTGGTCATAAACTCAAAAGGTGTTTAGTTTGTCCAGTTTGGGGTTCTGTTAAAACATGGCAGCCTCCGTGGAGAGGACCCGCTACCAATTTGAACATAAATTATTTAAATATAAAGGGCTCATCGTAGAATAAAGAAAATAACTTCATACAATTTAGATGAAACACACTAGTGAAACATCGATAGGATTATTTTATATTAATTTCTCCCAATAGATCCCTTTCACCTGAAACTTACATAGTCGAACGAAACATATGAACAATAATAAAGCAAAGTCAGAACAAATTTCAAATGGGTGCCGCACTACAGCAGTTATTTAGATTAAATAAATAACATAAATGTAACTTAAGTGTATCTGCAGGTCAGTATGAATGCAGTGCCTGTTTGAGTGGTGAGGAGTGAGTGCATGGCTACAGACAATACTAACAGAAGATGTCAGTCGGCAGGCCAGCGGAGGAGTGAGAGCAACTCACAGGTTTGTTTCGCAGTCTCACCACGTTCAGGTGTGCTAAGCTTAATTTCCCTAAAACCTAGAACATACAGGAAAACTCAAGTTAGGGTCACCCCTGAGGCCATCACACTGGGCAGAGGGAGATCTTGGCCTTGTACAATATTTTTGCACAAATTAGTTTTTACAAATTTTAGATACCCCTCGGAAAAAATGAGCTTGTTACAAGGGTGGATTTATTCTAACTTTGTGTGTTTTTGAATTGCCTTATTTAAAAGGTTGCATTAGTCGTATAGATGTGCACGACTATGGAAAAACAGCTACTTAAAAAAAAAAAAGTCCTTTAATCATCTCACACATTTTGAATGAACAGGGTGTGGAGATTTGCAAAAAAATAAAAATAAAAGTTAAAAGGATTGCTGCTAATTTCACTGCAGACTTAAGATATATGTAAAACAGCTCCTAAACACCCCATAACTGCAGAATTTGACTCCATCATGCGTCATACTGTAGTATTCCTGTAAGCCCTTCACACCTCCTGCCTCCATTTGAGTTCTAGTACTAGTGTCGTACAGGCAGAACAGGTGCACTCTGACCATTCTTTCACTTTTTAAATATTGTTTATTATGCATCTTAGTATAAAGTAATGTCAGGTTACAAATTGTAACAGATTAGAATGAAAACCTTTTTATGTCTTCAATGGCTTTTTATGGAGTTTCTTGGAGGAGAGCTGTGGATAGTTCAGAGGTAGTTGTTGAGAGTTTGTTCAATTGAAAGGATCATAAAACAGAAGTAAATGTGCAAAGAAAAACAACACAGGAGTTCTGCTCCAACAGATACGCTGACCAACAGGCCAGTCTCTCACAAACTTTGAGAATTCCCAGAAGTCCCACAAGCATGGAATCCACTTTATTAGCGCTTGTCAACGTGGGTTGTTGTGTGCTCTGAATTTGATTGCTCCCAGTTATTCCACTGTAGTGCTTGTCAGATGAGGGATATTCCTCTCTCTCCATCCCTCCACTCCTCCTCTCCTCCTGTCCTTCCTGTCATCGTTGTGGCAGCAGGAGACATCTGGACGACTGTCACGGTTGACACGGTTGGTTGACGAGCACTGACAAATCCCCATGGACCCCAGAAAACAGGAGGAGAGGACTCTCAGTGGTGATGATGGACTCAGTGTGTGTGTGTGTGTGTAGGTGTGTGTGTGTGTGTGCCTGTGTGTGCCTGTGTGCAGGGAGCAAAATATGTGATTTTGCAATAATGGTAAGATTGTCCCTGTTACAGAAATTGAAATGGTCTTAATGTGTGTATACAATCAAAGACATTTAGTGGACACGCTGTTAAACACAGTGTTAATGTAACTGGTTAAGTTTAAAGTGACTACCTTCTGGGATGACTGTCACAGCTGTTCCTGCCTCTGATTGGCTCCTCAGGCTGAAGAAACACTTAAGTCCTTTCAGGCAGACCGATTAATGTCATCAGTTACTCTTAATATATTCAGTTGCAGTTCCGGAGGCTGGGCAGTCTTGCAAGGTCCTATTTCTGAGTTCCTGGGACACTGGTAGCACCTGATTATTCACGGTGGGTATCACAGTGAACACTGTCCCCAGGTCAACCACACTGCATGTAGACCAGTTGCTGTTACCGGCAAAAACCCAGCAAACAAACTGTCCCCTAGGGCCTACGCTGAGGACTGAGGTCGACCTGGCCTGTTCATGAGGGTTGATAGTTGTGATTGTTCACTGGGAATGCACATAGTTTACTCTGATGAGCATCAGAATGATTAGAGAGGAGTGTTATGCTGCTGATGGACGTTCCCCCTTTGACAGCAACAGTACAAAACACCAAGTTAAGAGTAGGGTTTGGTAATTGAATTTGTATGATGTATTGGACGTTTTTGTGTCTCATGTAGCAGCAGTGTCGATCACTTTTAGCTGTCCTCTGGAAACACCTCCGTTGTGGTTTCTCTTTTATTTGCAGCGCGTTTCTCTATTTGCTGCGTGTTTGTCAACTTGCATGTGTTTTCTTAAGTTACTGTTCGTTGTGTGAGGATTGTGTTTACTGTTATGGTTTTGTTGTTGTCTCCTCTTTCCCTTCTCCTCCCTGTGGAGGTTGGTTGTGGCAGGGGGCGTGGCTGGCTCTGGAGGCTACAGACGAGACACACCTGCAATCAATCTCTACTCATCATCCACCCCATAAAGGCCTGCTCCTGCCACCACTTCAGTGCCGGATTATTCACTACTATACGGTATCATGTGCGCTGCAGAAGCTCTAACCTTTACTGCCTATGGATACCACCTAACCTATGTTTCCTTCCTACTCAGAATCTCCTGGTGACTCTCCGCTCAACAACACTTCTTGGTTTCGTCCCAGATCATCCAGCCAGCCAGCAACCGGCCGCTCCAACCTCCTCCTGCTTTCACATTAATAAACTCTGTTCTTCATTCAACTATTTCCCAGTCTGTGTCTGCTTCGGGGTCCGAACCTGACTTCCACCTTAACACGTTGTGCTCTCAGGGCCACCGTACAATCCCTAGTTAGAAGATCTTTTATGTTATTGGAAAGCATAGAAAATATTTCAATTTGGGACAAATTAGACTAGATAATTAATGGTGGGTCAATACTGTTATATTTTTCATGTAGCTATTTGCACACGTAATAATTGATTGACTAACTTGATGCTAAATTGATGCTTGGCTAAAATACTGACCTAGGTCATCATTCTATCAGCTTTTGGTTTCTGAATACATCCTCTAGCTTTATGTCTGGTACCTATCAATCAAATTTTATTTGTATAGCCCATATTCACAAATCCCAATTTGTCTCATAGGGCTGGTATGTGCTACAGTCACAAAATGATATGTCATGCCACATTTTTTTTTAATATTTAATTCTGCTGTGCTTAATTGTTTTATAATACAACATTTTCCATTAATCCATTACTTTTGGCAACCTTTTATAGAAAAATTTAAAAAAACTAAATATCTCTTGTATTTCATTTAATAGCAACCAAAATAATACATTTAAATGTAAGAAAATTAAAACTGCACACATTTGCTTAATATCTTCTTGTAGCTGTTGCGTTGCTCAAGAGACATTGGCCTACATGGAAAATCTATTCATACAATAATTTGAAATAAAGTGGTGGAGGTGGAGCTGCTTTGAGTGTAGCTGTATTAAACCCTCCCCCTGTGGATTTACTGAAATACCCCTCAAAGAAACAGTGTTTGTCATTTATAGCTCTAGGCACAGAGTAATGCTGTATAAAGTTGCATTGTAATGACATATAGAAACAGTGATTACAGCCTAATTCAATTGCTCCATAATCTCATTTCCATAATGGCCTTTATTTGGAACCTCAATTTATTGTTTTCCCAGAAATCATTATACAATTTAGACCTTCAATCCATTTTGAATATGTGTGCCCACTGTAACAGGCAGGAATAAGAGGAGATGCACAAATATCACATACCGTGCACAGGCGTTCAGAACAGAGATGGCACATGTGAACATTAAATACATAGAGAGAAGCATACCCAAATCTCATACAAGAAACTACACATGGCAAGACGTACACAGAATCACACACACACACACACACACACACACACACACACTGATAGCATTATGGTAATGCCTAGGAAGGCCCAGCTGGTATATCTGGTGGCAGCAGTGTGAGAAAAGAGGAGGGTTATAATGTGCAAATATTAATGATCCTGGGTCTGGGACTCTGGACACGCATGCATCTTTGTGTGTCTATCTGTGTGTATGCATACGCGTGTATATGGTCAAGTGCCAGCGGGTGGGATCCAACAGCCTGGATTTAATCACTGGGACCCCTCTCCCTAAGATGACTATCATGATCTGCCAGCTTCACTGAGCTCCTCTGATATGTCTATCCCTGGTGACACAGCTCGATCTGGGCTCCAACGTTTGGCCAAGTCACCAAGATCACCATAAGTCCGTGGTAGGCATCGGACCAACCCTGGTCTTAGAGATTGAATGCTGCCTGTAACCCTGTACAAAGCTTCAGTTCAAATAACCCCCAGTCCCGTGCAGGGGGCTGAGCTGCTCTATGTAGGGTGTGTGTTGGGGATTTCAGCGACTCTGTGATGAAATATCGTCTTGGTACTTTTTCCAGCATCTTTGTGCATGACAGAGCTTGTTGTATGATATCTGCTGTGCAATTTCTGCAAGGATAACCTGCACTCTCTCCCTCCATGTGAGGTACTATGAGGAGCAATCATGCAAGACTGATTCCTTTGCTTTCTTAAGAGGATATATAATATGGTTCACCTCTGCATACTCATGCTACTGAGAACCTCTGCATACTCATGCATACTCATGCTACTGTTATCGACTGAAGCAAAATCAAGCAGAACTAAGTGAAATTATATAGAAACTGGGCAAAAAAGAAGAGAATAGAAAGGAATAAACGATTACAGTAATATCTACTGCTTATCTTTTACACACAGCTGTTGCGCCACCATGATATAGGTGGAAATTCCATAACTGTATAAAAGCCAGGTGATAAATCACTAGTTATTAACTGAATATAGTCACATTTAGCGTTGTAGTAGAAGTCATATGTATTTTTATATCATTGATCATGACATGACAGAACTGTGAAGTGTAACCTCTGAGGGCCCCAGCTCGGCCTTCGTGGGTCGAACATTCTTCTTAGATGTATTGTTGTTCCATGCATTAGGCACAGATGTGGTAAAGCTTAGGGCATCAGTAAAATGTTCACAGGCTACTTATTTCTTTTCTGCCAACATATATTTGGAGAACAATATCCAACTGAAGTGACTACAGAAATATTAATCTATCTGAAGTTCATTTGGTAAAGGTTAGGCAAATATCAAGCTAAGCAAGTGTCTTAGCTAGTGTCAGTCCGACACAGCTGTCATTTTCCAGTACAGACCCCATGTTGGTCCAATAATTAATGCACCCATCTGAGCATTCATGGACGTGTTACATTATTGGTGCGTTGCTATCATGACCAACAAAACATTATTTCATTGTGATTTAAGGGCACATTATCAAGATCGTAATATAGTCCTACATAGATGGGTGCACAAGGGTTGAATCACGTCCTTAATGTTATTGTGTCAAGACTATAAGCTTTGATTATATATGGAGCCCAAGGTGTCTACTTACATGTATCCAATAGTCCATGTGCTCCTTCCAGTGCAAAGCACCAATTTGTGAATCCTTTAATAAATGGAGAGCATGTGTATAAAGATAATTTCTTGGAGACAGGGATGAAATTCAGGGATTATGGACCATATGTTCAGACATTCTCCTCTGGAAGGAATTCATAGTGTTCATGGAAAGCACCGGAGCTGAGAGTCATGTAATGAATGAAAACAAGGGAGCTTGAGAGAGCATTTCAAACTAACTTTCTCACCGTGTAAAGTGGGCATGGATGTCGCATTGTCGCTTTAATTTAGTTTCAGACCCGTCCTTCAGACAGATGCATGATCGGTTGGTCTAGCTCGTTTGACGCAGCTTTTGGGAGGTGCATACGTTGGCTCCTTTGCAGACTTCATGCTGTCTCTTGGTAGATCTCCTTTCAGCTTAACCAATAAAAGGTCAACCTTACCTGGTGAAACGTTGGCATCCTAGAGATAAAGATGACAAGCAGGGTGAAGGCTGTGCTGAAAAATTAAACAACAGAAAGAACAAGTGCAAGACCTTTCAAGATGACAAATAAGTGTTGTTACAATGCACAAAAAATTGTTATACCATTCTAGGTAGAATAGAGAGAGTACACATGTCCTCCAGCATATTCGATCAGAAATGGTAACAATTAAATGTCCTGGCACACACACACTCTCACACACAAACGCATACACACACAGCAGTGTCACAGACTCAGATACGGCTTGGCCACCAGACGTGGGCCACTGTTGCTGCCGATGGTTGGAGTTCTGTCAGATAGCCAAGCTCTAATGGAAACGCTACAATGCAGCCAAAGTATGGGAATCATTTCAGTGATAAAGTTATATGTTCAGCCTCGAACAACCGGCGGAGATAATGTTTGGCCTCATTATAATTCCCACCATGTTTAAACAGGCGGCCGCAGAACGCAAACAAAAGCAGATGAAATTTGAAAAGTATTATCAATATTGCAGATAGTGGATGCCCTTTCCAATCACAAGCTGCATATCTCTTACGGCAAATATATGGTTGAGTAGTTCATTCCTTTCTATTAGGCTCCTTGTATGGTTCCCCGTGGCTCATATATATTTATGCAGAATTGATGAAAAGGCCAAACAAGCTACCATTAGATATGGGTTGAATACACTAGCCCGGCTACGCTAAAGGTACATTTAAAAGGCATTACTTCGCAGTGACGGATCTCTCTCTTTGTTCTGCTCCTTCCAAGGGATCATTCTTCATACGTTCCTGGCCACAAGTCCGCTTTTTGTTGCTTTATAGTACAGTAAGTGTAAACCAAGATGTGTGTGTGACTGAGAAACGGCGAGAGAGAAAAAGAGACATAAAAGAAAGCTGTACAGTGGCTGCATATATGCATGGGTTTTCATGTGTTTTGGTTCATACTTTGTGTATGCAGTATTTACCTATATGGTTTCTATATATCCATTAGTGTGTGTGTGTTTGTGTGAGTGTGTGTGTCTGTATGCATGCATGCGTCTTTCACTGCACGCCACTCCATGTATTCTTCAGCTTTGTTAATAGCTGGCTGCTGGAGCAAAATAATTGTCATTTTCCAGCCAGTGGGTCTAAAGTCATACAACATAATGAAATGTATAAAAAAAAGAGGGGGAAATGGTAGACAGGAGGCATGCTAAATCAAATGTAGAGAGATCTGAATAATTTAAGGCACAGGAAGGCGAGAGGAGGAGGAGGAGGTGCAAATGGAAAGATGGTGAAAAGTATCATTTAGGTTGACAGCGCTATGTGCTAATGTGTGTGCATCTATGAGGGCAGCGCAATATCCCGGGTAATGGTGAATAGAGAAATAAATATGAAAATATCAGGGGGGGGGGGGGCAACTGTGTAGAGTGATCACCGCTGGTTGTTAAGCAAGTACAAATTTGATGAGTTGTTCTCTGATTGATTGATCGATTTGCTCATTCACCTGCCCTCTGTTATCTGCACTCCCTGATGGTGCTTTCTTTCACTGGCAGGTGTGTCTGTAACTAACACATTAACTAACCAGGCCAGAGCACTCAGTGTCCTCTGACAGCCTGTCATTTAACTCCACAGCCGCAGAAAGGTGGAAAATAGTGGGGAGGGCAGGAAGGGTGAAACAGGGGGAGGAGGGGCGCGGATTAACATGTAAAAGAGAAAGACGGGGGAGATTAAGAAAGGGAGGGGGGGGGGTGTGAGGAGGAAGAGTGTGATCGGCTGTTATGGGGCGGTGGTAATGAGGGGGGCGTTGAGGGGCAGTGAGGACGGATGATGTTGACCTTGTTCAGACAAACATGCACAAACACACACACACACACACACACACACACACACAGGCACAAACATGCACGACTGGTGATCAGGTAGGTTGAGTCAGATACAAGTTTCAGAGGTAAAAAATATTAAATACTTGGCTCCATCTCTCTTTGCTTTTCTCTCTTTTTTCTTCACCCTCTCTGTCTGCCCTCCTTTTATAATAGCACACACACACACACACACACACACACACACACACACACACACACACTCGTAAATCCCTGATTACCACGTTGTACACCTGTCCAACATTATGATGGTATCTGGCACAAACTGCAGTTGTCTCTAGGAAAGGCACAAAGCGCACTCACTGGCACAGACAAGCACACACACACACACACACACAAACACACACACACAAAATGGCCATGGACACACACCCTGCAAGGACATTTTCTGCATGTGCGTCCATTTGTACATTTATATGAGCATGTGCTTGACTACAGTTGCGTGCGAACATGGCTATATGTTTATGTTTGAATGTTATGTGTGTGTGTTTGTGTTTGTGTGTGTGGGGCCTGCAGAGGCCGGCCTAATGAAGACACAGTTTTATTGTGTGTCAGGCAGGCAGGCAGACAAACACTTTGCCAGTTTTTCTGGAACTGAGCTGGGCTGCAGCTGGTGATGAAGTGGAGCCAGCATGTGGTCAAGGCTGACATATACCATCCACTGGTGACAGCAGCGTCATGGATACACACAGAGCCAGTCCCACCGAGGCGGGTCTGCACCTTACACACCATAGACACATATCTATCTATGAGAAGCTGCACATGCAATATGCAAAGGCATGGTTTAGATGTACTTATATAATAATAATATTCCAAAGTGAGTGGAAATCACAGATGGTGTTGCTTCTAAATACTATAACAGCAACCTTATACACTGAAACACATTAATTAAATAACGGCATGAAACAACAGTGTATAGGACCACACTAAGAACAAGGGTGAATTATGTAAGTCACATTCACTACAAAGTTTAAATATTCAGGTTGATGTATTATTATTATAAAACCCCATAGCATGCTTAAGTGCAGTTTAAGCATGCTAACGTTAAAGTTTTGGTTGTATTTTTTCACCTTGCCTTGTGGTTTTAAAGCTGATCATGGTTTCTTGCCATCAACACCCGGGCACACCATTGCGTGGCTACGCCAGCTAGCAACACAACTTCCAGTGGACTTTTAGGCTTAAACATGGTGTAAATGAGCTTTTTCAATACAAACATGAATGTTGGGACTTTCAGACACTTAGATGACACCACATGAGCAGTAGGCTTATGGACCTATTTTATGTTTTTTCTTTTATTGCCAGGTGGAGTCACTTTCTGGAGTCCAAGTTATCAGCAGAGATCAGTTGTTTCCTACTATTATTAAAAATGAACCTAAAGCTATGCTAACTTTGCTTTGTTCACCTTTGTCCACCCTGACCTCCTCCCAATAACTCACAAGCAGTACAGAAACGCCCCACTTCCTTTATTTATAAATTGACCCAAAGAACATAACAGAGATAAATAAATTTCTTCTAGTGTTTGAAAACATACTGTATTTTTTCTGAGACAGATATAATGTGTCATGTGTGTTGAAGAATATTGTGAATGATGAGAAATGAGAAGCTCCTTATTTAAGTCTAATTCCATTTCCTCCCACACTCAGACCTTGATGACCATACAGTGAAAATCCATTTATTTTTCAGTAGCTGCATGGGGAAAAAAAATCAAAGAGAAGACAAAAGATGAGGACTAAAATTATTATTCCTGTTAAAAATGTGACTCTGTGAATTACTCAACTACTTGGATCTCTCAAAATAGTCCCAACAGGCTTATTTGAGATAAAAGAAGGGTTGGAGGGTATTTCCTCTTAATTTTGTTCCCTTTCAACTGCTTCTTCAGCTTGACAAAGCTTACAAGAGTACCACAGTTTGTAAGGTCAAAAAATAATATTAATTGACATATCTAGAAATACCAACATATCCCACAATAATCACTCATAGGGTAAATACTCATTTTAAATTGAGCTCTTCAGGTTATTGGAATATTTCAATACCTGCATGTTGACAAATAATTTTACTCGAATAACCCCTAACATTCTGACAGAAGCTGCATTTACAAATAGTCACTTTCCAACAAAAGGTTATCAATGACAGGGTATTAGATGAGGAACATTCTTCTTGTAAAGGTGATATGATATATATATATATGATATATATATATATATATATATATATATATACACACACTTACACACACCAGGTTTGTATTATCTCATATTTTCACCTTTAACAATACAAATTATATTTCATCCGGAACTTGAGTTGGTACTGTTACTTTCCTCCGGTCACTCTCCTTTTTCCATTTGTCTCAATACACCTCATGCAGCCATAGAGCCCCAGGACACAAAGCTTTGTAAAGTTCTCGATCAAGTTGAAGCCTCGAAACAAATGTGTCGCTGCCTCATATTAGCATGGTGACATCAACACTGTTTATGTGCACTCTTTCTACATGACTATGTTATATGTATCAACCCCTCTAAGACCTAAGGCACCGTATAAGAAGCATTCAACAATCTGAGCATGGTTTGAAAACAAGCTCCTTAAACTTGGAGCTTTTTTCCGCTAAAATTGACCTTCACCAAAACCTTTACTTCTCATGCCCTTTTTTAGGTCAACAAAACTTTTTAACTGATCATGCCTGGTGTACTTTGTGTATCTATTAAAACTCTTTGGCTAAAACTAACTAAATATCTCCAAAACTGCAGAAAGAATATACTATGCTGTCCATCAAACTTCCTGAAATCAGATTCTTTTTTTGTTTTTGTGAAAAAATTATATGTTTTCTATCCGTGGGTTCTTCTCCTAAATATGTATATATGTAAGTGTATGCCCCGAGTACAAGTTAGTATGTTTTATAATAGCAAACCTCAGAAAGAACTGACAAATTGCACGTTCAAGCTCATACACAAAGTTGAACTTCTCAGTGGACAGCTTCGGTGCCCCAGCTGCAATCTGGCTGTACAGTAACTTCGACAATCAACTGGGAACATTTAGTGAGACCGACAAGTAATCAGCCTCAGCAAGGGAAATTATCATTATCAGCTATAGAGGTATCTGCTGGCAGGATGAAACAATAAGCTTCATGTGGTTGTGATTTCAAAGTAGATGTGAACTGTCTGTTTGCCTGTCATCCATCGCTCCCTGGGTGTTCCTGCAGATCAGGGAGAAGTGGGGGAGGAAAGGAGGGGGAAGGGGGAGAGCAAACCCTGTCCAAGAAGAAGTATTATTGTCCAAGAAGTATTAGTTCTCTTTTTAATTTTAGCAAGACGAGGAAGTCGGAATTCAAATGAAAGAATCGGTTTCCATCCAGCTAATAGTAATCCATAATCCCACAGACGTGTCTAAAGCACAATGTGGTCGCTGTGATTAACGTTAATGCCTCCCCTACTCAATTTATTGAAATTTTGGAATGAACACATTTGGTTTGGAACCAATGCGCTGGCTTGTGTTTAAAAATGTGGATGGGTCGGGGTAGGGGGGCTGGAGGGATGAGACGAAAGTGATGGAAACACTGTAAAATTGAGAGCGGGAAAGAAAAGAGGAAGTAAGAAGAGGACAGAGTGAGAAAAAAATCTGTGCTGGATACGGAGGAGGTGGGAATGATTTCAGGGGGGAAAAAGGAGAATGAAAGTGATAAAGAAAAAAGGCAATGTACAAGCAGAGAAGAGAGATGAGATGGCTGCTAGGAAACAAAATAACTCCATGGGTGAAAATTGGTCCACCCTGGTCTCATTTTAAGGCTAGCCTGATGATTTTAATTTCTCGAAATGGCACACTTTGCAGACAGACACCAAAAAAAGAATGAGAGCAAAAAGAAAGTGGTATTAGAATAATTAAACGCGGGAAGAGGGTCGCAGTTTCATTTTCAGCAACACTTCAAATGAATTCCTGTAATGATCCTGAAACCTTGAAAAGGCGAAATCCAATCAAACAATATCTACTGGGCTTCATTTTCTGTGCTGGGGGAATGACCCCTCTTTGTCAAAGGGCGAGTCATAGAGAATGTGGGTCGCCATACACATACAAATGAAGGGCGGACAATTTGGTCTTGTTAAAGCTATTATGCCTACAAGTGCGCGTGCGATAATGTCGAGGCACACACGCACACGCCAGGAAACACAACTTTGTGCGTGTGCCTGCAAGCATGTGTGGGTAATAAAAGAGAATGATTATCTATGTGTTTGAGCATGTGTGTGTATGTGCGTGCGTGCGTGCTCTGCAGCTTTAACACTTTGCGGCTGTGATATGACTCATTGTAAATGATGCCATGGAAGGTCAATTGTGGAGATCAAAATGGCTGTTGATGGAGGGGAAGGGAGAAAATGTGTCATGTTTTTCCCCCTCACTGCATACCACTGCAGAGGCATTTTGATTTAAAAGAATAAATGGATCTGCTCAGGGTTATTTCTCTCTGACTGGCGCCATCCAAAATAACACCCCTGGCCCATATTTCTTGGAGGAGCCTCATGCCTTGCACCCATTGTTTTTATTCCCTCCCCTACCTTTGACCATTGGAGAGGTAATCAGGCATGAGTGCCGTGGATTACGGCACGAGTGGATGAGCAGCTGCAATGCTCCAATGACCTTTTGTTACTCATTACTGGACCTCCGAAAAAGAAGGGAAAGAGGAGGGAAGAGAGAGAGAGAGATAGAGTGAGAAAGAGAAACATAAAGGAAAATCCCCAAAAAAGAGAGCAGGCCCTCTGAAATCTTTAGGGATATTGAGTTCAATGACCGTGATGTGTTATTGTCTGCCTTGCCTTACCAGGGCAGATGTTAAATGGACTGATTGACAGACAGTCATAATCTGGTCTGTGGCAAAAGATGAAGGGGGGGGGGGATTTGTGATGGAGGAGGATAAGGGTGTAGAGGAAGGGTAAAAATTGCAAGGGGGGTAACTAAAGAGGACAATGTAGAGGAATGGCTTGGCCAACTTGGAAGGAAAGAGAAGTGGAGGGGAAGAAAGAAAGGGAGGGAGGAGAGAGAGAGTGGGGAAGGTATTTACGCATGGTAATTGCGTCACCGGAGGGGGCAGTCTCGTATGTTTGACCTCCAGGTCCTGCAGGTGTTTATGCCCTATGCACACACACACACACACACACACACACACCTCCCAACTGTCTTGTCTCCTCACCACAAAGGAACATAGCAAACATTACATGCATTTGGCAAGACTCCTGCTATAAAGTGCAACAGCCAGGACAGCTCTGGCAAATGCATGTTCCTAAAAAGACACACACAAGCATACACAAACACACACAACACACACAAGTGTGCACACAAACTGGGAGTTATGCCAAACTAACTTTAAAAAATAACCACTTAAGAATTGGGTGGTGCTCTTCCTCTGATGTCATCCACACAGATGCTTTGAAACCTTCAAGCCCTCAATGCTGAAAGCAATTCAGATGTGAATATTGAGTGATTGAATGCATGCCAGGAGGTGGAGGCGGACCCCCACACCCCCACCGCCGCCACTGCCTCCGCATTCAACCCCCCCCCCCCCCCACCCCCAATGAAATGGTTTCTTCTACAATTAATGCAGAGCACCTGTGATGCTCGATAAAGAGTGCCGCGCTGTGCACAGGTGTGGAACATTAGTTCTGGGGGTGTTCCTTGAAAAAGACAAGCGTCTCCCTCTCTCTCCTGTAATAACACTCTATGACACACACATTCACCAGCGGGGAGCGCGTGCACACAGTCAGCACAGTATTTTTTGCAAGGGGTAGGTGGATGGCTGTGCTGATGCTTTGAGAAAAGTAAAAATACGCAAATGAAGTTGTTGCCCAGGAACCAATCCTGTCATTCACAGTACTGCACAGTACCTAAGGTAGCTACCTTTGAATGTGTGTGCGCGTGTGTGAACATGAGTGAGTGTAGAGGCCATGCGTTGTGTTTGTGTCATTGAACCCATTTGGAAAGTGGGACAGAACTGCCCTAAAAAGTCGCTGTGCTCTCTTAAAGCCCCGCCTTTCATCATGCTGGAACATTTAAGTAGGTACCAGTTATGGGCTTTCATAGATTGGATGTAAAGTTCAAAGAGGAACTCTTACAGAAGGGGAAAATAAGACTTTACACTTAAAATCTGACACCAAAGAGAGAGAGGGAGCGAGAGAGAGATGCCCAACCTCAGAAGTAGATCCTTGAGAAGAACAAATGGACTAACAAACATATTTAAACAGAGGAGCAGCAGTAAGGAACATACTAAAAAGTAATGTGCTTGTATTTCTAATGTCTGTTTTGATGCTCTTAGCTTAACCCACTCTCTAACAAGGTCATTAAGTATAGCCTACCAGACACAGTCCCAGATAATCCCTTAGAATTAAGTGTTTCTGCGTGTTCGTGTTGAATATTCAATGGAGTAAATATAGCTGCAGCACATTGCCGCTGCTGTTCTGAACAGTAAGGAATAACAGACTTAGGTAGTTTTTCATCCTTGCTACTTACATTGTATAGAAAGAGCAATTTTGAGATGAAGGGAATCACAATTTGTGGCAGAAAAGAGGATGATAGGATGGAATCAGAATAGATGTCTTCATGATGAGACTAAATAGAGAATTAAGCCAAGAAACAACAGATTCTTTCTCTTGTGACTTGTTTCCATCAACTCACCTGACCTCTGTCTTTATTGATTCCTGTTTAAACATAACAACTTTAAAATCAGGTTTAGTCCCAAAATACCTCACTGATGACAGCATAAAAGTGGTGCTACTGAGAAATGTTTTGATGAGCAGGTCCTTACTGAAGTTGTATTCACGCTGAAAAGGGTGTTGGGTATGAACATACCTGTCAGTGGTTTTACACTATTCCAGCTATGGATAGGTGGTGGGAACACACAAGGAAAAGTATGAATGTGCCAGTAGACTGCAGAGAAGAAGATCTGCAACATGGAGGGAATGTTAGGTTACTGCCACTTTTTTTTTTACATATATGCTTTATATTTATGCACTATCATACACAAAGTAAAACACATGGCCAAAAGTCTACTGGGACTCAGCAATTATTTTTACCGTTAAAGTAGATCAGTGACTTGGAAAATGATAATGTTAGGATAGGAACCACTTTAATTATGACCTCAGTGCCAACCCCTAATGAGCTGTCCTGTCAAATAAATGATTGGTCACAAGTGAAGAGACCCGTTACCCCACCTGGGTTTCGGACAGATGGGACCATAGTTCTAAAAATAATTTTCCAAAAAGCCTGTTCCAAGTTTTGATGTCTGAAAGATTAAAGTGATTACTAGTTTGCCAAATAACAACAAAAACCACCAAAAAGAATTCAGAATGTTAACAATAAAGTACATTTATTCCTATTGTGTCACAATCTTGTTAGAATAAATTGGAGCCTCAGAATCCATGTGTTTCTTTCATGTATATTAAGGAAAGCAAACTTTCTACTTTGAATGCCAGCAATCATTTTTAGAGCAGGTGTCACATTTTTCAAATGGAGAAATAGCTCATCTGGGTACAAACCACTTCCTTTATGTTTTCATTTCTGAAAATGAGTTTAGTGCCTCAGAGCTACATCATTAATTATGCACTCGACTTGAATCTGGATAAGTACAGACTCTGACCTTGGGCTGTGACAGTCCTGTTGTGACCTTTTTCCCTCTCTGTGAGAACAAGGGCCCACACAAAGTAGTCCCACATCGTCATCTGGAAACATCATTGTCCTGTCTTCGCTTTTTAGTCCATAAGAATAATGAGTGTATTGTTGCATTCACGTCATATGGAAATAACTTCTTGAACAGCCTTAGAGTTTAAAGGAATGGATTTACATTGGTCGTACTCTCAAACTGGTGCAAGGATGCCACGTTTTCTGTGTAGTTTTCTTTGTTTTCACAATATTAATATGGAAATGCAGAATGTGAAAGCATTTGCCAACATAAGGCAGCATTCCCATGCTAATGTTCGATGGACCATTACAGTGACGTTACTAGCTGTGGTAGTCAAATGTACTGTCCTTTATGTGCCTTATTTGATTACATAATGTAAATTTTAGGATTGTGGTGTGAACACAGAGCAAGCGTATCAGAATCATTGAGTGTAAAGAGCTTTACAAAACAGCCTCTTGGGGGCAGCGAAGCAACCTGAAAACAACGCTCATTTATTATCACCTTATAAGGCAATTGGCAAACATTTACCTATTTATACAGCAGATAATATTAGCATTCCTTGTGAGGTTTTTACCTACCTAAAAAATAAGTCCAGTGTTCACGCCAGTTTTTCCATTCTGGTCTCTACTAACTCCAGAGGAAAGTGTCTTACTCTTAGGAACTAAATGCTCCTCTGTGTTCATCATATACAGTAGTTGCTAACTTTGTGTGCTGGGTCGGTAGTGTAGAGTGGGTTTAGCTGAAAATAACTGCTAGCTACAGCTGGAGAAAACTTGAGGGTAGAAAGTGGGGGGGGCATAAATCTAAACAATAAGGTGCTAAAAGGTCCTAACAAGTCACATGGTAAACCTCTGTGGATTTGAGATGAATGGTCCCTTTACACCTAGCACAAATAGTAATGGAATAGTATTTAAATGAAAAGAAGACGAATCCCTAATAGTCTAAGTTTAACCCATCTGTGAGTAATGAACACACACAGACATTCATTAGGAACAGGGAGCATTGGGCAGCCTCTAGGAAAAGGTTGGCCCAGATAATAAAATTATTAAACAGTAAATTATCAATATATATATCATACTAGGAATACATAAATAGATCTAGAGGAAACACAGAAACCTAAATACCAACCATCAACAACAATAATCTCAGATAATATCCTGAATATAAATTCCTCATTATGAAAATTGATAACAGTATCAGTTACAATGGACAACCCTGACTTAGGCCAACATAAACAGAAAACGTGCTTGGCTTGCTGCCGAGAATACAAACACAGCTCTAACACCAGGACCAGATGGCTGGTACTAGTGGTCCTGGTACTCCATATACTTGAAGTACCCCCTACAATACCCCTTGAGAGACATGGTCATAAGCCTTCTTCTTCAAGTAGGCAAAAAACATCTAGACTCGATGAACAAATCCCCAGCTTGAAATTCACATTCCATCTCCCGAATCGAAGGTTTGACAATAGCTTAAGCCTCCTCACAAGCACCCTAGGGTAAGCTTTCCTGGGTAGGCAAAGCAGTATTATACCCTGTAGCACACTCTCTGGTCCCTTTTATTTGTATGGTAACAACCACCCCAATCAGTGCACACCTCAATCCATGTCCAAAGCCTCTCCATCTCAGGGAAAAGCCAATTCATACAAGGCACCCTTCCAATGAGGAGCTTTTTGACTACCTCAGTGGCCTTTGCCAGGTTTGAGTAAGGCTTCCACTGAGAATTAAAACTCTGCTTCTTCTTCAGCGGATTTGCAGGACCTCAAAGTATTCTTTCCACTATTATCTCCTGTCAGCAGTTCATCTTCCCTACTGAAATCAGTTTGGACCAAGCCCTATTTGCGTTTCCTGAGATATCTGAACCAGAACTTCCTCAAGACCAATGGAAAGTTCTTCTCCCTTGCCTTTCCGAACTTCTCCTACAACCAATTTTTACACCAATGGCTGTAGCGACAGCCTTTCTGGCCAACGATGCTCAAAAGACCCTAATGTTCACCAACAGGCACCTGCTCTGACTACATTTCCAAACTCATTAGTATTCCATGTTCCCAAACCCACCTAGGATACTTAAAAAGTTTTTTTTCAGGGGTGGGAGTTTAATACCTGGTGTTGTCAAGTCACTCTTACTACATGTTTGAGTTTATAAAATCTGGCACCCTCCCTCACCATTTGATCCAAACCCAATACCAAATAATAACAGCTCTGCTCCTATTTTCATCCGTGTCAAAGACATGTGCTCCAGCTCTGATGATATGACTACAAAAAACCACTGTATGCACGAACCCCCCAAGTCCAATCACCAAACATCATACTGGTGCTTAGTGATTGGTCTTGCGTCTACATCTCCCTTCATGTTTCTTCATAATTTCCCATTGGAAAATTGAAATCCCCAAGGAGGACTGTAGAGACCCAAGGTGGTGTGCTTTTCAGGACCACTCTCATTCTCCTGGACGAACTCTAGCAATCGAGCACAGAGCTTGAGATTCACGTGTATCCCCACACTTACCTGGTGCCGCACACCTTTTGCAGCTCCAGAAAATGGAAGAGCCCAGCTTCTTTTTAGGTTTTAGATCGAACCAGTGCTTTGCAGGTGACTATCTAAATATTTTGTTCTAATTCACTGCACCTTTTGCTCCAACTCTGTCTCCTTCTTGCCTAAGATGGTGCTAGGGATCAGTCCACCTAGGCCCATGACCTTGCGTGCCACCTGGCTTGCATTGCAGCCAACCCTGGTACATATCCCTGGTATGGCCACCAAACACTTGCCAGTGAATCCCCTGCCAGACTTTACCAATGGTTGGTCTGAGCAAGCGTTCCCAGGATCACCCAAACTCCTTCAAGCATTAACGAAGGCACTTGTTGTCCTTTTTGTAATTACAAATTCAGTTGTTTACTGAAATATAGTCATGGCAAATTTCTCCTTGTTACGTTTTTTCACTCATGATAATTCAAAAGGTAGCAATTGCTTGCCATGAAGATAGAATGCTTGTTTTGTGATCACAAAAAAATCAATACCGAGCAATAAGGTAACACTATCAATCTTCTTCAGCTGTCAGCTTTTAAAGATTTAGTTTCATGGCCATTTCACTTACCCATTATTGTCCCAAAACAGCTTTTGCATTTAATTCAAAAGAAGAAGCCTGTTTTGTATTTATACAATGCGATATTTGCATGTAAAACGAGCATTTGAAACTGTATGTTTAACCATGTGCAAGTCTGTCTTTGAAGTTTCCTGCAATCTCCAATGGCACATAAAAAAAGAAACTTGAACCTGCGTCTCGGTTTTCTCAAGCTGTCTGATACATTAAAAATGCTAATATAAGACTAAACTGATTAATAATTAAACAATTACGGTCATGAATCAATAACTTCTGCACATATTTTTCATTAGTAAATTGCACAGAGTAAACAAAGAAGCAGTATTACCAATTCAAATGCGGATGAAGAAGAGGGAGGGGGGGAGCATTCTAATCGTCCTAACTTTGATGAAAAATAAACATTCGAGACAGTCACTCAAACACTGAGGCCTCTGGTAAAATTTTCCAAAGTAGATCATGTTGTTGCCTTCGATACACTTAGTTGGTTGATTATTCAAGTAAACATGGTTGGAACATTTTTAATGAAGTAGTCCAATATGAGAAATTCATGATAAATCTGGTGCGCATAGTCAATGTACAGCACATTTGGACAGATTTGATGCCCATCTGAGCCTCTTCAACGTTGATCTGATTCCTCTGGCAATCTGTCTCTAGTTGGAGGAACTCAGTGCAGTACAAAGGAGGGACATCCACATCAAGCAAGCTCAGGCACAACTGTTAATGTGCTTCTTGATTGACTTTTTCTTCAGTCTATCAAGGGCTGCATTCAATGTCTACGTCAGATGTATATTTCTCTCTGCACCACAAACCATTGTGCTCCTGTCACGTTTATTCATTAATGTCAAAGTGACACATTCACGGATCTTTCTGTCTGTGGCACGACACGTATACGCATCTTACCGTCTCCCCTACCCAAATGCCAGTGTGGTAATAGCTGATGCCATGGCAGTAAGTGTAAAGTCTGAGAAACAAGGATAAAAGCATAAACAAATCTGTGATAAAAAATATGACATGGCTATCAGCATGCAGAATAAGCCCGGCCCTGCGAGCACAGGCACCCAGATTAATGATAAATTACGAGGACCTGGGCTTGTTTATAGCACTCATTTTCCCCGCTGCACCTGCTCATATTCTCTTGGCCTAGAGCAGCCCCCTCTCTCTTTTTCTATTTTCTCTCTCCATCTCTCATACTCCTTCATCTTTCCTACTCCCCCCCCCCCCCTTTTCTGTTCTCTGAGTAGGTGCTTATTTAAAATGATCCTGTGTTTCTAAAGCAGTCTGCCAAAACCGGTGGGACACCCCATGAAAACATAATCTGTGGGTTTATAATTGATGTCTTAAAGGAGAGAGGAGGGCAAAGAGAGAAAACAGAGGGATAACAAAAAGGTAAGTAAAAGAGAAGGGAGAAAGAAGGACTGAGAGAGGGAATGAAAGACAGGAAAATATGAGCATGGAGGACACAACTTAGAGATGGAATAACACACGAGTGGAGACTAAGCGTTTGATGCATAACAAAACGGAGAGAGGAAAAAAACTAAAAAAGAAGCCAGAGTGAGATGAGAGCAGTGGGCAAGCGCATCAGCCTTTTTGGTAGCAGCTCTTGTAATAATACACCACCCAGCATCAACGCAATGCTTAATTTTAATATTAATTACAAATATCTCTCCACACAACAAGGAAGTAATTTGACAATCACTTTGGCCCCGAGTACTGTATTAAATGCAAAGTGGGGCTAAGGGCGAGAGCAGTCAATATGGAGAACTAAAGTCTGAACCCCCCCCCCCCTTCCCTCTGTCTCCCTCCCTCCCCCTTCCCTCACCTCATTACATGAAGTGTGAATGTTAATTCTAGTGGGTTTATTAGTTAGAATCAAGGAGGGAAAAATGAGAAGAGGTTAGCATTTTTATTGTTCATTACAAGTGGCTCTCTGGTGGTACCTGCGAACTTTTGAGGGGGCTGCTGTTAGGCCATGGCTGGGTGTGTGTGTGGGTGCGTGCGTGTGTGTGTGTGTGTGTGCATGCGTGCGTGCGTGTGTGTGTGTGTGTGCATGCGTGCGTTTGTGTGTGCACGCTAGACATGTATGTGTGTTTGAAGGTGGGATGATAAAGGGAAGTGGGTTGGTGGTTGGCGGAGGGGGTACTACGAGTGGCTATTGTCTGATTCATAATTATATTTTTATTATGACTGAGCTCGGGGGCCCCCTCACACTGTACAAAGCAATTTCTAGTAGAGAGCGCTACGAGGGCAAAGTGTTTACATACCAAATTATAAGAATATACTGACAGCGTTTGGTTGTTAATAAGCCGTAATCACTTCCCTAATTTAATCCGGTTGCTATGGTAAACAAATGACACTTGAGGCTGATGGCGGTGAAGGAGGAGGCGGAGAGGAAGAGGTGTGCCCAGCTGAAGGAGGGAGAGAAAAATAGCTGATGAAAGAAAACTGACATGCAGAAACATACACACACACAGACATTCCTCTGACAAGACACCTGCTGTCCTCTATGTATCGTACACGTTCGGAGGGTTGTGTGTGATCTGTTAAAAGCCTGAGAGGAGCGTGTGAGTGAAAGAGTGTGTGTACCTACACGTGTGTGTTGGTCTGAGACAGCTGCCTGTGCAGTCAGCAATGCTGCTCTCCTCAGAAAGCAGAAAATTGTGCGGCAATTGGGCTAATTGTACGGAATGATTGATGCTATTGGAAACTACAGTGCATTAAAACACAAAAGCACAATCATAAGTGTACACACACAAACACACACAAACACACACATACACACACACACACACTTCCTGGCTGCTGCACATAGCACATTCTTGTAAATCCCATAAAAATTAGGTTTTCAGATGTATAATAGTTGAGACAGAGCTGATCTTGTTTTCCTGTTGTTCCTTTCTTCCTTTTTTAAATTGAGTGATAAAACCATAACAGAAAACCTCTATTCAGATTTGAAACATGTTGCTGTTTGTATTGAAGTCCTAGAAAAATCAGCAGTTTCAAAAACAGATATACGTACATAGACCTCTGATAACATAAAGTATGATCAAATTATGAAGTTTCAGTAAAGTCTTTCCATGTTTCCCCTGCTGCTCTTTCCTGTCCTCTAAACAAATCTCTGGTTCTAGATCCTCACATTTGGCAGTCCTCTGTTTTTCTGTCGTCCTTGTACAAAACAAGCAATTTTAAGATGTCACCTTGGACTCTGGAAAATCAATTATTAAACAAATAAAACATGAGTAAAATAATAATAATTCAAGACTGATTATCTGCAGATCATTAGTCACAGGCTTCATATGATCTATTCCCACGGTAAATTAGGACCAGAGATGCTCTAAAACCCAAGTGCAAAGAGAAGAAATCAAAGACAAGTCCGACTTTACACACGACGAACACAGCAGGGAGTTGGTTTGATTTGGTGAACAGCTGACACGTCCATAAAAGACAATGAGGATGTACTGGGGACTGTGGGAATGCAGTGAGGAGCATGATGATGTCGATGGTGACAATAAGTGGGGAGGAAGATTGTGATAACAATCAAAATGTTGATTCCCTCATCAGTCCCTCATCACAACCCCCTAATGCACACACACTTTTGTCTGAGGTTGAACTTGCTTACAGCAAAACATTGGAGACTGTTTCCATGCAGAACGATTATTTATTAGAATGTTCACTGCTGTCAGATGCGGCAGTCTGCTTCAAAACACGTTTCAGCAACATCTTATTTACCACAAGTCAGGACCTTTTTTCTTTTAGGGGTATAGCACAGAAAGTGGAACTGTGGTAGTCCGCCCCGCCAGCTTTATCTCCTCACAGCCTGCTGATTAAATGTGAAAACCTAAAGGAAAATCTCCACTTCTGCACTCTAATCCAGCAAATAAGAGGGACCGAAGAGAAAGGGGATGAATGGTTGACAATGGCTTTCAATCCAAAACCCTTGCAGAGGAGAAAATCCTTTACCTGTCATTCTTTAGTCTGTGTAGCAAAGGTACAGATGATTGCATTGCAATAGTGTCACTGTGCTGTAAATCCACTCTCCAGTGCGACACTAAATAGTACAGTCAATCTGTACCATTTCCTTTCATTCATCTTTTCTCTTTTTTTTTAGCAAATAAGCATTTGTAGCTGGGAAGTTTAAATAGTTTAATGGTGGCTGTCTCATTAGGGAACGAGGCTCTTTACACACTGGATCTATTGGAGACTAGAAGGAGAGAGTGAAAGAGAAAAAGAGACAGAGAGAGGACAGTCCTCCTTTTGGCTCTGGTAATGATTTTCTTATTCTCTCTATCTTCTCTTATAGATGCATATCAATATATATCGTGGTGTCGGCGTTGAGCCCGCCACATCCAATATCGCCTGGACATTTTACATAATTATTATTTTCAGGAGTCACTGAGGTCTCATAGAAGGGAATGTAAGTGACAGGCATTTAAAATGGTTTTTAAATCATGCGGGATAACCAGGGCCTTTCAGAAATAATTGTGTCAAACTGCTTTTCACCTTTTTCGCCAATCAATATGCACACTTATTCATGGGCAGACGACTATCCATCAAAAGGCAACGCTGCTCTTTAATATACATGCTTGCATTTTAATGGGCTACTTTCACAACAATACCGGAGACAACAATGAGTTTCTGTGTAATATTCCCATAAAAAAAAAATGATGATATAGCTACTTTCACATAAGGCATAGGGCTCGCCTGCTTTTCTTGCATGTACACACACACTCACACATACACCTGCACATCAGGGGTGCGCACACACAGACAGTTTGTAAAGTGGTGGCCTAAGAAGACGTAATCGCACGGCTCGTACATGACTTAAAACTAGATTTCATGCATGCTTTCATACTAATTCACTTGCTCATATTTTTCATTTTGCCTGTAAAAAACTCTGGGAACAATCAAAAATTATTCCATTCTCCAATTAAGCTTATAAACAGCACCAAGACAGGGGGAATCTATTCATTTTCTTTTGATTAAAATTATCGCCACTTGCAAGGAGCTTTGGGGTTTATATATTAAATAATGCATCATTTCATAATTATATAGAACATATAGATTTTTTTAAATAGGATACTGGGCAAAATGGTAACTTTAATTAGATCGGTGTGTAAGATATCTCGGGGGTATGATAAAACAATGTTAAATATCTCACAATGACTGTAAAATATGTTCCAACAGATAATGAAACACAAATAGGGTCTCGCTTTACTATGGCTCCTATTTGTTGAAACATCCCCACGCGCATTTACTGGAATTTCATAATTATATTGAAAATATGATCAGGGGATAACGCAGCTAGGTGCTAAATATGATGCCGCAAGTCCCCCACCTATTCACAGGCATACATTATCATGCTATTACTATAAGAGTAAATTAGTCGCAAACAGAGGGCACTGAGCAGGGGGGAGAGGGGAAGTGAATTCAGGGCAGAAGACTCCCTCAAGATGCTGTGTTTCATCTCCTGTCGCACACACTCTCACAGACACACTCAGTACATCTGAGCTAATAAACAGGCCCAAAAAGTCATGGGTGGCGTAATATCCACACTAAGATGAGCTAAGGCCGAAGATTAGCAAAGAACTAAAGAGCACTTGGCAGAGTGAGAGGGGGGGTAGAGACGCTTTTACAATTAAAGCAGAATTAAAAGATGCACTATACCAGCAACACTTTGCCAAGCAAACAATGCCTGCAGCCTCTTTCAAAATTGCAGCAGGCTAATTTGAAATGAAGGACAAACAGTGGCTCTGTGTGTGTGTGTGTGTGTGTGTGTGTGTGTGTGTGGTGTGTGTGTGTTTCCAGAACTTTCTTCTATTATGATTGCAGCCGTACAGATTGGTCTATATATAAAGTATGTAAATGTCGTCTGGCTGCGACAGTCAGAAGCGTCAATAGAAGTTGACAGCTGAATTATAACCGCAGCCGAATCCATCAGTCTTTTGTTTTAGCCGGAGAATGGAGAATTTTTAAAACTCAACAAAGGCCTTTAATCAAATTCTCAAGGTTGTAGGCTTTAGCATTGTATTAGTTTAATAGTTTCTGCTGCACCATTGACGTTAATGACACATTCCTATGTAAATATAATGTGGCTCCCAGAAGCCATCAAAACATTTTAAGGTCCAGTGAATACAGTTGCATTTTTTTCCCCTTTCAGCCCCCCCTCCTCCTCCTTGTACAGAAATGTCTTTTTATTCAGCAATCTCTGCACAGAGCATGGTGATACAATAAAAAGGAGGGGAGATTGATTAATGGAGACTTTAAGGTAGTGATGCGCAGCAATGATACAAATAACTGTGGAGAGACAGAGAAGAGAGAAGATTGTGCCTCGCTCCCTTCTTTCCTCCCTCACCCCCTCACCACATACACACACATACTAATCTACACACACAAGCGAGCACGTGTATACACAGACTTTTAAAGAATTCACATATGGAAGCACACATTTGCCACAGCTGTGACGTGCATGCACACACACACACAAACATTTCAAATCAAAATCACATGTACAGTTTAGAGGCCTTTGGCATAGAAACATCTCCCGCGTTTGAAAGATAATGAATCTGCATATTTTCTTACCACCATCAGACACTGATGAAAGCATTTAAGAGTAATATAGCTGAATACATTAAAGGCGGGCATGTTCTGAGAGGCTTCATAACACGTTACTGTATCTAGACAGAAAGAAAAAAGAACTGGGGACTTATTGGCCCATATCTTAAGTACGGGTGATAGGCTGCCTTTTGTATGTATGATTTGCTTAATCAGCTCTTTTGGGGGATGTGCTGTATTTAAGTGGTTGTTGGTAATTTTAAAGGGGGGGTGGGGGGTTGGGATCAGATACTTGAGCACTGACATTGAGATCACACCACATATGCAAATACAGAATGCATGCAAACACAGAACTGTGTTAGAGGGAGACAGAGAGGGACAGAGAGATGTAATAGAGATTTTTCATACCAGACATGTACATATTAGCTAAGCATAAGCTTTCAATTATGACTCCAAGTTTTGTCTCCTGGATCTCTGCAGTGTTTTCCTTCAGCCATTGTTTTATGCAATTAACATCTATATCATGGTCTACGCCACACATTCTCTCGTATACGTTTACAAAACGAAATGTCTTTTTAATGTATTAATACGTTTTACAGATAACGCTTATCAGCAAAAAATACTTAATGTTCTATGAATCCGGCTGAACATTTACTTTTATTATCATCATTATTTTATTATTAATACGTAAGAAAGAATTAATCTTGTAACTTGTTGTGAATCTGATTTTAACTACTGTATATATTGTTTTTGTTTATTAATCTATAACTCTATATTTTTGACTGCTCTGGGTTAAAAAGTACAATATTTTCCGCTGAAATGCATGTAACAAAAGTTTAAGTTTGACCATTGGAAAGCATTTGCACTGTCATTATATCAGTTATGTCACATTCACAAATGAAATCCATATCTTCCTGTATCATGTGATTTCTATATCCAATAATCTCACTGGCCTATAAGTAAAGTGATATAACGTGTACTTATTTCCCCCCATTATATCTTTGTGTTTTTTGTATAATTCCCCTAACATGAAATTAAACTACATGGCTACATACCATAGAGAAAAAATGTAATGAGGCGACTTCCAGCAACTTAAACTGGGTACTTAAGCAATAGAAAGGAACCAATCAAAACATTATTAAGTCCTCTACAGCACGTACAACAGGTCATGTGTTTCATTCATTTCTGTGAAGAAAATATATAATTTACATTTCGTGCATTGTAGTCGATTGTGGTTAAGTTCTGAAACTTATTATCCCAAACGTCCCTCAAAATATTACCCAGTAGATTTTCATTGTTCAGTGTGTAATGCAGTTTATATTATATACAGATTATCATGATTACAATTGGCTCATAATCCATTTTGAAAGTGCTTACAGTGCCTTATAATAGCATGTGAGCTACTCTTGGAGAAAAATGCCACCAAATAAAAGATCAAGTGCATTTCCATTACACACACACACACAACCCCACCGACTCGTACTGACACAGATTCATACACACGTTGCACAGATTTCTCATGCATCGTCTTCCTGTGTGCTCTGGGCTGTAACATTCGCCTTGTTAGTCAAGGAGAACAATCTAATTTGCAGGCAAACAAATAAGAAAAAAAGATGTAGCTGCAACAATACCTCAAATTCCTTCCAACTAAAATCCCCCCCTTTCTTCTTCTTCTTCTTCTTTAATTTACAATGCAAAGTGTAAAAATAAATATTGAGGGTTCAATTTAGTGTGGTTTTCAGCCGTGGCATCTAATCCCCCACCCCAGCCCTCGTCACAGTGTGCTGGAGGTTGGAGAGTTTCCCCGGGGTGGGTGTGTGGCGGGGTTCTCATCTACTGAGAAATAGGTGGGCAAAGAAGAGGGTTCTCTCACATTTCACACTTTTTCACACACCAGGTTACACACACAGAGGAAGATGTACCCTCATGCCCTGAGGGAGGCTCAACAATACTCGCTGTACCGTAATCTCACACACACACAGACACACACACTCACAGACACAAACACAATAATAGATTTTCATTAGTTGTCACAAAAATGGGCACTCAAGGACACTATCTCGCCGCACACCACTGTAACTGTTACACACAGACATATGAAGAGTTGTTTGACAAGTTTGTCCAACACGCACACTTAAAAGAAAATGGGAGGAAGATAGAGTGCTGCTGTGTTGGGCCCCTGCCTCATATTAGAGTTCTTAACAGAGTGTTTGCTGTCAGTCACAGTTCGGACCCAGAATGAACAAGCTCATTTTCTCTACATGTACTTTTGCGTGACATTTACACTGAAACATATACTGGCAGCAGGAAATAGCCGTTTGCCTGGTATCTACGTGTGCCACTGACAAAAGGACTCTCGTCTTCCCTCCTGCTTCTCTTCCATATGTCACCAACATATGTATGTGGGGCGGCTGTGGCTGAGGGGTAGAGTGGTCGTCCTCCAACCTGAAGGTCGGCGGTTCGATCTGCATGCCGAAATGTCCTTGGGCAAGATGCTGAACCCTGAATAGCCCCCCATAGAATAACAAAGTGCTGCGATTAGATGCACTGTATGAATGTGTGTGTGAATGGGTGAATGTAAAACTGTCCTGTAAAGCGCTTTCAGTGGTCAACAAGACTAGAAAAGCGCTATAAATACAAAACCATTTACCATTTACCAACTAACTGCTAACCTGAATCCTCCTGTACACAGAGCAGGTAGTGATTGACTGATACCTGTTCTCCCCTCAGGGTTTACAGAGCTGTTGCAGCTGAGGGTGTTAAGTACATCAAACCTGTACACGACTCAACTCAGCTGCTCCTGATACCAGATCTTGTACATCGCTGAACCTTGACACTTCATGTACCTGCTGACCTCCTGCACACCATATCCTGAAGAATGCAGACAAGACTATGTGGGACATTCAGAGCTTACAGAACTCGTTCACAGCAGACTGTTAGACCTGTAAGCCAGTGACGACTCTTCCTGCTTATTAGCATGCAAACCTTTGCATCCACTGCTGGGTCAAATGACTTTGCAGTGGAGACAGGTCTAAATCATCTACGGCTGGTTAGGGTTAGGATTCGGCTAATAACCACTAATTACAGTGCAAAAGAGGTATAGTTAATATCATGCAACTTAAGTATTAAGTGTTTTATGCTACTTCACAGTACAATAAGAGGAAAAACTCACCTGGGTGTCCTGGCACTAGTCAGTCACTTTATGAAGCGTTTGTCTATGAACACATTTCCTGTTTGTGTGACCATATGAAATGACATGTGGATTCACTGCTTTTTCATCTCTGCTTTTAAAAAGGAAAATATAGAGACATGTTTGGTAAGAATTGCCACTTCAATGTGATATCAACCCCTCATTTCAGACCTTTACCCACATGAGTTTAATGGCTTGCTCCCACCGTCCTGCACACCTTGAGCACAACGCTGTTATGAGGCTACAACCCTGACAAAAAGGCCCAAACAGTAAGAGGCATGGCGGAAGCAACTGGAGACTGACAAGGGGGTTGGCCATGAGGCAGAGAGAAGGAAGTTTTATATAATTTTACTTGCTGTTGAGTAAACATAAAATGTTTGTTAAGTCTGCTGCCATGGCCAAGCCAAGAAGTAAATGACGGTTGCAACAGCGTGAGCGAGCTGATTAAAGCCCTATCTTCTTCATAGAAGGAGGATTTTCACTCTGACATTTAAAGAACAAACATAATGCTCAGTTGGGTGGCATATTTGCCTATTGTTCCTCTTTAAGATAAAACTTATGTCCATGTGGAAGTTTAAATCTTCTTGGGAAGCTGTTGTATCTGAGTGTTTTTCTTTATGTCAGGGCGGCTCAGCGCCTCTGTTAGTGTTCATGTGTTTCTATATCGTTCTTCAAGGCTGTACGTGTGTGTACGCGCGTGTGTGTGCGCCCATGTATGTTCCTGCTTATAAACCCTCATTTAGATAGACCTCGGTCCAACTTTGGCGGTGGCCCTCGGCCACATGGACTGGTCTGATAGAGCACCAGGGTCTAAGGGAGTCACACACGCTGCTGTTGTGTGGCGGGGCCTCTCTTATCGGAGCCGCCAGCACGGTAAGCTAGGATTAGCATCTAGATCTGTGAAGACTGGACGTCAGCATGGGGGACAATGGTGACGGAAGAGAGAAGGGCGCAGGATGAGAAGTTGGATATGGAGGGGGTGGATAGAAGAGGCGGGTTACAGCAGATAGAAGGATGTCATACTCACTAGAAGAGCAGAATGAAACAATTCTGCCATCCCCCACTAACTGGTGTGAACAGTTGTTTTCTTTCTCTTTTCTGCTCTGATGCTGTTCCCCTTTCGTTTCTCTTCTTTTGTCCCCGAGGACAAAGTGCACGAGAGCAGCATGTGTCCATGCCTCCTTGGACAGTTTTGGTGGTCTGATGTGGAGGACGCACTTCAAAACCACAGAAACATCACACTGATGGAGCAGGCTAAGTGGGCCCCGTTTTTGAAGTCTTTCTTTGAAATAAGCAAGGCAATCCCTTGGCCCAGGGATCATATTCTATTTACGTTCCCTTTGCCAATGACACAGGCAACGCTGGCCAAATTCACAAAAGAAGATCCACATTGGAAAATCCGGCTAATCCCTGATTGAAAGTTCATGTGTTGGCTTCGATGGATAAGCTCTGGCAGATTTTCCCAGGAAAGGGGAGTAAAGAAAAAAAAATGCAACAAAACTGGGATCCTTTTTGGTTAAAAAGTGGACTCAGTGTCAGTGGCAGGCGAGCAAAGCTCATGTCCGCATGTCAAGAGCTGTCTTTCATGCTCAAAGCTACCGCCTGTTCTGTCTTCTCGCCCTGAAGGGGGAGGTTATGTCGTTGTCTTCACAAGTGATGGTTGTGAGTTGGTTGTTCCAAAGGTTGACTTGAGAGAAGGCAGTCAGGGATGATGCTACCTTTGTTTTTTTTATTGCTCTTCTCTTTCCCCGAGTTCTTTGTACATTTCTTGATTCCTTGATTTCTCACCCACTCCTTCCTCTCTCATGTTCCCAGTCTGTCTCCCACTTTTCCTCCATCCTTCCCTCCCTCCCTTCTTCCCTGGCTCCCTCTCTCCTCTCTCTCTCTTCCAGGGGTGGTGGCTATGGCTAGAGAGCCTGCACAGATGGCAGGCCAGCTTGCCTTCAGGGGAAGGGCTCCACAGCTTAAACTTCCTCCATTTTCCCTCTTTTCTTCTTCTCTTTTCTTCGGCTCAAACTTTTGGCCTGTAATTTTTGTGCCTGGCGAGCCTTTATCTCGCCGTGCATGATGGGAGTGGGGGGAAGGCCGGGTGATGGAGGGCTGTTTGTGAGGTGAGGTGGGGGTCGGATGAGCTGTCCTCAGATCAGAAGAGGCCGTCAGTGTCAGTGCACCTAACAGAGAGGGTTGTAATAGTAGTGCAAGGTCACTGACCAGCCAATAATCTCAAACTTCGGATTGTTCCGCTTTAGAAAGCATTGTATTTCTGAGTTGTGTTGAGATATAGCTGCAGATTATGGTTTTCTGCTAATATGATTCTTTTGCTGCTTCTTAAAAAGCAAAGGCTTCACTTAGACAGCACAAGTGTTATAACAAGTCAGAGTTTCCTACTTTGTGCCAATAAGAATCCTCAAGAATCCATCAATGTCTTCCCAAGATGACCCTGTGATAATGATAAGATCACCCTTCCCCATCTCTCCACATGTCATTTCACACTCGAGTCAATGCGAAACACTGTTCCTCTAATGGTTTGCTGTACTTATAGCCATCACCACCATAAGTGGTCTTGTTAGCCGTGGCCCCTTGCCTCTTCATGGGATCAGCCCAACAACTTGACCTGGGTCAAGTGATCTCCTGATAGCCACCGCTCTGTGTTTCACCTGCTCCCGCTGCACAGCGGGACTCTTCAGACTCTCAGAACTTCTGACAGTGTTCAGCAAATGATTTGAATACATTCCTGCCTAAGATTCTGTAATACACCATATATTGTATACAACAAAAGATGTACATACCAAAGCATGCTTTTAGAGCCATGGTTCCTAGAGTGGGTGCCCCTCGTCCGCTTGCAAGGTGCAGCATGACAGCATGATTTATTATCTTTCTTTCAACCACTCTTTTATTACATTATTTAATCAAATTATTTTGACTTAAAAAAAAACATGGCCACAATTTCCTACGTTAACTCAATTTTTCACATAAAAAAACTGAGGATAACTTCATATAAATTATATTAAATAATAATAATAACAATTTATGCAAGATCAGACAAGGCAAATGAAATGAGAGTAAGACCACATAAGAAGTAAAAACTATGAAATCAAATAGATGGAGCAGAATTGAATTTGAACAAATGTCGAGAAAACAGCTGAACATTGACAAGACTCAAGTGTTGAGATAATAGAACTATAAGGAAAATGCTGTTAAATATACAGTCTTGTCACAGTCGAGGCTGATTGTAGTATAGTAACTTGCTGGAACACAAGCTGTAGAATTACACAGCACTCAAACACAGTACTGAGGGTCAGAGCAAGTGACAGAAAGAAGTGAGGGCTTAACTGCTTATTCACGGTCTCACTGAAATGTGAGTGTACGGTGAAATCTACATGGCCCCCTGCTTCTCGTGGTGAGGCTGAGCTACCTGTCTGCTCCTGGAACGCTCTGTCCACCTGGGGAGACTCTCCAGGGCAGAAGCAGCACTGCTACGCTCAGGACACAGATTATAACACTGCTCAAAGGGAAAATTTCCATTCATTATAGGTTCATATTTATTATGGAAGAAATGTTATAATTGAAGAGAAGCAATTCATATTTCACCAATAAGCAAAATATTGACATCGCTTCATATATGTCATATGTGCCATTTTTTAAATGGGAGGAGGCGCATGGACAGGAGCCATGAATGAAAAGGTTTAATATACAACTTTAACACAGTATATTGAAAGTTATCTGTTGGTCAAAAAAATGGTTACAGCAAAAAAAATGAAGGACGAAAGTCTGCAGGAGTAAGATTTGGATCAAATGTGGTGCATAAAGGCTTTAGAGAATTGATTCACTACAGACCCCTCACCCCTTCCTGAATCTAGTGGAATCCACTCATGCAATATGTTTTGTTTAATGTGCTCAGGTTTTGAGCTACTTGCCTCAAATTTCTGCCGACACTCAGGGACTTTTTGTTCGTGTGGCTTGCAGAATTAAATAACAACACTTTGATTCATGCACAGACACAAAGATGTATGTGTGTATGTGTTAGCCATTTGCTGTGGGGTGAATGTGAGAATGAAGCCGTGGTAAAGGAAACCAACATTTAAGGAGATTTGGTTTCCGCCGTCCTGTTTTTCACATCTTAGGCCTAATAATAACAATAGTCCTTTTTAGCACTTTTCATTAATCTAACGGTGGTCGTGTTGTCATTGTGCAGCAGATGAGGTTTTGTGTGAGAATTAACACTCACCTTGACCTGTGCCTTGCACTCTTAATTACGCATAAAATTCTAATTATATAGAGAGATTATAACATTTTTAAATATGATTGGAGCATTTAATACACTTTAAAAGTTGTACGTGCCGGTAGACCACAACGCTCCTAATTAAAGATTAGAGAGGATTTGTCATCACTCTGCTTTAAGCATGTCCTAATTCTCATTTTCATAAAACATCTGTGAAATAGTCTATATTTAACGCATGTGATGGCTATTTCATGCACTTTCTTTATGTGTGTCTCATGGACATCTTCATGTGCTGAATGTGTACAATCAGCACGGCTGAGGGACCCGGGCGGAGGGGGGAGGCGAGCAATGATATATGAGGGAAAGACTGACAGAGAGAAACATATAAAGAAAGAGGGCGACAGCGAATGGAGAGGCAGGGGATGAAGGAGAGCTGAAAAATGAGTCCGGACTTTGTCAGAGAAATCAATTGAGAAACACATAGACACGGGCAGCAAATTGGGTGATAAGGCCGCCGTGTCCTCCCTCTTCTTAACGAGGAGCACTGAAGCATGAGGGTAAATACAAGAGACATCTCTCACTTTCTATCTTTCTTAAGTTTTCTCTCTTACACACACGCTTGTTCTTTTAGCTGCTCCGTTGCTCCCTCTTGTCATTATCTGTGTCTGTTTGTTTCATTAGACTCTGTCGTTTCTATCTCTCTCTCTCTCCCTATCAATACATTTATGCATGTTAATAACAGCTGACAGGACGACAGGATGCTGCTGTGACTGCAGTCTCTGGATCACATGTGTGTGTGTGTGTTTGTGGGGGGGGGGGGGGGGGGGTGGGGTGTAATGTAATCTGAAAGGCCTATCCTCTGTTCCCAGGTTTGTGCGAGGGCGACCAGAGGTTACAGCAGAGTCTGCCCGTACTTTATGTCTAACAATGCACGCAGGCAGGCAGTGGGAGCTCGGAGGTATTCTGCAGGTGTCGCAGAGAAGGACCCTTCTGTAGCAGTGTGTCTTGGAGCCGATCTCCACAAAGCTGCCTCTCCCGCTGCCAGATGGACCCATGCTTTTCCCCACACTCTTGCTCTCCCAGCTAAGACCTAGGCTTTTCTCCCTCCTTTTTTCTCCCTCCGCTTCCCCTCCCTACAAAAGAAAAGCGCTTTGGCTGAAAGAAAACCACAGCTGAATTTTATGGTGCCGCTTCTTTTGCCAAGCTGATTCCACAATTCAAAGGGACAGAGTGCATGGAAATGCTGTTTTTGAGCCGCGTTGTCGCTACGCCGTTTTAGATGCAAGTTTGCATTGGCGGATATGTTTGCCACACTAATATTTCCCTTCCCAGTGTGAAATCTTGATAATATCCAGAGTTGTTCAGAGGAACACAGCTCAGAGTGTGTTTGGAGTGCGCTTGCAGCAGATCTTCTGGGGTCTAATTCCTGCAAGACCTAAAGAAGGTTACAACAGTGTCAGCGCTAAATGTGATCACACCGTCTATAGACATAATGCTTTACATATCTGTGTGTGTGTGTGTTTGGTAGGAATTTGTATGCCAGAAAATACGTGCCAAACACACACACAAATACTGGCACACATTCCTTGGCACATATATCTCCAAGCATAAAATCCATTAAGTTATAACAGCGCCCTTCCCGCACCTTAAATAACTGAATGAGATGCAACACAACTTCAATCGCACGACCCTGATACTGCAATACCTCGCACTGAGCGGAGGGAGCGCTTACTTACTCCGGGGACGGAATTAACATCCAATTTCCCACTTCTCATTACAATTCAATAAAAGCCAATCTGCTTTTACCTTTAGAGCACTGTTTTGGGTGGATGCTTTCAGGGGGCCCACTCCACTCTGAGCCCAATTAAGAACATTTAAACATATTAAAATCTCCCAAGCTCTTCAGTGTCCTGATTATTGCTTAAATATAATCTGCTTTTATATCCCCTCTCTGCCTCTTTGACTCATTTTTCCTCTAAAATTATATCCATCAGTGATGATTTTTTTTTTCTCTACAGGGGATTCAGGGTCGGGTGAGTGAGTATCTCTACCTTTTATGCGGTCGATTTTGAAGTGCCAAGTTTCTCATACATATTCTGCCTTTTTCTTTACCATCAGCCACTTACTGCAGAGGACGCAAATAAACACGTCGGTGACTTAACACCGCTTAGCCTCTCGCACTGTTATTCTTAACCACCACCAGCCTTGACAAGGGTATATAGTGTGTTTCGAGAGGCCTGTGGATGAATATTGATGTGTATAAATGTTTCTGATAAAATAAAAGCCCCACAATTGCTCTGTCGTTCTGTCGCATCTATCAGCGAAAATCCACTTTGCTCATCTCCATCACCAGTATGCCATCCAGTGGGCACGGCTAAATGGGCCACAAGTCATATCCGAGTGTTAAGTCAAACTGAGTGCTCACACCAACGTACGCTAACCTGATATTACTCAGTTGCTGCTGCCTAAATTACGAGATTTAAGAAATAAGATGTAATTTGTTGTGTTTTGTTCTAGCTTTTTTACCATGTGTGAACATGTTGAGACTTTTCCCCATTTGCTCCTCTCCTTACACACACACAAACACACACAAACAAACTAGCAGCGTTTCTTTATCACTTTGAGATTTATACAAACTAACGTCACCGCCAACCTTGCTTATTAAATCTAGCTCATCTGGATTTTTCCAGCACTTGGATCTGGATGCCGGAGTCTCTGTCATGGTGACTTGTCTGTTATCTACACCACCATTCTCCAGGTGTGTGTAGAAAAGTGTTTGTTAACAGATGACTTTCCCTTGTTTATGTTCCACTACACAAACACCACATTGTACAAAACATCTTCTGCTGCTTTCATAAATGAGTGCAGCCCATTCGGGTACTTTGCCCTTGCTTCATGTCCTCACTTGCTTTTGGGTGAAAACATACCTCTGGGTTGAGTGGTGGGAATATAATTCTGAGGTGTTTGCTAGTTTAACAGCATTAAATAAGAAATCCTTATTTCTTTTTATGTATTGGGAGACAAAGTCCAATGGTTTGTCAGGCAAACAATAGAATGATGTCGTTGCTGATTAAGACAATTGTAGGAAAAGGGTTGCTGATTGTTCCTTCAGTCTGCTTCCATCAAAGTGAACAAGCGACCCCACTAGACAGGCAGAGGTGTCACAACCTGGTACTGGACTGTGATCTGTGAACCAGGCCAAGCTAAGTGAGCCCTTTGCTAACCGACTAACTTGTGTGTCTGTGTGTGTGTGTGTGTGTGTGTGTGTTTATATATATAAGGTAGCTTACTCCTATTTTCCTAAATAGGCCTATGATTCCATCTTCATCAAATCATGTTGGATCAAAGTATTAAGGTTGGATCATACTAGAAAGCGACAAGTCCAAGATTGTCCAATAGGATGGGGGTTGTGGTGACTACTTGTAGGGTAAGATGGTGAACTACTGTAGATAGTGAGCTAATGGTTTGCATGCGAGCATGTAGCTGACGTCTTTCTTTGCTGTGCCTTGAAATCCCCTTGGTGTTTTCCTCAAAGTATACATCCTTTTAGATAAAACTATACGGTGCAGTGACTGTATTACATTGATTTGAATGTGAATGTACAAGAAATGTGGAGATAATTGGTATCTGAGCCAGATGTGAAGCCATTGATTGAGTAACAGCCTCATAAGAGAACATTTGGATTTAGAACTTTTAAAAATGCCAAACAAAGCCTTCAGAACCTTCTCACCGTGGTGATGTGTGAATCACAGGTGTAACTCATAATATCCGTTATGTATTTCAGTTCCAGGGACATGTTTGGTGAGGTGCTTTCAATGATGTTGTCCGTACACTTATACTAATCCTTCTATAAGAAGATCCATATATTACACACAGTGTATAACATTAGTCCCATATGAATTGGTTTTGTGTAGTGTATAGAATGTATGCTATTCGATAAGTGTAAGTAAGCAAACAGATTTTCAGAGATATCAGCATTGTTTAAAATTATACATGTTTAATCATAGCAGAACACTGAAATCAAAGGATTTGTAAAAACCATTGACATTTAGCCACAACATATACTGTGACATGTCTGCTTCTCTTTTAAAGTGACATGAATGAAATGGAAACACGTGCCCTTCATCCTGATCACTTCTTAAAAGGTTGCATTTAGCACACTGTGGAAATGAGAAATGACCCATTTTTCTAACCCCACTGAGACTAAAAAGCACATTGTGCAGGTACATGAGCTCCCTTAAAGACAGATGAACTTCAAATTATTCACAACGCATAATTCAAAAGCGTGTGTAAGTCAGGCATGTAAAAAAAGCCACCTTAAATTATACCATGCAAACTCCGGTGTCTCATTAATATTACAGGCACTATTCTTTGACTTCATTTCATTTCACTTCTCCGTCTGAGTGAGGACAAACGTTGTAGGAGGGGGGGAATTAAGGTGTGCAAATCACATTTCAGGGTTCAGTGTACCAAAAAACGACTAAATTGTTTTAACCTTTCCTTCTCCACTGCTCCCGCCTCGTCTGAGCTTTTTAAAAGTATATACTTTTTTAATGACCATGCCTCTTTTATCAGGGTGAATTAGTTTGGATTTTTGGGGTTAGTTTAATGCAAGCAGGACAAAGCTTTGTTACCACTATTCTCTTGTAGGAAACTCATACCAGTAGTCTACTTTAAAACTGAGTTGTTTTTATTCAGAGTATTTATAAATACAATTGACATAACTGTATCTATATGTATAGTAATTATAGAGTATAACTTAACAAGATGGTTAACATTCCTCATTTTAACACAGACGGATATTCTGATATTCACCTTGTAAAATGATACGTGGCCTCAAGTTATGACTTGATCATTATTCAAGTATTACTTTGTTCTCATAAGAACACATCTTCATTCACACAATATTACAAATTGTATTTATAATGTCACAACTTTATTGTCAAAATCTCCAAAATCTAAAAAACGTTAACATGGCCATACTACTCCGTTGCAGCAAGTTTCACCATTGGTCGGTTTAGATTCTAATGGTGTGGTCCTTTATTTGAAATACTTCTGAGTGCTGTGTGCACATTGCCTTTAAGAACTGGTGGGGAGCAGTAATATTTTGTTGCTACAGCTCTCCCACATTCAGACTTTACAATTCAGTATTGAACTTTTTTTCCCATTGATTTCATGTTTTGAGTATTGCTCAGTTTTCATATCACAAGAATGCAAAGTTCAGTAATGGGAAGTGTTGGTGCTGAGTCGAAGCGAAGCAATTTCAGTTTCACCATCCTTCTAATATGTTGAGTTGTAGGCTACATAAATCTTGTGAATTATGAGATCCAGTTGTCATTTCCAAACTCTGGCTGTTTGAACAGAGCCACTCTCTCTCCATCATTCCTACTCACCTAGCTTTACTGCAGCTACCTGTGCTCTGCATCTCAGAGTGGTGAATCATTCAGCAGCAGGATTTACTCACTTTGTCACAAAAATACTGTCTGACTTTAGCTTGAGAGGAGAAGAGAGTAAAATGTCTGCTAAAGTACGTGTAGTTATTTAGCCAACATCTAGAGGAAGTTTTGAATGTGCCCTTACCTTAAAGCTTGGGTTGGAAATCCTGGAAAAAAGAGCAGTCTACACTTCGAAAAAAAATGCAACCGATACATCCCACAAACCTGCTTCGGCCCTCTCATCAAAGCTCTGCCCACAGAACACATGAACGTGCATTGACTGACAACTGCCTCCTCATTTGACGCCTTCTGGCTATCATCTTTAGAGTGATGATTCCCTCGGAGTCCACAGACACAGATGCCAACTTTTACAAAATAGAATTCAAATCACTACTCATGGATGGGCATCAAGACATGAAGGGGATTTCAACAAATCAGATAAAAAGTATTTCAGAAACAAATGACCAACTCAACCTTTTCTTTTTTAGAAAACTCACGTTGCTAGCCTGAATATTTTGTTGAGAGGAATGTGGATGAATCTTTTTCTTCCACATTCTTCCACCTCCTAATCAGGAGGATACAAGTGTATTTCAACAGAACATGCATGTTAAAGCCGTAGATAAGGCTTGACTCATTATCATATATTTTTTTAATCTTTTGAAAGAAACTCATTTTGTTGATTTTGTTATAGCAGATAAAACAACCTCAACTAAGGAGGTTATGTTTTCACCCCGGCCCATTTGTTGGCTGGCTGGTTTGTATGCTTGTTTTTCCACACAATTACAGACAAAATATGGAGACAGTTTGAGTTGACAGGTCGGCGATGGTCTCTGATGGTTTATCTGATGGAACTATTTTTTTTTTCAATAACCCAAAATCAATAAACTGAATAATTAGTTTTACTGAAAAGTTAACTCATTTAAGTTTCAACAAAGTACATATTTAGCACAAACAAAAATTAATTTAAAATATCAATTTTATACATAATATTTTTACCATAAAAAAAGAGATAAAACAATAAAAACAATAAAACAATATGATGATTAATGACTGGAAGGGTAAAGATGTGTCTAAACATTTTACTCATCAGTATGAAAAGCTTTTATTTCCTCGTAGCTTTTACTGTATATATCAAGGCCGAGGTCATTGGCGCTCACATTAAAGATTCATAAAACCAGTTCTAGGGATATGGAGAATTTATGAAACACTCACTCCTGCAGCTTATTACTGTAAAATTGCTGATATGCCGGTGGGTGAGTGTATAAGAAAACAATGATACATTCTTCTGCATACAGAAGCCACTGAAGATGCAAAAGAGTTGCGTGGAGCTTTCTGTAATGGAGGGCATCAGAGTAAGCAAATAAGTATTTCGATGGTAATATCGCCAACCTGACGATCTCTCACATACAATACCAGTTTTACACTCCCCCACCACCACCACTGTCTGTGGAGCATCATTATGCATGGAAATGACTGGTGACTTGGAGAGCTTGTTTAAACTGAGAGAAAACAGAGGAGCGGCTACACTGAGGAGAGATGGGAGGATGGGAGAGATGAAAAGACTTTAACTGTTTACTGTCGATGAGGTGAGATAAATCCTCTGTGAATTTAGTGGAGAGAGATGGATGGATGTGGGCAGGGAGGACGTGGGCAGAGAAGTTAAATGACCTGTATATATGTGTATACTTACTGTTTATGAAATGGAACTAATGGTGTCGGAGGTGGGATATTCTGTCTTCTCCTCAATTTGGGAAATCTCTATTCTCTGTCCGTGTGCAAGTGGCGTGGTGGTGTGTGTGTGTCCATGTCCATGTACTCTTACAAACTGTAGGTGTGTGTCCATCATGAGCATAGTTGTGCCCATTGTGTGCGTGCCTGTGTGTGTGTGTGTAAAAATTAATCAAAGCGGGGGCGATGATGAACAGTTTCTGTAGAATTCTGTCAAAGGTTAAGAGCTAGTTATTTTTAAGAATGACATGAATCTCGGGGAGACAGTGATTGCCTAAATGACCACTGTAATTACCAATTACTTCTTGAAGCAGAGAATATATTCACGGCATGTAGCCAGCTAAATACAGACAGGCATTAGCCCATTTACGTACTAATGCACATAATTTAGATCCTGAAAAGGGCAGATGGGAACACAATGGAAGATATAATAGATACCATCTAATATCATTCCAAAAAGAATATTGGATTCATGGGAGATGAATATTACTTTATGTCAGATTGTTTTTCCATAAAACATTCAAAATACATTTCATCTTTCCTGCTCTTGTTCTTGCTTTTCTCCCTAACTCGTTCCCTTTTGAATCCTACCGCTGCCACGCTAACGAAGGGTACTGCAAAGGAGACTTGTGTGTGGATCCACTCGCCTGTTTGGCAGGCTATTATCCCCTTTCTGCATTAAATGACAATGAGGGCTTGACACGTTTCACGCAGCTATAGCCCGGCATCATGCGCTAGTTACCTGACCTTGTCTGTGGCACCCAGTTCAGAAGTTAAACTTTTGATGCCCACAAACAACAAAAGGGGTTTGAATCAGAGAGAATATATACGTACAGTAGATGTATCATTTCCAGGCTTCATTTCTCTGTCACCCAGCGACTGGAGATTGGGCAGACGAGGGAAGTCGGAGAGGAGGAGATGGAGATGTGTGAGAACACAAGGAGAAAAACAATGGCTGACAGGCCTGACTGGCAAAAGGATATTTACTAAATTAGACATAAACTGCAACGCTCTGCATCTCCACCAAGGAACTTGTAAAGTCTCATAAATAAGTAAAGCAAAATGACAGAGACAGAGCACGCAAACAAAGTGGTGTACAAAATCAGACTGAGATGTGAGTGCATACTGTATGCATGTGTTTGTGTGTGCTTGGGATGTTTTGGGGGTTTGGGATAATGAGTTGTCATTTTGCTGCTCTTCTCCACTCAACAACAACCTTTCCCCCTCTCACTTACACTACACACTGCTCTCTTCCTCTCCACCCTCATTTCTAACCCTCACTCTGTCACCTCTGTTATTTTCAGTCTTGTGAGTCGCTCCTTGGCAGGATAATAGGGACACATATTTGCTCTCGGTGTAATCTTGTCTGTGTTCTATCTGATAAATACTTGGAGGAGAGGCTGATTATTATAGTTGGCGCTGGGGATCAAAGGGAGACGCGCCGAGAGAGGGGCGAGTGTTTTGAATCCAAACTTTGAGCGTTATGACCTCACCATCCTCCTCCTGCTCCCCGCGCCGCGTTGCTCACTCGTGGCAAAGTCATGTCCGAGCCGGCCGCGACCCGTTTAGAAAGGGATTAGCCTATTCCATGTGGGCTTTTTCTATAGCGAGTGCTGGCACTACATGGAAACCAAATCCATAGGGGACCTGGGATTCACATACTAATAGTAGAAATAGCTATTGGAGGAAAAACTGTCTTTCTTCAGAGCCATTTGAAAAGCTAGCCCTCTCTGTGCCGCCAATATATCATCCCACCCCCTTTATCCATGCACAGCCCCATCACAGAATGTGTCATGATTTAAAACGGGACAGGATATTTTTAAGTAGCAGAAACAAAGTGTGTTGACTGTTTATTTCTTTCTCTTGCCTCCTGTCATCTCATGCCAAAGCTGTTTAGCAGCAGTATTGTCACTACTCTCTTTGCCACCGGCTCCCTACTCTCACTTCTTCATATTCCTCTTTTTTTCTTTCTTTATCTTTAAACAATTCCTGCGTTTTACAGTGGCAGCACTTTTTTAGCAGTGTCTTTATTTTCCCTCCTCTTTTTTTTTGGGCATCATCACTTTTGTTGGCAGTTGTCGTCAATAGTTAATGCCTCAATGAAAACGGTTGACAAAATGTATTTGTTACATTTTGGAAGTGGATTTATCTTTCTGCTCCATGTGCACTTACCTTACAGGAAACTGAAAGCCCTTTGGCTGAGACAATTTAAAGTGATTATTATTTTAATCATGAGGCCTTCGGAGGCCTCGGTCTTTCCTCTCAACTCACTGGCCTGGGCCTTTATAAGTGACAGTATGTCTAAACATTAAATCAACACACTCTTCTTACAATGAACACTCTGCTCATTCAACACAGGCGGGTTTTACTAATATACTGTTGTGTGGAGCCTCCAGTTGCTCAATGTGGCTAATGGTAGCTCATGCTACCTTTTGTAGCATTACCTGACTTTATTGTTGGGTTTTACTGTGACACTATCATTTACCAATTACCAACATCATGCATTTGTTACTTGTGACTGTTATTCAGCTACATGGTTTTGCCTGTGTGTACTTTGCACCTGTCAGTGGACAATGAGCTTGTGAAACAAATGCTATCAAGAGGGATTTCTTGGACAAGATGACAAAAACTGTCAGTGCTCTTCTTCTTCTTCTGCGAGGACGTCGTTCTTCTAGTGTTTCAAAATGAACTTCTGAGTCCATAATTTAGCAGCAATTCAGACTTTCTCACTCTTGTTCATTTTATAATCAGATTAGCTCAATAACATGAAGAAACTAGACGGTTTACACTTTTTTTCTCAGCACAGAGAAGGATGTGTGCACTTTAAATGTTTGCTTTCTGTTAACCAGCCTCAATTATGCAATTTAAACTGCAGACATGCCCCATATTTATTAGTTAGGTGGATTCTACTGTAAATTCATGAACAATTATTTTGATAAATAATTTATCAATCAGGTCATTTATAAAATAAAATTCACGGATTCTAGCTCAGCTTCTGCTTTTCTTTTCTTTGGCTTTCTTCTGTTAAATTCACTTGAATATCTTTATATTAATAACTGATGGCCACACAAACTTATGATTTTTCCACAAATTGTTGACATTTTATCGACCAAATTATTAAATTGTAGAATTAGTCACTGAAGGACATTATTTAGTCAGCTGCAGCACCACTAACATTCATTCTCAAATCTAGTTATATATGAGTCGTGATACATTTTTATGTCAAATAAAAGTGTGGTGATTGATTATTAAGACTCCATCCAACACTACCCATTTATACTGTAATAGAGGAACCTTTGAAAATATTCTAAAATAACTAAACACACAGTCTTTAAAGCATGAATCTGACATTGATAAGGTATTGAATTGAATAGTAGATTATGTCAGCATCAAAGCAATCTGCCCCTTTATTTTAATAAGAGTTTATAACCATCCAGTGATTATATCGCGTGATCATGTAATTATTTTATCAGTTTTATCAGTTATCTGTAATGTTGCTGATCCAGGACTTGAAGCTGAACCTCTTTTATCTGTGATCAAAGTTAAGAGTGTCTAATAAATGTACATTAGGTGACATGAAATGGAGTAAAACCATAATTTCGGTGCTTTATCTGCAAATTAGTGAAAGTTAAAACACCGTTGCCACAGCAGATAAGCGTGAGTACAAAATGCTAACCCTGATATACATGCGCATGCAAGTATGTGGTGGCTGTGAAGCCATGGCATTTGAATGACACATTGATGGCCGCGGCTTGTACGTGGCATGCCAAGAGTCCAGAAGATAGAACCAGTCTGGATCGGAGCAGGCCAAGAGCTTAGTGGGGAGTCCACAAACTGCTCAAAGCTGACATTTGTGCCTCCAGGAGGTACGCAAACAGGGATAGACAGACAGTCGGATCCAACACCCCCCCTCCACCAGCACAACCCCACCTCCCTCCTCAACCCCCCTCCCAGTTGTCTTCATCTCTCCATCAATCTCATTTAATTGTTTTTCCATTGGAGATGTTGTACATAGATAACTCACTGTACATTATTCCTCCTCCTCCGTGCGCTCCAGCAGAAGTGCCATTTTGAGAGCAGGCCCTGTCTTTGGCTGTCTGCGGGGACGGCGGGGAAACTGCTGATGTGCTGTGGATCGTTTTTCCTCCAATAGCGCCGCAGTTCATTTAATGGGCTCAGGTTCTTGTTAAATCATGCAGACTGATTGCTTTTATGTACTACCGCACTGACTTTTCTATTTCGCCACAGAATAAACAAAGTGTTTAAATATGCAGAGTACACGGAGGGGGCGAAAGTTGCGCCTGAACGTTCAAGCATGGACAATCATAAAATCAAATTTCCTGAGGAGAACAAAAGGAATCAGACATGTATATTTGATGATAGCAACATATCCTCTAACCCCAAACTAATATCTGGTATGAGTCCAGGAATGAGGGATTAATGGAAGGGATTATGTCTTACTCCTGATGCTCAAGGTTTTTCATGCATTACTACAGAAACAAATTAAGCATTGTGTAACAAATAAACAAAAGCAGATATTTAAAATCAGAGCAGCTATTTACACAGACTCTTAAATTTAAATTCATGCCTGATTGAGTATTGATCAAAGCTGATCAGTTGCGGTAAACATTTTAATATGAAGTTGGCTGCTGTATGGATGTTCACTTCGTTACTTTCTTTTTGACTCAACAGACTTTGTGAAAAAGCATCACAGCATTATTGAACTACATGAACTACAGAGACTAGTCAAGTCAAGTTAAAGTGTAGTTGACCAGAGTACTGTACAATTAAAATCACATAACGCAAAATAAATGAATAAAATCAAATAAATGCTATGATGTGGAAAGGATCAACTGAAGGACACTAAAAATCCCTGGAGAAATGAGAGTCTTCCGTCTGATCTTAAATAAGTCGACAAAGGGGGAGCACTTTATTGTAAAAGGTTGATCCAAAGCTTTCGGGCAGCTACTGTGAAGACATAGCCTTGTGCGTTTCCACTGTCCTGACGTGACACAGTCAAACCGTGGACTCAACACAGTGAGATCAGTCAGATCAATAAAAAAAAACCTCTCTGCATATAGTTCCAACCAGCACTGATGATTTTCATGAGGAGGCTTTCCAACAAAATTATGCAGTGCGCCATCCAAGTGGTATGCATCCACTTTAACAAGGACTCTTTGTTTTATGCTGTTGCTCGCCATGTGTCATTGACTTTAATGCCTTATAAATACCATCGATATATTAAATTGGTATTACACTGCCATATTTTTATCATCTCTGAGCTAGTTTCTGGCAGTTTTATAGCAAGCGATAAGAGAAAAAAGAACAAAAGATGAAAAAGCCTCTGCCTTTTTTTTTTGGAGAACACTGATGGTGAGTTCTGTTCATTTCACTCAGGGCACTTTGTGTTGATAGCTTACTGTGCACATAAGAAGCGTGCAGTGCTAGAAATAATTGTTCTTTTCATGGTAAGAAAGGCCATATCAATTAAGGGTAAATAGTCTCCTTAGTTATTGCACTACAGCTCAGTGGTATGCCGTCAATTGTTCCCCCTCCTCTTTCTGCTGTATGTGCACAAACTGTATTTAAGCCTTGTGACGTTATCAGCGTTTAAAATGAAAAATGCTCACAATTTGAGCTTATTTGTGAGTCATCGTGTAATGAATGTGCACCCGAGAAGGACAAAATGACAATCTTTAAAAAATGTGCTCAAAGAAACTATTCATTTCCAACTTAAAACAGTTCTTTGTGGATGGCCTGCTTTTAGCTATTACACAACAGTAACAGTTGGTCTGTCTGTTGAGGCCTGACTCTGCCTCTTTTTTTCGCTCTGCTCAGAAGCTTAGGGGTTTCTACTGAAGGCCTACTAGTTCTCATTGCCTGGGGACTTGATGTTGAAAGGATACAGACATATTGGTTAGTAAATAAGCATCTATAAATCACCAGGGAATTCAGTGATATGTTTGAAATATCCAGCGGTCGCTTCCTTCAGTGACAAAATGAGACTGTATAATACATGTGTCTATTATTACCAAGCACATCACTTTCTCATAATCTCTATATTTTATATTAGGGATGATACCACACATTATTGTTTTATGTATTTCATTATTTAAATGCATCGCCAGTATTCTTCAGGAGCACTGTTTGATATGTTTAATGTATGTGCAGAGTGCCTGAGCTAACACTGTGTCGTAACTAAGACATCAGCAACCTCCACTAAACTCAATCCACTGTATAATTGAGTCTCAGTAGACGTAACATTAAACAAAAAGATACAAATCGTGGGGCAAATATAGTAAGCTCTCATTCTACTGTTGGATCATGAGTCATACGTCAGTCAGAGGAGCAGGGACATGATCACTGTCACCTGTATAATACATATTTTTATGTATGTCAAGTAATAACCTTTGACCCCACAAAGCTATGTCATATATACGTGAGTTGTCTGAATGTATGATTTGTAAAGGAGTAAAAACATTTAGTATTTATAATATTTCTTATATATCGTAATACTTGTAATGTAGTTCTTGCATTTACATAGTTTATGGAATTATTAATACCAAATGCATAAACATATAAGCAGCAGTTAAATGTTGTAGCTGATCAAAGTGGTGCTCTGTTTAACCACTTTGTCTATATGACCTCATAACAGGTTATGATGTGTCTGTCACTCCAGCCCGATGCCCTTTTATAACAAGCAGTGCAGAATATTTTACATTAATTTTGTGATGCATACACATATATAATCATGTTAAACCGTGATCATAGGACCTTATTTCTGCTTCACAGTTTTTTAAATTGCTATATTTAGAAAAAGAAAAAAAAGTGAACTGGTTGTTTTTTTTGTATTATGTTGTGTTTTGTTATGTGAGGGGGTGCATGGTTCTGCACTGTGGGGAGAATTAGAAATATTGTGTTGCTTCAGGGACAAAACAGACGGCAGCTTTCCTGCAGCAAGGTGCGACACTTACAAGCGCCTCCAGTGTGGAAAGAGTCGGTTACTTTCAATCCCTGCTGTTTTGCTAGACAGCACACAATATCTGCTTGCTGCTGTAAGTTTACAAAAAATGTTTTCAATTAATTTACTTATATGTGTGCGTGTGTTGGTAAAACAATAAATTGCAACCTGCCTGTCAAGTGTCAGAATAATGACTTTGTTGAAAACCTCCAATGCAAATCAGATTGAGAATGTGGAAAGATGAGATTGAGTATTTTTGTCCACAGTGTGACGACATTCCAAGTGTCCAGGGAGAAAGAAGGTCAGGGATTACAAGTGAACAAGACCTTGGTCTAATCACCATGAGCAAATGATTGACTGGTGCCATGTCTGGCCTTATGCTTTTTGTCACTATGCCAGCTGCAACATCCCGTGTTAGTCCCCAGAAAGATGCATCTTCTTTGATACATTCTTAAGTACACATCAGACACAGTCAAATATTAATCTGCCATGCATGCCAGCCAAACAACATCTGTCTCAAAACACGAACTAACATTCTCAGTTTTTCATTTTTGGCTCGCAAGCACAAACCCTTCCAACTTCAGAACATCCATCCACGCGACTCAGCGTACATTTATGCAGTTATTTACCAATTCATAAAAATTCAAATACTCAGAATAAAATGTAGCAAACACAAAAGCAACCATAAGCATGAAAACACATCAGATTTATTCTGCCTGCCTTGTTTACCGGTTCACGGAACACTGCATGCAAACAGAATGCAAATGCATTTGATTGAATCAGGTGATGCCGAGGTAATTGTATTTGGAGAAATGTCCAAGATTTTTTTCATCATTATCAGTGGGGGGTTTTCTTTATGAAATCCATCTTAAACAAAAGCTATCGTCACTCCCGAGCCTTGTGATCTTCCTTTGTCACATGCGGATGTGGATGCGTCTTTAATTTCCTTTCAATTAAAAGTAAATATTCGCCTTTATTTTTTCCCCCACTGTGAAATCCAAACAAGAGGAGTCAACATGAGCAGACAGGTGAGGAATATTCATTTATATCTGCCTGCCATTTTTCTTTTCTCTTTTTTTCATTGTTGATGCAGATGATGTGCTTCAACAGGCAACACTGTGCCTGCATGCCTTCTATCAAACACACCCACGAGTTTGCAACCAAAGAAAAAAAAAAAGAAAGAGAAGGAAAAACATCTCCACTGGCTTGTCTTGTTCAGAGCCGGATGGGAAAGACAAACAAACACCAAACAAGTGCAACACAACACAAACTTTACTTCATCATTAAATGGCTGTTAATCCATGTCTCCTGTAGCTACAGCTGCTTTGATCAGAGCAAAATTGTTACGAAGACAACTTTTTCTTTTCTTCTTACTGTCGGTTTGCTTGTCACCGTAGATATTAATGCGCTGACAGCAGTATTCCTCATTGACAGCCACTGCTGTGAATGTGTTTAAATCCATGTTACGTTCTTTCAGCCCACTGTGTTGGATTGTAACTGATAACAAGTAGTTTTTTTTTTCCTTTGCCCACAATAGAAATTTCTTTCCTTATTTCAAAATTATATAAACTAATACATTGACTACAAACACTTGTAGTAATGTTACTAGCTCTGCTGTGCTGTGAAAAAGTACTGTAATTACTTATTTTTAGCATCAGATTAAATTAAATAAATTAAGTAATTATATTACAGTAACCATTTTCAATAATACGTCGTCAGTCTGACATTTTCAGAGTTGACATGTTTATGTCTTGGAATATTATAAATATAGTCAGTTCAGCCTTGGAGGTAAAATCTGGTGAAATACATGTATGTCGTAGCTCAGTTCTACTCACTTCAGGAAGATGCACAGTAAATGCTTCTAGACGTTAAATCTATTGCATATTGTTTTCTGTTTCTGCATTTCTAAAGCTGACTTTATCCGTATCTATATATTAACAATGAATCAAATTACTGTGTAATATTAGGGTCACTCAAAGAGACCAACAAATCAAGGATATCCTTATTTCCCCTAGCAGACTCAAACCTTCACTGCCTCATACAGGAGAGCATGGAGCAACAATCGAGCCAGATACTAATTCTCCTCAGGAGTCGGTGGAGACCAAAACAAAGCTAAAAGTAGAGTGGATATTTGACTTCCATTTGCCAGGTTGCCAGACACACAACTTTGTGTCTATTCAGTGTGTAACATTTGGCTGTTTTGTAGGATTTAGCTGAGAACTATGGTATAATTTCCCTCTGCAAAGGAGGTTACGTTTTCATCTGTGTTTGGTTTGTTTGCAGCAACATGCAAGAACCACTCCACCAATTTCTATCAAATGTTTTGGAGGGGTGGGGCACGAAGGAAGATTCCACTCAAATTCAGTGTTGATCCTGATCACGGAACAAATCCTGTTTTTTTTTTTACTTTCTATAACATTGTGAGATGGTATCATAAATGGGAATTAGGCCTAAATTCTACTGGTTGCCGAAATAACAATAATATGAAAATAATTTAATTAAATACTTTACACACACATACCCCCCCCCCCCCCACACACACACTTTTAGTAATTTTTTAAGAAATTTACAAACAATGACTAATTCATAATATATTTTGACTGACAAAAGTAAATGTCACTGTGTGTACATACCACTGCTACTGCTATCATTATCCCTATGGGGACTGCAGCTAGTACACTTCAATCAGGAGAGACTTGATTCACAATTTAACAATGTTTATTTGAAGTGCAAACAGTAATGTGAATGTTTTAGTCTTTGCCATTTTAGACCCCTGAGTGATGTCATCTGGTTTAGAAAGGGGGGGGGAAGCAGAGCACAGAACAGAAATACCTCCTTGGGGTCCAGTAACTGGTGGTGTGACATCCTCTGCCCATAACCCTCAACAAGAGTAAGGAAAACTAAAAAAAAAACTATTAACAGGGGGAAAACGTGGAACCCACAGGAAGAGCCACTGTGAGGGATTCCTCTCCCAGGACGGACAGAGGTGCAATGAATGCAGCGTACATTAGGTATATTGTGTCAGGCAGTCTTGATGAATTTAGACCCAAATCAAATGCCGCAATAATCCACAATCTTTTGTGTGATCCATCTGCTAGCAACACGATACAGGATTATACGAACACGATCAGTTGAGGTTGGGGATCCGGATGAGGTGACGATGATTCTGCTGAAGACTGGAGGTGATTGGGGTGGAGGTGAGTCATGCACGTCAATGAATGACGGATGGCTGTGAAGAGAGTAGAGGGGATTTTAAAGTATTACAGGTACTGAATGATTGGCTGAAAGAGAACTTGGCAGATCTGATTTAGGAACGCCCACAATCAGCTGATCAATAAGCAGGTTAAGTCTTCCTGACTGAACTTACACTAAGCTTCATTACAAAGTCTAAACTTCTACTGCTCCTACCGGTATTATTGCTACTGCTGATGTGTTTATTTCTATTATTATAATTGTTGCTGTTGCTCCCGCTGCTGCTAACACCAACTGCTAACCTAATCTAATTCTTGGACAGCGTGTCCACATACTTGATGTTTTCTTTGGTGAAATCGTTTTTCACAAATTTGCATTCAAAGTTGAAGCAGTAAGTAAAACTAACAACACTGTATTCAATTTTCTTATTTCATATCAGGAAGGACACTGGTTTACCTTAAGTAATACTGAGTCAAGGACTTGATTTAATTTCCCTGATATCATTAGCAGGTCACATTTCAGTGCGTAATATGATATAAATTTTGTTATCCCACCCTTCCTCTCCCTCTCTCTCCCTGCCTGCACTTCTTTGTGCTTTTAAGCTATAGCCTGGTTCCATGTGCCCCACACAACGTGATGGATGGTCCCATCCTTTACAAATGTTTTATTGCAGCTGTCAGTAGCCAAAGGTGGCACAGGCATACTGTAAGAATATGTGTGGGAACCCACCACACTGCATGAAATCAGAAACACAGACGCCTTCTTTCTTTCTTGCAATGTATGTTCATTATAAAAGGGGAAGCAAAGTTATGTCTGGATGCACACAGATCCTACTTATCACCGGGGTGTCCCAGCTGTTCTTTATCAAAGAACTCTCCTGATTTTACACAGGAAGTTCAGATGACTAGATTACTCAGCCTGTGACAAAGACTGTATAGGTTTCGAGTTTGAAAGACATGAGACAGATCTAATGAGGGGATATGATTAAGCTGTACTATCAGAAAATGGCAGACATCCTCTCTACATTTGAGAGTCAGCTTAAAACCTTCCTTTTGATAACATTTATAGTTAGATCTGTTTCAGGTCTGACCAGCTCTTAGTAATGCTGCTATAGACTTACACTTCTTATTCTCGCTCTTTTTCAGATGAATCAATCAAATTGTATGTGTATAGCCCACATTCACAAATCACAATTTGTGACATAAACAAGCTGTAACATCCTCTGCATGCCCTTATAGGGAAATTTCATTCAAAACTGAAAAAGCACTCATTATCTACTCACCCCTATGCTGATGGACAGGTGGGTGAATTGTTTGAGTCCAAAAAACACTTATGGAATTTCAGGGGTAAACTTTGTTTGAGCAGATCAAATACAATTCAGACGTAATAAAACTACAGAAAAAGAATAACATGCCTTCATACTGCTCCTGTGGTGTCACCCAAGTGTCAGCAAGCCCTAACATTAAAATTTGACCTGAAACGGCGTCATTTACACAGTTTTTTTAACCTAAATGTCTTCTGATATCTTCCGGTGAGGTGCATTCAGGGACCGTTTGAATGCTAAGTCGGCTAGCTTAACCACTTCTGGTTTGGACTTCTAGGTTTAAAACACAGTTTAAATGACCTTGTTTCGAGACTAATTTGGATGTTGGGCTTGCAGTCACTTGGATAACACCACACGAGCAGTATGGAGGCATTTTATGTTTTTTCTGTTGTTTAATTACGTCTGAAGATTTAGGTTACTAATGTCTTCAATTATAATGGATTTGGCTGCAACACTGTTTACCCCAGAGAGCCCAAAAGTGAATTGTGCACTCAAACACTTCACCCACCCCTCCATCGGTATGGGCCTGAGTAGATAATGAGTTAATTTTCATTTCTGGGTGAACTATCCCTTTAACCTTCAACAAGAGTAAGGGTTAGGGTTAGGGGGAAAAAAGAATGCAGATAATGTCTCCTCAATACATTTTACTGACTGGCCTTCTTTCCTGGAATCCTTGAGCTTTATCGTTGCAGATCCAGGATGTCGACTGCAGCCACATCGTTGATTGCGGTTATTGTGGCAGCTGATTGTGGATTATGACTATAACTAGACTGCTCAAACAATATACAATATAACTACTCCCATATACTAATATTTTTGGCTTAAACAATCATTAAAGTGTATAATCGTATGAGGAAATCACACCACCTGGGACAAACATTGACAATGCAGTAATGTCTTATGAGTTCTCATGGCTTGGTAAATCCACATGTTGATGACTGGTGTGATCCCATTTCAATGTCTCTAGTCCTCTTAGTGGGACTTGAATGAATTCAATTTTTGTTTCAATGAATAAATTCCATTTAGTTTTTTTGGTCTGGACCAAGGTGGTTAGCCAATTGATAAAGGAATTGATAATCCTATTCCTACTGTCACACTGCTAACATGGCGAAAGAAAATCCAAGAGGTGGCTCAGCCCGACATACGTTATGGGTTCTATGATCCATGGACCCAAAAACCTTGAAGCCGGAAAAACCTTGTTGTCACTGTCATGGAACTTGGTTCCTACTTCTCTTAATATATCCATGACCTGGATTCAGTGGAAACACTGATGCTACTCAGTCTTTCTGTATCGTGTTATGCAGAGGTGGGACCAAGTCATTTTTTTGCAAGTCCCAAGTAAGTCTCAAGTCTTTGCCCTCAAGTCCCGAGTCAAGTCCCAAGTCACACAGGCAAGTCCCGAGTCAAGTCCCAAGTCAAGACTGACAAGTCTCAAGTCAAGTCCAAGTCCTGCAGTTTGAGTTTCGAGTCTTTTCGAGTCCTTTTGATCACTGATTTATAATATATTTACACAGATCATGTATGCTTTTAAAATCTGTATTTATTTATTAAAACAAGTGCAATTGAAATTGCAGAAAAAAAATTGTGCCAACACTGCACTTCCCTATTGCACTATTAACCAGTCATTTTTAACATTTAACTCATATTTTGCAAGAATATTCTTCATTTTAAACCACTCCTACAGAATGAACACATTTTGAAAAACAAGTGCAACTGTAATTATTTGAACAAAAGTGCTAACATTGTATTTTGCATTTTAACTAGTTCCACAGCAGTTTCTGTCCTGTCCTGTGTTGATGTCACCTCATTTATCTCACCTCATATTGTCTGTGTGTGTGTGTACATGTGAGAAACATAACAAATACTTGAACATAATAATGAACAGGGTTGTGCTTTTTATATGTCAGGGCCCTATGCTGCATTGCATTTGCAAAAGACCAAATTGGCCAAAGGTCTGTCAGTCATTTGTGCACGATGGGGACATAGTATGATTCCACCAAGTGCCGCTGCGAGCCATTTTGGTGCCCTAAGCATAACTCCTCTATGATTACGTTAAATAATCATCAATAATAGTCAATCTTCTTTAACTTTTTTTGAGCAATTTAATACATCTCTTGTTCTGCCTTTTTTGTGATATACATGGCTAAAAGGTACCTAATATTTCTATACTGAAATAATATCGGCATTATAATTGTAAGCTAATTTATTTAATGACGTTATTGTTGAGGGTTGATTTGTATTTCCGGTTTTAAGTGGGTTGTTGTTAGTGACTCTTATTTTGAAAGGGGGGTTTAAAGGAATTGGGTGCTGTGAATAGTGAAGTTGTAAAATGAACGGAGATAAACGGGTGTGCTGTCACGAGCGCATGACCTGCTCTCGTGTCCTTTGTCGGCTGAAGCCGGACTTATGATACAACCAAACGCTCGGCTACATAATTATTATAACTATGATGATTTTTCAGTTGCCTATTTTTTGGTGCCCCATCAGGACTTGGTGCCCAACGCACAGCGCGTAGTGCGCGTTTTGGAGCGGCAGCGCTGCACACACACACAGACGCACACAAACACGATGAAAGATTCAGAGCGTTCCTTAATAACATACTTTTTAATCTTTGTGTTTTGGGGACAGGAGCAAGTCTTATCAAGTCAAAAGGCTCAAGTCCAAGTAAAGTCACGAGTCATTGATGTTGAAGTCCAAGTCGAGTTGCAAGTCTCTTTACATTTTGTCAAGTCGAGTCTAAAGTCATCAAATTCATGACTCGAGTCTGACTCGAGTCCAAGTCATGTGACTTGAGTCGACACCTCTGGTGTTATGTCATTAAAGGCCTGAATAAATACAGCTTTGGTGATGAAGCTTTGGCTCTAGAGTTTACAAATTTAATCAAACCCTTAGACCTGCATTACAAGCATCCAGAGGTCCATCCTGAGGTCACAGCATTGGCCATGTGAAAGACTAGTAGAAAGGTGAAGGAAAAAAAGACTAGATGGTGACAATAGAGATCTGGCTGTGTTTGTGCAGGGAGGGGTGGGGGTCCTAACAGGAAATCTAGGTTTCGCTCTGTTGTAATGAATGCTTTTTATGCAGGGTGGTCTCTTTAGGGTGGTGGCTTGTCTTTCACTTGCCAACCTTTTCTCTCCCTTGTCCTGTTTGTCTCCGTCCTTGTAAGACTGCTGCAGTTGCCCAAGGTGAGTTATAGAGTTACAGTGACTGCTACTTCTTCTTTGCTACTGTTTTGTTGTTTTGACCCTGCACCGTCTGGATATTTTTGAATAACAGATCCTGCCGTCCCGGGTGTTTTTCAGGGGGGCCTCATGCTAAATGAATAGGGGTGGCACATTTTATTGAAGTTTGATTTAAAGTGGGAGGTGGGGGCTGGGATGGGGTGGATGTAAAAATGGAGGACAGACAGAAGAAGAAAAGGCAGGAGAGAAAAAGAAGGCTGTTATCATAAATTATTTTAGGCATTTCCAGCCATGCTGATGTATGTTGGATTGGTAAATAATGTATCACCCCAGTGCATAATTAGGACAACAACACTATTCTTTTTCCTCATTCATGCTTCCAGATAACTATGTGGCTGTTGTTTGATTCCTCCTCCTCTTTAATGGATGAAGAGGCCACCTGAACGATCTTGATCTGAAAAAAGAAGCTTACTAAATGGCCTTTAAGTGCTTCTGTTGTTCTTGCACAGTATGTGCGAACGTGATCGTTATTTTAATTTTTTCCAGATTCATGTTTATATCTACCAGCGTGAGATCATGTGGATGCTCATTAACATTTAGACACAAAATAAGCGAAGGTAATGTTTGTCGCCAGTCATGTACATGTACATTGGCTTCTCAGATTCATTACAGACTGAACGCCACCGCCGTTGATTCTAACGCAATGTGACAAAATGCAAAGCACTGTTAAAAGAAAGGCGGGAAAACGAGACGGGAACGAAGAGGAGGTTATTATTGAATATGTGTGTGTGTGTGTGTATCTGTGTGTGTATGTGTGCATGTCTTCCTCTCTCGTCTTCCTTCAGAAGGAGATAACACCTTTTGGAGGAACTGCCTTGAAGAATTATCCCCTAGACAGGATACATGGCTAATCTTCAGCTTTGAGCCATTACGCTATATTTATCTGTGACCCCCTCTCTCTTTATATTATTACAGTTTAAGTCCATAAAAGTGTGTTTAGACAAAGATGAAGGCATTACCTGCTCAGAAACCCCAAGTGCTATTAGAGGCTTAGGCCCCTGCCGATGTGCGCTGGATATTAAATATCCTTTATCTTTAACTCTCTCCCTTTCACACAGCTCTCTGGGTAAGCTGATATCTCACTCTGCCCTGCCTTATATTGCTATGGACGTAATAAATACACACTAGTACATATCAATGGGCCAAGTTTGTCCCAGTCCCAAACGATTATGTGAGGCATGCCTCCCTTTTATGTAGTGGGAGTAGCAAGAGAGCTTTTATTTATTTCCGTGAGAGGTTAAGGACAGATATAGTTACAAAGTCAGACAGAGCAGAGGAGCAGAGCAGGTTATCTGCTGAACCGAGGGGACGAAAGGTGAACCGCCCAGGTTTCTCTCTCACAGACACAGACACACACACACACACACACACACACACACACACACATTCATGTCTCAATGATATCAGAAGACTTTACAATGACTCACATTCATTTTAATCAGACTTAGTGGAACATAAGCCACCCTTGTCCTAACCTTAACTAAAAAATGTCTTTATTGTTATATTCTATAGGTCAGCTATTATTTATGTTGTAGAGACTTAGTTTAAGTTACCATTAGCAACTCTGCACAATATAAGTGTGTTCATATATGTATGTCCTCAAAGCACAAGTAAAACCTGGAACACATACACACACACACACACACACACACACACACACACACACACACACACACACACACACACACACACACACACACACACATCTATATTCTGTCATAAAAATAACTGTGCACACACATACAGATTGCGTGTCAGGAGAATACAAGTGTGTCATTATGGCCTATACTTAACATACAGATTCACATTCATCATTAACTGAGTGTCTTGGGAAGGGAGGGGTCCAGGGCATTACATCTCCACGGAAGACAAAGGGAAAAATAATTGACTTTATTGTCTTAAGGACATTTGTAATACACACCAAATCTTCACCAGTAATGTCATATTCTTTGAAAAGGACACTTCTCTCCAGGGCACAGGAACTTGAGATCCATATCTTTAACCCCTGATGTTATCACAATGGAGCACATTTTTGATTCAGCAAATTTTTTGTCTGATTTCCCATCGCTGTAGGTCTGTAGGTCTTTGTGTGGATGATATTTATAATGTTGCTCTGAATGTGTGCAACTTTGTCAAAAACATTTCCAACTGTCCAAGCAATTGTCAAAAGTAGAACGCTGCACTGAAGCAGGTAAGTAAGTGTATAAAGCAATGCACTCAAACGGAGTATGACGTGCCTGCGATGTTCTTTCTTTGGAAGCCCACATGTTTATTGGAGTAGTCACGTCAAGGTGTGCCACAGTCCCATTACACTTGAATGTTGTTTTTAGAATTTCCTAAAATGACCAATGAAGACTTTGAGTCAATAGTCTTATGAGGAACTCTGTGACACTGTACGAGACAGTGGCTATTTGGACTAAATGCTAACATTAGCATGCTAACGTATACACAGTGACATTACCAATTAGCACTTAAAAGAAAGTACAGCTGTGTCAGATGGGAAGGTCATTATTATTGCAGGTATTCAATCATATCCCAAGTTGTTGGATCATTTAATATTTTGAGTTGATAATAGTACTAGATAGAAAATGTATAGATATGAATGTTGGTACTAAAGTAAATAACAATACATCCAAAAGAGGTTGACCTGGTGGCACTGCAGTTTAATGAAGTCAATGTACGATCAATGATTTGTTACTTGAATGTCCAAAAACATGACTTGAGACTTGAAGGCATAAATCGGAGATGACTTGACCCATAAATATTGAAAAATACAATAATGTGCGTAGTTCTACCTTTTAGAACTGTGCCAAACTGTCATGAATTATTAATAACGCAACCAGGATGTGCGCCACGTTTTGCACACTTTGCAGCTGCTGGCACCAGAATAAAATGGAGAAATTACTCTTTCACTAAAAAATTATTTAGTCCATGCACATAAATGAATATATAATATAAATAAATATATCCAGCATCTCACCCATTTAACTCCCTGCAGCTGTGCAAACGATTCTGACACATGCATTACTGTATTATGTGCTGGTTCCTGCTTTGAGTTGATAAAGTATTTTATTTTCTTGTTTGTGCTTATTTGAGGAACTTTCACCTGTTTGTCCCAGTGTCAGTGAACGGCCATCTTCACATGTCTCCACAGATGTTGGGTTCACAAGTCTATTGTTTGGCTGGGACACTCAAGGACAATCAGAGACTTGTGCTGAAGCCACTCTGCTGTTGTCTTGGCTACGTGTGGAACTTTCACAGGTTGTGTGAACTCTCTGTATTTGGCGGCATTCATTCTACCTTCAATTCTTAAAGCTAGGTGATGAGCAGTGCTAGCTGGTCACATACTTAGTGTATGGAGCCCTGAACCAAATGATTCAAGATTTGTCTCTTTAGACTTGAGAGTTCTTTTCTTTAGCTCTCAAAGTCCTTTAAATGCTGTCACTACTGTCAAACCCCAGCCGGCTGTCGCATCTTACTCAAAGTGTCTTCTTCCTAGTCATTCTGTCGTAAAGATTTGATTGATGGAGAGATGCTGAGATGCCTGTCCCTCCAGCAGCTTCCCCATTTCTGCAGTGAACTTCTGAAGCTCTGACTGTTGGTTATTGGTCACAGCCCTGAGGCAGGCCATTCTTGTCTCTTGGTTTATCCAAACAGCCAGCTCTCAGAAGACTGCTTAATGGTTCCAAACTTTGTTTTCATAATTATTGTGTACACTGTGTTCTCAGAACTTGTAAATATTTAGATTTATTTTGCAACAATTTTAAGGAGGTTTGAAGAGAGTTTCTTGGACATTGTTACTCTGTTTTGGTTCCAAGTAAATTATGAGACCTTATATAGATGGGTGTGTCTCTTTCTTACCTAAACCATTCACATTGGACAGTCAAAGTCTGGATATAACCTAAGGTTAAATAAACTAAACAGGTGACACGGAAGTCTCACAGCGAATGCTCTGAATACTTTTATAAATGTAAGACATGTATTTAATTTGTTTTAGCACGTTTTCACTTTTGCATTGTAAGTTATTCTCTATTCTTTGAGGCTAAAATGACAATTTAATCTATGTATTTAAGATTGATGCTACATCCATACATCTGTCCACACAAATATTTTGGCCGCGCATCAGTCTTAATCCCCATCCATACTAACAATCGGAAAATGCATATCACGTGACCATTCTGCGTACTCTGGGTAATCTCATGTTGGTGTAAACAGGTAGGCATGCTGGACTTGGAAAGTGTGGCAGATTACTTGAATAAAGCAACAGCTGTTAACAAAGACAACATGGTCAGCAACGCTTGCAATCGATTATTCAGGTTGTGTTCTACACTGGTAGCCAAGGCTAATGTCAGTTGTTTTCTCTTGGAAGGGGATCATCAACAAATCAGTGAAGGTTATATGATCATTGTGATTGTCTACGTCATTTTTTCCAAACATCTCATGTTACCCGTCCAGACTAAAACGGTGCCCCAGAGTTTTCAAACTAAAGAGTAGCATTTCCATACTCTAGAGTAGTGTGGACGCCAAGCATATATCCGTAGCAGAGCTGTTTGTAAATGAAAGGGTATAATGGATATAGAATAAATTATCAACACAACTTTTTCATAATTTGACAAAAGTGTGAAAAAGGTTAACGGCTCTGAATCCTGTGTGAAGTGACTGTATCTAAATTTATACTTTGAACAGTGGAGATGTACAGACACAGCAAATCAAAAGACACAAGCAGAAGGGCAAAACAGCCCAAACATAATATCATCCAACTAACTAAGTCCACTTACACACACAAAATAAAGTTAACCAAAGAAAGAAGACAAAAATTGCTCTCAGGGTGATGAGAGCTGTGCACTTTATAAAACAGGAATGGTTGAGTGGTTGTTCCCCACCAACACTTTATCTATGTGTGTTTATATCTTTGCTCTTTTCTCTTCTTTTAAATGGTGGCTCAGCTTGAAATAGAAAAGTGATGTCACCTTCTTGAATCAGGATTTAGTTCACCACACATTCAACATGCAGCAAATTAAGTGAAAAAGTGAGCGAGCAACACCTGAACATGTGTGTGGCTCAAGTGAGAGCCCGTTTTGAGGGGCTTTAGGGCCTGAAATAAATTACAGTAAAATGACAACTAATGGTATTGTCAAAGCTTGTTCTGACTGACCGCAGTCACCCTGTCTGATGTGTGCATACACACTGCCGTCACCGCCTCCTCCTGGCTGCACCTCCCTGATCTCGATCAAAGATTTTTTTTGTCTTCTCAGTGTCATTGTCGTCTGAACGAGATCAAGTGTACAAATGGAAGAAACAGTGCACATTTCCAGACAGCCTCTCTTCGAAGCCATTTATATACCCTACACGTGAGTTGCAAAGTAAGTGACAGTGTGAACAATAAAAGAGAGTCAAACTTTCATTACTTTCTAACCTTTGCCAATAGCTGGATTCCCCTCTGATCCCTCGGCTGGTGAGAGGTTTAAGATAAAGCATTCTGAGACCTTCCTGCTAAAAAACATGTTTAACAAATATGTTTTATGATTGTTTATATAGGAAATGTAAGCAGATAAATCCTGGAAAATAAAGCTGAATTCTGCCACTGTGCTCACATTGCCAGTCATGGATCAGTTTCAGACAGTTTCAAACCGCAGTCACACATCTTATCCCAGATTATTATGGAAATTCTGTTTTAGTGTAGATGTTCATTATACCAAAGCACTAAAGCCACTGTCTTTCTCTCACTCTAATAAGGCTAACAAAGCAGGGGCCCACTTACCTCAGGTTTCCTTTTCTTCTTTTCGCTGTCTCGTACTCACGTTTGCCCCCACTCCCCCCTTGTGCACCGAGTCACTTTCACAACTTTCATTACATCTCTGAGGGCAGGCTGTGCTAGCTGGCAGGGGAGATGGTATATATCTCCTAACTATAACCCGTCATCCCCAGAGTGTGGAGGTCAATGAGATTAACCTATAGCTCCTTTTCTCCCTTCATTATGCACTCCAAATTACACCCACTTACAGACAAGAGGAAGAAAGAGGGAATCATATATGAGCTGATATCTATTTAAAATCTAATCCCTTTGGGTGAACTGTTCAGCCTTTCCATTTCTCTTATGTTTCTGCCTATTGCCTCAGGGCTCTGCTGTGCTGTGGTGCGCTGGGGCGCCATTCAGGAAGGTGCTATAACCTGGCCCCTGTTCATGTTAACTTTAGATTCATCTGTACTAACATAGGAGACACTTAAGATTGTAACTTCCAATTTTCTGTTGTTGTTGCTCGGTTAAACATGACAGACCTGTTCCACATTTTCCAAGAAGCTTACCTCCGAGCTTGCACTGATTATTTACTGTGAGTTTCAATGGTTGTACCTGAGGAACATCATCTCTTTCTTAAAAAGATTATCAGTTTCCTGGTGCCCCTTTTTCTTAATCAACTAGCCATCTTTAAGTGATTTGTGATCACCAAATAACATGATAGAAATGTATGTTTTTGATGAAATAGATGTGTGAAAGGAGGCGTTCATGACATCATTTTTTCTCCTTGTAGCTGAGTTTTGAATCCGGAGAGCATGTTTTGTTCCCAAGACGTTTGGTTATTGTTGTTGTATTCGCTGTACAAGATATATTGTATGCAGTACATCTGAATCTATATAAGAATAATCTTTGTCATTGAGTTTCACAAATATATATGAAGTGGTTGGACAATAAGGTAAACACAAGCTTTAAACACGGTTTGTCAAGCGGGACTTTGATATGTGAGTTTTTAAAGCAACATCTCGAGTTCTGACCAAACCATCCGTACCCATACTCTGAGCTTCTTTGGCCCTTTGGAATTAAAACAGTGTGTAGGAATGGCTTCAGTTCAGGCAAAGAGAATGCACCTGACCACAGTTTAGACATCCACGACAATGGTTTTGAATCCTTTCGTAATTAGAGGTTTCTGTGCACTTTGTCATTATGTAGCATTGACCTATAGATTGATGGGACTAAGACGACATCTATAAATAGCTGAAAAATTAAAAAAAATCTGCCCCAGTGGCCAAAACAAATTTTTAATAACCAGTTTTTTCCCAACAATATCCATTCACTGTATTTGCATCCTATAATTGCCTCTTTACATTGTAGTTTTAATTGTTCATGGTGGAGTAGCTTGGAGGACAGAAACAGCACAAGCAAATATACTGTATACTGTAATGTAAAGGACAAGAGTCAGTCTTGACAAATATTCTTTCATGTTATTAATCAAAAACAGCTTGACAGGATGTCATTTTAAAGTTTCTCTTTTTTCTTTTTTAGTTTGTCCTGCAAACAGACTTATAGCCCAGGCAAAGTAACGTTTTACGACCGACTAATTATAAAATAATTGTTTTCGGCATAGATCATTTCTCTGAGGTGTCCAGAACAACATACTAAAAGTCCTTAGAAATCCTAGTTGAGGAAATATGTTTAATTCTCATCAATCCAAGATGTGTGCCAATAAGGCCAGGAAACATTACACCCACATGGGGCTTTTTTTTCCTTTACTCCTATCAAAATGAAACTTTACACAGTGCTACAAGTTTCTTTGAAAATGAATATGACTATGTAAATGAGCTATACACTAATCGAATATGCCCAAAATACACTCAAACAGGCTTATTTTTTTCCTTTACTCCTACCACAATACAACTCTACATGGTAAAAGTATACATGAAAAGTAACTTTTTTTGTAGTACAAGTTTCTTTTGAAATAAATTTGAATATGCACCTGAGCTCCACACTTATTAAATATGTCCTAATTTGCATAGGCAGAAACACCATTCATATGAATGACAAATACATCGGCCCAATCTTCATCCAATCATCTCACTGCCAAGGGGTGATGGCAAAGCTGCTTTAAGACTGGCCTCTAACCTGAAAACTGCCTGGATTGGTAGTACCTGCCAGGGGTATAACCCCCGCCGGTATAGCCTTCAGGGTCAGGGTATTTTGGGCATATTCGATTAGTGCAGTGGTTCTCAACCTTTTTTCAGTGGCGTACCCCCTTCGAAGAAAAAATTCTGCCGAGTACCCCCTAACCAGCGCAAAGGATTTTTGGTTGAAAGAAAGATGTAATGTGATTTATTAAGCCTTGTAATAAGACACATTCAAATTTAAAACTCCATCAATGTCAACAACATTGCTCATTTGTAGTGGTCTCTCTTGAACTATTTCGACATAAAAAGATATAAAAATAACTAAAAACTTTTATTATTATCTCAATATAAATAAAGATTTGTGCACCTCAAAATAATTATCAACTTAGAGTGACCTCTTTTGGGATCTTAATAAAGAGATGTTCTCAAACTGAACTCATGAACTTAATTATAGCTAAACACGTATTCCCAAAAAATAAATCATTAACTTAGTTTTAAATAAAATATTAGCTCAAAACATATTGTTTTTATATTTATCATCTTAAAATATCTTCTTTAAAGATCGAAAAGAATACTGACAGGTAGCTTGTTTCCGTTTGCTTTGGGGAGGCTTTTCGCATCGTGTCTTGAGATGACCTGAATTCAGAAAGTTTCCTCTTAAAAAACTCAGGTGGCTCACCAACATGACTTTCATGGTTTGTCTGGAGGTACCGCTGAAGATGTGGTGGCTAAATGCCCCTGTTGGCTAATCTCTCCCCACAGAAAAAAACGAATCTATGTTATTGTTAATATTGTTGAAGTCTCTTTCTGTTATTTTATTGTGAAATATTTGCTCGCTTTAAGGTCATACAATTTCATTTCCCTTTTTGTACTACATGCTTTTATTTTGAAAGAATACCGGTAGAGACGCGGACTTCTTGTTATGAATCATTAACTTCACAACGGAAAACTTTTACGTTTTAGCGCCCCTCCGAAGAGGCACAAGCTCTCACGGTGTTGTTTAGGGAAGGCTCTCTGCTCTGGTTTCGCCTTCTTTGGTACTTGTCCCTCCGTGTTTCAGCAGCATTGCTGCTGCACTTCAACTCGAGTCCATTGTTGAAGTTTTCAAGGCAGGTGATGACAGGTGATGACAGGTGGCGTGTGCCAGGTTGGGTCAAACCATCGGTATGGGGGAGACTCTGTTTTTTTAGGATAATTAAATTGAAAAGCCTACTGAATATAAAATTGAGTTCATGAACTTACACTTATATTTTATTGAATATTTGTTAAATAACAATTTTTCAAGGATTTTTGAATGGATGCTAATTTTAAATATATTAAAAAAAAATCTCAAGTACCCCCTGGAGTACCTTCAAGTACCCCCAGGGGTACGCGTACCCCCATTTGAGAATCACTGGATTAGTGTATAGCTCATTTGCATATTAAAATTCATTTTCAAAATAACTTGTAATACAAAAAATTTTACTTTCGATGAGTACTTTTACTGTGTAAAGTTTAATTTTAATAGGAGTAAAGGAAAAAAATAGCCCCATTGGGGTGTTTTGTTGCCTAGCCTTATTGGCACACATCTCGGATTGATAAGAATTACATTTTTACAATTAATTCGATATTTGGCTCCAAAATTACTATTATTCAAGTTTCTTATATTATCATAGGAACAGGCTGGTGGAACTGATCTCAATACAGATAGGTCAGCGCTAACAATTATACCCAATAATACACTATTGGGTGTAATAGGTGCAAATAAACAAACAAGCAGTACACATGTTCACCTATCCGATGCTTGTTTAAGTAGTAACTGTATGACTTTGAGGAAGTAGCTCCAGTTAAGCCATTCTGTCCTGCATCTTCTGCTAGAGGGGACATGCTGAAAATGACAGTGAGCTGAGTGGAGAGCTTCATCAGTGACCTTGACTGCTCATGAGGGGGTGTGTTGTATGAGTATTTTTTTGTTTAGTCCTTTAGTGCGGGTAGTTTGAAGCCTGTGATATTTGATGCTGTGGTGAGAACTATATCTATTTTCTTTTTGTATGCTTAGATGTGTTTCCATGCCAGATAGTAATTAAGTGACAGGATGCTCTGGATTATAGCTGTGTAAAATTGGACCAGTAGATACGGCCCGTCTGTGTTTTTTCAGTTATCTCAGGAAGTGCAGCCTCTGATGGGCTTTTTGCGTTTAATGTTTGCCCTCCTGGTCCCATTTCAGATTATTGCTGGTGTGTGCCAAGGAACTTAAAGGAGACGGCTGTAACTGGTTGGTTGTTGATGAGGATGTGTGCTTTTCCTTCTGAAGTTGATGATCATTTCATAATCTGTTTATTTTGTTGTCCTTTCAGGACCAGGTTATTTCTCCATACACCAGACAACTGACCTTTGACCTTTGGTTTGTAATCCGTTAATTACCTCTGCCAGAATTATGAAAAAAACGTCTGGATGGAAACCTGGTGGAAGGGTGTGATTTTGGTTAGGAAAGACACCAAAACATTTTGGTGCAGATCTGAATCAGGAGGCGGATCCAGGATTGATTTAAACATTCTTACATGGCAAGATAGGGGAATTTACTTTTTCAGAGAACAATTCATGGATTTGATGAAAAAGTCAGACGTGTTTAGGGGAGTGAGCTTTTTGAGTGTGTGTAGATCCAAGTGAAAAATCTGGGTCTAGTGAATTTAAATGTGGTTTCATAACTGTTGGGCGTTGCTGGAGGTATGATATCTCTGAGTACCATTTCATTGTGAACATGTAACCCACAACTAGCACGGTTACAGATGTTCTCTAAATGTATCACCTGAGACATCATCATGTGGTTTACAGAAGATCCTTAATGCATCGTGTGGACCTGATGGACAGACCCAGGGTCATTGCAGAGCAGCAGCTCACACATGTCTATCACAACAGACTTTCCTGGAGCTGAGGTGCAAGTGACTGAAGCTGGCGGTACTGTCACAGGAAGGAAGCCTCTCAACTTCCGGGAAGCTGTGAGAGAGAAGTTACCAGAAGGAGAAACTCTGAGGGGCGTTTCCTCAGGAATTTCCCCAGGGCTTGTCCTGGTGAGTTAGCTGATGGAGTTAGCTAACTGTTAGCTAGCTGGTGGAGTGTAATAACTATAAGCTAGCTGATGGAGTTTGCTAAGTAGCATTAAAATGTAGTTATAAAAGTGCTCAGTTGCATGTTATTTTATTTCAGGAATGGCATAGAGACCAGTCGGGACAGTATGAATGATATAACTTGTATATACAGAATATACTGACCTGCTGTTGCAGCACTTTAATTTGCTAGGCAAAGCTAAATGCTAAATTTAGAGCTGCTGCTATGTGCTTCAAGTGAGTGAAGTATACAGTGCATGTTATTTTGGCATAGAGAAACAAATACTGGACAGACAGTGGAGACGGTGAAGTTCATGAATGTTTATCAGTGAGAAGAGTCATGCAAACTATAATAACTAACTGCACTGCACATTTGTTTGCAGCCTGTTTGTCTCTCCTATACGGTGAGCTGTATTGTCTGCTGTCAGGAGGATCATGGCTGTTGTGGACGTCCTCATCTCGTGCGGACGCTGATGTGTGGACGCTTTGTGATTCAGTAAGAAACAAATCACTGTGAATTGAAATGAATTAGTTAATTATTTTAGTTTCCCCTGGGATCATAGGTTCTATTATTTTTAAAGGACATAATGCTAACATTGAAATAAAGGCCATATTGTATAATGTTTAACAAATATATGTTTGATATCTTAAAAGGAATCCAAGACTTGAAATTAAACCTGATATTGTGAAGAAGGAATAGGGTAATTGATAACTTAACAGGACCTTTCAGAAAAAGGGTAAACTATAAACATACAAACTTTAAGAACTCAAGGAACTAACTCTAAGACTGGTAACCATTTCCTTTGTGGAAACATGTAATTATTTTGTATGGTCATTGATCTAGTTTCAGTTATTACATTTTACGACTTAGCAAAACCATTGCAAATATATATATTCCTATTTTATGAGTCAATGGTTGTGTGTTTGTGTGTAATGTATGGGCTGAAGGGCAAACTGTTTTTAGAGTCTGCCACCACCAATCTCCATGTGGATCCAAGATAACTTATAACCAACCAACTTTGTAGATCAAATGCCAGACATTGATAACTAAAATACTCGACCCAAGATCACTGGAATAGATCCTCGGGGGAAGATTATCCCTCTGAAACAAAGGAACAAAGGTTTCAGACATTACAAATTGAAGTCTGGGAATTGTATTTTAAAATGCAGTTGCAATAACCGTGCTAGCAACCACAGTTTAGAGCAGACCAACCAAAACTGGAAACTTAAAATACATTTTACACTAATGAATATTTACGACCATAATTGTTTACAAACTTGATCAAGTGGACCTTAATTGTGAGCTGTGGTATACTGCATACCATGACCTAAATTGACCCTGTCATTTGAATTATGTTAGGACTTATCTATTCTTCCTCTACCCTGAAAGTTCATGGGGCTATTATAATTCTTTCTCACTGACCAGATATCTTGTCCTCGATCAGTCATTGCTGAACTTGCAGGCAATTTCCCATCGCTTTTATGAGCAACGCTTGTAGACAAGAGGCCTCCCCCAACAACGTGTAATTAGTATTAGCAATATAGTTAAGAGATCAACCCCTATCAGTGGCTGCCATAGAACAAGAGGAAGTGATGTTCAATATTATCTTAACAGTGGTGGTGAGGGGCAAATTTGTTTTGTCTATGAGCACATCTGAGGTTTATCAGCTGGAGGACGGTGTGAATGATAGAGCATCATTGTGGTGGGTGTGACGGAGTAGGCAGCAACCCGTCTCATGTAACTTCCTGGTTATGAATAGCCTCTGTGGAAAGGTCAATGCCATGACAACCCTGTGATGGATGTCACCAACGTCCAATTAAATTCTTCTAAAAAAGGCGCCTCGGAGGCTCTTGTGTGTGCTTATTAAATACAAAACAGCTAAATCAAAAGTCTGACGGCCTTCTTCGCTGTGTCTAATGCCCAATAGGACAACCAAGAGCATTTTTTATTCCTCAATTATCCATGTTTTTGATGAGGGGGTCAATAAGGGGAAGAGCACTCGTTATGAATGTTTGGAACTAAGCACAAAGGTCACAACACAGAAACACACATCTTTTTAGACATTTCAAACTTTTTTTTTCTCCCCCTCGTTCTCTCTCTCTTGAAAGAGAAAAGAGCAAAGAACAATAGTTCCGTGTTTTCAGGAATGCAAATATTTGTCGCTAGGTTGTTGAAGCTTTCTTCTCGGATTTTCCTCTCTTTCTCGCTCGGGCTCCCTCTCTTACATACACACACACACAAACACACACACACACACACACACGCTCATGTAAACACACAAGCCGCTTTGAGGAAACTAGGACAGACAGTCAAGCCATGAATAAGAGGATGCACGTTTTAATTTGTGTATTATTTGGGCCTTTGAAAATTACAGCACATGTGGATGTGCGTACACCGTAGACACGTACATGCCTGCACGCTCGAATGAGCCATTCAGCCTCTGTTTCCTTCCTCGAGTCCAACAGTTAAAGTCCTTTCACTTTTATGCCTACCTTTGGTTGAACTTATGCTTCTCTTTTTTTTCCCCCAAGTCTTGTGTATCCACTCTGAAATTATAGATGGGGATAATAATAATAATGTCATTTTGTACCAGAATCTTAGTCATTACCTGCAGTAAAGTGCTTCTAATTGATACCACCAGAGAGATAATGATTGCAATGCCCTCCAGGAACATATTATTGCAATATTAACCTTTGTATATACTTTTATGCAGAAGACTCTGGCACATTAAAGGATCTCTAAATCTTACTTGTGTGGTGTAATGCCATTACAAAAGAATGGATACTCGGAGGTGTGCCCTTTTACTGATTAAGTGTGTCCAGGGGTTTTCAGCCATCTTCAGGAGATGGATGGCATGGAAGTGCAATTTCCAGTGCATCTCTCTTCTCTTATTGGCTAAAGCTTTCTTTCGTTCACATTTATTCCTTTATAGCTGTGCGTTGTAATTAGAGTTTTTTGAATTTCTGCGCATGTGTGCATGAGCGTCCAAGTGCTTTTGAATGTTTATTATTTAGGTATAGAATAAGCTCTTTGCATTTCACTATATCTTATGGTTGCATGTGTCTGACTGCCATATCTGCCTGGCCATAAGTGTGCACATTGCTGTGTGCATCCCTGATGTTTGACCGGCTGCCGTGGCACACTCAGCTAAACCACAGCCCACACCCCCACCCCAAAACAAGACAGTATCCAAACCAGCGGCTATTTTTGGACACAGTGTTTCCACCATGATAATTGGCCCACACTGGGGCCATGATCCTCACCATCAACTGCAATCCAACATTCCTTTCTTAATATTATTGCATGGAGTTGCTTTGTATGTACGTGAAATTTGCCATAGAGAAGAAACGTGTTTGCAGTTTGATTGCTCAGTAAACTATGATTTATAGCTGTTTGACCTGATGCTCTTAAAAAACCACAAAGGGCAGCAGCAGCAGTAAACTGATTTATAAAATAAAATCCTATGAGAAGATAACGAGACCTTTTGGTTAAGAGACATTTCTGCAGCAAAGACCAGAGTACTGCTGACAGAGGTTAAGCGAAAACAAATTAATTCAGTGAGGACTGCTGTTATGTGTGTGTGTGTGTGTGTGTGCCTCGTTGCGTGTGTGTAACTCATGACACAGTCCAAAACAGCTTCTTAAGACCTGGTGACACAGGACAGGAAATTGGGATATCTGAATATGCTGGAGACCTCTTGGCTTGATCTCACATAGGCCCCTACCCCCACACTCCACCCAACTGCAGTAGCAGGCTTTTGCCTCAAGTGGGCATGGCATAGAGAACAGGTCTGACCTTTTGGGGATCGTACTGATGCAGCCCTGGTGGAAGAGCTTAGTTTTTTTGAGTTGACCAGATGCATGTTGAGGTAGTTGAATGTAAAGACATTAATATAATCGAGATGTCACTAGATTCATGCAATGTGAATGAAAATGCAATTTGAACCATTTTGTTATCAAGAGAGAGTAGATAGTGTTTACAGTTGTTGAATGGAAGAACGATTGGAGAACAGTTTTCTCAGCCACTGCCCAAAAACAATAATAATGAATAATCCCTCTGAAAATTGGTGCAGTGTGTGGGCTGCCTTCAGACTGCATTGTGGTTTGTCCTTGATTGGACACGTTAATTTGACATTGGTGTGTTGTTGATGATGTGCATATTGATCACAGAGTAATATTACTATAGGTTCACCTCTCAGAAGAAGTTTAATAAATGGGACCACCTTTTTGTACCAAATAGCCATGCTGCGTTCACACCAAACATAAAGCGGACTTTCGGATTGTGTTACTCACTCAAGGATCATTTGTTTTAAGTAACGCAAGTTCTTTCCTGGAGAAGATTGCACGACTGTTGGCTTAAGTAACTACAATTTCTGTGTTGTACCCTTTTGTGGGAACGTTGGAGAAGCCAGAACCATTGTGTGTTGGTCCACAAGACCATTCGGAGGGGCACACAGCTCATGGAATTTCAATGTCTTCACCAGGAGCTGCGTGTGAATGAGTGTCATTTCCAACATTCCAGCATTTCCAGGTTAACCAGTGACCAGATGGATTATTCAAGTTCAAATATTTTAACTCAAGTGGGTGAAGCTTATTTGCATTGAATTTGTAATCTCACTGAGTGAAACAGTGCTTTGAATTTGGTGTGAAACAGCATTAACCACTAGCTGGTGTACATGTGAAAGCTTTTTGCAGCTTGAAAAGCTGTATAGGTCCTTTTACAGTTGGCCTCCTTTGGGTCCAGGTCAGGTGGAGTCCTCTTGGCTTTTGCCTGAAATCCTCGACTGTATGGCTTTCCCATCAGACTGACTGAGTACTGTTGCTCTTTTCCTAAGCGTTACCATTGTTATGTCAGTGACATGGTTGAGGGTACACCAGCTGTATTTATTATGTTGTGGGTTTTACCACTGTTTACTTTTGCAAGCTTCAATCATCATCAGTTCATTCGAACACATGTACCTGCTTCTTATTTCCAAGGGTAGGAGATGGCCTGGAAAGATAAATAGTTGGGCAGGAATTTTTTCGGTGTTTAGTATTCATCTCATAGTTGTAACACAAGGCCCACTTGTCCTTGACTGCTTGTTACAAATAACCCACATAATTCCCACAGGCTCAGAGATAATTCACTGATAATTTAAGGCACTGGTACTGTGTTGCATTTTCTCTCACACACACACAAAAATCAGCACATTCCTTTGTTGTTTTCTCATTGTTTCCCTGCTGCTCCTGAGCTGACACTAACCTAGTAAAGCGTCTCTTTTGTTCCGGGTAACGGGAGACTGTTGCTGAAGAGTATACAGAGGTTAGTGCCACTGAGCCCTTTTGTGGTGTGGCAGCACCTTGCACTTTATCTGCCGTTTAGCTTCTCTTCACTGCAGAGCCACATTATCTGCTGATTTAAGGAAGTGCTGCTGAATCAGGTCAAGGTGGTGCTGGCAATTGTCAGGAAGGTACAAAGGGCTTCGAGTGCCAACACTCAGTGGCAAGCTTTAAAAAAAAAGATTACTTTTTCTCTGAAACAAAAAATCTGGCCGTGTATAAATGTAGCAGGGAATGTTCTCACGTAATGCTGTTTCGCATGACCTACAGAGATACATTTTTGTGGTAGTTTCCTCTACAGGGAGTCAGTGTAATCCTACAGAGCATTACAGGGAAGGAGACAAGAAAGAAGAAGAGTGGATGAGGGAAGGGAAACAGAAAGCAAAGAAGAAGCAAGGAAAGGGGGAGAGAGTGGGAGAGCATGGGGAACACTGGGGGAGAGGAGTAATCACGTGTGTCCGGCGGAGGTCACCACTGGTCTGCAGGTTCTAATTATGTGCTAATAGCCACTGAGGAGGTCATTTGGAGCCATTAGCCAGCGCCTGTAGGTAGTTAACGGCCCACAGCATAACCCAGCCTCCTTAATGTTCCCTGTGAGGCCGTTAGCGCTCTGTCACCAGCCAGCTAGCTGCCTCGTTACTGCGATTAGAAACCAATTGATAGGTAATAGTAAAATATGATAGCACACTATCCAGGAAATATGGACTCTGGTGGAAAGGTGAGAAGACAGGGAGATGTCGAATGGTTGTGCGTGAGAGCTTGTCTGTTCTGGAAGTGAAAAGCAGACTTGAGGCTGAGGGTGACAACTGACTGACAAACAGGTTGACAAGTTGTATCAAACGTGGGAAACCCCCAGATGATCAGGATTTGTTTGAATGTTGTTGGATGAGTTGAATTCATGGTCGGGTCGGGCCTTGTGAAGATGAAGTGTGATATTTCACTGTTGAGTGTGTGTGTGTGTGGGGGGGGGGGGGTAATGTTAGGGCTGCATTGATATGGTTTTATTTTTCAGAAATCCAAAGAAGCAGCACTTACTTACTCACATGTGTAGTGCTGTAACGTTTATCCCCAGTTTGTGCTGACCAAGTGTTGGTGTCATGTTTGAGTTGCAGAGTGGGGCATCAGATGTCCTAGAGAGTATATACGGTGATTACAAAAAAAAACAGCCAGAAACTCCCCTGGGAATTTTCAGTCTTCAAGGTCTCTCAGAATCTAGATTTAAGATGTTGCTGTGAGCGTTTAAATCCATCACCCTGCTTTGTTCAAAAATATATAAAGTATTGGAAACTAACCACAACCTCTACCAATGTAGGCCTATTACTAAAAGGTTTAGTTTCGGGCATTAGTTTGGCACACAAACTGAGCAGGGAAATATGTCATCTCTTGCTCCTATCTTTGTTCAGATTTGGAAATACATCTGTAACTTGAGTACGTTTTTTTTTTTGTTTACCAGAGGGACGTTTTTTTTCATCCAGATGGTAAGGACAGGCTGTGGATTGTGGGAATACCTTCAGAACAGCAGTGATGATCGTTATTAGGTGACCTTCTGGATTTTTCAAAGATTTCAAAAGAAATCAGATGCTGCGTGCTGTCTCTGGAATGTAATGGTAACACATGAGGCCCAATCTGGGGTTAAGTAAAGATTTATGGTACGAACTCATGCATCACCACATACACACACACACACACACACAGACACACACACACGCACAGCTTGTTTTCCCTTATGAAAAAGAAATCAAATCAGTATCAAAACAAGGATATTCTAGACCTACTACGCAGAACATTGTTCTTAATCAATTAGAGTCAGATGTTTTCATTTAGATATATTTTGTTTCTGCTCTGGGCGAACTTCTATTCATATGATTTAAATTAAAATCACACTGGTTATCAGTCATTGGCCGTATACTTCCTGCTCCTCCGCATTCATCTAGCCTGGACAAGTTTGATCTTGAGTATACTCTCTGTCCTGGCAAAAAAAGAAATGCAGGGCTCCCCGAAGAATCGCAGATTTGTCCGTGATGAAATCTCCAGGCAGGGCTCTAAATATTTGCCTGTACTGTATTTGTGTGAGCATTTCATTAACAATCGGAGCTGACAAACACATACACTCTCTGACCCCAGTTGTCGGGGTAGAGCTTGAGACAGTAGTGTGTGTTTAGTGTGCATTTGTTGAAAACATAAATGCCTCACATGAAGGATTGATGGTACCAATAGAGGAGATGATTGCAGTGGAAATGAATCTGGTGTGGTGAACGTTTTCCATAGCCAGAATCCTGGCTCTTATTTAAGGCCCTGTCAGAACTTGAAAGTGTAATTGATATAAATTCTAAAGTTTAATTTTTAAAGTTTACAGTCACTGAAGGTTCAGGGCTTCAGATTGTTTAAAATTGCACTCACTCCCTTTTCATTAAAGCGGGACGGTCTGAAAACATTTGTTCATCAAAGGGTTGCTACAAATTAGACTTTGAGGAACTCAATTTGAAGTAAAGAAAAGCATTTCTTTTCCTCTGGGGGAAGCCAATCTTTCGTCTTGTTTGCATTTAAATATAAGCTGGGCACAATATCTGGCTTTAAAGATGCAGTCATTATAGACACAAACATGGAGACTCACACTACACTTGCCATTTGCACAGACTTGCCCTCAACTACATAATTTTACAGTCCCCTCTAAAGTGGCGCATACAACACCATGAAAACATTGCTATCATGTTGCAACCATGCACTTAGATTGTTGTGTCTACTCCATTTGAGCCAAAATTTTAAATAAGGCCTCTGCCGGAACACACAGACATGTTGTAAATCTGGACCTGGTAAGGGTTAAAGAGAGACAGAAAGTCAGATAGAGATGGCCAGAGCAGTGGAATAACGTCTTAATCTATCTGAGAAGTGAACAGTGGCTGGTCTGTTTTTTGGAGCACGCTGTCTTGGATGACTCCCAAGCTGAGGGGCAGGGAGCGGAGCCATCTTCAGCTGCTAGTCACTAACATGGCAGTAATAAGGCAGTGATGACCCTCCCAGGACTGCCGGCCAACACTCCCCCTGCCTCCTGTCCCTTCAGCACAAATACAGGCCGTGCACTTGAACAGAAATGCTGCACAGCCCTGAGATTCTTCCTCTGTGATATATTGACTTCCCTACTTGCTCACCAACTCCCATTCATTTGAAATGAAATGCAATAATTCCCCGTAAAAGCACAGCAAGATAATCAGGGACTTTAAACACTACTTCTGGTTTTGCATTACACTTTAGACTTTAGACTTTCAAAATTTGAAAAAAATGAAATGTGTCAGATGAATTTATTCACTGACGTATAATCAATGAGAGCATGGAAGGAGTCATCAAGATGTATATGCCCTAATGCAAATGTAGAAGGTAAACAGTACTCAGGGGTAACAAGAATAAATGTGATGCTGCTGCACCTGTTGCAGAAGCAAATGAATACGCTTCCAAACCATTTCCTATCTGCGTTTACAATGTCCGTCACTCACATACTGTATAGTCCGCTATAAAATAAAATAAAATTTAAAAGCATAAATGGGCCTTTCTCATAATTAGCTTTCATGCAGGAGCCTAAAGGACTTTCGGAATTGGACTTTCATTAAGTTTTCTTAAAATGTTAAACGGCAGATAAAGCTTCACAAATAAATAAACATCATTCATTTGCATGACAATTATGCTGCAAATCATTTATATACCGTGTTTAATATAAGTATTTTTTTCTGAAATGCATTCATATCACCTTAAAAGCCCCTCCCTCATGCAGCTGAAATTGGTTTCACACTACTCACTCTGCATACAATTAATTAAAGCCACTGAGATCTGTGTCAGCCTGTAAAAACATGGCTGGCCAACAGTTTTGTGTGACTGCTTATAGTATATGGTGGTGTGCCTGTGAGAGTGCAGCCCTCAGTGCTATGTATTGTTCGAAATTTGCATGCTTAAGTCCATATGGCAACTTCCTTTTGACCTGCTTTCCCATCCCCGATGCATTGTCAGGGCTGTCAGCCGATAAAGAATCACTTGACTTGCTATAACAAGTTCAAAAGGAGCTGATGACGCGCTGTTGATCCATGGAGAATCGGCAAAAGGAACACCCCTACTGCTTGCTGCTATCACTCCCATAGAGATAGCAATATTATTGATGGGGAATGGTTATGCTAATTTCTTTAGGGGAGGATTTTTTTTCTTTCCTTTTTTGTAGAAATGCTTAAAAAAAGAAGGAAAGAAAAAAAAAGAGAAATTCATATGCATCAAACTGAATTCCATACAATCCATTTAAAGGAGCAGCATGAGAATCAGATTTTCATAGTGCATAATGAATGTGGAGTATCTTTTAAAGAGGGAGATACGTTTTGTCTGGGAAGGGGAAGAAAGCAGATATTTAGGCTATCTATTAATGTCTCGCACAATGCCATGCGCGCGACCACACGCACGCACGCACACACACAGACACACGCACAAACGCATACACACACACACACACACAAACACACGCACAAATACAAAAATGCACACAAACACACGCAGACACACACACACAAACAAAGGCTAGTGTGAGAAAATCTTTAAAAAAGCACAATTTAAGAATCAATTATGTTAATTCAACAATGGTGAAATACTTGTTCTAGTTCTGTTAATAATAATCCTGACTTTACATACTTCACATTACAAAAAGTTGGAACATTTCATCGCCAAGGAAGTTTTTGTGAAATAGTTTATAAAACGGGCTGCAAAAAATTATTAATGTCATTTAAAACATTCTATCAATTAAAAATAGTAGAGACATGCTGCAAGGTGCGGGTCTGTGACACGCGGAGATGGAGTCTTCTCCCTGACAGAGTGACCATTAACATGTGTCTGCCTCTCTCTCGCTCTCTCTCTCTCTCTCTCACTCTCTCTCTCTCTCTCTCTCTCTGTGACACATGCAGCATGGCACAAGCGGCGTGGTGGCGGAGGGAGAGGATGATGATGGTGATGACGGGAGGAGGAGAGGGGGGTTACCCACTGGGCTGTCATGAATACGACCCCCAGATATTCCATTGTGGACCCATGTCCGGTTCTGAGCACATGTGTTAGTATCTCAGTCTGTGGCATTAATGTGTCTCTCGGTTCGACATTTTGAATAATCGGGGCTGTCTGCCGTCATCCTGCCACTAGCTGTCAGCAGTCTGTCTGTCTGTCTGTCTCTTATCTCACTCCTCTTCTCCTGCTCTTACATTATAGAAAACAAGCTGCCCGTGCAAGAGAGCGCTTGATACTTTTTTTATTATTATTATCAAACCCTTCCCATAATTACCCCATAATCATTATATAATCCTGTAACAAAGCCTCTATTGAAGCCCTGCCTTTTGTCAACGCTGGGACACTGAATCTATAATTGCATTATTTAGTCTCCTCCACCCCCATATAGAAGCATTATATATCAAAACCATTCTTCAAGACAGATTTTAGTTGCAACAAAGACTTCGGCCTTTGCGGGACGTCTCCCCGTCGTATGTTTCTTTTTTTAACTCATCGCAAAAAAAGTTGTGCCAACTTCAAGTTTAGAGCTCCTGTTGGAAATATCGGGAAGGGGTAAAAAAAAGAAAAGAAAAAGTATTTGCTCCTTTTGCAGAGTTGGTGCTTTTCAGAATCTTCAGAGAGCCGCGGAGAAACGCGTTCATTCACAAAGTGGACGAGCCGCATTACTGATGTACCATATTTTCAAATAATAATGTTCATTCCCTATTGCGCTCCCTGACAGAAAGAATAAACCGTCAATACACTGAGAGAGAGGAGCAAAAAAAGGGGCAAAAGCGAGTTCCCGAGGAGAGGCTTTGCGTTTGTGTGCGCGGGGATTGGCAACACAACGGGGCTTATTTACATTAAATACGCCACAAGGTTACAGTGCAGATAGATGAGCGTCATTTTTATCACTCATTACTTCTCTTAAGCGGTGGCTGACGCTCAGGACGCGCGGGAGGCATCACTCATTTATCCTGGAGTTTCCCCTTTAAAGCGACGAGAAGAGGATAAAGACCCGCAACAGTTCACTTCAGTGAAAGGTAACGCTTTCTACTTTTTGGAGTAAATGTGTGTCCTGGCTGTCTTTACGCGGAGCTTGTTCATCCAAGCCAATTCTTGAACGCGCGGCGGCTGAGCGGCGAGGCTGGCTCCGTGTGAACGCTTGTGTGCAGTGTGTGTGTGCGGGGGGTACATTTTTGTAATAAAACAGTGTTTATTGTCAGGTTCAAGGTCAGAAACAAAGTAAGGGGATCGTGGGATGGCTTTTTCCGGCTACTCTCTCGTGGAGGTAGTGGGGGAAATGTAACATCCAGGGGATTATTTCTCTAAAGCAGGTTCTGTTCACCGCTGGGCTCCGCTGGTTTTTTTTCTGTCCCCGTCAACGGCGAATACCGCAAGACCCGGGCTGTGCGCAGCCAGTCAGCTCCGCTCTCTACAATGGAGTTCCCTGTCAACGGTACAATGCATTTCACCTACCAGATAGGGGGGGTTCAAGCTGAAGGGGATATGCTGATGCCTGGGGATCGGCATCAATGCAAACGTTTACTTTTAGTAGACAGCGACTGAGAGAGGGGCAGGAGGGCGAGAAGAGGAGACAAGTCCGTGAAGCGGCGTCTTTTTTCTGTTCAAACTCGGGCTGCGCGGCGGGGAGCAGTTGTAGGGACAGGATCGAGGAGTGGACAGTATTTAACAGGTCCGAAGCCACTTTTCAGCACCCACGTCATCCCGAGAAAGAGCCCGATCGGGTGAAATCGCATGGACATGCCTCATTATTCAATGAACACTATCTCTCGCAACGCACCGTTTACGCGCAGGAGTTAGCCGGCACTTCGCCAAATTTAAAAGGTAAGAAGTGCGGTGGCTTACAGTAGCTACATGAGTGGGGGGCTTTTACTGGGGACTTGGGAGTGTATTACTCAGTGGGAAGTCAGTTTTTCTTCTGGGGAGGATTGTGGTTGTTTGTGCGGGAGCATCGCAGCGGGGGCTCCTGATGTCTCCCCAGCCATGATTAGAAAATAACAGAGCAATTATCCGTATGCGTGACGATCGTAAAAACCGGTGACAAAATACCAGCTGGGACCAAGACACGGGCTGCCCGGCTCGACACCTTGCAGCCAAACGCATAATAAACTATTAGTATTATATCTATTAATTTTAATTCTAACTGAAAATGATTTATTACCAGTTTTGTTTTTGTTTGCACGTTTTACTCTGTGCGTAAAAAGGTGCAGTATACGGCTGCACGGGCTTTTGCAATATTGCTCGTGCAGATACAATCCGAATACTTTTTTTATTTTTTATTTTTTTACAAAAGTCCAGCCGTGTGTTCCCGTTAAAGAGTGTCTACGGAAAACTTTTCTGCCGACACTTGTGCTGTGAGAGTGCAGGAGGAGGAGGGTGGCGAGGATATGTGTTTGTGTGTGCGTGCGTGTGTGTGTGCGTGTGTGTTGGGGATGGATTAAAGTTAACCGGTGCGTTTGCCACCATGTGTCAAAACTTGAGAGATGGAAGAAGAACCAGTTGAGACCTGCCATTTTGTGCAGTGATCGACCTCTCATGAATGAGAAGAGGTCCCCGCTTCGTGCGCCGAGCAGACGCTACGATGGCATTTGGACGAGGGGCGTTAATGTCATATGTGGAAAACAATAACGCACGCAGCAGCCGTGAGTTTGACATTTGGTGTCAAATTTGGTACAGGGCAATGTAACAATAATTATAATTTTTTATTGAGAGAAGATGGTATAAAGTTAAAGTAAAGGAGAGTGACAGGCGGCGGTTATTATGGAAATATAAAATGACAGAGCCCATTAGTGAATAATACTTTTCCAGGCGATGGAAGAGGTCGAGTGTATGACATGTCATTACACTCAGTCTTTCAGGAGTTTCATCTTCTTTTATGTAAGTTTTTTTAAAGATCCAGCTGACATGTTAAGACATCTCTGCATCAGTGTTGTTGCTTACATGATGGGGCTGTTCTAAATTATCTGTAACAGCTATGTTGCACCGGGGATGAGGCTTGTAATCCCATTTAAAGCCTCTGTCTAACCTTCGTCTTGGGTGAGGAGGACCTTTCCCTTGGAACTGAGCTGACCCCTGAGTGATCTGACACTGCTTATCCAGTCACTTCCAGCAGCCACTCGCGCTGCACAATGGCTGTGAAGACACATGTCATCATTCTTAAAATACTCAACAATGTTGATCACATTGTTTCCTACTGTTTCTCTAACCTTCCCTGAAGTTTTCTTGAGCCCACAAAAAAGCCCCCAAAAAAAATCTTCCTCAGATTCATTGCGGAAGGAAAAGGGATAAATAGATGTACTGTATGAGTGGAGATGCTGTCATTGTTTAATGGTATGCACAGGGCGGATATTATGTCTGAAATAGTGTCTGGGCGTAGACCCTTTTTGTCAGCACCTTTCACTCCCTTATTGGAGATGAAATAGCAAATTGAGAACTGTCCCTGCTCCTGTGACAGTACAGGCTGCTTCACAGACCTGCTTGCCCTTTACTGCACCTCTCTGCTCTGCTACAAGTTGAAATGTTGTCATTCTTTTCGGGTGAAAAGACTTGGGAAGAGACAGTGTGTTTAAGAAAAGGCCTATCTTTGCCGACCGGCTTGTGTTTAGGCCTTGACAGTTTTTGTTGTAAGTTATTTTAATATTCATAAGACCTGTTTCTTATTTTTGGAAATAATCTCTATGGTCAGGTTGTGTTTGGTATGATAAAGTTATTTTTCATTAATTATTCAGGTAAATATTGTTTTTACTGTCATTTAAATATCAGTTTTTATAAAATACAAGTATTATTTATCCTTAATACTTCATGTCAAGATAAATAGATAAATTCACGTATTATGGATGGGTGTTTTATTTTGTAGTCAGTATGAGTTAACATACAAATACATACGTATTTTGACAATTTCTTCTGCTGTAACATTCTGAGCAGTGGAGCTCAAAAACTGTTCTCGGGAGCCACTGTGTAGCGGACGCCGTTGATCTTGTATGAGTTGCTTTCCCACCTGTGCCCGTGTCGGCGTTGCAAAGGGGGGCCGCGGGGCATGACTGAGCGCGGTGATACACACAGATCTCTCTGCTGGAAATGAAGGCAAAGGGAGGGATGAGAGAGACAGGAGGGAGGGAGACGGATAGAGAGAGACAGAGACCAGGGCATCTAAAGGGATGGCCTCTAAACTGTCCTCTTTTTTACCAGGCTGTCAGTCAGTCAGTCAGCGACTCAGTTCACCGTGGAGGAGACCCACTCGACTGAAGCCGCCGCGTTGTCAGCCCGACACACAGTGAATTATTTGCATGTTGACATGTACACAATCAGATTTTTTTCTTTTTGAAGAAAGGACCAAAAAGCAGTGTAAAAGAAATCTCACACTTGTTTAACAAATGCGCATAAAGAAGGCAGCACATGAGCCGACAACCCAGAAAATCGCAGAAACACACAAACCCGCGGTGAAGTGGTTGCACAAATTACATAATCTCGCAGTTCAGAAAATACATGTGTGTAATCAATTGGACAACACATAATTCAGACACAAAGAAGTGATCCTGTACCCTGTGATACATGCAGTCCACAGTCAAACAGGCAGCCTGACTGTGGTTAGTTGATCCCCATCTCATGTAATTATAGGGGAGAGGGCTCCAGCTGTACAGGCTGTGAGGCCAGGGCTCCCAGTCCACTGGGATCAGGGCGGTGGTGGGCAGGCCAGATCAGGCTGGGTCTGCTCATCAGCTAGCCATTAATTGATATGTGCAGTCATTGTGAAAGCAGCAACCCCCAAACAGACACACACACACACACACAACCCACCTCCCACCCATTTGTGTTGGTTCCCATTCTGGTTCTGATCTGCAGCCGTGCACGACGGCTGGGTATACATGTATTCCAGTATGTTAGTGTATATGAGTGTGTGTGCGTGTGTGTCGGTGTGTGTGTGTGTGTATGTGTGTGTCCTGTCGGAGGCAGAGAACGTGCTGAGGGGGCTGTAACACACAGGCGTTAGTCTGGCTTGATCCTTGTAGCTCCATGACCTTGATCTCCAGGGTTCAAGCCGGAGAGGGGAAGATACTGGCGAGCCGTGCTTGCCGTGTGAGGCTGATATGACAAGCGCGCACACACACACATATAAAGCATTGGATAAAATGTGGGATGCAAAGTCTAGAAGAGACTGGCCTTACGGCAAAACTTCACAAAGATTACACACTTTTCACAGAAATCTCAAACCATTTGTTTGAATTTCATAAAGAAGATTTGATTTAGTCCTCTGTGGTGATAAATTGAAGGGGGCACAAAGGATTTCAGACTTTCATGAAGTTAGTGTCCAGACATTTTCTCATTATTATGCCTTTTTAGGACCCAATAATGAGCCTTTTTTTGATCTGTATTGCAATACAGATGAATGTATTTCTCCATCTTTTGCATCAAGTGTTGATGTCCACAGAAAAGTGTTTTGCTAAATTTATGCTTAATGCAAATATTAGTTTAACACCGTTTTTATTCAATTGCATCAAATTTGAATGAGGGGTGTCTGGTGGTCTGGTGGTTAAGACACATATTACAAAACCGCAACGCTCGGCTCAATTTCCGGCCGAGGGACCCTTGTTACATGTCATACCCCTCCTCCCTCTGCCCTTGTTTCCTGTGTGTCTCTCTCTCTAGATCAAATAAAAAGAACATGGCAAAAAAAAAAGGAAAGAAATAAAACAACCTCAAATAATTGAAATAAATGTTAGGAAAAGAAGTAAACTCTAGGTAAAATAATATATACAAGGTGCTGTATATCTGACTCAGTTATTGATGTTAAAAGCAAGGGGAAATATGCAGTGAAAAGGAATAGGTTATCAATTAGAATCTAGCTGTGTGAATGAGCAGCTTTATTGAATCAATCCTTAAATGAGAGTTTATGTACAATTCTCCTGTTGTGTGCTTGCATTGCCGTGTTGCGCTATGAAGATGTCTCACTCTGTGCTTAGGGATATAAGCGTATACAGGATATTTTTTCCCTGATATGTTCTTTTGCGATGAGAGCTTGATAAACATTGGCGAAGGTGGTTGGGGGATGGAGGGTTGGAGGGTTGGAGAAATAGAGGGGCGGATTGGTTGTGGGGGTAATCACGGACGTCAGTTTGATCTAAGAATAAAGAGTGTGGGGCAGATGAGGCTCTGACAGATAGGCTTGACTCAGTCCTCGCATGCCGGGGTGCCATCACAAAGAGCGTCTGCCTGTCTGGGCAGCCGTAGGAATCATGGTTTGGGGGTGAGGACGAGGAAGTTTGGACGATAAGGGAGGAAGGGACGAGGTGGTCTCAGAGGGAGAGGAGGTGGGCATGGAAGTTGGTGCATGGAGCATTTCTATCTTATTTCTCTTTTTTTTACCAAACCTTCCTTCGCTGTCACAGTCTGTGTTGTAGGTTTTAGAAGCAGGAACCCAGGTTTTCCAGGGCAAGTTTAACTGCTCAGCCTTGAGAAAGTCCAGCATCAAGTCAGCATTATAGCTTTGCCCTTTTTCTTTCTCCGCCTGTGTAATCTGTTGGCGCTCACATCAACAACACCAACAAGGAATGTGTTCTGAAACACCTTATCCTCGCAACCCGTGATATTCCTCCTTTGTTTCCCCCCGACTTCCCCGCTGATCCCTCACATTAAGGCGTTATTGAGTTTAGCTTGACTTTATTTTTTTATTTTATATTTTTTATTTTTTTCGTCAAAGTTGGTTAGCATTTTGGATCTAAGGATGCATCATGCAATGTCATGACCATTTTCCCTTTTGATGTGTCAAATGGCGCTGTGTTTTCAGCCATGTCATTTCCGCAGACAGCAAACAGCTTAACACAAACAGGCAAGCACACATCAATCAGAGGTCCTGAAGCAGAGAATTGTTACTGCTTAGCATTCAGCCACGCTCAGCTAAGACTGTGGTAAATACCTCCAGTGTTCATGAGATGGAAGGTTATGTGTGTGTGTGTGTGTGTGTGTGTGTGTGTGGCAGGTTATGTCTATTACCCACTTCACATACCATCACCGACTGCATCCTACATGTCATGTCTGCTCTTTAGCCGCCTCTACCTCTCGGATGTGACCTCTGTTAAAGTCCCAGACCTCTGCTAATGAGCACGCCAAAGTAGCACAAGGTAAAGGGAGAGGAAAAGAGGGAAGCAGTGGAGGAAAGGAGGGAGAAAAGGGAGGGCATGACGGTGCGGGAGAGAACTCCTGCACCTTTAATTATGATCAAGAGGTTTTCACCAAAGGACGGAGGCGTTGCAGTTCTGTTGCACTCGTAAATCTGGCCCCGGATGCCGTATATTGTGTCGAACGATTACTGTACACCATTATAGTGCATATTCAACTGCCTCTCCAGCACCTGATTTGCATAATTGGATCTTTAATGAAACTTGCCTTGTGGAACAAAAAATACAAAAAGAGAGATGAAAAAAGTGGTTTGGCATGAGGGCGGGGGGCGAGAGAGGGAAAATAACATGATATAGATGAATGACCCCTCAAATATTTATTGGACTGTTTTTTAAAAGAGTTTTAAAGATCTGTGAAAAGTGGAAGGCATACTGAGAGTTTAAGGAAGACAGTGAGATTTAGAAAAATAATAATAAGGGGGGGGAAAGTGACCTGGTCTGGCCCAGTCGCTCACACGTCAGCGGCAGTGCTACAAATAGGATGAGAAGTGACTGTGAAAGCTGTACATTCCCCGCCAGGTCTCGCGGGTTAAGACTACAATAGCGGGATATTCTCTAGCCCGGGGGGATTTTCAGCTCCTCTTCTGTCGACAGTCATTGCACCAACTTGTTACTCAGGGAAGATCGCACGTTTGTAGAGGAGCCGATTCCGCGCTGGCCGGGTGGAATTCCTCCTTTGCTAATATTTTGACAATGCCCTAATCAGGAGCCATCAGATTTTTATTCTCCATTTTTTGTGTGTGGATGTAGAGGGATTTCGTAGCGCCTTCTTAAAGTTATTAATCTCTTTTTACATGTATGTTTATTTTCATAAGCATTAGGAACTTGTTCATTTTCAAGTAATCATTTTTCAGATTTTTTAATAGTCTAATTGTATTTGTGTGTTTGCCTAAAAGGTACAGATCTCTTTCCATGCCCCTTGTTTGTGGCTGTGGCGCGACATCAGTCTAATTGCTTAATTAAATTCCAAGGTGTCCTATTTCCCTCGGCCTTCAAGAGGTGAAGGTTAAAATCCTCCTAGTGCCACTTTCACGCCAACGTGAGGGCCATGGATAATAGGAGGTTATTTGTCCTGTCTTGCTGAAGGATCTATTGCTTACAGCTGTCAATGAGAGATTGAAAAAAATTGAAAAAAAACTAAATTTTTTAATAAACGTGTTATGAGAGAGACTATGAGTTAGCTCTCTCATTTCTGCTGTGAGTGCCCCTTCATTGAAAAGTGCAACAGGCAGTTGTTAATCGAGTGTTAATGTTAAAAAACAACCAAGCACATTAAAGCGATTGTGTGCATTTAGCTGCCTGCAAGCAGTGGTTTCTCTGTGTGTGGATGTGTGTGTGTTTTTCCACTCTACATCCGTGGGAGTGGATCATGTGTCAAAGCGGTTTACAGGTGGCCTGCAGGGCAGCAGCTCTACAGAGAGGTGGAGGAAAGGCAGGCAAGGTTCAAGTACCTCAGAGGCTCTGACGGCGCTGAACTGAGCAATCCCAGCATCTGAGAGGACCCTTCAAAAGCCTCCTTATCGCACTCCTCATTCCACCATTTCACTCTTTTCTTTTTTTTCTGTCTCTCTGCCGTAGCCTGTCATCTCTCCATCCTCTCTCCCACTCCTATCTCTCATTTTGCCTATCATTTAATTTGTATTTATCCATTCCCCCCTCCCTTCTCATCTATATCATGTATTCCATCCAGAATTCTTTCTAATAGCTGAGTTGTTGCTGAAAATGACAATAAGTTACCTTTCAGTTGTTTCATACCACACCCAGTGAGCAGTGATTTACTTTGTCTCGAATCAACCCAAAATCACTCAAGACTTTAAAAAGAAATATTGAATCTAGACATATCTTTTTAAAAGCAAGTTTAAAAGACGCACACACTTTTCTGCCATTTCCATGAAACACTTGCTGAACTGTATCAGGAGAAAACATAAATCCGATGTTAAGCAGGACTTCTTTTTGCACAATCATAGCAGTGTCTCCACCTTAGATAATGAAATGACCCCCCTTTCAATTCAATGTTTTTTGTATAACACCAAATCACAGTATACATTATCGGTTTATTACATTATGACACTTGTAGATAGAACCCCAACAGTTCCCATCATGAGGAAGCATTTGGCAACATTGGAAAAGGAAAAAGTCATTTTTATTCAAGTGCTGCACCAAACAGAGACACGCTGCTCATGATACATAGGTTCCACAGGTCTTGACCTTTTATTTAAGATCGAACAATCAAGTTTTAGCGTCACATAATGTTATGAGTACTGTTTATTCAGTCGGACTCATCAGGGATATATTGTGGTTCTTCTTAATTGGTTGAATTTAAAAATACTCAGCACCTAATAGCTTACAAAGTAACATATCCACGGAACGGTAGATCCGGAGAGGAAAGAGATAAATATACAGTAGGCAGAGTGATGACAGGACGGAGTATAGAGAGAAATGCAGGGAGCAGAGGTAGAGAGGGAGCGAGGCAGCGGCACAGGGAGAAAGGAGGGATGATGTACTTAACGGTATCTGTAGGCTTCCTTCTGAACAAGCTGCTGCCACAGATCCTGGGAGCCTGCGTTGATAAATTCAGTTTGATAAAAGTCACTGAAATGCCGGCCTGTCTGCACACCTCTATTAAGCGCTGGTACATTTGTCACAGCCAGTGGAAGTCAACCAAAGGGTTTTAATGTCATATCAGGCTGAATTAAAGAATCAATCGAAAGCCCTGAAAGGTTTAGGTTTTTATTTCAAGTGACAGGAGTGGTGTTACAGCTGTGGCTGGCTCTACAGATTACTGGGCTGCAGTTGATCAAGGCAGTCATTTTACGTTTTTTTCATTTGGCTATTGGGAATTTTGTGATTATTTTAGCCTTGATGCTCATTTTGTATCTGATGACTTTGAGTGAGGGAGGGGTGCGTTTGTGTGTGTGTGTGTGTTTGTGTGTTTGTATGTGTGTTGGGGTGGTGGGTGAGCTCTTGTCATGCCTGACATTACTTTTCTAAATTATTTTTCTTTTTTTAATCAAGAGAAATGAGATCTATATGCATCAATCATCAACCTTCCTTAATAAACAGTAGGAAACTGAGCAAGGCTGCATTTTAAAACACACAACTTTCCCCCTGAGAAGCCCCCTTAATAGCACATTACTGTTCTGCATTTATGCAAAAGTAAATAAGTAAACCCAAAAGGCAAATGAGCATTCCAGGCGTTTAAACACACAGCCTTCTGTAAACGCCTGCTGCAGCCACGACTGCATCAACTGAGGCGTAGCAGCCAGGAGACACAAAGTATGGGGTGCTACTGTGCTTTATGTATTTTGTTTTTATGTACATAAATATCATCTTGTTTATTTTTGCTCTAATTTGATGACAGAATTTCCCGAAACTAGTTATTTTTCTTTCTTAATATGTGGTTCAGCATTAAAATGCATGAAGCGGAAAGTCAGGCAAGTTTAGAGAGTATGTTCAAATGGTTTCGGTGAGGAGAGGGCCTTAAGTTAAGACAGTGATCACTAAATAACTCCACATGTATTTAGTTTTGACAAAGCGGACATTAAGCTCCTACTAGCTACAGTCCTTTACTCCTCCTGAACCTAAACCAACCATCAGTTGCTGATGAAACCAGTTATGGCTTTTATCTTCCCTCTCTTCCTTGCTTTGCCTTTTTCCATCCACAGATACACACACAAACTCACACACACAAATGCAAACACTCACAAACAATCAGTGGATCCCACCTGGTGTTTTATTTAATCAAGTAAAATACACATTTTACCCGCACACATGTGTGAATGCATGTTTGTGTATGTGTATTTGCTTGCCAAGAGCTGTCAGTCTTTCATGAACTACGTTAAAAAGTGTTGTTCAAGGTGGGAGCTAAATACTTTTCATCTATTATTTATCTGCGTTATTACCGGGGTTGAATTTAAAAAGAGAGCTCTCTGACGTGGGAGAATTCCCCCGGCGCCTGGCTCTTTCCTTTAATACCTCTTTTTAAGTCTTAAGATGAGTTCCCACCCATGCTGAAAAGAAACCTTTTACAGATCTCCCGCAATTTGACAGCTTTCTTAAATCATGTTTTTTTTATTATTTTGAAATGGCCCACCTCATCATCTTCTCCCTCTACAGCCCAAACCGCCTCCTCCACCTCCTCCTCGTCTTCCTCTTTTGTTTTTATCCTCGTCTTTGTTGTTATTATTATTATTCTTGATCGTGAGCTGCAGTTGTTTTCTTCATCTCAGAACTGCATTTTATCTCTTTTGTTGTGTCATTCACACCAATCGCAGTAATGGGGAGAGAGTTAAGTGGAAGTGCTGGGGCCCGGGCCCTTGTTCGGCTTGTCTGTCGGCTGCTTTGGTAAACAGAACTGTCAGATCTGCAGAGAGGGAAAATGAGAGACAGAGAGAGAGAGAGGGGAGAGAGAGAGGGGAGAGAGAGAGAGAAAGAGAGAGAGAGAGAGAGAGAGAGAGAGAGAGAGAGAGAGAGAGAGAGAGAGAGAGAGAGAGAGAGAGAGAGAGAGAGAGGGAATAAACATTTGAGGTTTTTCATCCATGTTGTGGTTGATGACACTGATAGGCTCCAAGGGTGGGAGTGAGAGTTCACACTTGAAGATGTTTGTCCTAAAAACCATGGGGGTCATCTTGAACAAATTCACTCTTTCTAATCTTCTGCCACTCTGTTGCACCCAGTAAAGGATGGTTTTAGGTTATAGTAAACTGTAAGTCACCCAATGATATGCTGGGTGCTTGGGATGGGGTCCCTTCGTTAACGGAATCAGACAAGCGAATGATCACGAGCATTAAGACAAGATATTTAAACAAACCTACAGAGCTGAGTGGCATGGACATTGGAAATAAAGTATGTTATTACTGTCTTTTGATAATAATTTTAGCCATGCAGTGAGGACAGTGCTGCTTGGATCCCTGAAATTTGTTTGCTGAGGAAAATCACATCATAACTGAAAAAAAGGCCAAAACTTTAGAACCGAGCTCTAGGTTGTGATAATCCAGAGTCGTCCTTTTAACCAAAAGAAACCAACCGCCTCTACACTTCACCCTGCCTAGGACACTCCTGATCAGAACTTACTGTGCCATAGGACTTCCTTCAATACTGTGTTTACTGTATGTCCTCATACTACCCACTCACCAACAGGACAATCTAATAGCTGGCCTGCTACGGATTAGGGGTCAGAGAGGTTTGCTCCACAAATTGTAGTTCATTTCTCTGCCTCTCCCTCGACGTATCGTAGTCTTTCTGATTGCCGATCAGCCCCTGAGGGCTCTGAGCCGCTCCTGCTTGATCCCTGTGATTACAGTAAACGGCCCCAAACCCCTCTGCTCACCATAGAGCAGGGATAATTTTTGGGATTGATACGATGGACTGAGGAGGACGAAGTGTACAGAAGACGAACAGTGATGGCAAGGAGAAGGGAATTGACTAACAGAAGCCAGAGAGGACAGAGTAAAACTCCAGACCTAAGTGGTTGGTTTGACGGTTGGTCAGTGTGGAAGCCAATGGGGGACAGGATCCTGTAGAGATGTCAAAGCAGGTTTGAATCATATTTCATTTATGATAAAAACACTTTAAATCACTTCAGCCTCCTAGTGGTAATTTTAAGTTGGGCATTTGAAGATTTTTGGACCTTCTCTATCCCATTTAGGGTTTACGAATGTGTTCAAAAAATAAATCATCCTTCATGCCAACAAGCACAACAATTTCAAGGCAAGGAATGCAGTTGCTTATTGTTAAATATTAAATAGATTGTAACTGAAAACTGAACGCTGTTTTGGCAATGATGCTCTCTAAAAATGATGTGACGTGGTGGTACACTCAAGAGCTCTTTTCAGACTTAATTGGCTCAGGGGAATGAGGGTCTCCACTACCGGATGGATCACATCTCTAGGCAGTGTATTTAGCAGACACGTGTCTGTGTGACCTGTAATGTAAGCCCTCAGGTGCTGATTCCCCTACGTGGTGTCTGCCTGTCAGAAGCATGCTTTCACTTGGTTCACTCTCTCTGGGACTCAGTAGTCTGCACCAGTACCTGTCGAGTGTGTGTGTTCGGTGTGTGTGTGTGTGTGTGTCTGTGTTTTGAGGCGGGTAGGGGGAATTTGATCCAGCCGTGGCTCATGTTTGTGCGGAGCCCGGCGGAGGTCAGTCTCCTCTTCAACGCCCCTTTTTCATCCAATTTCTGTGGCTGCGGGCGGCCGCTCGCCGCGCTTTTGTTGCCGGAGGTAATCTGTGAAATGATCTTAATTATGGAGGTTCGGCCTGTTCTTTCCCCCCACCTCTTCCTTCTCCCTCTCTCACTCTCTTTTTCATTCTTCCTTCTCTATCTCTCTCTTCCTCTCTGTACATGCTTTTAATCAAACAGTGTAGTTAGCTCGTAATGAGGGCGAGGAGAGCACGTGTGCCGCTGCTTACACATGCTGCGAGGCTTCAATGTGGAGGAGAAGGAGGATGCTGAGGGAAGTTACGAAGGGTGGGATGGGTGAAATGACAAATGAACAATTGAAAGAAAATTAGATAGCAGGCTATAAATCACAAATTTATTTTGAATCCTGCCATAACCAAAACTGAGTGGTATGGAAAGTAGGGTTTCATTTCTCGTATCAAAAATCTGTTTCTAAAATATCGATATTTTTAATAAAGACTGTATGATAAGCATGTAGTTGCTATAAATTAGTTGTCATATCGTGGTGCAAAAGGTCTAAAAGCTTCATTTAAATAAGTAACATACACTAACTATTGCAGAGAAAGTGTTTCATTTTTCCTCTCTATTTTTATTCATATAATGTGACTTTTATTTTTAGATAAATCGCTGTGTGTTTATTCTCAGTGCACATTTCAAAGTATATCAGCTGAGCATATTTGTAAAAAGACAAAAAAAAAGTTGGTGTATTCCTTTGAGAAGCGGTGAGAGAGGTTATGAAGGAGGAAGGGGAAGTTGTTGAGAGGGTGGGAGGTGGAGAAGGGTTGGGGGGCAGTGGGGGTTAGGGAGTTAGCTGGGATCCATTACACATAAACAGCCTAGGCATTGATGAGATGATCCAACCAAGATTAGGCCGACAATCCTGATGGACACTGAAAAGGTGACCACACGGGGAGGAGTGTGTGTGTGTGTATGTGTGTGTGTGTGTATAGCTTCTAGCACAATAGCATATGCCATATGGCCTCATTATGATAGCACCCGCTTCCCCCATCTCCCCCTCCTCCTCCCCCCTACTCCGGGTGCCGCCGCAGCCACTCTTTAAGGTTTGCGCTTTGAGCAATTTCCAGGTCACGGCAAGGCCAAAGGGCAGCAGCCAGGGCATGAACGCCAATTACGTCACTTTGAGACTGACTTGTTCTTCATGTGTAAAATATGTTATGATGTCATTTAGATGGTTTGATAGTGCAGACTTGCCTTGCAAATTGTCCAAAGGGTTGTATTGGAATCAAATGAGAATAGAATTAAGGATTTTGATAGTTTTTTGTCCTCATGGACAGAGGCTATAATTAATGTTCATACAATAAAATTAAGAAGCAAAAAAATTGATTGTCAATAATCAAGGAATTTATCAGGTGAAAATTGGTTTTGGCTCTTAAATTTGACAATTTATTGCCTTTGTCCTTTTTAGATCATTATAAATTACATTTCTTTAGGCTTGGAACCGTCAATCCGAAACAGTCGATCAAAGATCATCCCCGGCCCTCAGACATTTTTGGGGGCGTTTTTTACTTATTTTATATTTAAAGACCAAAAGGTAAGATTATTTGCATCTGGGGAATTTTAAATGTGATGTTTAATATTATAAGACAATTTTCATTAATATGTAAGTATTTGCTCAAGAGTTAACAAGGTGTTTGAACAACTTGGAATCTAAGACATTTTGTTGTGTGAGTGATTTTGGACATTTTATAGCCAAAATAATTAATTAAGTAGGATCCTGTGCATTTATGAGTCGTATAAGAACCATATGCTAGACTTAGTTTCTTTGGAATCACTCCAGGAATCATACAGAGTGGTCGTAAAAAGTGAGGTAGCAAACCAGTCGTGTGAGTAAGTGTGGGCACAGGGAGTTTTTCTCTGTCTGAAATGTTATTTGTTATTTGTATGCAAGTGTGCAAGTGTGTGACTGTGTGTGTGTGTGTGTGTGTGTGTGTGTGTGTGTGTGTGTGTGTGTGTGTGTGTGTGTGCTTTACAGTGAGTCTGCTAATTTCTTCAGGGTCAATGGGAGGGGCTGGGGTTAAATGCTGTGGCAGGGAAGGTCAACAGTGATTAGCTGCCATCTGAACTAATGGCTGGATGCTGAGGAGGAGAACAGACAGGAAGAAGAAGAAGAGGACAAGTAGGGGAGAGGAGTACTTGCCCCCCCCCCCCTTAGTTTCTTCTTCTCCCATTATTCCCTCCTTTTCTTGTGTCCCTATATTATTAAATGTTGCCTCTGTGCTTAAGTAAGGCAAAGCAGATGGCCCTTTTCATAAATCATGCTTATAGGATGATTATAGGCGTCGCCGCCCACCATTCTCCCCTTCACTTACAGAAGTGCTTACAGTTTTCCTCTAGGCCTACTAATCTGCTTGTGTTAAAACAATTAAAAACCACCAGTTAAGATAAAATGTATTCTTTTTAGGATAAAAAGGAGATTCATCAGTTTGAACCCTGAAAGCAGCAAAAAATCCCACAAAGGTGACAAGTCTCGAGAAAAAAAGAAAAGAAGCAAAGATACAGTTCCATCCCCTGCCTCTGCTGTGTCTCTACTCGCTCCTCCAGCCTCTCAGTGTTACCCCCCACTTGTTATGCTCCTGAGCTTGGCACAAAGTTGCTCAGAACAGGATGTTAAATATATAGCACAGGGAGGGAGAAGAAGAGGAAGAGCGATGGGGAAAGAAGTAAAAGGAGGGGTTGCAAGTGCATGCGTGTGTTGGATTATGTCTGTGCCGTTGCACTATTCCTTGATGTATGCACCATGTCAGGCAGTCATTGTCTCCTGGGTAAAGAATGATAGTTCAAATACCTAGCATCTCTCCCTTGGTGCTCCAAATGCTCGCCTTTGAAGTTTTTATAATCCATCTGTCATCTGCGAGCAGGGAGGGTACATGTTCTGTACCACTCAATTACCAAATTCTCTTTTTACCAGCTACAATGTGACAGGAAGCAAATAATATGGGTGACCCTGAAAAAAAAAGAGAGAAGGGGAGGTGGGGTGGGGGGTGGGGTTGTTGTATATAGAAAGAGAAAGAGGGGGAATTGCCTGAAATCCTACGTTCCTGGCTTTCTCACGCACTTGATTGTGTCCCTTCGCTGCCTCTCATAACAGGAGAACAAAGCCTGTTTGTTGTGGGTGGAATGCCTAAAATGCTTCCTACTGTTACAATTATAAAGAATTTGATTGAATGTGTATTGTTTCAAGGGTTTGGTGATTTTGATCTTTCTTTTTCTTTGTTAAGTGCCTGTTATTCTGCTTCCCCACTAGCAATGATAACCAGTCACCTAATCAAATTTCATTTGATATAAACATTCCACTTGTTAAAGGGCAGGTAGATGTTGTCAGTGTTGTGTGAAACAAAAAAAAATAAGTATTTCAATTGTACATTATTCATTACCAGCGTTTATAAATGGATTCTGAATGTCTTTAAGTCAGCAGCTGGATGGAAAGTCTAATGAAGTTTGCTGCACTTCTTGGTGTTAAAATCGTCTCTAATTGGTGAACGCTTTGTTGTGTGTCGCTTTAAAGCTGTGCTGAGGCGACCAGAAGAAAAACTTCTGATAACTATCTGAACAATAACAACAGCAGCAGCTGCAAATCATCGGCTCTGAAAAATATTTCATTTACATACACCACAGGCCCCTTTTAAGGCGTCTACCTTTTTAATTCTCCCTCATATTTAACACTCAATATAAAACAATAAAAGCCTCAGATCTCTGTGTCTGTATCCTCGTTTACATCAACCCCCCCACCAGCCCTCCACTCCTCAGCCCCCCATCTGAAAGCATCCTCACTGGGAAGAAGATGAAAAGATTGTTTTGAGAAACTCAAAAGGAAATATGACATTCTTTGGTTGCTTCTGAAACTTCCAATATTTTGCAGTAATTGCTTCATACACGTTATATATCTTCATTTGGGGGTATGGTGGAGATGAAGAACACGTCGGCTTCTTTCTTCCTGAATAAAAGGCAGCAAAACCCATCTGGTTGGGTGATCCACGGCTGGCCCTCTCGCGCTCATCGCTGAAATAATACTCCCTCTAATGACTCCCACATATTCTGAAATCTCCCTTTTGAAATTGGTCCTGGCAGATTATTTGCAGGTACTTGAGTTGCATCTGTTTGCAATTTTGCAAATGTGGAAGACTTTAAGGCTGGGCAGGGGCGGGTAGCGGGGAAGAGGCTATTTTAATCCCTGGGATAACACCGGCTGTCAGTGTGAATGGGCTTGGGCAGCGGCCTGCACCTCAACCCAGATTTTGATTTGTTTTTACCCTGGTGACATGATAAGTTTCTCCAAACTGATGCAGTTTTTTTACTCATCCATAATTTGTAGCTGTATATTTTAGGACCAGGAGTGGTTTTACTCTGGGCTGTTTTTTTGTAGTGCAGATGGTGTTTGCAGGTTAGTGTCGGAGCAGGAGGTCATACTGTGCACTGAGAATACAAAACGATCCAATCTGAAGTGTAACTGCTTTAGGTCAAGTCATAACAGATATAATCAGTTTTGAAAAGTAGCTAAGTACTTTAGTAATAGTAGTGAGTTCTTCACTTAAATACGTTTTTTTAGTAATTTGTCCTTCATGGCACTTAAATAAATATCTCACTCCACACTGTATTTAACAGCTCTTGTCATTGATGTCCTACTAAAACATTATATTGGCAACTTTGATGGTAATTTATTTTTCAGAATTTGCAAGTAATTCTCCGAGGGCTCCGTTATGTCTACACATGAAAACTTGACATTATGGAAATATGTAACTTTATTAGTAGGCAACCAAATTATAGGCACATAATCATTTGGTTATTTGCAAAAGTAATCGTTGAAGGTGAATAACTTTCTCATTGGTGATTTATTTGGCTGCAAGTTATATTTGAAAATGTAAGTATATTCTGCATTGAATTATGATTTGTGTCTGAAAAAGTTCAACTACCTGCTAAGAAATGTTTAAAGTGACATCTACGCCTCCTCCCTCATTGAAAAATCCAGGAGCCCTGAATATGCTAATATGCTATTCTCAATGCAGGCTTCAGGTTTTCCACCTCACACTTTACACTGTGAGTTTCCTGTTGCACAGGGATTAGCTCCCAGATGATCTGTGATGTCACAAATCTTGCTCCCGTGCTTTTAGGTGAGCACAGAGAAATGTTCCACTTGTTTAGGAGTTGGAAGAAACGCTGTCATTCTGTGCAGTGACAGAACATCCAGGAGAGGTAACACTGTCCAACACATGTTTGAGTGGAGGGAGCCTTTAAGAACATCTCACAGATAATGATCACTTTACTCGAGTAACGTTTTGAAAACAGGACTTTAACTTGTGACAGATTCAATTCTACAGTGTGGTATTGCCACTTTATTTAAGAATAGGATACAGATAATTCATCAACCACTGCAGATTAGTCGGGTGCGTTGTGCATATTTCTTATGTAGATGGCAGATAACGTGGCTCAGAAACCTCAGGAGTTTGTCAGGTGTTTATATTGTCCAGTATAAAGTGCAGTGATCAGCAAAGCTAAACTAAAGCTGAAATGATTGTGACTTTAGTCCTTATTATTTCTACCATGTGGTGAGCAGCTGACCGGCTTAAGCCTCCCCCTCTTTTCACCCCCCCCCCCATTTTAAAACTGTAATAAGGTGCCCTATTGTCCTATGGCAGGGGTGCACCGGGGCCACAGCCGAGCCCACCCGGCAGACTGTAATTGCATAGGTGGTTACAATTACATTAATTACATATTTCATCAACAGTGTTTATGCAGCCACACGGTAAATGAAGAAGCCAAACTTTTAACTCTGCCTTTTGTTTTTGCGTTTCCCCACCCCTAACCCCTCTCTCTCTCTCTCTCTCTTCCCTGCTTTTTTTTTTTTTCTTTCTTTCTTTTTTTTTGTGGTTGTTTTAATAGGAGCGAGGGGAGGGGAGGTGCCAGAGGAGGAATTATGCTGAAAGTGTATGCCTTGCAACTTTTCCCCTCCCTGTTGGAAATGTTTATTTGAACAGTAAGCTCATGATTTGAATATTTGTAATCCATGCTTAAATTTACAGGCCAGATGAACTTTTTGGCACAGAATGGCAACCATAAGTAGGATTTTGAGAAAAGCTTTACAAAATTTTAAGCCATGTGCAAGGCTTATATAATTTAGAAGGGGGGGAAATATGCACAAATAAAACAGGCTCTGTCTTATTTACTTTACATGGGCAGAAAAACTACATCATATGGCGTCTGATGTATATATGTATTAGCTATGTCTTTCTGAAGACAGAATCTAAAGCTAACAATCAGTTGTTTATGAATACTTCAAGGAATAAAATAGCCCCAGAGGCACAGGCACTTGAGTGGTTCTCCTGTGTTGGATGCAAATTAGTGTACTCCATATTGACTTGTGCTGGTGGGTATGCCACCCATCCTGTGGGCTGGAGGGTGGGTGGGTTGCCCCGGTGAGTTGCAGAGGGTGATGGAGAGAGAGAGGTCAGTGAGGCGGGCAGGAGACGAAAAGGAAGGCTTTCTTAAATGATGCTAATCAGTCCGGAGGGGCCTGGCCCTCTCTCCCTCATCAGCCTGCTGTAATTCAGATGTGCTGAGAACCTGGAATTAAACGTGTCACTGTGAGCACTTTTGTGCATGTGTTTGTCTGCCTCTGTTTGCCTGGTATCCACTTGTATTTGTGTGTGTGCATGTGTGTTTAGGTGCGTGCATGGGGTGTTTAGGGGTTAAGTAGAACCAAATTAGTCGATGGGAGAACTAACATCAGCAGTAGCTTTCTGTGTGGCTACTTCTTGGTGAATGTCAAGATGATTTAGCTGCTCTTCTGCTCGCCGTCTGTCTCTGAGCACTGGCCCTCCAATCACTGCTCTGGGCTGTCTGTTATTTGGCCTTCCGTGCAACAAATGAATATTAAATCTGCACTGGGCAACTTCACACACTAGCAAGAGGTTACGGTCTGAAATATGAGGAATGTGAAGCGCTCAAGTTCTGCAAGGTAACATCAGTAAACCGTCTGATTGTGTAGTGTCTGCAGATGGTGGAGGAGCTGTATAGAGAACAGCTTCCTCTGTATTTATTTCCTCAAGTGTGTTCTGAGTTTCATCAGTCAAATCTAAAATATATAGGGATTTTAGCAGCCACTGTTTACAACAAGATGTAATCAAAATGACTTCAATAACTCATTCAGACATCAGTGCGGACTAAGGCTAAACATTTGTTTCTTCTTTGATTCCACCTGACTTTATATTCATAAAACAGATTTACACAGAACAGAGCATTCTACTATTGCAAATAAAGCATGCCATTTTGACAAAAGAAGAACTTTGCCTGATAAAATACAGTCTAAATTGTAGAATTTTGATTTCAGTCAGGAAGAGATAGTGTAAGGAAAGAGTCTTAAGGAAAGGATGAATCTAATGCAGCATTCAATGTCAGTTTTTAATACTTTTAGGCATTATATTATGTCCTTTAATAAAAATTATTAAGATTGAGCGTCCCCGTGTTAGCTGACAACGGTGTCTCTGTCGTCTTTCTTCCCAGCGAATGGTGGATGTGTGTAGTCTTGCTAACATATTGTGTGTGTGTGTGTGTGTGTCGAGAGAAGTGGTGGGGGGTTGCAAGTGTGTGTGAGCACAGGGACGCCAGTTGGGCTAACAGCTGAATCATGGCTCAGCCGCTGCCCCTCGTAGTCCTTGGCAGTTAGCGGTGTGAAAAAGCCTTCTCTTTGAGGGCATTATATAGATTAATGTGCTGTGCCTCAGGCAGACACACACATACACACACGCACACACACCTCGCGAGGGAGGGATCTGACCGTGTATGTGTGTGTGTGTGTGTGTGTGTACAGAGGACTATAGCAGCACAGGATTGTTGAGATTTAAGTTTGTGTACATGTGAACATGTGTGTGCCAATATGTGATTGTGTGCATATGTGTGTGTGTGGATGTGTGAAGGGACAGTTTGAGGAGGTGTCAATAAGGGACTAAGCGAAGGTATGTGTGTGAGAGAGAGAGAGAAAGTCAAAGAGAGAAAAGACATTCAAATGTGTTCTTGGTGAAATTTTCAATGATTGCGAAGTTCACAGATATTAGACTGTATTCTCACTTTATCCTTCACTAACTTCACATTGGGCTGAATGTGTTGTCAAAATGTGTAACTTTGACACAGGAGGCCTCTGTTCCTTTCTTGTTTTAAAACCAATAGTCCCCATTGTTTCTGTGAGCCACGTTAGTTCCACAGCTGTATGCATGTGTTTATTATTCTAACCATGAGGATGGACATCCTCTATCCTTGACTAAGAAAGTAATTACTGGATCCAAACCATGACCTTTCCCTAAAACTAACCAAATTGTTTGTGTGCCGAACCCAAATCAAAACTCCTGTACACCAACTACCATTTTTAGAGGTTTTAGGACTTCCCCTCACTGCCTCTGTAGGAGAACCTACGCTGGCCTCCAGTTAAAGTAAAAATGAGAAAGGCTCCCTCTATAGCCAGTGTTTGGCTTGTCCCTTCTGGGCTACTGTAGAAACATGGTGATACAACGGCAGACTCCATGAAAGAAGACCACCTCCACTGTTCAAAAAAATAAATATGGGAACACTTAAATCACTCATCTGATCTTGATGAACGGAAATCTTGATTGATGTACGGTCAATGGAAACCAAAATCATCAATTCAGTAAGGGCTGGAATAAAAACCAAACCAAAATCAAAGTTAAAAGATTATATCACAGGCTGAACCAACTTGCCTGAACTTATCATGGCAACTCTTGTGAATCAGTAGTGTGTATGGCCCTGTGTGCATATATGTACTCCTGACAACGTCTGAGCATTATGCTCCTGATAAGGCAGATGGTGTCCTGGGGTTCTCCTCCCATATCAGGGCATCAGTGAGCTCGTTGACAGTCTGTGGCGGGACTTGGCGGCATGGGATGCACCGATAAATAACGCCCCGTAGGTGCTTAATTGGATTTAGGACAGGGCAACGTAAGGGCCAGTAAATGGCACCAATGCCTTTGTCACCCAGGAACTGCCTACACATTGGGCATTGTCCTGCACCTGAACCCAGGGCCCACTGCACCAGCGTTAGATCTGACGATCGCTCTGGGGATTACATCCTGCTAACTAACAGCAGTCATGGTACCGTTGGCCATGCCATGGTGGTCCTTATGACCCCCAAAGGATATGTCTCCCTAGACCATCACTGACCAACTGCCAAACCGGTAATGTTGAATGATGTTACAGGCAGCATAACGTTCACCACAGCGTCTCCTGACTCTTTCACGTCTGACACATGTACTCATTGTGAACCTACTCTCATCTGTGAAAAGAATGGGGTGCCAGTGGCTGACATGCCAGTTTTGGTTTTCTCAGGCAAATGCCAATCGAGCTGCACTGTGCTGGGAGCACGGGTCCCACTAGAGGACGTCGGGCCCTCATGCCACCCTCAGGGAATCTGTTTCTGACAGTTTGGTCAGAAACATGGACACCAGGAACCTGCTAGAGGTAATTTTGTATGGCTCTGGCAATCTACTGGCCTCGCATAAAGCAGCCGATACCAGTCCTGCTGCTCGGTTGATGCCCTTCTACAGCCCTGCCCAGCTCTCCTTACGTAACGGCCAGTCTTGTGGTATCTCTTCCATGCTCGTGAGACTGTGCTGGGAGACAAAGCAAACCTTCTTCTACACGTATGGATGTGCCATCCTGGAGAAGTTTGGCTACCTTTGCATAGGATAAGGAGAGAGCAGCTGTCTGTCGCAGCCACATGCAAAACTATTCCCTTTTTGGAGTTGTCTTGCTTTTGCCTCTCCATTGCACCTGTTGTCACTTTCATTTGCGCCTCAGCAGGTGAAATTGACACAATCACTTCTACCTCCTAAATGGACAGATTTATATCCCTGAAGTTTAACTGACTTGGTGTTATACTGTGACTATTAAGTGTTCCCTTAATTTTTTGGAGCAGTGTGTAAATGGCTCATTCTAAGGTAATGAAAACAGAATGATACTTGGTTTTTGGATTTCTAATGGAAAACATCATTGTCAATCAATAGATTTCTTTCTACACCTTGTTCCTTTAAGCCTGCTATTTATGAACTACATTTAATCTTAACTGAACACAATGGTCTGTATGGGCATCTGGGGTGTGTCGCTTTCTATCAAGGTATTTTTATCTGAATTAAAAGGGTGTTTATGATTCCTGGGTGACCTGACAGGTGCGTATTGTGTCCCAGAGTCTCACTCTCTCTTCCCCCCGTCTTTCTTTTATCCCACACTCTCTTGTCTCTCAACCAAATTAGCTCTTAGCTTAGCTGTTAAGATCAGGGTGTAGCCGAGCTGATATTCAGTATCACACAAAACACAAATTCCGCAGCTGCTGGACGCAAATGAAAATTGAGCTGAAATTAAAGCAAAAGTCGGTATAAACAGGATATTTAGAATTTTTAATGCTCTCTCTTTTTCTGTTCTTATGATGTTTTGGTTTGAATGGTTGCTCATATTTTTTTAAGGTTTCCCTCTAGTTTATTTCCCCCACTTTACCCCTTATCAGGATTTTAGCACATTCCTTTCAAGATTAGACACATCTGTTGTTTTGTGTATGTGTTTGTTCTGGAAAGTGTGTATATGTGACCATGAGTTTGGCTTTGTGATTTATCTGTACTATAGCTGCACAGTTTTGGGACAAATACATATAGTACATGCACATGAATGTGCACATACGTCCACTATATCTGAATATGCACATGTGGTCCAGCCAGTGGTCTAAATAACCTACTTTTGTCTGACAACGGCATCAAGTCGTAGAGGTGCACATATGCAGAAAGCTATTTGGAAAGGCCTCCTCGTAGCTGTCAGCTTTTATTATGCGCTGAGGTGTCATGTTTGTTAGGAAGCTGAGTGCAGATGGCAGAGTGGAAGAAATGGATCACTAATTTTAACAATGATTAATGAACAGAGATGGAAAATGAATTACATTGGACTATTGGAGGCAAGGAATATTTTCTCTGAAAATGTTAACTTCGGCTGCCAGGCAGCCGGCCGTGTTGTGGGAGTATATTGAGGAGGGGGAGGGAATGTGTATGTGTGTGTATATGTGTATATGTGTGTGTGTGTTTGCTTGTATTGTGTGTGTGTGCGTGCAGTAGGGTGCAATTTTTACCCAACATTTTATGTAGAATCAACACTTCACTGCTCTTGCCTATTACTTTACTGTTCGCCTGCTTAAACATTACCGGCTTTATACACATTGTACCCCCACCACCCCCCACCCCTTTGTGTATTGCACTACCAGTTAAGGTACACACTGTTTAATAAGGTAAACAATAGAAAGGTTAGACTGTCTTAAAATGTTAGCTTTGACTCTACAGTGGGCTTTGATATCAAATCATAGATGTAGCAGATTTGATCAAGTTTCGGTGCTTTTGCTCTTTTGGTATTTCACTCTATAAGCTATCTACTCTTTATCTGCAGTAGCTTGGAAGCTTTTTCATAACTGTTGATCATAAAGTTTCATATTTTTTTTAGAAAAAAATCGCATCGGGTCCAGAACATCAACCTCGGAGAGTTTACGTTGTTTGAATGGACACCGGTGTCTGTATCTGCGTCTCTGCTGAGGTTTGACTGGTGGGTGGTTGGTGCAACATGGTTTAATAGGTAGATGTGAACTATTTTGAATTTAATTAAGGGCCTGATGAGAAAAACGTAATGGGAGAAAACACTGCAACTTCTAGCACCGCTGCGCATTTGCGTACATGTGAGATTGTGTGAGAGAGAGAAATAAAGAGAGATAGAGCGAGGGAGAGCGAGGGAGAAAGCGAGAGAGAGAGAGAGAGCGAGAGAGCGAGAGAGAGAGAGAGAGAGAGAGAGAGAGAGAGAGAGAGAGAGTGAGGGATAGAGAAAGAGAGAGAGAGAGATCTCAGGTTACAGCAGCATATGCTAAGCACTCAAAAACATACACAATGCCTTTGGTGAACAAGGTAGTTGGTATGCCCTTGGGAGCCAATTTAGATTGTGACTTAAGGCAACGTCGTTGCTTTGTATCTCTGTGTGTGTGTGTGTTTGTGTGTGTGTGTGTTCTCTGCATGTGGGTACGAGTCTTACTCTTGACGCTCCATTAAAACAGTAGTGGCGGGTAGATCTGGGTGGCCCTCCTGCAGACCCTCCACATCTGTGCGCCCCCCCCCCCCCCAGCGCAGGACTGAGCCAGCTTCTCAATGCGTAGCTGCCTCTCCACATCCAGAATAGCCTGGAGAATTTAGAGAATCTATTCTCCTTTGCCAGTCTAAATTTCCGTGCGATTTGTGGCACTTTGTCGCGATTTACAGGAAAGTGACCTATTGAATCATGAATCGTGGCTCAAAAGTCAAAGCCAGTCGCTGTCAGTTTGCCTCTGACTCTGTGAGGCTTCAGCTCAAACGCCACTGACCAAGCTACATACTACTTTCAAGGGGAGTGGCAGTTTTTGACTTCACATACTTTCTGTTGGCTTGATTATTTTTCTGGTGTTAAGCGCAGAGGCTTCAAGGCTGGATCAGATAACAACCTCTGCTGTGCTCCATAGGCACCACTCACAGCGTTCTGCTCATGAGAACATTTAACTCATAAACATTGTGCATCCTAGAACTTGTCCAAGTACAAGTCCTTGGTCTTCAGCTGCTGTAACGTCAAATAAAAAAGTAATAATATGAAGAACAGAAATATTAAAAAAAGGATAAAGATTGACAAACACAGGCAATTATAGTTCATATATCTGTTAGATTACTCATGGAGGTGTAAATGACATCTCGTCCTCACTGGAGGTGGTGAGGAGAAATAAAGCTGTGGGGGGTTTGGGGGGGGAAAGGGAAATCAGCACACAACATTTTTAATGGATATTTTTCTTCTGTTGCCAGTGTTGCAAACTTGTCAAGCTTCAAATGCGGATGACTGTGAATTTCCTGGTGTGTGTGCTTTGTTTACAGGCTCTGGTCGTCCCACCTTCTGTGGAGCTGTCGGCGCTCTTCCTGACATCCGGCATTCGTTGGAGAAGCGGCAGTCACGCAGGTACGATCACACCGATTGATCACAGGAAAGGGGAGGATATTAAAGGTGTCTGTCACACTTGCACAGCCTGCGCACACATCTTTTGCTTTCATTTAAATCTGTGTTTATCCGGGGAAAGTCAATTGAGCCTGCACTTGTTAAGCGGTGCTGTTGCTTCTCAGTCACGCTGCCGAGACATGTTGGGAGCTGCCCATTAGAGTCTGTTGGTGGGTCAGTGACTTTTAAAGTTAAAGACAAGAGTTCACGGTAATCACTTCCTCTTTTTCTTCCAGCTGTAAATTCTTTGGGCTTCCATCATACAAAGCATTATTTGATGCTCACAAACTTTCATGGTGGGTGTAGGTTAAATTAATGTCACCATGTTGAACCGAACTTTTTAAATGGCCATTACAAATAGCCAAGCAGTGACATACTTAAATGAATGATAAAGATTCCATCAAGACAATATCCACACCCGACTCTTAAATCCCATCTGGTTTAGCTCTCAACCTTTATACAATTAGAAATTTCAATACCTGTGATCACCTTGTGTCAGCTAAAACACTACATTTTAGTTATATGTCTTCTTCTTGCTCCAAATAATGGAGAACTGTTGAAAATATTAATCTCATATTCATTTAAAATTTAACTTGGAAATTCTCCTGAAACTGACATGATCAGCTCAAGCATTTCTCTAAAAGTTTGTTATTTTAATTGCAAACGTGAATCAGCTTTGTCATTTATCTTGGCCAGTAGAAAACTGGACTTGAATAGATGGGGAAATGCAGTTTTTTTTAGTTTTTGTATGTGTGTGAAAGAGATGCAGAGCATATGTCTACAAGCTTAGTTACCAGAAAACTGCCTTTAAACATATTTACCCCTCCAGAACGACACTTTACACAGGATAACATTATGAAAGTCTGTCCTCTTAAATATGTATATATATATATATATGTATATTATTGTTTTAACTATAAACCATCTTTAACAAATGATCAGCCAACCAAATGAACAATGGTTGGATTTCTGGTGGAATCCAACCATTTGTATATTATAGTAAAAGAGTAAGCGTCCCTAAAGTTACATTATCTAAGGATAATTGTTATGTCCAGTTTACCTAAATAAATACTGGCAAGTTTAGGCATATGTCATTAGATTGGCGTAATCACCCAGCAGCAGAGCTGCTCCAACTTATTGTTTTTTCACTTATTGGATGATGCTAATGGCCTGAAATATTAGCATGCACACTGGAAAGAAACGTAGTAACCCCCCCAAACCCCACCCACACCCACACACACAAACCCGCACAACCACCAGCCACATACACACAGAGAAACACAGCCTGTCAAAAAGCCACAACGGCGTCAGTTCCTCTCTGTGTAGCTCAAGGAGACGATTAGCAAACAGAAGTGACATGGTAAACAGGTGCAAGCCATTATTCCTGGAGCTGGAGGAGCGTGGCCAACCCATCTCTCATAGTGATGGGCTGTTGTATTGTGTGCACTATATGTGTGTCTATGTGTACGTCAGTGAGTGATGGGGGATCATAGGACGAGTACAAGCGAGGGATATGTCTGCTTTGTGAGGTTAGGATGCTTCATCCCACTAATCAGTACGTTGTGATCATCAACATCATCTTGGCCATTGTTGTCGTGCTCACACAACAGGAATTAGACTCAAGTGTCTCTCGTTCTCAGGAATGTCACATTCTGACTGCTTTGCCTTAAATCTATACAGGTCTCTCCAACATCCCTCCTCTTGCTTTCTTTCTCTCTCCAATAATTCCTCATATACCCTCTTACTTATTTGTATTGTTTTAATTTGTAATAGACCATCATCCTGAGAGTTGGCTTCCTGAGAATCACAGAAAGAGACGAGGGGGTCAGGGCGGTTTGAAAAAATCGATTGCTTGTAAAGTGCTAATCAATTAAAACCTTTTCTCTCAAAGCTGGGAAATTCATGTTATAACATTTATTATAATTTTCAGAGCAGCAGGGTTTGAAAATATACAGCACGGCAGCTTTCCTCTGCAGGACAAGCTGAGACAACCAGATCGTCTGAATTTTCACCCTGTATTCACATATGCCTCACTTAAGTGAGAAATTAAGACATATTAAACCACAAATGTTACATTCAGACTAAATTACTTTTTGATCATACAAGTTTTCCAGCTCCACACACCGATATTTTGTTTAATTACTTTAGTAATAATAATAATAATCGTTATATCCTTATATGAGGCTACACTTCTCCAGTCCAACCATGTCTTGTTAATAGTGTGCTGTTTTGGAACACATTTTGCAGGCTGTAGTTTTATTAATCAAATATAGCATGGGTGAGTCATGTCGCTTTGGCTTGTGTCATATCGGAGGTATGTGCCACAGATTTTCCCTCATATTGGAAACAGAGCAAACACATGCTCCCTTTGACGTATTCTCACACCATTTCTCACACAAGGCACTTGCACACAAACTTACAGATGCATACACACACGCAGATGGCTAGTGCAGAAAGAGATTCACAAACAGACCTGCACACACACGGATGAGCCTTTATGGAGACGTGCATAAACCCTTTACATACCAAACCTGCTGCTGAAGAAGGGGGCATGGGCAGTTGCTTCCAATAAATGTGAGTATAGTAGTGTAATGTAAGTACATTTACTGATGCACTCTTCAAGGTTCAATGTATCAATATTTTGAGTGCAGGAAATTCAAGTTGAAAGAAGTATGAAAGAAGTATATATTATGTTTACTGATCTGAATACTTCCAACGCTGAACTATAGAAATAGCAAATCCCTAAACATTAATGTGCATTTAAAAACAGTTTGTGTTGAAAATCTTGACCTTCAAGTAATAGGGAAATGGACACTGTCTTTCTGTCTGCCAGATACTATTAAAATGTTTTTATGCAGTCCACGTAGACTGGATTCTGATTCTATGTAGTGATTCTCTACATTTCCCAGAATTCCTTTTATAAGCCACCAGAGAAAGGTTGTGGACTTTTTACTTTTTCCTCTTTTAAAGGGTGTTAAACGTATGTGACCATCTTATTTGTGAACATCAGGGTGAGTGTCTGATCACAGCTTTTATTCAGAAGCAACTCTTCCTCTTGTTGTATTGTTAACACTATTTTTGCTGCTCACATTGGAGAAAAAACTGTCACCTTCTCTTTCACGAATTATATATGTCACCACTGTCAAAGTATTTAATACTAAACACCGCCAAAACTTGACACAGATTTGTTTTAATGAATATTCCACATAAGGTGCGAGGGTGGCGGGTGGAGAGGGGTCAATATTCCCACAGTTTCCTCCTCAGTGTTGGGTTAAAATTGTCACTGCTGTGTGGTACTCTACCCTGCTGATATAAATACAACATGATTGGCATCACAGCTCTCTCTCTCCCGCTCTGACAGCCTTCATTTGCTGGAGGAGTGGCAGACTTGGTGGGAGTTAATGATTATAATTATTTAGCTTTTTTTTTTACATTGTGGGATAATTATTTAAGAGGTTTGTGTAGTCATTGTTGTAATCAGTAAAGAGAGATTACAGAAAATCTGGATGCCAACAGATGGCACTTGGCTGTTGTCGTGGCTTCATGTTAAACCCAGTGCAGTGCACGCGGAGGCAGACAGGCCACAGTGAGGGGATGATAAAAAAGGGATCAAATTATAAAACAGTTGTTTCTTCATCATAAATCAATTCATGTTATTATTCCATCCTGGAGAAGAGAATGATTCAAACGTAGTTAGGATTGTGTGTGTGTGCTCAACCCCAAACCAGCTATCCACTAACACAGGCATTTTACCAAAGTGGTGGGGTTTTGGGACGCAGTTAGAGTTCGTGGCGGACCTAAAAGAAAGTGTTTAAACACAGCAGACTATTTGACCAGAGAAGCCCAGACCCCGTGACTTTATCTATTAACACCACAGTGCACTGCCATGGTCGTTCACACGCAACCCAATTCACAAAGAAGGTCGGCGTTTGTTAGCTTTGCTCCTCCGGGACACCAGCTGCTTCAACCACCTCCTGGCCTGTGAGCCGATGCCACTCTCACTTTCACGTCCACAGTCGCATATCATTTCAGTTTTTCTAGATCTGTGTCTATTTATGTGTTTCTTGATGAGTGAGAAAGAAACAGATACATACAAAGTGAGGTGAGGGCACTTGCTATCCAGGGTCGGGGAGCAGGGAGGAACACCAAGGCTGCTGGCCTACATTCCTGACTAATTGTATAATAGGAAAATCTCTCCAAATGAGCAAGCAAGCCCCCCTCCCACCACCACCACCAACCACACCCCCCCTACTCACTTAACAACCCCCCCATTCCCACACACACGCACGCCCTTCAAAGCAAATCACAAAAGAGCATTTTGGGAATGATAATAATTTCAAAAAGCGTTGATTATTAATCGCACACACTACCATCCCTGGCAGCAGCAGCTAGTCTGGTTAGCACACACACACACACACACACTCACCTGCAAGACCACAAACAAACATACATTATCTGATAGTGTTGTACCCATGTCAAATTTAAATAAAGTTAAAGGAATGATGTCCAGAGGAAAAACAATTATTTGAAAATTACAAAAAATGTGTAACACATGTAAAAGGCTCTTATTGATTTGTGCTGAGGGGGTGGGAAACATTAAAATAAGACTGGTATAATTAAAAGCAGCGGAGGCCTTAATATCTTCTTCCTGCCACAACATTCAGATTCCACAGCCCCAAAGGAACACAGGCTTTCTCTTATGAATCTGATGTCTCAAGTCTAAACCAAGATAATCTTGTGAGGTCATCATAATAATACTCCACAGGCTGTATTGTACTTATAAAATGAGTCCATTTAGGAAAAACAAACAAAAATAACACAGAACAAATCTAACCTCTCTTATTCTCATAAATAAATATTGTAAAAAATAATATTATGCACAATAGGGGATGACCTACCTGTGTACTGTGTTAGCGCTCATATTTTACTTTTAGCACTGGAGCTCATGGTCAAATTGGATTTCATGATTTATGGTCCCTGCCACGTGCCGTTCATTTCCATGGCTACAGAGGGATGGGCGGGTGGAGATGATTTCTGAGGTCGACAGTGGTGTCTAACAGGATTGCGGGGTGCTGTTAAAACGAAGCCGTTAATTAATGCTATTGATTAGCAAAAAAAAAAGGCAAATGTGATTTGCATACAGCCCAAGTGATCAATGCATTAACCGATTTTTTTCTCCCCCTCTGAAATCTGATTTCCTGAGTTTTCAAAGTGAGAGAGAGTTCTGACTAATGTGGATCGATGGGGCTTTTATCAGACAAGAATACAAAGCATTTTATTAGCCAGTGAAGGGTGAAACATACCAGGACAGTACACACATTTTGAAGTTGGCGTATGTACGTGTGTCTAAGTAACGAAAAAATGACGACCTTAACATATTTGTTAAAACTGATATCACCATTGTCATATTCCCCCCTTTACACAGTGTAAAGTAAACAGAGTGGATATATCTGCCGGCCCAAACAAAAGTTTTCTAAAATTCAATAATGTAAAAATAACATCAATGACAATAACAGGGACATAAAAATCAAAAAAACAAGAGGTGTTAATAAAGCAATATGTTGTTTTTTTCCTCCTCTCCTTCCTTTCCGTCTCTGTCAAGAGCAGCTTATTATAGCGTATTGATTTATAAAGCTTTAAATGTGATCCTCCATGTCGAAGTCAAGGGCAGGGATTGAAAGAGAAAGAGAGAGAAGAAGAGAGGGAGGGAGGGAGGGAGGAAAGGAAAAGAGAGGGGAGAAAAAAGAAAGAAACAATAAAATGAAGGGAAAAGGCGTCTGGAGACGGATAGAGATAGAAAGAGTGCCCACGACATGGGGAAGTGGCAGCAAGGCATTTTCAGAGCCGCTGTGGAACACAAAAGGGTAATTGTTTTAGCCCAGATGTTGCATTCGCACAACAAGCAGGATACAATGTTCCTACTGAGCTGATGAGCCCAATCAGTGAAATGATTAAAAATTGATTTTGTCCCTGTAATTACAGTATGTAAACTACTTAGCCGGGATTGCAAAGGAAGTGATTTTCTAATTACGTATATACTCTGGTGTCTAATGATTGGTTTTTTGAAGTAATGAAGAGAGGGTCCTAACGACTCCACTGTGTTCTGTTGTTGAAGGGAGAAGGCAAGAGAAGGGGTGTGGGGTTGTGTTGGTGGGGCATTGGGGGTGGGGGTGGTTGCACGGGTGAGAGAGAGCATCGTTAGGGCAAGACAGCAGGCTCGGATACAGAAGGGGGATGAAAATTGAATTTTTGCCAGCCACTGCTAGCACGCTAACACGGGGGCCCTGTGTTCGTTTGCATGGGATCTGGAAGCTAAATGGAAGCTGTGACTTCTCATGGGGGTCGCCAGGCCTTAACCAGCCCTGGCAATCTGGACCCTGCAATTAAAACCTCACGGGGGTTAGTGATTCAGGACATTACACATGCACAGGGGAATTAACACTTGTGCAGGCCACAGGCACACAGAAATAAGCATGCAGCTAGATCCTTCTGCTCTGTATATATTTCACCAAGCTTCATATGGAACTTTCTAAGCCACAACTGAAATAAATTCACAACAAAGCAGCAGTTTGACATATGTGACCTTTAATAGATTATGTACAGTGATGATCTTATTTGAATATATTGTTTTTGTGTCTGTTTGAGGCTATATCATTTTAATTGCCCTGGTTATTAGCGAACACTGTAAATGGACTGCATTTATATTGCTCTTTCCCATTCTTAACGACTACTCAGTAAAAGTGCCTTACACATGGGTCACATTCACACACACATTCGTACAGCACTTGTATGTATGTAGCGGTTATTTCTAACATATAGTTCACTTAATGATGACAGTCCGATCAGGGGCATTTTGAGTTTTCATCCTTAGCCACAGCTTATAGGGGAGGCCTGTCCTTGAGACAAAAAGAAAAGAAGGTTGCTGAAATCTGAGATTAGAGTTTGCTTTGCATTTGGAAACCAAGTCAAACAGCAAGGAGATCAAGACTCATAGGTCACAAATTAGTGAGGGCACAGTTCTTTTGAAAACCTCCAGGACTACAGTGAACTCTGCTCTCTGAGGAATGTAAAGCAAATCAAAGAAAAACTGGATCTGGATATTGAGACAACCTTCTGAAATAATAGAAACTGCGGTAGCCAAATGTCCAAATAGTAAATACTTTGTTCACACTGAAGTTTCAATTATCTTTGTCAATGGGGGATAATCAATTTTGATTTTAGTAAAGAGAACTCCAGTATTGAAAGAATCTTTGCCCTGACTGGTTGTGGGACATTGATAAGTTGTGATCGTTGTTGGAATCGAGGATGACCTTTGGCAAATAATAGTTTAAAGGCGGTGAGGGAGCACTGATCAATAATAGTCTAACCTACACATTATGATAAACTTACATTAGTTCACTGGACTGGCTGGACAGTCTGGAATGTTGAGAGCAGACAAGAAATATAACTGGACAGGAACTTTGATATCTTCTCTTCTTCTTTTTGTTAAGAGTTTGAAATTGATTAAATCAGAGCCCTTGACAAATATCTGGAAAGAATATTAATCATTTTAAAATATTTGGACCTTAAACCTTATTTATTATATAGTGAACGTCAATCTGTTATCATGTCTGTATCAGAAATACGGTTTATCAGAGTGTGTGTGACGGTGAGGATGAGTGACAGAGGATGATGTGAAGATAATTTGTCCAAATCCTCAAATTAGTCAACATTTAGCTTGTTTGATTTTCTTATTTTCTAATTTAAACTCACCAATCTTTATACATCAAAAAACATTTTAAGAGCCTCAGTGTTCATGATACAAAATTAATAAATCATCTTAGCCTTAAAATGGTTTTTTCATCCTAATGCTGGTGCACACAAGTGGATAATGGTTGATACATCCTTTTTCCTCTTGTTTTCATCTGTTACCTCCTCTTTTCTCATAAACCTCAACTTGTTGAGGGGTCAAAGATCAAACCTTTTGACCCGAGTAATAAAATAGAATCAACCATTGAGTTTGGCACACAGTGTTATTGTGATGAGGCACAGAGACAACCAAGGAGTCACTCTATCAGGCAGGGAATATAGAGATAAACTTACAGGGTTGCAGAACACATAAAGAGCACATCAATCATACTGCACAGAATGAGTCGCAGCCTCAGCCACGGCTTTGCTCTCCTTCTGTGCTCTTAACATATCAAACAGAGCTGAACATATTTCTCTTATCATCTGTTCAATATTCAATATTTAATTATGACTTTATTCATTTATTTTTTTGAATAATTCTTCTGCAGGAATAAAAGGATGTGAGTTAAGCCTCTGATTATTGGGAGGGAAAGATCTGTGGTTTTTCGTTCCTCTGGAACATTAATAAGTGACAGAAAGCTAGATTAAGAAAGCTGGGATGCAGCTAGAAGGAAAAACGACAAAGCTTTGAAATGCTGCCAGTATCACCAACTGTACTCTTCTGACACAGCTGATTGTAAGAGAAGTCGGCGCAGCCAGCGTATGCCTTTAATAATGCATTTACTTAGGCTATGATCTATCATTTTGTACCTTTTGACATGCAATATTGAAATTTAATATTGCATCAATACAAATGATGTATTGCCAGTCGTCGAGAGAAAGGATCTGGATTGCAAAAAGATCTCTCTGAATGCATTTCACTCCTCTCTCTCTTATGTTTTCCGAAGCTTCTTTGTACTTGGGTAGGATGGAATAAGAGAAACATCTGTCTTACCCCTCCACCCCTTTACTCCCAGCTTTGATATGTGTGTTTCAAAATATGACAAGTCAAAATGCTCAGGGAGAAAGTCTCCTGCTCAAACCAGAGTCAAAAGAGGCTTGGAAAGAGAAAAAAAAAGTGGGGGTCGGGGGGAAATGGAAGTAAGAAGCAGAGGGGAACATGACAGCAGTGGCTGAGGGAGACGTCACGCACTGTAGAGATCTTTGACATGACTCTTTAGTGTGGTGAAATCCCACAGGCGATATCTGGGCTATGAAGGGAGCGTTAGGTGAAGGGAACCAAAGGCTCCTGTTGCACTGTCAGTCTAGGCTGTCTGCTCAGTGAGATAGCGCTGTGCAGGATGATGTCAGTCCCAAGTTGGTTTTTAACATGTCTTGGTTTTTAAGATCTCCGCACCTTACACCTTGCTACAAAGGGAAACACACACAGAGATATATAGATAAAGTAATACATGATAATAATGAAGTGGATTTTTACATATAGTTGATCAAGGACTTCATCAATATTTCCTGTGTTGCCCAATGAAAGAAGCCATCAATGTCGTTCAAGATCAGTCATCACACTGGATACAGTAATTGTTATAACACAACATTTTTATTGACAGTGAGGCAAAATGTATGAATGGGCTGAACTTTGCGAGAGATGCTGTGATCGTGTGGCAGAACTGCAAATAGTTTTCTTATCCTGAGTCATAGTGAAGACGCATATAAAAATGATCCTAAATAACATGTTACATGGCATGCCGCCACTTTAGAGGGCACTTTCAGAAGATGACAACATCTTTATTGGATGTTTGCAAAACCTCCGATTATAGTCAGTTTGTATTTTTTTCACAACAAGGGCCAATTTGACTAAAGTTCTCACTTTGTGCAACACCTGCAGTTTAAGTACAGGTAGGAAAGGGAAATAATATGGTTACGTATATTCACTATTGCAACTAAAACACCAGGTTATGTCAGAGATGGGGTTTCCATCTTGTTATATAAAATGTGCAATACTTTCTGTTGTGGCACTGAACCGTTCGAATTGTTAGGTAAGCAAAAATACCATGCCATGATAACCTTGATCTAGTTTTTCTCCAGTGTTTGAGCCCTATCTATCAGTCCGTCTAGGGCTGATGCTGCTTTGGTGTTGCCTCCTTTACATTGATAGATTTTGCCTTTACGAGGTTCAGTCTTGTAATCTTTTTTTATAAGATCATCCAATGAGAACACACTGTACTTGACAACTGTTCCCTGCACCAATCACCAAGCCGAAGGAAATGTTTGATGTGTTGAGATGATGATGACGCCAGCAATCACAGCTTCATATTCCATTTTCACAGGGCAGTGCTTGACCACGTCTGAGCTCCAGAACACTGTAAAACAAGGTGGAGTAGACCTTAACATAGTATGATAATGATTTACCTGTTGCACCAGTGGGCTTTTTAGTGCAGTATTTCACAGTCGCTTGGTTTGAATTTATCCATTCAGGTGCAATATTGGTTAATGCAAGGGTTTCAATGACAAGCATCAATTAATGTTGTTTTCAGGTCAATTTGATCTCAAATTCAATATATTATTTTGAATATCTTAGGTGTTCCATTTTACAATGTATTACTGCCCAATATTTTGAAGATACCTTTTCAAAACCTTTATAGTTTCATACAGCTAAACCACTAATGACATGATTGAACTCTCTTTATATCTAACATAATTCTGGTGACATTGGGTTATCTCAATTATGTTAAAGATCTTAAGTTCTTCCTGCTTGAGAGCAAACAAAACTGCTGCAGACTTACTTGGTGTGAATGTATCCTAACACCACCTCATCACCATCCACTGACTGCCCATGTCACGTTTTTTGGAAAATGTGGTGAAAAAAGGCTTGTGATGGGCTTGATGATTGCAGATGACGGCGTTGATGATGATTGTGATGCTGTCAGTGGCGGTGATGATTACAACGATGCTGAGGGTGGCCATTACAGTGATACTAGTGAATTAATACATATTCAGCTAAGATACACCTAACTTTCACAGCTCTGACTTGTTTTCTCTGTAGGCGTGAGATACATTTCAACAGACAGATCAAAATGAGCGTGTGTCATATCGATGACTTGGCATCCACTACGACATATTTTCACGCGACCCTGAGTGAATCACAGAAGTTGACCGGTTATTATGTCTGCTTGTGTCACTCTTGTTTCAGAGACCTGTTTCATTAACACCACGTTTGTCTCAAGTATATTTCCATTTCTACCGCTGATATATGGATGTCAATTGAACGGGGGAGGGAATAAACAGTTGAGGTGATGATGCCTTCATGGATTGGGGTCTATTTACAGCTCCTTCCTGATACCTTCTGGGCCCGCTCTGCGTAAACAACCCTTGACAATAATTTCCGGTCGGATTGTCTGCTTGATTTACCAATTACATTTAAAAATTAAAATTATCCAAGAATATGTAGTGTAAAGTCAGTACAGTGTTACTAATTGCGTCCGAGCATGTTGACCTTTATGTTGCCCTAACACTGCTCCGAACATTTAGAAAGTCTGATGTGTACGGGTATGTTAACAGTGGGGAACAAAGACACAGTGAGAGAGAGAATTAGATGCACTTGGGAGGTGCCTTGGGTTCCATTGTGTCTTGGAAAGCTCCCCCGCTCTCTGCCTTATGTCAAGGTATTATTATTTCACCTGCCAAGGTCCTGATCTGACATTCACGATCTGCCCTTCTAGTACTTTACAGAAAACAGGCTTTGATAAGAAAGTCATAAAGCTTTGGAAATGCTCACCACCTTACAAATTACAACATCACTGACATTGTTAAAATTATTGGTTGAATCACTAGGCATTTTTTATGATTTTTGACTGAATATCTTTGGAAGTTGGTTGGACAAAAGCAGCATTTTTTAATGTCTTTTGAGGCACATACAAATGGATCTGGACATTTAGAAACACAATACTAACATAGCAATGAAAGTATAAATGTCGCATTTGGATCTTTGAAATTTTTGTAATTTTTATGTACAAAAGAGTTTATCAATTAAAGATATTCAAAGATGATTGGTGGCAATACATGATTTGTTACTTTCAGCTCTTGCATTGCAGTGTGAGATTGGGAATCGACTGGAGTTCCTTCATGGTCTCTTCATATTACCAATAATATAATACCTAGGAAGGTGTCCTGGTTTTCTCGGTGGCTGTGTTATTGGCTGCTGCTTCTGTCACATTGAAGCTCTGCTTGTTTGCAACTCCATCTTGTCCTTAATCTTTCCTTATCTTGTCCCCTCTTAGTTTCTTCCTCCCTGCTTTCTTCCTCTTGCCTCAGTGGTGCATTCGGCAGGTCAACACCTCAGCGGGTGGGGCAATGTGGGCCAGGTGACCTTTGTCGGTCATTGTTTTGCTCCTCACACCTCGCCCGGGGAGAAGGGAAGGGAGCTTAGTTCCTTACACCTGCCACTGTCTTTACTGTTATGGTGCTGCAAATTGGCGTAGGGCACACTTATTGTTGGTCTGCGAAGGACAGTAGGTGTCATTTGCATACATGGCCACCAGTTGGTAAAGTAAGTGGAAGTGTGTCGTGTGCAATGCAGTAGATTGTACTTCTGGTGGCCCTTATATCAGTAACTGCTCAGAGCCTCGCTCAACCAGGTTGAAAAGAACCAAAACAAGCGGTTGCTATGTAGATAGCTGTAACGAAAGTGACGTTAGACTCCAAATCCGATTTACAATCCTGCGTGTGGCATTGAGAGATAAATCAAATTGTACCTCAAGTGAATAAGGGAATGGAGATGAAATGAAATACCCAAATGCTGCCTCCACTGGGGCCTGATTGAGTTCAGGTGGCTGGAAAGTAACTCACCCAGGGCTAGTTGTCAGTGAAGGATCTGCTGTCTTCTCATCTCTCTGTGCTGCAGGGCTAACTAGTGAACATCGGGTGAGTTGCTCTGACGGATGTTTGTGTGCCTCCTGTGTTGCTGGGGGACGGGCCGTTGACACACTTCATATTTCAAAGGCGAGGTCTGAGGAAGAAATGAAGATTGATGTGAAAAAATGGTGCAGCAACCCATTGCCCATTTGATACATATATTATCATTTACACTTGCCTGACACCTTTGTGCATTTCTTTACATCTATATATACATATGCAAGGACTTGATTCAGGCGCCACACGTTCACGTAAGGGGGTGGGCTTCCTCCGTTATTATAGACATGAGATATAATTGCATTTGATCTCCAAATAAACAGGGAATCAGTCCATCTCCTTGGTGGAGATGGCAGATGTGATGGACGAGCGCATTAGTGGCGAGGACAACATTAGATTTGCTCAAAATTATTGATCTTTTGTTTGTGAGCCAAGTCGGCAATAAATAACAGTCCATGGGAGATGTGACTCATTATCACGATGCCAAAAGCCCGACAGACCTCTGTCAAAACACACTCTTCTTCCCCCCTTCTCTGCCGCCTTCCTTTCATCTCCGTCACTACAAACCAATTTAATCTGTTTTTAATCCTTCCCTCTTTTCTGTCGCCGGTGCATTTAATACAAGGCCCCACTGTCACTATCTGATTCCCTTAAAATTGTAATCCTGCACTGATAACCCTGTATTATTACACATTACCCACAGAGGCAGCAGGACACTCGCATACCGACACATATACACATGCAAATATGTACACACAACGGTTATTGGCTCTCTCAGTGTTTTATTCCTTTTTACCTTCTTAGTGAAGAAAAAATCCTTTTATCACACAATGGGTAATTTATATCCATTACCAGCGTTTTCAATCCTTTTCAGCGCGGCTGTCACTGCCTTTGGCACACTCGTGATTAATGTGATCTAATAATAGTGTGCCATTATATTTCCTTTAGTAAAACATGTACCAACATCCTATTCAGCCCCACGAAATTCATTGCCCCTTAAAATATTTTCCTTTTTTTGTTTGAAAGACAAGATTGCTGTTTTTTATTCTCCATCTCGTTGCCTCCTAGGAGGTGATTATTTGTTGGGGTGTGTGGGGGGGATTAGTGATGGCACTTCCCTTATTTTCAGACACTTATGGGAATGATGAGAGGTGCAATGATTCGCGGTGGTTTGTGTGGCTGTTGGAGCTCGTGTGTGTTTGCGTGTGTGCTTGCATGTGTGCCTGTGTGTGTAAGTTTGTTCTACAGGTCAGTGTTAGCATGTGGTCGAATATAACATAGTATGTGTGGCTGCATTGTTGACTGACAGAGAGAAGACTTTGAGAAAAGCAGATATATCTTCTTTCTAAACAATTAAAAACGTGTAGTTTACCGTGGCCCTAAAATTATTTCATTTTCACAATATTTTAAAACCTTTGTGCCTATATTTGGTTTTATTCTTTGGACTGAAAAATTTGTATCTGTATTTCACAGAAAAATGTAGCAAATCTTTTTTATGATGATGTAAAATGATTTTGTAATAAGGTTAGCTGTAAATATCGTCTTTAATTACAGATTAAAAAAAAAAAATAGTCATATAAGCTTCAACACCCCATACCACAAATTAATCCCCTTTTTTCTAGGTAGTTTGTAGGTTGGTGGTTTGGAATGGGTGATGGAGAAGAAAGATGCTCTCCATGGAATGTGACTAAGATTGTGTGTGTGTGTGTGTGTTGGTGTATGTGTGTGTGTGTGTTGCCAGGGAGGTGGTCCAGCAGTGGGCTCTGCTTCCTCCCAGCCGGACAGCCTGAGCCAGTCTGCCACTCATGGGGCACGTTTCAGGCTGGGAGGTGCCAAACGCACACACACACTGACACACACACACGCATGCAAACACACAAACACACATATATGCATGCATGCATGTATGAAGTTGTGCACAGACCCACACTGTCCTGGCTCACTCCCACAAAGCAGGTTAACCCTTACTGGGTTCTTAGACTTGTATCCAGGATGAACAGGTGGTCCCACAAAACATGGGCATCCATTTCCTCATGACTTATCCCAGAGTGTGTATGTGTGTGCATGCGTATTGTGAAGAGGGAGGGGTAGACAGAGACATGGGAATAGGAAAAAAAAAGGACTACACAAGACTTTACATGACTGTGTGGCTGCAGCACACCTTTTGTATGTGTGGGGGTTTTGTATGGTACCAGGGTGGCTGGTGTATAGAGCAGCTTGCGGAGGGTCCCGCCACTATGTGAAATTGACATCAGATGGCCGTTGTGACAAGAGCAATATTACATCCAACTTCCATTTAGCAAGGGACAGCTAATATATGTGTGCCGAGTGAACGCTTGTTTGTGTGTGTGTTCATCAGCACCTGACCCCAGAATCTGACCACACCAAACACAGCTGCCAACACTTAACATCTATATCCCCCCCTACCCGCTCCGTGCCTCTCTGCTTTTTCCCCTCATTTTTTTTAATCTTGAATCCCTTCATCCAGCATCCTTCCATTAAATATAACTTGTATTGAGCCACATCTTATTCCCTTCAATCTTCCTTCCCCTCATGTCTCAAGTGATCCTTTCCCAGCAGAGAAAATCGAAGGTAAACCACTTCTAAGGCAAAAAATGGCGCACACCACTTTGGCTGTTTTAAATATCAGCCTCTGATAGATGCATAGTTGTGATACTTGCTTTGGTAAGACACGTCAAAATCACAATATTTTTTGTTCATCATCTGGCGGCTGCGATAATGCAAGATACACTCAGCATTGGGTGCTGCAGCACATGGCGGAGACCTTCTCTGCCTTTTGATAACATGGCTCAGTTTTACTACACTTTGTTTGTTCTTTTGTGATTATTCTGTGGCTCAGCCCCTGGAAACCCAAGACACTTGAAACAGACATTTTGGAAAATATGAGCAAGTAAGCAAAGTGAAGGGGAGAAGGGCAGAAGGTAGAATGGAGCTAAGGAGATAAACATAAACAGAGAGGGAGAAAAAGAAGGTTTCTCTCTGAGTCAGCGGCTTTTAGCAAAGTCTGATTAAACGAGGTGGGAAACCGCTTGGGGTAGTAAATAACAGAGGTGTCAAAATGTTGTTTAATGACCTGGATATCTACTGCATGAAATATATAGCTGCACATCTATGCAGGAGCAGATTTTTTTCTCTAATGCCTTAATGTGCAGGGGAGTTCAGATGTTTAAAACGACTTAGTGGGAGTGAAGGGGGAAGATCACTGTATAGGGTCTCCTGAAAAAATACTCCTTTTTCAAGTCGGTTATCGTTGTTTTCATGTTGGAAAAATAATGATGTACACAATGCACAAATCAAGAGCAACCTTTTGGCAAATATTAACTTTAGAACACCTTTTTTTTTTCTTCTAATTTACCTACACCAAATAAAAAATTCACAAAAAAAAAACATAAACATGAAAAAAAACATTGCAGTTAATTTTGACACACTATGGCATGTTATTCAATATGCTTGCCTTGAGTAGAAACTACTGACACAGAAAGACACATACAGAAATATGTGAGTGACTAACCCTCATCTTCTTTATTCTAAATATTTATGTATCATTATTTAGATGTTTGGAGGTTTGGTTTTCACATGTCATAGGAGCCTATTATTATTGGAATATGGACAAAATATAAAAAATATGTGAAATACACACAAAAGTTGATGGAATGTTAAAAGCAGAATGAAGAAAAGTTGGTGTGTGAACAGGGGGCAGAGGGAGAATGAGCACTGAGCTGGAGGTAATCAGAGGTTATTGCAGAGCAGTCAGCAGTACATCAGTCAATTTACCTTCCCCTCCTTTTACCAGGGGGGAAACCCCTTCCATACGAGGGGGTGCGGGGAAGCAGGGATGGGGGGAGGGAAGGAAGGGGAATAGTGGTGGCGGTGAACTCAGCAATTTTCCTTATCTTCTTTTTTTTCTGTCTCTCTCTGTTACCGTCTCGCAGGGCTCCCTGATCAGTGTCGACCAGAAGCGGAGCTGAAGCTGTCGCTGGCTTAACGGGGCTAAGCACACTGTCACACTGTCTAAGAAGCTACCCACCCACAGTCTGAGGTGACTCAGGGATTCCACAAAAGAGGAGGTGAGGAGGTGAAGGAGGGGAAAGGGGAATGTTAGAGGTTGGAGGGAAGGAGACCCGGGGTGGAGAGGAAAGCAAAGGAAATTATGACAGTGGACTCATTTGTGATGGCACTCTTGCATGATTAGGTCAAATTCAAGTGAGGGGGGAGAAAGAAAAAATTGGGGAGAAAAAAGTGTGAGTTTGGACAAAGAGGAGAACCTACTCATAAGCCTTGGTTACTAGGTATCCACCTTCTTTTGTCTGTATGGTGTGATGATGACGATCACAATGATGATGAGGGTGATCATCATAATCACACACAGATGCACACATTCATGGGCACAGACACACACACACACGTCTGCTACATGTAGACGTACAGGGCACGCATGGGCATAACGACAGATAATTCCTATTTAATCCCATCAGTTATCCTTTGTAGTAGGGTTACTCTGTCTATCTTAAAGTCCAAGCTGGCTGTCTCTTATCTCCTGTGTCATACTTCTCTCCAGTGCCCAGACCAGAGGCTGTGTATGGTCTAGCATATGTAATATAGGTATGCATGAGAGGGTGTGACTTTACCTACGTCTGAGGGTTTAAGATACGGGAAGGGAGTGCAACAAGTTTAGCTGAAGCCCAGGAAGGTGTGAGGAGAAGTGTGGGCCTCAGAAACGTAGCGTTTGTCTGTTTGACAAGACTGAAGTGGAAACCCTGCCGGCCTGCGCGCCCCGGGCCTGATGCTCTGACATGCTCTGAGGACGTGAGGTTAGTTCACCCGGTAGCTATTTCTTATCCAGCTGTGGAAATACATCTACAGTCATATCAGGAATATCTAGCCAAGGTGTGGATGGACATCTTGCATTCATCTGTTAATAGTAGGGCCTAATACATGTAGCCATGGTAGTGATTTATTTCAGTTTATATTAAAGTGTGGATTTAGTGAGATTCTGCTTTGGCATCTTAATTCAGTAACAAGACAGAGTTAGTGAACTCTTCCCTCATCCTTTCCTTTGCCAAATTTGGACACTGACACTAAATGAATCTGTCATAATTCATATATGAGTGGGAAGATGATATATATATATATCTTTACTATATATACTCTATGTGTCTGTGTGTGTGGCTGTGAGTGGTTGTAAAGTGAAGCATTATGGCAAAAAAAAAAACCTGAATAATTTAGTGCTCACATTATTTTCTAATGCCATTCTTTAGAATCTGACTGCGTCACTCTAACAAATGCCTATGATGGAAAGTTCAGGGGATTTTGGAGGGCGCCTGTGAACAGTGAGTGATGGCAACCAGCCGACTCTCAGCTCCCTCTTGTCTACCAGCGGCTCCATGTGAGCCCCATGCACCATATTCCTGTCTCAGAACTAACGGCGTGGTGAATCGAAACAAAAAGGCCACATATTTTATTTATGTGTCAAAAGTGGGTTGAAAGGAGTGTAAGAAGGAGGGAGCAGGGTGTATCACTCTATCCGTCGGTTGATATCATTCCATCCATGCGGATCAATTCTCCCAGACAGAGGGAGATAAGAAAGGAGCGGGTGCACAAAGGAAGGAGAGAGGGGAGGAAGAAGAGCTGAAATGGTGGTTCTATTGATTTGTCAAAGAAATACAGCGTTGCGTGTTTTGCTTAAACATCCACATAAACCTGAGCTGTCAGAGGTGGGCGGTCATATGCTGACATTTGACCACACAGACATGGATTGTGGATTTTCTGCTTGACTTAGCTGTATATAGTTTTAACCGTCACCTTTATGTGGTAACAGGCAAAGTGGCCCCTGCCCACTGCACTCCCAGAGCCTCGTAGCCTCCAAATCTAAACTCCAAATTTCTCGATGTTCCCCAACAGATATGACCCAGACATGATCATAGATAATGTGTTAGTCATTTAATTCCCTTTTTTTTTTTTTTTCATGACAATAAGTCTCTAGCCTGCTATTTATAGAGGTATTCATGTGTATAATATTTGAGATCCAACCTGAAATAAATAAATCTCATAGGCTACTTATTTTTCTGACATAAGCTCAGCTTCAGTTTCCTTGTCAGAGCAAAGCTCCACTAAGAAGTTCGCACTTCTCGTTCTCGCTCTCACCTTATAACACACCTGATACCAAATATGCTCAAGTCGACTCTACTTGGATTTTGAACACTGACCTGAGACCTGGGGTAGTAAAACTAGACCTGACCATGGCTGAATAGAGTTCGAGGGACTTCAGGTGTCTGTGTTTAATGAATATATTCTCATTTCATCTACCTGAAATATCACGTCACACTTTAAGATTCTCATAAAGCGTTTCCAACTTATCCATCCTGACAGTCACTACTTGACACCAGTTTAACCTCATATTCTTTTGTTACAGTCCACAATATCCACGCCCCCAATGGAAAAAAAAAAAGTTCTTTAAACACATCCATGCATCTGCAGCTGCTTAAGCTCATCACATTCCTAAATTGTGAATAACCACAGCAGCCTTAGTGAGAGTGGAAAGTTGAACAAAAATACAAGATATAACCTCAATTAAGACCACCCACGCAAATTTAGCTGACCGCTGTGAAATTCTTACATCTAGAAAAGACCAAGACAGCAAATTTGTGCTTAATGGGTTCAAGGAATTTAACACTGATCCTTCCGCGTCCATCTACTCTACAAAAAAAAATGTAGTCAGTCGCATATTTGAGCATGTGAGATTACATACCTGGCACAAGGGAGGGCAGGAGCATTTAAAGAAAACTGGAGAAAAGAGCAGAGAGTGTGCACAGGGCCATAAAATGGATAGTTTAACCATTGATCGAGAGCAGTGGTGGAAATGGCAGCTGTAAATCAATTTTATCTTGGAGCAGCTAAAGAGTGTTTTCTAATGAGGTTAATGCCACATAATGGCTAAATTTCTCTGCTTAAAAGATGCCCTCAAGGTGGTGGCAAGAGATAGATGTCGCCGTGGAAAGTTTAACACCTCACCATTCGAAACAAAGCAGAGGGATGCCTTCATGTTCCAGGGCGTTTGCATTTTGAAGAATGTTAAAGCTTTATTCGCAAGGTTTCAGGGGGTCATTATATCATCCAGTACATCTTTGTCAGGACAGTTGTTTGATCGATAGACAGATGTATCTGTAGCTGTGACAGTTCTTTAAATGTATTTGTTTAAGCATTTCAATCTGTGTTGTCCACATCCAATATGATAAGTTCCTTCCTCATCATAACAGTTTCGGGGCAGGCAGGTAGCATGTCAAACTGGAACTGGCCAGGTATGGAAAGGATACAAGCACTAATAGATTATGATGACAGCGGACTCATTTGTGATGGCACTCTTGCATGATAAGGTCAAATTCAAGTGAGGGGGGAGAAAGAAAAAATTGGGGAGAAAAAGGTGTGAGTTTGGACAAAGAGGAGAACATCCATATACACACGCAGGTTGCACTAGGGTTTATAAAGAACCTTCTTTTAGAGCCCAATTCTTTCCAATATGATCAACCTTCTCTACATTTTCCAAGAATTATCAATGTCTGGGTCATGGTGGCAACCGGCTAAACAAGTTCCTTGATGTGATCTAGCCTAGGGGATTTTTCCAATGTGGCAGTACCTGCACCTATTGGGGATGCAGCCCTCCACATTGATGTGGAGGGGTGCACTGGCTGAAAGGGGGGATCCTCGAAAGAGCATCAGGAGATTAGAAAAACAACTTGAAAACAACACAACTGTCTGCTCTTCATGAAGCTCCTGTACTGTCCAATCTTACTAACAATCCTAAGGTCTCCACTCCTTACCACTTCAAAAAAATGGGCTTAAAATCAAATGTTTTCATCGCAAATCTGAATGGAAAAAAAAATGCAACTTTAAAGGGTTTAAACTCTGGATATCAGATCGACAAAATTGTGTAGTTGTAGGTTAACAATGCCTTTGTGTATTAAACGTTTTTTTGTGTCTTCTACAGACAGTATAGGCAAAAGCATACCAGTCTGAACAGTTTGGGAACTAAAAGAACACAAATTCAATAATAAGATTTTATTATTATCAACCCACATCTTAAGTTTTACTGTCTTGCTAACTGAAAGTGCTTCTCGTTCCTTGTTTGGTTAGAGAAGTGGATGGTACTGGCACAACTGGGATGTGCAGGGATTCCCAATGCTCCCACTATGAAGATTTATCACAAGCTAGCTCACTAGCATGTTAGCAGATGCAGACATGTTGAAATATTAGATTACAGTAATTATATTAGATTGTAATAGAAGCAGAAGGAATCCTCTTTGTCTCCTTTTTAGAGAGATCCGAGGAGTCTCTAAGCTGTAAACTAGACTCCACCATAATATTGTTGATGGAAAGCTGCTCACAATCAGCAAGTGTCTTTTTTCTGATGTGGAGACACTGGGCAGCTTTGCAATACAGGGGAAGCTTGGATAAGACTGCCAAATAGGCTTTATGAATTATGAACATTAAGGAATTCTAAATCATATCCATCAAACTGATGGTGGATGTAGCACTGATGCAGGCTATTAAAGAAATTTGATTTAGTCCAACACTGACCATATACTGTGCATCACTCTAACCATATTGTATTCACTCACTACCAACACTAGAAAGGCAACCATTAAAACAGACAGAGGATATGTAGACACATACTTAAAATAATGCAATCATAGAGAACAGTGCCTTTAAACCACTCTCAGAGTGTGTGTGTGTGTGTGTGTGTGTGTGTGTGTGTGTGTGTGTGTGTGTGTGTGTGTGTGTGTGTGTGTGTGTGTGTGTGTGTGTGTGTGTGTGTGGGTGTGTGTAAAAATGTGAGTACAACCAGCGTGCAGCATGAAACTTAAGGAAAGTTCATCTCCACAGACCTCTAGCATTGATCACTGGGGCCCTAAAGCTATTATCATGATCTAATTAGGTTTAACATAAGTCTGTGTCACGGCCCGGTGCAAGGCTGCCTTGTCCCCAATTCCACACTTTCACAGCATCCCTATTTAAAAATAGCACACATGTGCCACACATACATGCAGCGAATACTAATGCTTTTCGTTTCCTTTTATTTCCCTGGTTACACTGATGTCTACTTTAATGCCGGACAGAGGTCTAAGCTGGGGAAAATGATGTAATTCAGGATGCAATGAATGAGTGTGGGGATATTCTCCTAGGTCTCTGTTCTCATGTGGATGTAGATGTTAGTACTCCGACATCTGTTCAAAGAGAATTTAATGTAATTTGTTGAACAAATGTACTATAACCAATTTTCACTTTCCCTACGTATATTGTTTTAATCAGCAGTAAAAAAACAACACTGGACATATCATGCATTTTACAGTATAATGTGTGAATTCAGTTGTGTCAAACCAACTTCAGAGCTTTAACCCGTTTTGTCTTATTTTTCCCCTCTTTTTGTTTCAATGTCGACAGTGATTTTTATTTGGAGAAACGTAGGAAGCTCTGTGCCATGATTCCACTCTGCATGTCAAAGTGTCTTTGGGCAAGATGCTGAATCCCAATAACCCCTGTTGGTTGTGCTGTGAGTGTGAATGGTTTCATGGCACATAGTGTGAAGCGCTGTGAGTAGTGGATAAGACTAGGAAAGGGTTGCATAAATGAAGTCCATTTACAATGTACAAATTCTGTTTTCTTTTGAGAATATACCCCACATGTCTCACAATTCTGAAGTAATTGGACACTAAACTGACTTTTAGCTGGTCCTCCTCCCATCTGCTCCCTCTGTATTCGTTTGAGCTAAGAGTCGCAGAAGATCTGAATTCCCAAGGCTCAAACAGCATAGAAGGTGTAACATGCAGTCAGTGACCTAATAAGAAGACCTTTGAAGCATGCTCATTAATAATGCTGTCAAAAAATATTCTGTAATAGAATATACTATATTTAATTTGTTTTATGTACCTTATATCTGGGCTGTGCTACTTTAATACAGCCGTGAATTACCTACTCTGACACCTTATTTATTTTCAACATGATTAGCGGCAGTGGTGTGCATGGCTGATGCAGTTGGTGGCTGTGGCCCACTGCACACACATTAATGGGTTCATGATGCCATCACACAGGTGATATTGAATGAGCCAAGACCCGCCACCCACCCATGCACCCAACAACACGAACATTAAAGCTTACACACAGTCTGAGTACTCTGTGGCCTCTTGGCCTATTCACAAAGCAACTTTTTTTGCCATGTTGTACAATTTCGGTGTACACTAAAGCCTTATTATTTCAGGGCCAGTTTGAGGAGCCTTTCTTCAGTCCCCATATAAGGGAAAGCAAGTCCACAAAAAAATAGTGTGAAGAGGACTCCCCTCCCCTCCATTGTTCCTGTGTCTGCTGTTTTTATGAATAGTAGCAGTAACAGAGAAAAGCATATACTCCATTCGAAGTTGTTCATGGTTTTTGAAGGACCACTCTCAACTCCCCTCACCCTCCACCCACCACCAGCCCAGTCTTTTGATTGATATGTGAAATCCGTCTCTCCCCGCAGCTCTAAAGGCAGTCCCTATGTGTGTCTGAAAGGTGCTCATTGTTGAGTGGAGACCACTTTGTCAAGAAACAATCCTGTTCCCAAGGAAGCTGAGAATGTCTTAAAAAAGATACAGGCCCTTATTGTGTACATTGGGGAACTTTAATTTTGTGTGTGAGGTCATTTTAATCCTGATGAATTTTTATAGTAGCGGTTGTAGTTCAATGGCTGGTTGCTCTAATGCTCTAAAGAAGGAGCAAAATAAAGGAAGAATGGGAAAGAATGAAATACCCACCCACAGGCCCAGTGAACAATCCTAAACTTAAAGTGTCACAGAGAGTGAGGAGGACGGGTAGAGGCCTTTGTTGATGGACACATTGGGATGTATTTAAGTTCTACAAAGGAGATTCCCTGAATGGAGGCTTGATTTTTGCTACAAGGTTTAAAATGCCCAGTCTAAGGATAGATTGGCATGGGATAAAGTTTGTGTAGGGTAATCTCTTTGGCTACAGAGGCTGATGCAAGTTGAACCACCCAAGACATTGCCTCTGAACTTGTGCCAAGAAGGAAAGGCAACAAACTCCTTAGACAGACATGCATCAATGGCACTATACTAATGATATGATGCATTTTATTACATTTGACCTGGGCAAACCTTAACACTTCAAGATTTGTTATGTCAGAGACTTATTCTTTATGATAATAGACCTCTAAGCCTTCTTCTTTTGCGCAAACTAATGTTCTTATTTGAGCTGCAGTTTGTCTTTTCATTTCGGCTGCGTGGCTGCTTTGTCGGTGGTTCACCCTCTGCCCTCTGTAGCTTCAGACTGGATACAAGCCTATTAGACAGATAGATTGACATGTAAACACCAAGAAGCTGAAAATGTGATCTTTTGAACAGGATAAAGTTAATAGGATTTTCTACATTTTAGCAAATTAAAGCACTAGATAAACACATAACTTTTTTTATTTTGTTGCTTTCCTTAAAATGGTGCCCCCTTGCAGGAGGCCTGCTCATCACCATGGCGGCTAAATTGAAGCTGGATCTTGTTTGAGCGACGGCAGAGTGAGACCAAACAGCGTGATTCATAATGGTTATTTATGTACCATGTAGCTGAGACTCAGCAGGGGGCAAAGGCATGGCTTTACTAAGTACATCTCTTTCTGCTTAGTTTCTCCTCAGTCGGGCTTGTGGCTTGTCTTTCTGGTAAACATTTCTTATATGGATACCGAAAATACATCATCTTGATGTTTTTGATCATTCACCAAAATAACGAGTGTAGGAGTCTGCTATTCTCGAGCAAATAAATTAGGTGCATTCAAGTAAGTTTCACTGGTGCTTCGTGTCTGAGGCACACAGATACATATACTGTGGCTTGGGTTAGTATTGGCAAAAGTTCTTCTTAATTCCTCCAAATTCCAGCCACTAGCAAACATACAAATAAATATACCCCCACTGCTGTGGAATACAGCAGCTCAAGCAAGACTTTCTCCCCTCATGTCTTTCCTCTAACTGCCCTTTTTTCTTTCTCTAACTTTCCCCCCTCCCTCTGTTCTGAGATGCAGAGATCCAAGTGCGCGATGGTGCATTACTAAGGACACCTGCTCTGTTGATGTGGCCAGGCAGATTGACTGTGTGTTTGCCTGTGTGTGTGTGTGAATGTGTGCATGCACGCATGCTTTTATTCATTCATCAATTTTTAGGCTGAGACTGGGACCAAACCTATCAAAATTGTTCTGAAGTCAATCTGTCCATTTCTGCCTCAAATTATGCATAATGGGCTTTTAATTTTGTGCCATGCAACTAGTTGAAACAGTGTCTCGATGCTTGGCCCCGGAAAATAGGAAGAAACTCAAACCGTGTGGTGATAAAGAAGTTAAATAGAGAAATAGATAACTACGGTCAAACCTCATATGATGTTAGAGTAAAAATATAATGCATTCAATTAGATCCTATCCTCATATACTTTTCATTTATATCACCTTAAAACATTTCATAATGAGGAAAATTCTATATGGTACAGTTAGCAGACACTGTTCTGGCTGTGAAATCAGAGTTTTGGAGGCTTCACCCTCTGCACCGTCCATGAGACACATGCACTGACCTTTGTATTCCTCTACTTGTCATTTCACTAGTTCCTCAAAAAGGAGAGAGAAAGAGAAAGTCCTCTTTCCAGAGGGTAAAATGAGCAGAGGAGAGAGAGTTCAAAGCAGAGGAGTGCACAATATGTTCTGTTACATTATACTGTACTTTCTCTTTTGCTCTGAAAGGAGAAAAAGAGGAGAAGAGATGGAGGCAATCAGGGAACGAAAAGAAATACTTGCCACTTTGTTATTGACATTTGAATGAGTTCTGTTCACATCCTCTCCTTAACCCCCACCCAGTGCCTCCCACTACACCCCCTCAGAAATACAAAAAAAATCTTATTCACTTTGTATGTAGGTCACATTACAGTGGTGTCTAGCTATTGGACATGGGCTTAGATAACTGTTTGTCGAGTATTAAATGCTTTCGCTGCCTCAGCAGACTCTGCCACTGGTATTTCTCACACAGCTGTGCAACTGAAAGGAGGCAGCGCTGCAGCAAAAATCATGTCACACACATATACACACACACACACATACAGACACAAGCTTTCAACTTCTGATGCTTTTTGTGTATACTTAAAAAAAAAATCTTGCTTGCATAAAACATTTACTTTTCTCATATAAAACTGCCTTATGTGAAGTGGGAAACCAGGTTGAAAGTGAGTTAAAGCACCATCTGTAAATGAGGACCGCGCTGTCGTGAATAGGAGGTAAACCCATTGACCTGAGGTGCTAACTCAAGCAGATGAATCTTTGCTTTTCTTTTCTCTTATCCCCGTTTGCTTTGGGTGACCTTGCACACCAGCCCTGATGCAGTGTGTTCCCATAGCACTGGCCGAAAGGTTTAGATAGGCTCCAGCTTGGCCAACGCTTTCCTCTATAAACAGCCCCGATGTTTTTCTACCCTTATCTCCTCAGTTGTACATTTGCTGTTGACTACATTAACCATAACCCCCAAAAATTGTCAGACAGAGGTGTGGGACAGAGAAGGAAATTGCACCTGCTTTTATAGCAGCAGGATCCATGCGAGGAGTGAAGTGTTCACTTAGAACAGAAAGGCAGGAGGCAAGAGGGGCACCTAGCTGCTGTGCAGTTTTGCCCTCTGTTGTCTTTGCATGAAATGAAAGATGCAAGAAGTGTGTGTTTATATGTGTGGGGTTTTCTGTATTATCCTCCTTTCCCTCTGTCCTTTGTATGAAATGAGCCCAGATGGTGATTGATTTTTCAAGTGCTGACATCCCTGCTTGAGAAGGACCCCTCCTTTCCACACGCACACACACACACACACACACACACACACACACACACACACACACACACACACACACACACACACACACACACACACACACACACACACACACACACACACACACACAAGAAACGCACACATACCCGTCTTTGTGCCGAGCAAGTGAGGCGCACTAACATCTCGGTGCCATCATCATCTTTGTGACTGCCAGCAACCACCATTGATCGACAAAAGTATGCATGCAAACAAACAGACGCACACACACACACACACACACACACACACTCACACACACACATACATACACGCAAGGACATCCACTCACAGTCATCCAAACACACTAGCAGAGAGCAAGAGGTCATTTTCTATCTGATGGTACTTGCAGAAATATCAAAATGTTCAAAATGAAATATTCAAAATCATACATAAAATCTGTCTTGACTTGAATACTGTTGAAAGGGTCAGCTGGAAAAAATATTAAGTAAATTAACAGAACATTAATCAACAGTTCCATTAATCAGAAAAATATTGATTGTTCATCAAGTATAAAATGGCAAATAATTTGCATGTTCCCGATTCTAAACGAAGAACAATTTTATCCTCCTTAAATAACTGTATATCTTATTTTTTTGTGTTTTAGTCTGTTGCCCTTGCAATACAAGTAATTTAAAAGTATCACCCTGGGCTCTGAGAAACTGTTATGGGCAACTTTGGCTACTTTCTGACATTTTTAAATTAGTTTGACTTAACAGTTTAAATTGATTAACTCAAGCAATGACATTTAATACATGAACATTTCAGATTCTATATTTCAGGAAGACAAAGAGAGACACAAGGGAGTTCTGGCATTTAAATGTAGATAAAATGTGTACAAGTTAGTTGAATCAAGTTCATATGAAACAAAAACAAGGTGTGAAAACAGTACATGAACGTATGACAGCAAAAAACAACAAAAAAGGAGCGATGGAAGAGTAACAGTATTCAGGGATTGTTTCCCTGGGAAAACACAGAGACGCAGAGCGATGGTAGGCAGGGGCAGGGTAAAGTGACGGAGAGCTGTATGCCACAGCAGCCCTATTGAGTTAAAGTGGCTGTGTGGCTAAATGATGTCATTGGCTAACTAGGCGTTCTCAGGCCATTGCCTCTGTTTGCGTGACTAAATACATACAATTAAGGCCTCGGCACTTCTCAATCTCTGTGAACTCATTGTTATCCCTGGGTTCAAGTGCACTGATAATGGGGGCCAGAGGAAAACAGGCGTAGCAGTGAGAGAGACAGAGAGCTGGTGGGTAAAATAGACATCTCATTAATAGTGGCATTCTCTTTCACCCCAACAGCGCTGCTAAAGCCTTGCTCACTCATCTGTCCCCTTTTTCTGCCTGTTTTCTTTTTTCCTATGGCTCTTTCTTTCTTTGTCTCACTTCTTTTTAATTTTTTTTTTACCTTTTTCAGTTTCACATTAATTTTACATCGTTCTCTCCATCCCCCTCTGTTTCTGTGTCTCTTACCACTGTCCTCCTTTGTTTGTGACAATGCTTTGTATACACAGTGTTTTTTCCCATACACTGGGTGGCTTTCATGTAGGGGCAGAGTATGACACACACCATTTACTATTGTAACCAGTTCCACATAGTGGATGGACTGCTTTCACCAATCATTTGATAGGTTGCTGTGACGCTTCTAGGGACATAAGACGATGAAGAAATTGTTTCCTCTGAAGCTGGATAAGAATTTCCACTTCATTGTAGACTTCAGAATCTGCGTCTCTTAGAGCTATGACCCAGTTGAAAGTGAGAAGCAACTTCATCACCTATTTTGGACAACTTAAAAAACTAAAACACAACAAACTATGAAATCCTTCAAATATATTGACCATCAATGTTGCCCAGCTACAACGTGGAGGTCACATTGTAGACGCCCTCCCGTGTTACACATAAACGCACGCACGCACACACACATACATACAAGCCAGATCAAGTGTAATCGTCTAACACAAGACTTCCCTGATGGCCTCAACACTTGACAGTGATGCCCTCAAGTCTCAGAGAAAACTCTGTAACTGGAGAACAATCGCTTCTGTCTGTCTTGAGTAACTGGATCACCACGCCGTCCTCCCTGCCCACAGGCGTGCACACACACACACACATCCTTGAGTGTGTACTGTAAAAATGAAGTTGCGACAGCCACAGCTTGTTGCAAAGTGAGTCCTTCTCTCCCGATATCTCTGTTCCTGAAGACACTGAAACACACCATACCTGGCTTTTTTATGAAAAACTTCTACGTAACATCCGTACTTGCAAAACTGATGCCATTGTTACTTTGACTACAGCTGTGTTTATTCACATTATGAACATCTATATGGCCATGTAGGCCATGTATTTCTATTGAGCGGACAACATTTTTGGCCCCATATTGTCACTTTTCAGAAAGAGTTAGGTCTCCACGACACAAGATTTTACCTGCTTACACAGTAAAACACAAACACGCTGGTATTCTTTAACTAAAAGGCACACATACAGATTTACATAGACACTACTAGCTGCAGAGGAACAGAGGTAAACTCACACACAGAAAACAACGAGTATGCACGAGTGTGTATGACAAGAGGTGTGTTTGCGTGGGGGGGGTTGGGGGGTTGGGGGTGCGTTCTCCTCCAGTCGGCAGTGGGGCGTGGTGGCGGCAGCCTAGGTAAATGGATCTTATTTAGCAGCGCGTCAACACGTGTAAGGGGGCTTACGGCTCATTACTCTGGGCCCTGATCCTCTCTGCTCACCCACTGATGGATGGCAAGGGCAGCTGGGAGGAGGTGCAGGTGGGGGGCAGGAGAAGGAGAGCAAGATGGACATCGGGCCTACCCTCCTTCCTCCCCTCCTCCCTCTATCCCTCTTTGCCCTCTTGCTTTTATGCCTCCTCCCCTGACTCTGCTGCACATACTTGTTTTTCTTTGAATGTAATTTTCATATAATAAATTACTACATTTATCTTTTCTATATGCATGTGACACACTCACACTCACTGAAGAGTAAATCACCAGCAGTTCATGGAAGCTCCTCCATTTCCAGATCTAAACATGCCGTGGGTCTTTCCTGATAAAAATCACTTTCACATACTGTAGAAGTAACTTTAACTTTTTCTTTTTTTTTTATCTCACTTTAGCTGATTTACCTTCCTCTCCTGTCAGTTTTATTGATCTGAGGGGTGACTGCACAGCTTGGTGTTTTTTAATCAGATTGTCAGCCCCCCACCTTCTCCCTGCCCTATCATTTACTTACTTTAATGCCACTAGCTTTATTAGTACAACTGTTTAGTTTAATCTGATATTTTGCGAAATCGGTGTGTCAAAAAAACAAAAAAATCATGCATTCAAGGACATTTTGGTTTGAGTAGCACGATATTCAATAGGCACAATGACATGTTTTGACACGGTAGAAAGAGCACGAGCGTAATAAAATGAATGATGGCTGGATTCCATTTAGCCTTTTACTGTGAATGCTGCCTATAGTGTGACACTATCAATAATGCTGGTACACTTAAATACATTATTAATGTTATTAACACCTCTTCCCTGACAATAGGACTCTATTTACACCTTGCATTAAAATATGAATCCATATCCAGATTGTATCTCGATATGATGTAATTTACACCTGGTATTAATATGTGTCTCCAGTGTCCACATAGCGATCTGATTGTGATATCTTAGTTCAATAAACCTCACGCTACATACTAAAATAGAGAAAGAACTTTCTTTGACCCTGTGTTAATCAAGTTGAAACCAATCAAAATCAGACGAGAGGACTAGCTTGGTTGCTAACTGCCTAGCTGCTCTTACCTTGCTGGTTTGGAACAGACGGATTTGATGATGTATTTCAGTCCGCGTAGTTGTTGAATGTGAGTTTACTACACAATTGCATTTGAACTTGTGTTTGATGTGGTCACAATGTGTCCCTGACCCCCACTAGAGGTTATTTGGCCGATCAGATCACAACCCATCCTCATAGCGTCTCAAGTGCAGTTGCACCCTTACTTTCATGTGGTCAGGCTCCATCGAATTACAAATCACCCAAAATGCATCTTATTGTCGGCTTCAAATGGGGTGTATGACAAGTCAAATCTTCTGCTGTGGATAAGGCCTATTAATACATGTTGATTCAGCTTCCAAACTCTCCACTCAGGTTAAAACCAGTCTTCTGCATGTGGTGAACTTTTAAACTCTTACATTAGCTCCTTGACACTTAATTGTTACCAGCACAAAAACCTGTGCTGTAATCATCTCTACCATGACATATAGCCACACACACACACACACACATACACGCACGTGCGTGCGTACTGTATACTGGTTCCAAAGTTCTCAGTCAAGTCCCTCTCTATAAGCTTGTAGAGCATTCCTCTCATTCATGGAGGCAGGGCCCTCCTAGTGAAGCATTTAATTGGCTGCAGATTGCTCTTTAACCTCAGGGTTACACCACACACACACACACACACACAAGCATGCACACACACAGACACAGGGTGCACAAATAGACAGAAGCAAATACACACACACATGCACACACACACACTCACCACTTATGCAGGCTGTTAACGTCTTAAGGGAAATGGAGTGTGGTTTTTACAACTCATTGGGGAGGTCAAAGGTCAGAAGATTTGTAACACACAATCCCCAAGGATCTGTCAGTCAAGGCAAAGATGCCATGATGACTACCACACACAAACATGGACTTTCTTTCTCTCTCACACACACACACACTAATATATATTTGGATGCTTACTCTGTCATGTCTGCTCGTGTCTGCTTTTCAGTGTTTTCCTTCTGTCTCTTCACTGATCGGGAAAGTTTCTTCTTGTTGACAAAGACTAGTCCAACATGCAGGACTGAATCAGACGCAGTCGACATGACTTTAGATTTGGTTCAGTCGGCTTTGGTCTTGCCAGTCACCTCTGTGCTTTTGGCCCACGTGGAACATCTCAGTCCCAGAGCTATCCATTTAGCCCTCTGCCCATCCGGGCTGGCTGAGACAGTTCAGTCCTTGAGTTTGCTGCCCATGTGTGACTGCCGGCCTGCCCTACTGGGACAACAGTACTCCTCAACAAAACAGACGCTCAGACTCTCATTGAGATTAAACTCAGGCTCGAGACAAAGGCCTCTTTTGGTTTTTATCAGTGTCAAAATTATTTTGAACAAAGAAATGATGATTAAAGCTTTGCAGATATAACATTTTGCATTTGTGTAATAAAATTGTAATGTAGATGACATTTATACATGTTATATGTTATAGTTTGAAATATAATTTAGATTTTTTTCTTTAGAGCTTTCTTTGTGCATGCGTGGGTGTTTTAGTTGCTTCTCTCAGTACTCCCTATTGTTTATGGTACACAGTGAATATGTTTTTCTACATGAATCACTCTCCTCTCAAAAAAGATATAAGATCTGTGTGTTTCTATCCCAAATTAATTTCTTATCTCAGTGCATGTAGGAACTTACTGCTAATACAGCATTGTGGCGTTTGAGGGGAATGAATAAGCAGAGATTCTAAGCAGGATCAAAGAAAATTAAGTGGAGAGGAGGAAGATGGAAAACTGCGCAAACTGAAAATGAACTTTATCGTCCTCCAGGCCTGTCAACAAAAGGAAACAGGACAATGAAACTGCAGCTGAACTCAAGGTGCGATTCAAATGCATTGGTAACAAATAATGCTCAATAAGATAGATACCATGTTAATGTAACTCTGGGATTTATTATTTGAAGCAATGAGTCAGTTAAATATTTTTACTGCTGTAAAAAACATAATTCACAGCATCTGATTTAAATAATGACGAAACACTTAAGTTTTTTTCTAATAAAGCGAAATAGGAACCCAGTAGCAAATCAGTAAAACCAGCCCGTCCTGCCATTGTACAGGCTTATGAATGATTAAGCTACTGTAGCAACAGGGGTAGATCATATTACAGACGCCATTTTGTTAGCTCCCCCTGCAATATTTCATATCTCCACCAGTTGTTTACAAGATATATTCCAAACAAGATGATGGTGATGCATATATTGATAAACGCGTGTGTGTTTGTGTGTGTGTGCGTGTGTGCGTGTGTGTCTGTCAGCAGCCAGGGTGGCATGCTCAGAGTTAATGCCACAAATTGTTGTTAGATGCAGGTCTCCCTCTGCCATGCGTTTTGGACAGGAAGGCAACGTGATTGGCTTTGTTCAGTCTTCCTGGCAGCCGACACCAGCTGACATCTGTTCCCTCCTAACCACTCAGACTTATCTCCATCAGGGAACATGCGCGCGTACACACAGACACACACACACACACACACTGTCAGGCACACAAGAGAACAGACACATACTGATTCACACTCATACACACACACATGCACACAATCACACTTATGCTCGTAAGGGAGAAGACAGAAAAGACTGGGGGCACGCAGACCCTGTATACGCTTAAAAAAAACACTCACTTTTACACATGCGCCCAGATTATTTTAAAAGTTCAAATAAGCAAATAAGTGCATTCACATTCAACAAATGCTAAAAAACAGACTTGAATAGATCAAGACAAAAACAAAATAATGTGCTCATAAACTAAACTGACACACACACACACACACTATGTATAGTATACAAATGTAAAAGCATGTGTGGTGTATTATATTTACTAAGTTGTATTGTATTGAAATGATTAAGAAAAAACTACACTGGTATTGTAAATGCGGGGAGAAAGTGACTGATTTGCTTATGCATTCGGGACTGATTGTGGCGGCATTGCAAACCTTATTGCATTGCTAATTTATATTATTGGCAGCTGAGTCCCTGGAACGTAGGCCTGGGCGTATATCTTAGACATGTGGAATCTGAAGGCTGAGTGGCACAGACACTCTCTGGGTAGACAAATAAAGAATTTCAGTCAGTTTTGCCTCTCTTAAGCAAATAACCGTCTGCAAAACTGGCCGGTGTATAAAAGACTGCCTTTCTTTTGCCTCTGAGATGAGAAGATGAGAAAAAAAAGACGACAAGAGAGAAAAAAGGACAGAGGTCTGCAGATGAGAGTGGGAGGCTGTTTGAAATTAGCCCTCCACTCTGGGGTCCTGGGAAATGAACGTGACACGTCCAGATTTTGTGTTTTTGTTGCAATTACAAGAAAACACCAGATGAATTCTATGCGAGCCATGTGTGCTGGTTTGTGTATGCATCAGTGTGTATGTGTGCATGTGGTGAGTGTGTACACATATGGATGTGTGTGCGTGTTTGTGTGTGTATGTGTGAGCAGGTGGCGGGCATATTTGAAGATGACAGTAGGGGTCTGACCCATGCCAGGCCCAATAAAGCAGCCTTGTGATGGAGCTTATGTGACACACTATCCCTAGGGCTCTGAGGTCTTTCTCTCTCTCACACACGTGCACAGCACACAAACTCACAAGCACTCACACAAACGCAGCGCCTCACTTCCCGAGTGGTGCTCTCCGTCAGATCGCGAAGGCTGCACTCATTGCTGCTGGTTCATGCTAAGTCTGTGTGTGGTCTAATGACGACACGCTGTACAGTCAGCACTAGTCCTAACGCTATTGATCCAAGTTGTCACCTCTGCATTTTCTACACCAACTCATATTTCCAGTTGTAGCAACCACCCACATCTGTTTTGAAATGTTTTGAATGCTGCTCGCACTTGTAAAGTTGAGGTGAATGCTGTGCGTCACACTAAACAAGAAAACCACAGCACAATACACAAAAGACTCACATGCATAATCACACAGTAATGAAATTTGAAAACTCTTTCTCTGAAAAGTTTATGCAGACTCATAGTATTAGTTTTCTGTTCAGAAATATTGTAGCTTCAGCATTTGACTGAGACAATATTAAATATGCAGTGTTTCCTTTTATATTAGTCAATTATAAAATTTGATAGTAGAGAGGGCTCATCTGTCTACACATGCCAACCTCATAGCCTAAACTATATTGCAACACTTGACCCATGAAATGAAACAGGTTTAGAAATGGTCCTCCTGTGAATACAGCCATGAGGCTAACACGACCAAGGGAAGTCAAAATTCTGCCATTATAGATCTGCTTGACAGTTATGCTGTGAGACAGAGAAGAAAAGAGGTTGGATGTTACCTGTCAGACAGACAAAAATCCATCTCATCTCCCAACTTACTACGTAAGTTCGGATGCTCTGCCTGCTGTTGGGAGACACCTTTTTTGTGAACATCCGGTTATATAAAGAGATTCCTTGGCACCTTGAGGTGCATGACTTAAGCTACTTCTTATTCAAAACAAAAATAAAAAAACACATCCATGCCATTGCTTTTACCAGCAGAAACAAGTACAGGTTATCGACAACTACAAGCTTCATGGCACTGAGATCGTCCATCTCGGTGACTGATGACCTTTAATGGCTCCCGGAGACACAATGTACTCAGTCCTTGTGCTTGAAGACCATAGTGCTGCCGCTGACACACTTGATCACAGCATTCTCTTTGACAGATTGAGGCACTGGGTAGAATTTTTTACATTATTCCTGTTAAACAGGAGGTTCTTTATCTCCATTTACAACCACGTATCCCTTTTTTTCATATAGTCACAGAGGTTGAGGTTGTAGCTTGCTCTATGTGAGCAAAAACTAAATTGTGCTAATGGTTTCCCAGCTCATAACAAACTAAAACAAATGCTCCCTTTTGTTAGAAACAAGAGTAACTTAGAATGGCAGCGATGTTGCCCTTATTTGAATCTCAATCCACAAAAATACAGAGAAGACCTCTTTTCCTATGCATCATTGAAGGTAAACAGTAAAACTCATTTTTGAGAGAGTTAATTTTTTCTCCCCTCATGTTTTTTCCAGACTGATTAATCATCTTTAATGTTTTATTGTTCAATAGTTCAGCCGTGAAGTTAGAGCTTTCATTTGACATTACAAGGATTACACATTTAGCATCGCACATTCTAGTGTCTGAAAAAAGCTTAAGGTAAAAAAGTATAAATGTCTATCAGTCACTTTCCCGGCCAAAGACAAAGTGTGAACTAACAAGTGTCCAGCAGCTTGTAACACAAAGGGCCATCTACACATGTTATTCAAGAGAAGCAGTGGAACCTGGCCAGGCATCGCCGTTAAAAAGAGCGAGAGGGGGGAGAGTGAATGAGCCATGCTCTATAGTGATTTGCCATTTATAATTGGCCCGCAATGGTAGATGGTGGCTGGCAAGGATTTATAAAAAAAAAAAAAAAACACACAATCTGTGCCTGCGGTCGCGGCGATGCATCGCTAATGACAGAAAGCCAGAGTGGTGCGGAAGCTCAGCAGTGTTTGGTGGCTACGAGGCCAGTACACGCAAATATGTTCACAAACACATCTCTGATAGATGATGTTTCGTGGTTACAGATCATAAAACTGTGGGTATTTTTTATTTTAAGTGCTTATTTTCACAAGTGCTAGGGCTAAAGCTGCCACATTCGTTCTATTGTAAATTTTATATTCAAATGTTTGAATCAAACGTAACAGTCCTGCTCCACATAGTTACTTCCGCTCTCACTAGGAGTTACACATTACAATACTTGAGCAGATGGGGGGGGGGGGGGGGGTCCAAAAGACGACACAAAAAACACATCTTACCAAAAGAAATGGGAGATAGTCAGACCAAGTCAGTTATTTGTAATTATGCCCAATTTAAAATGTGATCGACCCCAACAGACGCATGATACACTTCTATTTGATAAGCATCTGTGATGGAAAGCTGCAGGAACACCAAGTTTCTTAAGCAAAAAAAGAAAATAAAAGTTACTTCGAATATATTTATGAATTTTATGATCACTAACAAAACACAAATTGGAAATCAGTTTATGAAGGGATATAATCATGATAATATGAGCCTGAGTAGCAATTTAAGACTAATTACTTAGTTGAGGATACTTAACAACTACAGCCAACATCAAAAGAAACAAATGTTGATGGACAGCAGGCTCCAGTGTCTTTGTTGACCTATCTACCCCACCTACTCCAGCCATGGATTTTTGCAACCCTATGATCTGGTTGTCCAAAATTGAATGTTAACATACTGTATGTTTTCCAGGCATGAACTACAACATACTTTTATATAACAACACAACAACATACCCTTTGCTGTTTGGAGAACTAAGTCAGCAGTGCCTGCCCTACAAAACAAAATCACAGTGCACACACTCATCTTATTTTCATCAATCAATGATTATGAAGCACCATGTGATCAGGGATGAAAGTTTGGATCCATTTGGATATTAGACATACACAGATGCAAAGCCTGCATTAGTCAAACAGGGCCCTACCAAACCTGATTAGAATGTAATGTGGGCCCTGCTTGACTTGCATACAAGGTTGGTTCTTGGTTAGGAATAGTAAGTGGACCTGCGACCTCTAGCTGGTGGTCGAGTATCATGTTCAAGGGCACTAGGACAGTTTTCGTTGAGACAGAGTGTTCTTCCCTTAATTCCCCCAACCACTTTTCCCAGTGTTTCAGTTTGGAGAATCAAATCAGCAACCTTCCACAAAACCTCTTGTCTAATCTCCAGCTTACACCCCCCTCGCACTTCAGGGGAGGGACGCTCAGGCAGGCAGAACAGGGCCCAGATGCCCAGCCATGGATAAGGATTTTTTTTGATAGAGCCCCCACCATTACCTCACCCCCATCTCTTCTCATTCCCGTTGCCTTCTCCATAAACAATGAAAAGTTAATGAAGAGGTAACTTAATGATGTAATGAATATGGCAGAGCCCAAGGTCAAAGCTGGCTACAGACTGGAGCTGGGCACAGGACGGGGCCAGGTGATAACACATGGTTTTATATGCCTCCCTTTCTTACACACAGACAATCACAGAAACACAGTCTCAGTGTCCATGTAGATCTTAATATTATGTCCCTGGTTTGAATCGTCTGCAGAAATATGCTACGTTGCTTACATCTGTGCTTTTATATCTTGTGATGGAGGGAGGTCTGTGTGTGTATGTGTGTGCATACACGTATGTGTGTATATATCCACATTTATGTGTGTGTAGAGATAGAGGAATAAGGTTGTTTGGAGTATTGTGGGTAGTAAGAGTAGCTGTACAGCTGTGTGTATTTGTGTGTTTTGCATTCTTTCCTGTAAACACAATGCAGTTTTGTGTGTGTGTTTGTGTACTTGGCAGTACAGGGACTTGTTCTGATTTTGGAGTTGGTGATTAAAAATTGAAAAGGTTTGAATGACACAGTTGAGGATTTGGCATAACCAGGTAGGACCAATACAACTCTGGTGAATTGCCACTACCCCTACTTGTTGGACTGGAGGGCACTTGTGTTTTTGTGTGTGACAGTATTTTTGGGTTACGTTTATATTATGACTTTAATAATCAGTAAACCAATTACACTTTAAAAATACATTAATTTGGGAGCAATGCTTCTACCTTGAGTTTGTTTAGAACAGTTAGAAAAATCCTGGAGTCCATAGTGTGCCTGTCTGACAGTTGCTTGTCTTAAGTGTAAAAGTGATGAAAATTCCAGCCCAACATATCAGTTTCATTGAGAAAGGGAGCACATGATTACATTTAAAAGAAAGAGGGGCAATGATGTGAAGGAAAAGGAAAGGGGATAAGAAAGGAGGGAGACCATCTGAGTTCATGGTGTACAGCTTACCCATCAGCTAGGCGCTCTCCATCTTCGATCTGTTTGGCCTCCGCTGGGGCTAAAGAAGTGTCTGTGCTTCACTTTATCCCCTTATAGCCTCTCACACCACAACATACAGGAGAGGGAAGGAGGAGACTGAGAGAGGATGCAGAGGAAGAGAAGTTGAGAGGAACCCTGATGAATATAATGCAAGAAGGAAAGAAAAATAAGCAATGTGAACCTGAAAAGAAAGATATATATTTCACAATGCACACTCTTGTTAAAAAGCCACAGAGTTTTCATTGTGCTGGTTAGCCATTTTGCAAACATGACCTAAAAAACATTTAAATTAGGGCTGCCGTGATTCGTCGACGTCATCGATTACGTCGACGCGGAAAATGCGTCGACGGCAATAAAATGCCTCGACGCATTTTTAAAAAAAAAATTATGAATTTAACTTTTCGATTTCTAAAAGATTTCATTTCAATTCATTATAACAAATGTTCTTCTTTCAATATTCCTACGTAATTGCTGCGTGCATTACGTCAGTCGTTTTCGGCACCAGTCAACGCTGAACGCACCAGTTTTAAAAAATCATGGCGGAGGCAGCAGAGTCCGACTTGGTTCCGAAACGTTTCCAAAGACCCAAGGCTTCAAAAGTATGGGAGTACTTCAACGTATCACCAAACGATAAGGTGGTTTGTAGACTGTGCAAACTTTCGATGGCATACCACAAAAGCACCAGCGTTATGCACGAGCAACTGAAGAGAAAACACCGGCGCTATTCGTGAAGATGGACCGCCAGAAAAGGCAAAACCACCGTAAGTCGACTTTCACCGATGTCATTGGCCGATGTTTGTACATTTGTATTTGTGGTTAAACCGCTGGGCACGTGCCACGGCTGGGGGAGCAGTCGCCCCGGCGCTGCGGAGGGGAGACTTCCTGCAAAAGAAGGACTGCTCACCAAAATTTGCAGCAGCTCTTACTGATAGTGTTCTCAACATGATCATCAAAGACATGAGACCCCTGTCAATGGTGGAAGATGAGGGTTTCCGTGCTATGGTGAAAACATTCCAACCAGGCTACATTCTCCCTAAGAGAACATGCTTCACAAACATGATGGAGAAGAAATATGAGCATGAATTCCTGAGAGTCAAACTTGCCCTCTCCTCATCCAGATCCATGGTCAGTTTAACCACAGATGCATGGACCAGTATTTCCACAGAAGCATACTTGGGCATAACCTGCCATTTTATTAACAATGACTGGGAGCTTGTAAGCTATAGTTTGACTACTATGCCACTTGAAGAGCGACACACTGCAATGAATATTGTATCCTGGATTGAAACAGCAATTGAGAAGTTTGGAATTCCTGCAAGTAGAATCAAGGCTGTGGTGCATGACAATGCAGCTAATGTAGTAGCAGCCATCAAGTTGTTAGAAGAGAGGCATGGGATATCTTCAATCCGCTGTGCTGGCCACACATTACAGCTAGTGGTAAATCACGCATTGAAGAATCCACAAATTAACAAAGCAATTGGAGCTGCCAGGTGCTTGGTGGAACATTTTAACAAGAGTGAATTGTCCAGCTCAAACCTGAAAATAAAACAAAAACAACTTGGCAAACCTGAACACAAACTGATTCAAGATGTTAGTGTTAGATGGAACAGCTCTTACTATATGATCAGCCGCCTGCTAGAGCAGAGGTGGCCTGTTACAGCAACTCTGTCAGACCCAGATGTTACTAAAAGAGCAAAGCATTTCCTTGACCTCAAAGCTGAACAGTGGAGCCTGCTGGAGGAGCTAGAACAAGCTCTCAAGCCATTTGAGTGTGCTACTGTTTATCTTAGTGGGGGGTCATATGTGACCCTCTCCTCTCTACCTGCACTCATTAAAGGACTGATGAAGTCCACACAGAATGCAGCCTTTGACAACACCCATGTTCAGGCATTTCAGGCTGCTGCAGCAAATGAAATCTCAAAGAGGTGGGAGGTTGAGATGGCCTACAAAGATGCTGCTACAAACACCAGTGTAATTGCAGCTGCCCTGGATCCCAGGTTTTGCAGACTGAAATTCCTGTCCCCAGATGAAAGCCTGAAACTGCAGGTGAAAGTGCAAGCCCTTGCAATAGAAGCAAAGAGGAGAATGATAGAGAGTCAGCAACAGCAGCATACCACAGAGGCCCAAACATCAGCAGGTGTTACAGAGAAGAGGTCTGTGTCATTGCTGGACACATTGCTTGGGTCGGACTCAGACAAAACCTCCAGCCAGAATAACAGTGGGGACGAGGCAGATGTCATCAGTCATTCAGTGAGAGAAGAGATTCTCAAGTATTTTGGGGAACAGCCTCCGCCTAAAAGTACAGATCCTCTGCAGTGGTGGAAAGCAAATGAGGCAAGGTTTCCCTCTCTGGCTGTTCTGGCAAAGACTTATTTGTGTGTACCTGCCACATCAACACCTTCCGAGCGTCTCTTCTCCGCAGCTGGAAACATAGTTTCCAAGAAAAGAGCTAGCCTGAGTCCAGAGCATGTGGACATGCTGACATTCCTACATTATAACACACATGTCTAACTGACGTTAGAGTCAGATTTTGAGCTGGACACCATTCTTTATTATACTTTAAACATGTTGCACTTTGTTTAGTATGCAGACGTAACTTTTTTATTTTGATAAGGGGTTAAACTTTGATATCTTTTTGAGTTGCACTGCTGACTTAACTTATAAGCCCTCTTTTTTATTTATTTTTATCACGTTGGAGTTGCTAGTTTAAACCTACAGTTTTGGACTTTGATATTTGAGCCTGTTTACATTTTGTTTTGTGCTGCATTATATGATGACATACAGTTTGTTGTTGTCAAAATAAAGTTAACTGAAATGAAATGGTCAATTAGATTTTTTCCGAGGAAAATTAGTCGTTTAGATGAATCGACTAATCGATAAAATAGTCGTCAGATTAATCGATAGAAAAATAGTCGTTAGTGGCAGCCCTAATTTAAATATAAATCATTATGAATAAGGCATAAGGCTAGTTAAATTTATTCCCAGTAACACATAGTCTTAAACTTATATTTAGTCTGTAAAACTCTTTCTTGGCTCTGCCTCTTGACCTCAACCACCAAAACATGCATCCCTAGCAGCTCCACTAATAACAAACCACTGTTTAAGTTAATCACAAATATTCCACCTGCTCACATATTTGCCCTGTGTGGTGAGAGGCTCGAGTTTAAGTAAGGTTATACATCGCAGGGAGCAGATGTAGTCAGCAGCACTGACATACAGTGTAGAGATGGACATGGGTCAACCACCAAGGCTTCCTTTCAGAATGAAAATGCTGTGCTGTGTTGTAGACACCACCTTTCTCAATTGGATCCACAGAGAAAATAAGAATGCTTCTTCAAGTGTTTCCCATCATGATGATTTCACCAAGCATGTCATACAGTGTAGCTTTTTAGAGAAGCAGTGTAATGTCTTATCTCCTCTCTGCGTTAATATGTGAATTTGAAGGGATAATTTGTCTCGAAAATTTAAATCTTCAAAAATCTCTCTCGAATTGGACAACACAAATTTTTTAAGGCAGTCCAGTAAAAAACTGGTTAGGGATCTGTTATTGAAAGCTGACAGACTATTTGAAAGGTCATAGTTTGATGATGAGAAGTAGAGTGAGCACTCCCTGCCTTTCTAGGTTCTCTTCAAGATAAAATACTTTGTCGAGTCGTCCTGTTGTCTTGATGAAGATGTCTGAATCAATAAAAGCGGTTGCAGAGCTGACACTTGGGCGAGTGAGAGGGAGGTAACTAAAAGTCAGGCTCTGAGATTCCAAGATTTGGCCTACGGGTAAGAAAGAAAAAAAAGAAAAAAAGGTTACCGTTGTCATTAGAGTAGTTATCATGCATTAGCTTGGAGGTATAATTTGGGTTGTTTACTATAGTACGTGAACATTACTGTCAACCTGAAAAAAAGCCAAACCTCAATGTAAACTTTGGCAGATCAATAATCTTTTGCTTGATAAAGAATGAAACAAATCTCAGTGATGTATAGCCCTAATTATATTAATACTTGTAGGAGGTGGTGTTTAAAAGTAATTTTTGGGAGATCAGATTGTTCTTCCTTCTTGAATTTATCAGTTGGTCTGCTGGTCCATCTACTGAAGCACCAGGGAACAGAGAAATAAATGAGGTTTAGATGTTGTTCATTTGGTGGACCTAACACTACAGTGACTTATTCTGTGGGCAAAGAAAGTTGGCTCTTTTGTCCAAGCAGTTTATTTCTTGCCTATTGATGTAGAACGGGTGAAGTGCGGCCCACCTATCTACTGTAACTCAGTGATCATTGGGTCCTTTCTACTTGGATATGGATTAAAAAGGAAAGTCGTAGTCAGATTTCAGAAGGATGAAGTTGCTGTACAGTGTGTTAAGTATCAACTGCAAGTTGTTTTGTCTTCAATCCTCGAGTGTGCGTTGTGCGTTCCTCTTTTATTGTAGGTCGTGGTGTGTGAAGTCTTTGTAGATGGCAGTGCCCAAGGCATCAGTCACACAGTCCCTCTAACTAACCCTCCATTGAAATCCATGTGTCGATGTGTTTTTGGTTGCTCAGGAGGCTGCAGCATTGCAGGTTCGCTTGCTCACAATCTTTATCATGAGTTTCTCCCTCTTGTGCATGTTTTAGCTGTCAATCTTCTCTTTGTGCTCAAAGCAGAATATACCTAATTTAGCAAGGGAATCTGTGATCCATCTGAATTGATAATGCACTGGTACCATAAGGAACTGTAGATATTACATTATAAGCATGGGTGATGTCTTATTATTTATTATAATTATTATAATAATAATAATAAGATAAGAACGGTATATCTGCTATGAGTGTTTTATGAAGGTCAGAGAACTGCTGACCGGGACTGTTTTGAATATTACATAGAATCACATTGGTTGCACTCTCATTTTAATAACCCATAATGAAGTTTGAGGTGGTTTTGAGACGTATTTATCCTTTGTGTATATCTCACCCCAAAGATAAGATAAACGATGTGCTTTGTTGTCTGATTTCAATATCATCTGTCTTTTGCCAAGCCTCAAACTCTGCAGTTGCCGTCACATACAGAGGAAGAACAAGGCCAATCAAAAGTGCTGGAATGTGTAGAAATGTAGCTACTAATGTGCTGACAGCTTACACCAGTTCAACCATACACTTATAGAATCTGGTTCTTTATAAGAACACTTTATTTATTGTGAATTCACAGTGGACTGTGGTCATATGTTCAGCACTGGAGGTCTGCTCTACAAAATTATAAAAAGCAACAGCACACTGAACATGTGGCATTTGATTGGACAATCACATTGCACAGTTTGATCTTCTAAGTTCCATTGTTAGCCTGCGAGAAACACCTGTGTAGGTTGAGTGCTGTGTTAACTCTGGGTAATTTTGACAACGTGTAAACACGCAATCTCCCCATCAAATTCCATTAAACTCTGCAAGAACACAAACACACCACACTCCAAAAAGAAGCCCCCAAGCAGCGGCATTAAACAAGTGCTCTCATTTAGACATAAATAGTGTGATCGTACTCTCGTAAATCATGCTGAAATTGTACATTTGGCCCGGGAAAAGGCTTCAGGTTCGCACAGACCTTCTGTAAACAGGTTCTCCTCCAGCCTCTCACAACTTCAGCGTGAGTCAGTGGATGTGTGAGACTCTTGTGTTTGTGTGCATATGTGTGTATGTAAGGTTACAGAGGCTTGATCCATTTTAAAAGGAGTCTTGCTGTAATCAAAAACAATAACCGCTCAAAGCATAAACTCTTCCAAAGCCCCCCCCCCCTTCTCCCCCCTACGCACTCCCCCACCCTTCCCTTGAAGTATGAAATAATATTCTGTGTGTGGGCCCTGGCCGAATGCTGAGAACGCAAACATTTCACAATAAAGTTGTTTAAATGAAGGCCTTGGCATAGATGGCTGGGAGATAAAGGACATGCTGCGTTAATTACAAGCGCCCGTTAAAATAAACCACTGGTGTAAAATATGACTCTCTCCCATTCTCTGGGATTTGAACCTATAAAATGTCACCGAGGTGTGTACCTCACATGAGCTGTTTGGAGACCAAACACAACAGCAGCTCTTCTGGTTCCTACACTGACAGTCAAAAAAGGAAAGAAAGAGGGTAAGGGGCAAGATCCACACAAAAACATACACACACAAAAAAAAAACAGAGCTCTACAATCAACAAAGAAAGCAGTGTTTACTCTGCATTTAAAGACTTATGAATTTTTCTCGCCCCCGCCTTGCCTTTGCGTGGCATTAACTGAAAGGGAAAATAGCCCAGTTAAGCACCGGGTTTATTATTCTTCAAACTCTTGTCTGAAAAGTAATATGCTTTAAAGGCACAGTAAATGTGCTGGTGCTCTCCCCCTGTATCTGTTTCAGCGGTATGTGTGTGTGTGTTTAAGTGAGTAAAGTTACATCGCAAAGAGAGGCGGGAAGATGGATTATTTTTCCTGAAGGATGGACTTAAGTTTCTGCTCTTTGCTGCTGGGTGGCCCACTCCTCTTTAGCCGTGTTAACATAAGAATGGAGTGGTGGCCATGGGGTGAGAGAGGGGAAGGAGGGGTGGGGTCACCGGGTAGCCGGTTTAAATTATTCTGCGCCTCTGCTGCTGCATAGCAGGAGCTGTTGTTATCCACTTAGAACATCAGACAATTTGTTCCTTCTCCCTCTCTCTTCTCTCCCTCTCTCAACGCTGTGGGCGTCTTTATTCTGGACCCTTTGTACCAGTGTTATGTTATAACGCCTGTCCGGGCCAGGATTGATCCACAATCCCTTCCACTCTTAGGCCTCTCCTTATCCTGAATTTAAATTCATAATAACTGGTGTCGCTTTGAAATCTGCTCAGATTTTAACCCCTTCAGAAATTAAAATTTTATTTCCATACTTGATTTGGCAGGATGATTTGTTTTACCTCAGACTCAGCCAAACTAATCAATCCCCTGTTGTAGTGGAAGACTCTGCCCCTGTGAAGATTACCTCAAAACCCGAAATATCAAAATGTTAACTCTCCTCACCGCGGGCTGTCATCCAAGCTCAGTGACGAGCGCAGTGACGCTTGCAGGCCCAGATGAGGAATGTAGTTATGAGGAGATGTTTGTATACATTCATCCTGTGCTTTGGAAAGCAGCGCTGGTGGTTGAGCACAGCTTAAAGACATCTGGATGCGATGAAATGCCATTTGTCTAAACAATCAAGAGTCTTACCAGAGCCACCCAAAGTGTGCTGTGCTTTTAGTACATACTTGTGCAATGTGCTTCAACAGAAACTGTTATTGACAAATATTTCATTGCGACAGCCTCATGAGATCTCTTTTTCCCTTTTTTTTTTTTACATCATTCCAGCTCTCTGCTATAAACATAAAGCATTTGTGACTGGTGTGTTCTTGAGGATGGATGAGTTGCAGTCAAGTTCATTTAAAAAGAGTTGGGGGGTGGAAATGAAGAGAGACGTAGAACAATAGATTAAGACTGACACGAATCAGTGAGATTGGAATCTAAATACTTAAGATAATACAATGCCCATTCTTCTAACTGAAAGAAAAGAAAAGAAAAAAAAAAAAGGCGAATAATAATCACTCAAATCTCATGGTTGACCAACAGCCATTGGTTCATCAAAGCATTCCAGAGAATTGGAATTAACTCGTACCGCAAAAAGTACAATATCAACATGTCAGGATGGATTTTCTGTGCACGCAAAAGACACAAATTCACATGACAAACACCCAGAAAGAGAATGAGCCATCATGTGTCAAAAGAAATGCCACACCTATAGATTTATTTCCTCCTTAATTCCATTTAAACAAATGGTGTGGGCAGTCACGGCAGCTAGTGCTCTGACTGTAGCAGTGGTGTGTGTGTGTGTGTGTGTGTGTGTGTGTGTGTGCGTGTGCGTGTGCGTGCGTGCGTGCGTGTTTGTATGTGTGCGGGGGGTGTTAGTGAAGGGGGCAGGCAGACATGACTTGGATAATAAGCGTCATGGAATCTAATCAGATTTCTAAGAGGAATTGATTGTTGTGAGGCAGCCGGTGCAGGAGTGGGGTTGACAATAAGCTGAAATTTAAGTGTTAATTTTTATGCTAATCCTCTGGCATCTCTGTGTGATGCAATTTGGTCCAGCAGCCCCTCGACTTTGCGGCGCAGATATGAAATTGTCCCGTGCACAGAGAAAATGTCAGCTTGCCAGACCCTGAAAGCTTGTAATTTATTAGGTATGTTTCTATTAGTATGTGTCACAGTTGTTAGAGAGCCACATGCGCAGGCAGGCAGCCACACCACCTCCTTCTCTCCCTCGCTTCCTCTCTCTTTCCCTTTATCTCACTCTTTCTGTCCCTTAACTTGCCTCTTCCTCGTCTTCCTGTCACCAGCGTCTTCTGCAAGTATTACCGTCCACTTTTTTAGTACACATGCACAAGTACGCACACACTCGCACACACACACACACGCACACACACACACACACACAAAGGGACACACCATGCTTGTTCTTAAGATGGTCTCGGCTCGGTGGCTGCTACACTGGGGCCTTAATGTATTATCATATATCGGGTGGTCCTTGCCCCCTGGACAAAAGGCTATTTAATACAATTTAATGACATTCCCAAAGATTGGCGGCGGCAGTTGCGGCGGCTGGGAGGTGGGGGTGTGGTGGTGGGGAGAGAAGAATAAAAAAAAATTAAAAAAGAAAGGCTGAGGCCCAGATGAAAACAGCATCTGTGTTTTTCATGGCTCACCCATGCAAACATTGCAGGGTAAAATGTGTGACTTTCCATCCTCTTTCTCTCCCTCGCTCTCTATCTGTTGCTGGCTGCAGATTCAAATCTAGTTGGGGGGCTTGATAAAGCTACAGATGAATAGACTTTCAAAATCACCTTCTATCAGGGCCTTGGCAGGCTGCCTAAGATATCGAGTAGTCCTCTTTACTCTTAGTTTAGTCAAATTAATAATGCAACAGTGTAAAGATTCCGCCAGAGGGTCCATCAACCCCTATTCAGTAGGTGTAGGTGTATTTAAATGTACAGTACAGTATTCTGTACAGTATTCAAATTGCAAATCCATGCACAAGGGATTCACAGGAAATGTGAACATGGCACAGAAGATCAAGGCCAGGGTATGTGCAAGTTTCACTCACAATGGGCAAAACAAAGTGGAACCAACAATGTCTCCTAAAAATTCTGTGCACATTTTTGAAAAAGCTGATCTGTATTAAAAGAGGTACCTTGAAAGTAGGAGGAGCATTTATAGAGGGCATGGTTAATATCGACATTTAAAACATGATATAGATCAAATGAAAAATATTTTAATTACTTTTAAGAAATACAGAATGAAATCTACTTTGGTTCTCATTCCTAACGGTTATGTCACAAATTCTCTCTAGTTCCTCTGCCATTTGAAGCGGTGTAAAACATTTGTGGGAGAAATCTTATAACAAATACTTGAATTCATAAATGATTGGGTGAGTACAAATGGAGGACCTCTCAAAGATAATGTTACACCCCTGGCACCAACAGTATTGCAAGTGAATAAGCAGAACACTTCACTGTAGCCCCCATCCCGTCTTGTCCTGTCAGTGGTAATAAGTTGAAGTATCAGAAGTGCTTCAAGTAGACATTTAAAGATAATGCTTTTGCTTAAATTAGTGTATGAAGTTGGTGTGCTTTTACATTTTAAACCAGACCACAACCTTTGTCCACTGGTAAAAAAGATGTCTGTATGTTCCCAACACACACACGCATACACACACAAACACATACACACACACACACTTAAGTTTTTAATCACCTGTTGCAACAACATTTTTGGAATTCTGATTAAATAGTGGAAAAGTCAAAGGTGCTCTATTTGTAATAAAGCTAATACATGTATAATGTTTTATCTGACCAGCGTTTTCTCAAATTAAATTGCACATGCAATGTTATAAACACAAATGCAGAACTTTGTGGACTGTGGAAATGTTGCCAGTGAATAGCGTTAATTCAGCAGTTACGTTCCCTCATATATAAAAACTGAAGGCGATAGGATTTGGCTTGATTAGTCACAAAAGGCTGCTGCCATTACCAGCAGTAACCACAGGTGTCACCAAGCTATTCAGAATCTTAAAAATATATCTTAAAATAAAACCATTAGTCAGCCCTGTGAAAGGCTTTCGACCTGTCCAAGATGTACCCTGCCTCTCGGCCAATTTTATCTGGAGTATATGCATATCTCTAAAGAAGCCACTATGCTGCCAAATGAATGGAGTCCCTTCAAATCATAGCATGAGATAAAACTACTTTTAAAATCGAACTCAAATTAAATTTTCCAAGTAGTAAGTACTGGTAATCAGTGTTGGCAGAGATTCTCATCAGTAAGGAACAAGAATTTTACTCTCCTCTGCTGTATTTTTTATCATCTCCCTCTTTATGTTTAAACACCGCTAACATCACTGTGCTCCTTGCTGGTGTATTGAGTGGTACTAGAAAGCCAGTCAAAACCGTACTCAGTGGGCCCAGAAAACACAGTGAAAGGTTTGGATGCAATTCACATATAGGTCAATTAAATGCAACAACATCTGCTCTCTCCCTACATTTGCATATAGCATTCATATGTTAATGATGTCCCTTGTTTTATTTTTTTTCACATGTGTGTATGTGCATATGTGTTTATGTGCGCTATTTGTTTCTCTCTGTGTGTATATTTTTTTCTGTACTTCCTCCCCTCCTCCCAGTCTCTTTGTATCACCAAACAAAAAGAGATGCAGAAAATTTGGATTCATACTTCCCTTTTAGAAAAAAACACAGATACGCCCGTCCTATTTTCACTTCCTCTCGCCTGACGATTAAAGGGGAGGTTAGACGAGTGCCACAGTTGTTCCATTGCTGTGCCCCTGATTTCGACAAGAAGCCCCTTTAACGGCAGAGAAGGGAAGGCCCTATCTCTTCTCCAAGCAGCTTAATGCTTTATAAATCAATGATGACACAGATGGACTAGCGATAATCTATTTAGAATGCCTCACAGCAAATATTGTTGTGCAGATGATTAGACAGACAGTTATTTTAACTCAGACCCCTAAACCCAATCTCCCGCTTCTCATGATGCTCTTCAGATTTATAGTGGTAATTTGGGATTTCATATTTTCGTTATATGAAATAAATTTGGCAAAAAAGAGACGTACAAACACGGTACTAATTAAAAGTGAAATCAAGTTGTGGCGGTGGGGTTTTGTGTTTCTCTCTGAGCATTTGTGTTAAAGATTTTTTTTTTGTGTGTGTGTGTGTGCATGCATGTATTTGGGCAGCTTGAGGGACAAAAGACATGAGGAGGTTCTGGTGTCTGTGCCAAGGCCATAATAATAAGGCATGTTTCTTTAAAGAAGGGGGAGACAGACCTTTAGCTGAAATATATCTCCAGGGTATGTGTGTGTGTGTAAGAGTGTGTGTGTGTGTTAGACAGTCTGGTGACACAAGGGGGGTTAATGGCAATCCAGGATCTCTGCCCCTTTTCATGGTCGATGGGTCTCAATTTGGCGTGCAGGGGTGGAGAGGAGGAGGAGAAAGGGAAGAAGAGGAGGAGGAGAAAAGAGCTGAGGAGGAGGGCAAAAATGAAGTGGAGGTTGTCAGACGTGGCAGCTGCTCGGAGGCCCTGATAAATATAAGCCCTTATTGATCGGTTGAAAATGAAAGATCCCCGAGTGGCGTGCAGTATTTAGCTTCTTGTCTGCCTCACGTCAGCGGTGGCCTTGCCTTGGAGGGATAGATTTTCAGCTGTGCCTCCGGGCACCACAGCGAGCCAGCTTTGATTTCATCTTTAACCTTTTTCTGGCTGCATTCCCTTGACCTCTGCAGTGTCGCTTGCTGAATTTGTTAGATTTTCATCTCGACAATGACCCCCTGCCCCACCTCATCTTCCTCTTCCTCCCAGCCCATCACTGTCTTCTCCATCCAGTCCACTCTTCACGTCTATATTTCATTATCACCTCTGTTTCTAATCCTTCCCCTCCACTGTTTCTGCTTCTAGGTGGTTCCAGTAAGCAGTAGTCAGTGGTGAGTGACAGCGAGAGGCCAGTTGATCCTGACAGACACGTTGGACTCCATTATGCAGTTAGGGTGTTAAGGTAAGCTCACACACAACTCTTACCTTAACCCGCAGCAAATTGTTCTCGACTTGAAGATTTTTCTAATTTTTCCAAACCCTGTATGATATTTGCTTCTCACACTGTAAGGATAAGAGAACAAGACACATACACATGAATAAAAGCACACAAACACTCACACACTCCAACTGTTCTTCATTCACTCACCATTTAGTCTTATCCCCAAAGGCACTCCGTCTTAAACCAAAACACACACACACACACACAGACAGTCACACAGCTACAGTACACTGCTTGCTATGTGCACAGACAGAACTTGTAACAATCTGGATTGTGATAATCTATGATAATCATCCACCACATGCCACCTAAAAACGCACATGGGTGGCATTCAACACCCACATTGGCACGTTGCTACCACGCATCTTGCCTCCCTCTGCTGCTCTCCCCAATGTCACTACCTCCAGCGTCAATGTCACTACTTTGTTCCTTATTTCTTTTTTATGTATGAGGAGGCTTGCACTATAACACACCGCGGAGTGGGAAATAGGAACGAATCTTGAACAATTTATGTTTGGCATTAGTGTAATTGAATCCCACTCATATATCAAAGAAAGAAAGTTGCGAGGTGTGGGTGATATAAATGCAAGCTATAGGGATCCATGAAAACACGGATCTGTCCCTCCTCTTCTCCTCGTCTTCGGAACAATGTCCCCCATCTCTTTTTTTATTCTCTCCCTCTCTCCCCTCCTTTAGCTAGATGGATGATAAATTCCCAGCCAGAGAGCCAGCAACAGCTGTTGGCAGACAGGCCTGATATGAGAATAGCAGCATAGGATGAGCAGGCATTAAAAATTAATATGCTATTTAGCCTAGGTGTATTTTAGGTATTTGACATTTTCATGTCCGGGACAGACAAAATTTATTCATAGTACAGAAAAAAATAATAAAATAAAAATAGGTAGAGAGGAAAAGGTGGAGGGAGGGGGAGGAGGAGGGGATAAGGGACACGTAAGGAGGATGCAGGGAACACTAAGTGGGGTGGAGGGAGGGTTTGGCAACACCCTTAATGTAGGTAGAAAACTAGAAGGCTGATAAAGTGGAAACTGTTGTCCAGCAAAACTCCTTTATTTCTATCTACTTATTGAGGATCCCCCTGAAAGATGAGCGGATGAAGGCTCAATATCCAGCCTAAGACACGTTGATACAATATCCTCAGCCGAACCTGTGTTGTTCTGCCTTGCTGTGCCCATGTTTAATGACTTCAGTACTTAAATAATTGCTAATTGTGCATTCAAACCAAACGCACAGCTAATATGTGACGCGGTAAGATTTCATACAAAGTCAATGCAAAGATGTAAATTTCCCATCAGTCGCCCCAAATTGGAAATATTTGATCTCGAATGAAAAAATGTGCGTGACACCAAAGGGATTCAGCGCTGTGAATAAAAATCACCAGACGCAGGTCCTGGCACTGACCCAAGCTTGCAGGCTATCAAAACGGCCACTGTTCAGCCTGAGGTAACGCGGGACACGGCAGTCATCCAGACTCAGCTCCTGGAGAAGATGTGAGAGTACAATGCAGCTATTGTCACTTCAGCCGGTAGTTGCCCCCTTTTCTGGAGGAGAACGGGCAAATATTTTTGGGTTGTGTTTACTCATGTTGCCTACGTGAGTACCACGAGTAAACACAAATGATCCTGCGACCCAAACGTTCACTTTGCATTTGGTGTGAACACAGCATAATACCCATATGGCAGATAATGTGTACCGAGACGTTACCATCACAAGGTCCAATGATGTTGTGTTTCTGAAGCCTCCATACACATCTCCTGGCCTTTCTCGATGGATGGAGTTGCCCAGTTGTCATGGAGATGGTTTAGGTTTGATGGAAGTATATAATTTAGTCACTTGATAATAGGTAGTTGTACATGGGGGAGGGGTTGACAGCCTGCATTATCTCTGACCAAAATCCCACACCTGGTTATGTGATAGTAAAGTAAGTGGAGCCTGTGATGAGATTTTCTTGTCAAACCTTAATTTATAGTTTACCAACGGGCAACCTCGTTGCATGTGGTGAGACTTGACACAGAAAAACCTCTATGGAAGAAGGTCAACTAAATGAATTGCTCAACTGAGAATGTGACAGAGGAGACTGATGCACAAATTTAGTTTTTTGAGTAACAGTCAATATTGGTTTATTTTAAAGGTAGAGCAAGCTATTCTGAAAAAGAAAGTTCAGAAAAATCCACCCCACCCTTCAATGCTCATTCAGAATCTCGCAGTTTAACTCTGCAGTCAATTCTTGTCCTTCATAGCAGTATTAGGAATTTTTTATTCTTCCGACCTCCTCTTTGGACATTTCTCTGCCACCTCTCCTTGACAGTGCAGCTAAATCGTGTTGTATACGATAGAGTTTAACTCCATGCACTCGTGGCACTTAACATTGCTGCTGCTTTCTGGTCTGCCCTTCCAATCATTACCGACAACTATATGGTGTGGTGACTGGAGGGTGTGGAATATATAAAAAAATTATGAGGGTTTGGTTTAAGATGATTTATCAAGGGTTTTAGAGGCTGATGTTAGAACAACTCTCTTTGTAGACATTTGAATACCAAGAAGAAGACTTGATGTGAAGACTTTGTTAGTTCTGGTTGATACTGGACCTCTAGCAAGATAACAAAATGGTTTGCTAATGACTCAATGTCCATCCAAGAACAAAGAGCCCATAACTCAAGCCAAATCTGAACGTTTTGTTCCGTATTTAATCAAATTTTACAACAATTTTCTCAACAATATAAACTTTACATTCTGTTCAGTCATAAACATCATTAAATATATCTTCCAAAATACACCACACATGCAGAAATGTTGGCATTAATTGAAACCACGCATTTTTATGTTGTATGTACTCTGGTCCTGAATATCTGACTGCCAGGATTAAGAAGGCCCTGTACGGATATTGAGCCACTCTTCTGCCGTCAAACACAAGACCCCTGGTGGTCCAGACAGTAAAATGTACAAGTCCCATGCTGAGCCATGCTAGGACCTCTGTTTCTTTATCACTCCCTCTCTGCCTCTCTCACTGTCTCGGTCTCTCCCTCTCTCTCACTCCTTGGTGATTAATGGCTAATGCTGCTCTAGTACATCTCTATATCCCTCTTCATCCCTCCCTCGCTAATCGTTGTGAAATCTTAGACATGGCCTGGATTTGGCCTCCTGGAGAAAAAAATGGGGATTGAATGAGATTGCAGGAAGGGACAATATCCACCTCCCACAGCATCTATATCTTCTGTTTTTTTTTACTTTTTTTTTCTGCCACATATCTTTAAACCTTTACTCCTTTTTCATCAAGAGGAAGGTTTAGGTCAGCCTGGTTGGGTAGAGACACTCTCATCCTCTTTACGACATCTGGGTACAATACAACTCTATTACGGTTTATAACACTTCAGAAAACAATTTTCTACAAATCACAATTTATGGCATGTCTAGGAGCAGCGTGTAATGAGTAGATAGTACAATGTTTTCTTGGGAAAATGGACAACAATTCATATTTCATTCAAAGTAAACTCTGACATCATATGATGGAAAAATATACATTTGGGCTACTATATTTACTGATTTAAGGTATAATATGTAAAAAAGATTAAAACACTCACCTGACACAATATACAACATTGATTGTGCCATATATATAGTCAGTGCTGGACCACTATGAAGGGAAGATGTGGTTGTACTGACCATGCTCTCTATGTCCAGTGAAATTGAAGCTGTTTGACATAACTATCCTAACTCAATCTCCACTTAGCTGTGAATGTGATTGGCCTCTGGGATCTTTCTCCAGCCTTCCACTGATTTCATTACAACCCTAACCCTATGGGTCATCTTCAATTAGAAGATAAAGATCCTGAGATGTAGTAAAAACCTAAATAAAAGACAGTTGGTGGAACTTGAGTTAAAGTGACTGTCAAACCACTGTTAAAAAGGACAAGAATAGTGTTCACACTCAAATGGATTTAAATATTTGTATAGTCTAGTGTATAGAAAACAGGAGTGGATAAATAGATTAAATGGCTGACAGGCCTAAAATGCGGTGTAATCACAAGCTCATTACAACCAAAGAACTGTTGTGACAGCTTTGCAACAGAGCAACATTAGCATCACTTCTCGTTGTCTTTATTCATACCTCTAGTTCAGCAATTAGCCCACTACCAGCTCTTTCCTGTTGCACCCTCATTGTCTGCTAATTATTTTTATTTCCTTCAAATTTTCTTCCTCCTTCACCCTCCTCACATCTTTCCCCCTCAGTCCCCACTGCTTACACACGCTGAAACTTCCTGTCGCCATATAGCGCAGCGCTTCATATACGCTGACTGTTATTACCTTGGGGAACGTTTAGTAGCTTCGTGTTTAACACTGTAACCTCCGCTACATCGGCATTTGCAATGGAGAGAAAAACCTGGGAGGTGGAAACTAGAGACGGCTTGTGTTAGGCGAGCATTCAACTGATCACTACGATCAAAATGACGAGAGAGAAAAATAGAGTATGTGACAAGACTGCTTGATTTCAACCTATTGGATGATCAATGATTCTTAAGGGGAGGGGTAATTTCTTGCGATATGTCTCACTACAAAGTAAACAGAAATCAAAGCCCTTCAAGCTCTGAGACAAAAGCACTATATGAAAGATACTATCTTAACAACACCTTCATTTCTGCTCGTTTTTCCCCCTCAGTATGTCCCATTGATTTCACGTAACTGGTGTTAAGTGAAACTATTTGAAAAACAAAGGATCCACTTGACTTTCTGTCTCAGATTGTCTCCCAGTATAGTCAAATAAAACCTCTAACAAACCTCTCCTTTGCAGTACTTGTGTTTTTACGATTCTTAATTATCTTATCTGATTCATTTTGATAAGCACTCGACACATTGAAAGTTAAATTAAGGCATCAAGTTAAGTTCCCCCCCCCTCTTCCTGGGAGTTCACAGGTTGTGTTGGAGTGTGATTTTTAATGTTTTCCAACGGCCAATATGCCTTTGGCTCTGCAGCGTCTTGGTAGATTACTATCAGTCCCGATCATTCAAATACCCCCCCCCCCCCCCCCCCCACCGACTAATATATTTTAGACAACAGCGAGCCCCCGCCTTGGCCCAGCAACCCTCACTGCTCCACACTCATTCCCCTTCTCCCTGATAGGGATCTGTGGACATTGATGTCTGTCTCATAGCAGTTTTAGAGGCGCAGGGGGCACAACTTGACAGATAACAGGACGACTATCAAAGGAGTGAAAATCGAGTCATGTCCATGTCCATCAATGTGCTGCGATGAGCGTGCATGGGAGAAGACGTGCACACACATGGACAAAACCCTGACAGCAGTCAGGGAGAGACGGGGAAGGACTGTTAGATGATTACCAGAAGAAAAAAAAGGAGTGTGTTCAGGGGGATTGGGCTCTGAAGACATGAGTGCTTTCTCTCACGCACAAACACACACACACACACACACACACACACACACACACACACACACACACACACACGCACACACGCACACACATATCCATCCATTCAGGGAGGTCCTTTCTCCGTCCCATCCTCCTCCCAGGATATCAAGTTGTAATTGATATATGGGCCTGGCTGTCTCTCTCCTCCTCACTCACTCATATACGTGTGTATGTGTTTAGGGCGACTTATCTAGATTTCACCTGTGATTCTTCGTATTGCCCACTAACCAGCGACTTACCCCAGCGGGATGGACAGAGATGGATGAGCTGAGGAGAAAAAAAGAAGAAAAAAAAGGTCCATCATTCCTCAAAAGGCCTAATGTGTTATCAAAGTAACTTCCAGCGTATTAGCAACAAGAATCCCCTAACCCCCTCATATCCTCTGCCCCCCCCTTCCAGCGCCCTCCACCTCCCTATCCTCCTTTGTGGCGTTGCTCGCTCGCCTCGGCAAGCTTCCTGAATTAAACTGCCGGTTTCCTGTTCTTTTATATGCACGGCCACATCTGGGGCGCCCGCTCGCAGGGCCCCGCCGCTTAATAACAATCACCTTCCCTTTCACTCTGCCCTGATTGTTTCTAATTCGCCCTGACAGATAGTAGCTGACAAGCCGCCCGCACCTCCCTCCCTCCGTGACCCGAGCTCACTCAGCACACTTATAAGGCCTGTCATTTTTAATATTTGATTTTCACTTCGTAAAAAGTTATGTGTTTTAGAGCTGCCACAGCCACCATCGCCAGCCCCACCCCCATCTCCCCAGTTGTATGATGAAATCTGTATTTAACTGAAACCACGTAGAGCGGCCATTCTTCCCATCCCTCTCCTTTCTCTGTCCTTTTATCCGTTTGAGCCTCATGCTCTCCGTCATTTTCCCTTTTTCATTAAGCGTCCTTCTTTATCTATTTCTGCCATCATTATTTTCAACATCTCCCGTCTTTCTGTCTCTTTTACTCAATCTCTTGCTCTTTCTTTCTTTTTGTAAAGACAAGTGGTGGGATTGTACAGACTAACATTTAAGCCACTCTCTAACCCACAGTGAGCCACCTTTACGGTCACATTCATCCAGGCGTATATAGGACAAAGCCACACGGTTAAGAACAGAGCTGTGTGTATTGACAAATAACTGGCGTCCACATCCATCCGTCAGACATGCAGCTTACTGGCTTCCAGCTTTATTTGCTTTCCATTGATTCCCATTATAGGTATATGGAGCCATGTAAAATGCATATCAGGTAGACTGATCATTAAATGAAAGAATAGATTCATCGACAGGTTGATGGATGACATTTTGCCGAGCGATCCCTATAGACTTTCAATAAAAACACAATTTGGAGCTTAAGACAAATGAAAAGGGAGGCGTGAAGCCATCTAAGATGGAGAAGGATAAAAAACAATGATTAGAAGATAGATTTACAAATGCATGGCAGCACGAAACCCATCTGCACTACCAGTCGGCATTAACACAACATTGACACAATATAATAACATACATAACCCCATAACTAGAGGAAAAATTAAATATGCACCGTCATTCATATTCCTCCATAATTGTTTTGTCCTTAAAGATCATTTTTCGGCATTTTGCTTTTATTTGACAGTTGATATAGATTGAAAAACAATAGGAGACAGTTTTAATTTGGCAGGGAATCAAACCAATATTCAGTGTCACACCGTGCACAAAGTCCCATGGTTCTGAATGGGCCTTTAGGCCTGGAGAGGCGTCTTCCTCTTACAGACTTGTAGTTTTTTGAGCTGTAGTTACAATTTTCTTCTTAACCTTAACAAAGTGTTTTGGTTTCTCAACCATAACTGCACCTTAAGCCAGTAGCAGCTGGTCGTGAGAAGGTTTTCCAACATCTTACAAAACTTACTTGAAATTAAGTTTAACTTTATAAAATCAACTGCAAAAATGAAACCATTTTCTAATCTAATACCTAATGGGTGCCATCCAAGCTGTGTAAAACACACTACTTCATCACCAGCTTCCCCCTGGTCCTGCTTCCATCTATAACAAGAAAATGGGTGTAAAAAGGGCACAGAGGACAGAGCATAAAACCAATTAAACAATAAGATCCATGAGTGACTTGCTGAGTAGCCAATCAGGAGCTCACACAAGGGAATCTGTCGGTGCACAAAAAGCACGACTCTCACGCCACAAACCGGGGATTGTGTCCAGACAGTTGTCAGGCAACAAAAGCTCTTAGTTTAAAGTTTTGGGGAAATTGTGGTTTTGATTGAATGTGAATCAACACATTGTAAAGACGAGAACTTTGCTGTCGATGCTTTGCTGTACAGAAACATTTTAGGAGACAGGTTTATAGCGTTTGCCGTTCTCCCTTAAAACAAACCAAGAGTGATCATATTTCAGCTACAAACAACTTGTGCTGCTATTTCTCTTATCTCAAACAGTGCCACAACGGCCATGTCATATTCACAGCACAACAAATAAAATATCATTGGATCAGTTTATCATCCACCAACTCTGCAATCACTTTTTTCCTGTCATTGCAATCAGCATTGTGCACCCACACACTGTCTTACAAACACACTCCCCCCTAACCCAGCCATCAAGACATACTTCCATTTTGGGACACCGAGGTGCCTGGGGCGTACCCACTGCCATTCTCCGTCTTTACCCGACGACAAAAACACAACTAATTGGAGTACCACTGCATGTTTTCACTAAAGGCACAATTTAATTACATTTGAGCTGGGAATGAGTATTTTGGGAATGTCTGTATGTTCATTCAAACAAATGGAGCGAATGAAAAGCAATATTTGTTTTGCTTTGATTAGCAAATGGGCAGGGTAATTTGTTAAGGAGAAAAAGAGTGAGGGCAGAAAATCTCTGTTTAACCCCCAGCTTTCCAGCGATGGACTGATAGCACACACTCACACGCACAAGCAAACACACACACACACACATTTCATCCCCTCCCTAAACATGCCCCTTCCCTCCTAATCATTAATGAACTTTTGCTCCTGGCTTTTTGACTATGACGTCCGTCTTCTAGTCTCTTTCTTTTGTCTGCCATTCTTTCTCCATGTTTCTTAGTCTCTGTCCTGTGGTCCTCCTGTTCATAAATCATTTATTAATAACTCAGTGAATAATGTAAAGAGTATTGTTTTCTCCAAGGTTGTATTAATAAACATGAATGAATTTATTTGTCTTTACCAAAGCATGATTAATGCACATTAATGCCTGGATATAGCTCACTCTGCCCTGCATCATCAAGCACACATCACCCACCCCCACGCTGTCACTCCTACAAAAAAAAGACCTATCAACATTAAATATTTATGGCATAATATTAATGGTTTGTAAAGAAAATAACAAGTTATTAATCCTCTGATTAACAACTGATTAACCTTTTTTATTAAACACGTGATCCGTGCATCATCGACTCTGGATATGTCGACTGACTGCACTGCAGAATAATTATTTTTGTGTCTTTTCTAATTGCAAAAATCGCCTGGCTGAACTATATGTGTGAGCGTTTCTTCCTCTCACTCTTTTGCTTTGCAAAGACACACCACTCACACTTGTTCAAACAACATAAGATGTATGTAGCCCTAGATCACGGTGAAGGATAAGGGAAAGGAAGAAAATAAAACACACAAACATAACTGGCACATTCTTTCACAACGCGGGAGTACAAGAGCTGCGCCTAAATTTAGCAGCAAATCTTTTTTAAAACAATGGGGTTTAATTCACATATCCGTTTATTCTGCAGTCACTGGCATGGGGTAGGAAAGTGGAGTGAAAACACAGCTGAAGGACAAAACATTTTCTCTCCTCCTTTTTTGCCTCTGTTCATCTCAAAGCTATTGTCTGTATTTTTAGTTCTTGTCAACTGAAAGACAATTATGTTATGTTTTCTGACATAATTGTATGACTTCAGATTGGAGACAACTGAATTAAACACAATATGAATCTCTCATGTGAATCTCTAATTCAAATCCAAATTATTTTTCAGTGGTGTTTTGAAAACAGTACAGTGAGTGTTTAGTCAAAAGTTAAAGTCAAAATTCAAATGTTTGGATTTGATTTTAAATTATTTTTGCTTACTTCAGTTTAAGTGTGCTGTATAATTTGTAAAAAAAACACCCTATTTAAGGAATTAAAAATATTTGTTGTATGTGTAAAATTTGACTCTTAAGTATAAATGGTAACTGCATCTATCACACAACTGTAGTTAAATAAAAAGAACAGAAGAAATATAAGTGCAATTACTGGTTAGTACTTATATTTCCATACCGTAGGTTTTGAATATTTAAACCAAATGACGACTGACTTACACATTATGTTGGTGCCAGTCATTTCGTAAAGCATACAACGATATTTCAGCTCCTATTTTTCCAAATTAACACCCACCTTAAAATCATCTCTTGCAAACCTAGAAGATAAGAACGAGGTTCCAATACTGTGCACTACGCTGACCTCAGGACGGCTTGTTGTCAGACATGAAGTCTAGTTCCGCTGCGTTACTGTCATGCTCTGATTTTTACAAAAGCAGCTCTAAAATGCAGCAGAAGTTCATAGGTTGCATGTCTCACAAACAGCTTGCTGCCATCTGTTTGCTCCAGAGTCAGGATGATCTGGTAATATAACAGCAGTGGCCCCTGTTCTTGACCTTTCACTCCAGCTCTAATCATCCACTGAGCGTGCACACCTGAATAAGAGGAATGGTGTGTTTCTGTGCCGTAACTATTAAAATAAAAAATTCAGTGAGTTTAAAAACCATTGTGGATTTTTGTTTCATTATTATGCATTAGCTATAATGAGCAAGTTTCAAATCTCTCCACTTGCATGAAGTGGGAACTGCTTGTCATTAGTGATTTAAGTTGTTAGAACATGGATAGAACATTTTCTGGGCAGACTGTGGAAAACCCCTGGTATTATCCTTTAATTGCAGTACTTCGGTAAATTCTCTTAAATATCAATCAATCAATATAATCTTATTTGTATAGTCCATATTCACAAATCATAAGTCTCCTAGGGCTTATCAAGGTGCGACATCCACTGTCCTTAGCCCTCAACAAGATGAAGGGAAACTTACCGAAAATACGCCTTTAACACAGGAATAAACAAAGAAACCTCAGAGAGAGCCACATGTGAGGGTTCCCTCTCCAAGGACGGACACGAGTGCAATTTCAGGGCAACAGAGAGGGTCTTTTAGGACACATCTATTCTCGCATTGTCAGTTGAAACGCAATGAATACATGTAAATTACTTAACACGCTTACATGTTTTACCTTCAACACATGTCTTTGTTTAAGCTTCCCACCCCTGCCATGATTTTTCCTTTATTTTTTTGCTGCCCTGTATGAAGGGATATGTGTGTTGGCTATCAATTGTTGTGAATTCTGTGTATTTTTTTTCTAATGCCTTGCCTTAGTTCTGTCTCTCAAAGAACATACTCTCTGTGTCTTTCCATTTCCTCTTCTTTCTCGTTTTTAATTGTCTCTTTCAACTCCTGCCATCCTGGGAATCCTCACAAAGCAGTCACGCACCCGAACTGAAAAGAAAAAGAAAAAAAAGTACCTCTGAACTTGCTTTTAGTGCTGTTTGTCCTAATTACAGATCATTTTATCACTGTCAAAAAAAGATTCTAGTCTTAGTGTAATGTTGCCCTGGATGCTGATCCTGTTAAAGTTCAACCCTATTTTACTGTCCTGGAACTCCTCCTAAGACCTGGATTCATCACATCTATTCCCCATGGCACTCTACTCTGTCTCTTCTGTTCTCTACTCTCTTCAAATTTCCTCTTTTTCTCTCCCTTTTTTTGAAGACATCATTTTTTATGCTATCATCAAAATGAATTAGTCTGATCCCAAAATATGCAGAAGGACATATGGTTTGGCCCAGTTTCTGAGCAGTGCCGGGTTCAGTTTTTGGTCATCCCTGCAAAAATGGTGTCTGTGTGTGTGTGCGCACGTGTATGTGCATGCATGTGTGTGGATATGTGTGTGTGTGTGTGTATATGTGTTCAACCATTCAGGGCCATTTTGGGAGGGTATTTATAGCCTGCTCACACAGAGGTGGACTGCAGTAATTAAGAAAGCAGTAAAGGTGGCTAATTCTACTTTTCCAATCAGTTTTTTTAATCTGTCTGTTCTTGAAACACAGACACACGTAGACACACTTATAGAGCGACAGGTACATGAGCTTTAAGCCTCTTATGGCTTCCTGCCTCCATGCTGTGCAGACACAACACTGTGTCAGTAAAGAGGTTTAGACATGGTGCGGGCCTTCCTTAATTACTGGGGGATTGCTAAGTAGATATGGCTGTGCTTTCTCTGCAGTAGGTGCTGGGTCAGTGGCAGACTATGGGATTAGCTGCACTGTCTAGCTTCACAAAAAAGTGAGCAATATTGTTCCTAAAGTAAAGGAAGAGCTTCAGTAAAGTTGTAGATGACAGGAGAGAGTTTACCAAGTGCACCGGGCCACTAAGTCCTCGTTGATTTCCTTTCATCGATCCCATGTTATAAGATTGGTATGGGAAACAACATTTACATATAACTAAACTGCAACAGATAAAGTTTTTTTTATGAAATATAATTGCAACCGTAAAAAGGTTGTGCTCATTGTTTTAGAATATTTGTGTATTTTTTCCGTTCATTAGCAGCCATATGCGACCACTGTGAGCAAAGACTGTGGAACCCCGGAGTTTAGTGGAAGAAAACCTGATAAAACTTTATTCATTCAGTAAATACGTTACTTCTGACAACAATAGCCAGTTATAATGTTTACACTAATACATTTTATTATCACAGTGACATGTAATACAAAGGCCACTCAGTAGTTCAGAAAAAAGTTCTTTAAAAAAATCCTTATAAGTACATGAGACTGGTGGGGGCAAAGAAAAGAGGAAAAGGGTCATTAAATGGTTTGACGAGCATGAAGATGTGAAATATGAATCATATGCTTGGGGTCATAACTCTTGAATAGCACCTCTTCTCTAAGAAGGTAGAGAAGAAGTGTCTATTTTGTCCTCACTCTGGAGCTCAGTGGTCTTCACTCCGATGTGCACACTTTAGATTTGTCACAGAACAAATACAGATGCGTTGAGTGCACTCTAAACACTCCAAACTGTGGTGGGTTTTTGGTGGGAGGAAGACATTTTGCATCCTTGTCACCAACGTGAGTTTGGACGCACCATCACAGGAGTTTCGTGACAGCACAGTGAAGGGTGCTTTGTTTGCCTAAGTCGTCTCCATTCCCTTTAATGAGCCATTATGGTTCTGTTTTGTCTCAGTCGTGTTCATTGGCTGGTTGAGTTTCTGAGACGGTGAGACAGAGGAGACAATGAATAGGAGGGCAGCAGTGGTCGGGGTAGACCCGTCTTCAAAACCTCCTAGAAGTGTTTAAGGAAAGGGAAGTGAATGGAGAGATGAAGAATTGTACCAGTAGCAGCTTAAATGCCACCTCAAGATAAAAGTGCGATTCAAATGAGAGTATTTGGGCTCTGACAATGCACCAGTAATGATGCATATTGTGGACTTACATAGTAATACCATCAACCAACAAGTATAAGGACCAGTTAAATCAACCGTGGCCTTACTGTGGCATTCTAATCTGGATATCTATGCTTTGTATTTCCACTGGCTCTCAAGAACCGTTGAACAAGTTGAGCGAAAGAGCAGTAGATAGTTCCTTTAACGCTTTACCTCAACTGCAGACCTTTCTATCATCTGTCTTGTTGCTCCTAAACGTTTTCAAAATCAAAGCCACTGTTTTGAAGCCAACTTTTCCAGCACCTTCCCCCTCATCCTCTTCATCCTCCTTTTGTCTCCCTCATTTGCCTGGAGGTGCGAGGAGTTTCCTCTCCCCAGCACGTGGTAAACTGTAACAGAGCGGGATGGAACGTGATGGGATGTTGAAGGGGGGAAGATGAGGGGAGTTGGGTGGCTAAGCAGACACTATGACAACCCACCTGTCAGCAGGTACTCAGTATAATTGGTGAACGAAGGCCGCGGGATAGTAGCGGGGCCACTTCTCTTCTCTCTGTCTGCTGCTCTGTTGTTTGTTTGATGGGTATTTGAAGTTACCAGGTAGTCGTTGGAAGCTTGTTCCTTCCGTGTTTGGTTCGCAGAAAGACAGAGGCTATCCAGGAGAGAAGAAAAAAAAGAGAAGGAAAGAACACGTTTTAAATATGAATCACTATCCAGGTAAGTTCACTGAAAGTGATTCGTCAAGGAGTTGACAGTGCTGCTTGTACTTTTCATTTTGGATTGTGAATGGATGAATGTATTTTTCATCCATAGTAGACTTCCTCCTCTCTCAATGCCAATTCCAGCCATCAGGCTCTGTTTGCCCTCTAATGAAACATATTCATCTTCATCTCGCGCTCTCGCGGTTCTCAAACTCACTTTACAGCATAGTCAATTAAACCCTTAGGGGCCACTCTGTGCATAAAAGGATATATAATGCTTTGACATTTCAGTGAGTCCACATTAGGCACACCCATAGAGCATTCTGCTATGAGCTCGATGAGAAAGAGTCAAAGCCAAGCCTAGAGGTAGAGGAAGGCCAGTCAGAGGGATTGGGTCTCTTATAAGCTAGTTATCTCTTAGGATTCAGTTACTTATGCTGATGTAATAGGGCAATTGTAAGCTGATACTGAAGTCTTTCTGTGACCCCTACACTGGCTCTTGTTCTCATATAAGGCTACCTAATATATATTAATGCATATAAAGTGTAACAATAGCCTTATTAATAAATAACTCAAATGGTCTCAACTCGAAGAGCAGTCTATCAGTGTTGTCGATCATTATATAGAACTTTTGAATTTCAAGAATGTCCTTTAGGAACAGTTTATGATCTTGTTTTTTCTATCAAAATCTGTGATTATTTGCTTGAGCTGGTCCCCCTTAGATGTTCATACAGTCATGGAACAACTGGGGTCAGCAGTTTAACGACGCAAAGCCAGCTTCAGGGCTCTGAATGTGTAACTGTGTCTGCTACAGGCTTAGTTGATCCTGCATCTCGGTGGCATGAAACAGCTTGACAGAGCCAACTTGTCCTCCAGGCTGAACTTCAACCCCCCGCACCCCCCATCCTCCCTTACTCGTGTGTATTCAAGTACAAACATCACATGCCTCTCTTGAAGTCAACTCTGTACTCAGGTCAAGTGTTCACAAAAATCAGTTCACTGAAGGTTAGATTGTAGTTTTGATATTATTGTTGCATCAAATTTCATTGCAGGAGTTTTCATTTTAAGTGTGTTGACAAGGAGTTTGTCTCTATATACTTACAAGGAATGTGTTGTATTTGAGTCATCTAGATTTACACAGGGCACATTTTCCTCAGTGTACCAGCGAAGATATGACAGTGTAAGGAGTAAAAGATCAAGGAGACTGTTGCCAATGAATCCTTAAACAGAGAAAGGGGCTACAAACATGGTCGTGATTCTAATCATAATGAATTACATCCATGTTGTTGATTGATTGATGATCTAATGCCACAATCCATGATTGAAGTCTAATGCGAACCCTTTCTCCTACATTTAAATCTGTGCAGGTGGGAAATGTAATCTCTGCCTGCATTAAGTTCACTGGCAGCTCCTGTTGCTGGTGTGAAGCTCACTTTTAATGTAGGTTTGATACAATTTCTCAATTTTTAAGAAATTACCTTCAGGGACTGTTTTTTTTAACTTAGTGTTTTATCTAATTATGTGATCATCTGAGTTGTTTGCTTGAGCTGGTCCTATATGTTCATATGGTCTTTGGAACATGTTGCAGTGTAATGACGCAAAGCCAGCTCCAGGGCTCTGTGTCTAAGTGTGTGAGTAAGTGTGTCTGCTAGGCCTGCAGTTGATCCTGTGTTTCGATGGCATGAAACAACTTGACAGGGCCAACTTCTCCTTTAGGCTGAACGTCACCCCTTCCCCCTGTTAAAGCTTCTCTGACCTGGGGGGCGCTCACTTGTGTGTTTATTCAAGTGCATACATCACATGCTTCTCTTGGATTCAACTCGGTACCCAGTTAGGTCAAAAGTGTGAACTGGAGTCAGTTATTTAGATTTTGGTGTTCTTGTTTTAGCATTCCAATAAATTGCTTTTGTTTTAAGAGGGTGATGACACAGTGTTTGCCTGTTTTTGTGTTACTTTGGAGATTTTCGATTTGGATGGGTTCTTTTAGAATTACAGTTGAGAAATGTTTGTCAGTGTACCAGTAGATATACGAAGGTGTATGGGGTAAAGGATCAAGGAGAGAGTAAACATCTGACGCCAGTGAATCTTTAAATTGAGACGGGCTAGAGACATTATCGTAGCTCACATCACTATGATTTTAATCCATATTGACAATTCCACTTAATGCCTACTCTCTCTACTCTATTTGTTTTCACAATTATGTTATGGTGAGGAGCATAATCTGTTTGTGTGTGAAGATCTCCATTTATGTGTGTTATGTTATATTTAGATAGGTGTACAAAGTGCAGGACTTGGATTTCGGAGATCAGTTTACTTTTCATGAGTCCCAATTGTGGTTAGCCATACGCAAGAAAAACCTCTAGTGGTTTTTATTAAACGTCAGTACTCAACATGTCTTTTCTTGTGATTTTGTCTTTTTGAATCCCATTTGAAACAATGGACGAACGTGCTGAACCTCAGAAACCACCTTACAGTGAAAATGACAATAGAAAGTGTGAAAGGAAATTCATTTACTTATTTAAGATTAAAATGTAACTCCTATTGAGAGATGATTTGAAATGCACTGCATATTTTTGTAGGAAAACAAGGCCAGAGTGGTTTATTGTGTTTGTATAAGTGAGAGAGCAAGTTAATATGCAAACGGTCTAGTGGTTCCTCAACGTCATCACGTCTCAGAATATCCTTAATTTCTGAAGTATCTCCCGAAATCAGTAGAAAAACTGTGTGCACAATAGGGTGCAATATAAGTTGATTGTATTGTTAGTAAATCAAATAACCAGTCAGATAAAATCGAAACAGTATTTTCCAACCTATTTAACTATTAGCCTTCCAGATCCCTGTATGATTCCAATGGTCAGGCAATAACATAATATAAAGTAATATAATGTGTATTTTTTAATTTAAAGTACACAATTTAAACACAATTCTGTCATTTAACAATATGATTAAAAAATCTAAATGTGCCTTCCACTTCCTCCATGTCTAGTCAGTTGGTCATGATGTTTACGGGGGAACATTGTGCATACTGGTTCAGTCAGGTGACAGGTATTATATATGTATACATTCTAGAAAAGGTCTGTCTATAGTTATGATCAAGGGTTCTAAATGATAGTTACCATTATAATGACTGAGGGAGCTACGTTATCGTAACTATGCCCCCTAGTATGACAGAACAAACATATAATTATGCTTTAGTTAATACAAATTTAATATGTTGAAAATGTTTTCCTAGCCTGAATTTGTCATATCAAGATATTCTGAGGATGACATATTGTCTTACAACCAATTTTTTTGCAATTATAGCGGCAACAAAATCCTCGCAAAGCAGTTCTGCAAACTTCTTTTATTGTGCTTAAACATTTGCAGGACTTCTCTCTAATGGTTTATAAAACACAAGAGGTGTTGGGACTTGAGCTATGAGGATTTTCTTTTCAATTTAAGCTATATGGTTTTCAACTTCATTAATATTGTATTCCTGCAACTATGTCCTGCTGTCACATTGGATGAGAAAGCTTTTAATTCACAGCGAGCTATCTAAGATGTTCTATTGATAGAAGAATAATGCAGTTGTGTGTTTGTCAAGGATACTAATGTGGACTGGTTTTTATGGTGGACTGTACGTGATTCCTTTTTGTTGATTGTGTTTGTTTGCATTGGTAGATCTGTGTGTGTGTGAGTGTGTAAAGATGGGTAAACTCTGTTTGGTATGCCCAGCCACCGGTATGTAGAACAACAGTGCTAGGCCTCTATTGTCTTTTGCTGCTCTGTAGGGCTTAGTTGGCACTGCATATGAACAGATGTGTTTCAAATCATTGTTGTTATTTACCAGTGATAGGGTATTTCAAGAACATATCCCACCCCCCATTCTGATTTATGCATTCGGACAATGAATGTATGCAGATATGCTGGAAACCTGGATCTTTTCTGCATGGATTGACAGGGACATTTATTATTCATAAAAGCTAATGCATTGTTTCTGTTGCTTTAAATCTCTTTTTGTTCTTTCACCCTGTTTTTCTTTTTTCTTTCTCGCATGCTTCTTGATGGTGCACTGAATTCTCTTAGGCAAAGGTTGGCAGTTAAATGTCTGTGTTGAAATGAGAAGTTTGAAAGACGAAACGCTATCTCTGTATATATGTGTGTGTGTGTGTGTGTAAACTGATTTAAATCGCTCTTTGAGCCCTACAGAATGGCGCTTTAAATGTTAAATGGGGGTTGAAGCCTGCCTGAACTAATTTGTAGGGCTTTGCACCGTGTTGACATTTAAATGTGATAAGAATAGCAAACTGTACCGCCGACCTATTTGGAAGATGCTTTTGGAATACATTCACATCAGCTGCGGCCTATAATTAATAAAAAAAGACAGGCCTCCCTCGCTCCAGATTTGATTATAATACAACCTTATAAACACACCAGGGATAGATGAGAGGAGACGAAGAAGAAGAACTAGGGGAGGGAAGAAAAGAGAAGAATAACTGGAATAAAAAACAAGAGAAATGATGGGGGCAGGAATTAAGAGGGAGGTGGATTGCGAACACCTGGTCTTTGAGGCAGATTGCGTTGGCTGGCTGCTGTGCTATCACATTACTCTGATCCTGCCTCTCTTGTTTGTCAGAGAATTGAGGAGAGAGAGAGAGGGAGAGAGACAGAGAGAGACAGAGAGAGGGAGCGGGTGGGGGTCCGCAAAATCAGCATGCAAATAACACCACATTGTTAACTTAATCAGATGCAGGGGGAGAAAATATGGAGAGGGATGGGAGAAGTGTGGTGGGGGTTAGGGGAGAGGTGGTGCTGGTGGTGGTGGTGGTGGTGGGGGGGCAGTTGCCAGCGAGGTGAGGCAGAAAGGAAGAGGGGTTTTGCGGTGATGGGAGATGGCAGAGGGCATGCAGATTATAACCACCCATACCCCACTTCCACCTCCCACCACTGCCCACATCCAACACCCGGAGGCTGCTCTGGAACTTATGGACTACATGCTGTATGTGTGTGTGTGTGTGTGTGTGTGTGTGTGTGTGTGTGTGTGTGTGTGTGTGTGTGACTGAATTTGAGCAAGGCGGATAAAGCCTCTTGAGCGCTCCATCAAGTGGCCGGCATAGGCTGCTCGCAACTGGCTCCCGAGTTAGCTTGTCTTAGGCCGACTACTGGTGTCAGAAATGATGCTCCTGTACACGTAAAGATATTTCTGCCAAAAACAACAATGGTTGGTGGTTAGAACCCTGATCAAGCAGACGCTGACGACAGCGGTTGTGCCTCCCCTAAATACCTGAAGGCCTGAACTGGTTTTGATTTTAGTAATTTAATCTTTCAGCTCTTGATTAATTGGGAAAACATATAGAATACCTTCACTGTGCAGCATTTTGATTTATTCACTTCACAGTATAGCATATCATTATCACATAATCCACATAATCCAGAGTCCACGTGTGTGAGTTAGGTCAGTGTAAAGGGAAAGTTACAGGAGTCTCTTTTGTGAAAGTAAGTAAGTACAGAAGTGTGTGTGTGTGTGTGTGTTGGGGGGGATGTCTCAAGGGACATATTGATACACTGTATTTCAAAGAGGTCATTTTTCATTATAAACATCCACTGCCTTAATGAACTTAGGCCCGCACCAGAGAACCCACTTACAAAATTGTGTGTGTTTGTGTGTGTGTGTGCATGCGGGTGTGTGCGCTGTGTCTTTTAATGAGTGTGTGTACTGTAACCTTTGTTGTGGAAGATAAGTCAGTTCTGATGCTGAAGGTCAGGCAGGGCAGAGATGAGGAAAATGCAGTGTTGGCCGGGACCGACTCCTCCGGATTTAGGATGTGGGGCAGACAGAAGCAAGGAATCATGGGACATAGCAAGCGCATACCTTCACAGACTGAAACATACACATCACACACTGGTGCGTCTATGCTTGTGATCATCTTTATTGACTATCTACTGGATTTATTTAGAATACAACTTCATTTACCTGTATGTTTCATTCTAATCTCAACGATCATCAAAAAATCCTAATCTGTCCCTTCATAGAAAAGAGAGATGGCAATCTCTTTTTAAGTGATGTGAGGAAAAATCATTCACACCAACATGCACACCAATGGGCTGGTTTCTGTTCTTATAAGATTACGGTGTAGCATATGTATGAATTGCCCAGGTGTATCTGCATAAATTCTTCACTGACAGTGTGTGTGTGTGTGTGTGTGTGCGCGCGTGCTTGTGTGTGTAGCAGTCTGTTTTGTAGTCCGGTTCACAGAGAGGCCTGCAGGGGGGAAAAAAACTGCTCCTCTGAGGTTTCACCCAACTTCTCCCTCCTGCTTTAATCATGGCTGCCTTTCACTCAGTCATTGGCACTGATGCAAATGCCTCTCCTCTTACTATTTTTTCCGCTTTATCCATCTTTCTTTTCTTTTTATTTTGTCCTGTAAACCTTTTCATCTCCACCCACCACCCCCACCCAACACACACACACACACGCTCCCCCAGGCCCCATCTCTGATCTTAAGAGCAGTCACCACTGTGTTTTTCTGATAAAGTCTGATAGATAAACATACTCTCTTATGTCCTCGAGGCACCTCCGCCCTCTCTCCCGAGAGCACACCCCTGTAAAGCACTTCCTCTGCTACAATTAGTCTGTAATAAATACACCCTGGCCTTAAAGTAGATAATGCCCTCTCACTCTCTTCCCTTTTATATCAAGTGCCACATTTGCTCGCCGTTTATATTTGACTTTGAAACGAAAGGAGAGAAAGAGTCTTTCTTTTCTTCCACAGTCACGGCTAAAGTGCGTGAGAACAATAGCGGTTGTTAGGCCTCTATGAGATATTGTAACATATGCAGAGAATCGCAAGCATTTCCACTCAAGTCTCAGCTTCCTGATGGCTTTTACAAGATTAGTTAGCTTTCTTAAACAGGAAGCGTGCTGCTTAGAAAAAGAAAGAAAAAAAGACACGGTGTGGTTACATCACAAGTTTGACTACTTCTCAGAGAGCTAAAGTTCCCTTCAAACTCCTCAGATTAAAAGAGGAGACACAGAAAGTGGGAGAGGGGAGAGATAGAAAGGCGGGAGTTTATCAAAGTGATGGAATAAAGAGAGATTTAACACGGTCATATTAAAAAGACATGCAGCAGTTTCAATATTTAAAAATCCCATTTGCTTCGACAGAGGAGCTTTTTCACTCAAGAGCATATGGCAGCAGTACCTGTATTCAGCAGTGCTCTTATCTTCCTCAAAGACAAAGACAAAGAGTGGGTAAAAGGGGTGAGGGGGGGGGGGGGCTGAAGAGAAAAAGATACTTTCAAACAGACATTCAGACATTGAAGAATCATTCAATTATCGGCAGCATGATGTAAAATAATTACCTGACTCACTTCCCGTAATGAGGGCTGCTAATTAGCCATAGACTTTTGTTTTAGTCGAAAAAAGAAAGAGAAAGTCCCAAACTCCCCACAGCAGAGAAGCTGTGAAAAGATATTTTGTATGTTGAGGTAACACCCCATCTTTTCTCTAAATACACACACACAAGAAACACACACACTGTGACTCTACTATAGGCACACTTGGCTTGAAGTCACAATTTGCCTCCTGATGTATGCACACACACTTCTCAGTAAATAGTCGAGAGTGCACAAAAGAACCTTCTTCTCTTAATTAGCTGTGTAACAATTAAAGTCCCCTCTTAGTAAATTGAACCTTTCTCTCTCTCGCCTCTCTAGTTTGATTTCAGCACCTGTCACAACAACCCCTCCCTTTACCACCACCTCCACCGCTGCCACACACCCACCACTGTTACCTCCACCACCATCACCCCCCCTCGACTGTAGTCATTATGCAAAACTCTCTCAGAATGCTCCCAGCATGAGTGGAAGAAAACAGCAATTATTTCTGATATTCTCTTATTTAGGCCATATTGACATTCAACTACTTTCTCTCTCACTGCCGGAGAAACGGAGTGAGGCTGATCTCGACTTAGCTTTTCTCTCGGTCTTGAATCTGACATGTCGTCACTGGAGTCACTCGACAAGAGACATGTAGGCAGCGCCGCTCTATAATGTGACCTACAGAATTCTGTGTGTGAGCATGCATGCATGTGTGTGTGTTTTAATGTGTGTGTGAGTGTGTGTGTGAGTGACCAGTGATGTAAGCCATGACAGATACACTGTAGTCATTGTCTCTGTGGCCTCTTTCTTCCTGCAGTCTAACCATGCGTGAGCCCTCTACACTACCATGTTTGTTGTCTCACACACACACACACACACACACGCACGCAGAGAGAGAGATATAGTATTGTGTCCTGGCTTTCTGTCTAAAATGATCAGAGAAATCATATCAGCACCTGACAGAGCAGACCAAACGACATCGGTCCATTACAAAACATCAGCATCACATTTTGAACACGAGATGAGGAGAAAGTTGACTTAACTTGAATTTAGTTTAAGCCAATTAAGAGTAATGCCCAGTGGAAATAAGACACACATTTGCCCTGTTCAGAGACTGTATTTAAGGATTAAAAAAGATAACAAATAACAGTAATACAGATTTTTTCTAAACTGTTTAGATTTGGGGCAGTTATATTACGTTTTTAGCCCTGAAGTACTACATTGGAAATCAGTGTGTGGATATTTGAAGCTGATTTGTTTGTCAAATTTACTCTTACACTTTTTTAAAGCCAATATTTTAATTTACAAGTGTTTTTCTTAGAGCATATAAACCAGCTAAACATTTTTTATTGTAGGTTTGTGGGTTTACACTGCAACACTCTTGAATCTGCCGAGTGAGGAAAACATTTTCTTTCATATCTGCTTTTAAAGGCTGATGATCAAATGCTTCCCTAAAGGACAAGCTCCTACGATTTTGGCTTTCACTCCTGTCACTGCAACCCACTAAAGAGACACTGCTTTACAAATGTTTGGCACTATTAATCCTGTGCTCTTCGCTGCGCTTTATTCGATGCTGCAGGGGTCTGTCCTCACCACTGTGACCACTATTGTAGCACACACAGGAGGGGAGAGGTACTCACAGATGTACATGCACACACACAAGCACACGCGCGCACACACACACACACACGCACACACACACACACATAGTGACAGAGACATCTGCAGGTCATCATCATCATCATAGTGGGAATAATACCAGGGATGGTTATCATAAAGGGAAGCTTTGAGCTCCCGGCCGTCTTGGGAAGATGATTTGGCTGGCCCAGAACAATGAACTGTGGGAATCCGCTTGTCCTGCATTGATCTTCCTCCCATGGCATCCCCTGCAAGGCTGTCAGAGCCGACGGACGGATAAAAAGACCGAAAACATTTTTCTTTCTCTCTCTCCTGCTCTCTCCCGGTGTCTTTCTTTTCTCGCTGTCAGGAAGGCTCCCACTGATCAGCAGGGATGAGCTGAAAGTTGAACTACCTGTTGACAGGACCTCTTAAACAGCCCTCAATGACATATTGTTCAAGAGACAGAGGGAGAGGCAGAGGCTCCGGTTCATCCACTCATTTGTCACAGATCTATTGAGTCTGTGCTCTCATCAAATCCCAGATCCCTTGCTGTTATTTTCTGTGTGTAAAAACCATGTGTGTGTGTGTGTGTGTGTGTATGTGGGGGGGGGGGGGGGGGGTTAATTTAGTGTCATTCACAAGTTTTCACTTGTTGGATATCCTGTCTTCATTTAAATTGTTATCTCTATATTTTGGAATTTTCGGTGTTTTGTATTTGATGGTTTAAAAAAAGTGTTTGCATTTGTTTGGAAGACACAAAAAAAAAACATCCCCATATTTCAAATCAAATCGGATTTCTTATCTTGGTCATGTCTGAAACTTTCTTTCCTCACCTTCAAAATAGAACAATCAATTTGTTTAAACTACACATCAGTTTGAGAGCGCAGAGTTATGAGTTTTGATCAAGAAGCTCGAGGCATGGGATGGAGTCAGGATTGAATCTGGTCTGGGTTGTGTGACTGCCTTCCATGCACAGTTCAGAGTGTTTTCGCCTCATTACAGAAAGTAATAATGCAGCGAAGTCAAAGACTGAGAGAGCGAGAGGAAGGAAAACAATGCAGTATTTTTCATTGGATTAATTAAATGCCTTGCAAAGACCACCTGCAACAGAACAAAAACACAAGCCAGGAGGAAATGTGTGTCTGGTCTGTTTTACCTGCTAATCTCTAATTCTAACTAAACCAACTTTTCCCAAAAGATAATTGATCTTTGAAATGCTGATGAAGCTCTGTTTGTACTTTGAAAGCATATTTACAGCTCTTGAATGGATCCCTGCAACTCTGAGTACATGTAACATATGGTAAATGTCCCCATTGTCCCCTCAACATCAGTTTGCTGTGGCTGCGTCACAGTCGTCTCATTAATGATTTGGTGCAAATATGATGGAATTCAACACATTGTTAATAATGATTGATTTGTTTAACGCAATGAGTTTGTTCATTAGGACTTAATGAGGTATTGCATTGTGATTAATCGATGGCTTTTGTGTCGATACATGCCAAAATAACAAAGTAAAGTCCAACTAATAGCGTTTCGATCCTTCAGCTTCCCCCCATCTTGTCTTAAATGCCAGAGGAAAGTTTTATGACAAAACTCAGACCTGTAAAATTCAAGTTAAGTATAATTCAACACGTACATTCAGCATAATTTCAATATGAATTCATAATAGGTGTCTATTTCTAATATTGAAATTGCTTTTCATATACTTCAGTCATTTATGTGGTTACAATTAGAGGATCACAAAAAATCCCATATGCATTTATGATGCTTGCTACTATTGATAAAGACAGAAATGAACCGAGCACATTCAAATGCTGAAATACTCTTCCATTGTATTACAGATACCACTTATAATTAAGCTGAGGCTTGAAGAGAAAAAGGGCAGAGATGAAAAATGCATTAAGAGAAGCGTAGTGACATCAGTTTCACTCTCTCTCGTTCTCTGTGTGTGTGAGTGTGTTTATGGGTGCTCGTAGTGCTTCGCTGAATATTAAACCACATACTATAAAGAAATCAACTGAGCCCTCGTGAGAAAATGCTAAAGGAAGTCTTTGTGGTTTTAGAGGAACCAGAGGAGCCAATAGGTTTAATGAGATAGCACTGCTGTACACACCAGGAAATAATAAAGTTTCACAGGTTAGAGTAACGGCAAAACCCTGAGATACAGTAGGAGTATGAAGCAGAGTGGATGTAATGTTCTTAACGGAGTCTTGGCAAAGTGGCCCACGGTCTTTGCTTAATACAAGTGGTAAGAATGACAACTTTGAGCGTAGATCTTCTAAAAGCACAATATTGCTACAGTGTTGTTTTCTTCTGTACATTTGAAGATATTTTGGATGAAGTCAAAATAGAAAAGTTGGTGATGCCATTTCTGTGAGCCGTCATTTGATAGTGCGGGCTGCTTTGCAACGTACTCGTCGTATCTGTTAGAGGGCATTCGCATATTGAATTGTTGTTGTCAAAAGGCTGTGTCTGAATGTGTGTTTCTGCCTGTGCGTGTGTCTGTGTGTGTTGCTACTTTTACACCACCCTCAAATTCCCTCGCATGTGTGTGCTGATATGAGCAGAGGGGGGATGTCACATAAGAAATGTCCTTTTTAATCAGGGGAAAAATATAAAATGACTCGGGAGCAAAGCAAGCATATTAATGTGCCTCATTTGCATACGCTCGTCAGCCAGGATACGTTTATAAAAAACACAAACTGGATTCGTCAGTTCATTTCACATTATTCCATTGTCTATCTGCCTTTGTTATATGTTAAAGATAAAGGCAGAAATCAAATTGAAGAAAAGGGCAAGCTGCTATCTCCCCAAATGAGCAACAGCTCATCAGCCTAGTTTAAATCACAGATTTCTATTCCAAAAGGCAGCCGCCTCTGTAAAAAAGGCCCATTCAAATAAGGTATTTTCTGATATAAGCACGCCTGTGTGTGATGGAAGCTGGGGTGTCAGATAAATACAATTTAAAACCTAACACATTCAAAGCCGTCTAACAAAGTTTTATCCTTACTAGCAGGTCTCGCCTAATATTATTCTCATAATAAATGTACACATATACCTATAGAGTACAACATATAAATGATTTATTTGTTATTGGTTTTAATTCTTATTAGAAAACACAGTCATATGATCGGTCATATATTTGAGTAGGCGTCGACAGGAGCATATCAGCTGTTAGACGAAAGCCTGCAGAACATAGCATGGCCATTATATTCTTGATGAATACAGTAGAATCGCTTTATGATACTTGTGGGGAGAATTGAAAAGGCAGCCCACGAGTGTCACATTCCTTTAAACACCAAGTGGAAGCTGGTCACAGTCTCATAATTCATGTCCTCTAGATAAGAATCCACCATCAACAGTGTGTTGGAGGGCCCAGTGGCAAAAAGAACAGGCACCCCCTATGTCTACTTACATCCTACTGACAGGACAGAGAGTGGACAAAAGAGCGAAAAAATTTGAACGATTGAGAAAACAAATGAGCCAGGCTGAGCTCTCTGCGCTGTAGGTGGAGAACAAGGAAAAGAAAGACAGAGTCTAGCAAGACCTTAGTTGCCCTCCGTGACTGTAAAGTGTATACTGAACATGTGTGACCGTGTTATATGTGGGTGAGCCTCACTGCTGCCAGATTGGGTCCATAAGCCGTCTAAAATGATGCCACTTTCCCTTCAAAGCGAACTTACCTAATGCCACTGTTTTACATGGCCTTTCGATGAAAGGATTTTTTTGTTGATGATTATAATAATGTGTAACACCACAGTGGCTTCCACTGTTACCAGGCAGCATACTAATCAGTGTAATGAGACGTTATACAATATTTTTTTGACCAAAGCAGAACCATGGTTATTGTTTCTGAGGTTTTGACCCCTGCCAGCAGCCATAGGAAGTGTGCAGATAGATGTTTATACCTCACCATCTGGGAAGCAGATGGATCTGCATTAAAATTAATGTTATTGTTTTTTTTATTGTTTATTCACTGATGTTCAACATATGAAATGAAAACACTTAAAGTGATAATTGATAATACAGCATGGTCAGAAACTCATGATATGTTTTTGTTATGTGCCATGCAGTAGGTAGAACAAATACAAAGTTCTTTCTTGTTTTTATATAGTAACCGCTGTTTTACTTCCAACATGAAAACTGTGAAAGACTTAGATAGAAAGAGGAGGACATAGAGGAAGAGAATTCAGGGATAGCTAAAAAAGCAGGGACTCAGATATAGTGTCATTGTTGATGGAATATTGCACCAAGACAAGTGTCATTGCACAGAGATAAGAGTGTTGTGTTTACTGGAGTAACCCCTTGGTTTTAAGTGCTTTTGCTAATATCATAATTGTAGTATTGCGGTGGCTCCCTGACATTGTCGTCGCTCCATTTCATTAAGGCATGTAATTGGAAGAATTCTGATAGGATGGGCACAAGTAGCTTAATTATATACTGCTCACTGTGTTTACAGAGTAATTATTCCTTCCAAAATGGTGTTACATTTCGAAAAAGTTCCAAGGAGTCACAGCTTTTCCCAAGCCCTTGGTACTGATAATTCATGATGTGATCTGTGAATAAAAGACAATACAATTTTTTTTCCAGTGCTGGGAGATGCGACACAGGTGTTGTTTGCCTAAATTAAGTAAAACCTTCAGTCCGACCGTGTGATTGAACAACAATCCATTTGTAATCGAGATAGTAACCATGAGCCCATTACCATTGAATAGTAATTTTATTTTTTCCCAAACCTATTGTGTTTTGAAATAGTCGTAATTTTGCAACTGTTTAATTTCTAATATGATTTGTTCTTTCTCTCCTGGCTTGCAGGATGGAGGATTCGAGTTTGTGTCTTGGTGTGTCGTCAGCAGTGGCTGATAATGATGCCCATCTGAGTAATGCAGTCTTGAATGGCCGCTACCCCATAAGTCAAAAGCTTCACCAGCTTACTGCCCAGCTAGGACACGCCTTTCCTGACCTACACCGCCCACAACAGATACCTGAAGAGAAAGCAGCAACACCTTTGGACGAGAAGACCCACCACGCAGCCCTGGCTAATCAACCCATCAGCAGCCAGATGGCCCTCCTCGCCAATCAGCTCAACCGAGACATTGACGCAGGGGCACTGAGTGGGCTGAATGGGCGTGTTGACCTGCAGCAGTTTCTCAATGGCCAGAACTTGGGCATCATGTCCCAGATGAATGATATTGAAGATGATGCCCGCAAGAATAGGAAGTATCCCTGTCCATTGTGTGGAAAGCGCTTCCGTTTTAACAGCATCTTGTCTTTGCACATGCGCACACACACAGGAGAGAAACCCTTCAAGTGCCCCTACTGTGACCACAGAGCAGCTCAAAAGGGCAACTTGAAGATCCACCTCCGCACCCATAAGCTGGGGAATCTTGGTAAGGGCCGCGGCCGTGTCAGAGAAGAAAATAGGCTGCTTCATGAGCTGGAGGAGAGGGCCATTTTGAGGGATAAGCAGATGAGAGGCAGTGTCAGTATCATCCAGACGGCTCAAACACCCCAGCTTGGCCTCAATAGCAGCTCAAACTCCCATCAGCAGCAATTAGGCTCAGCTTGTGGTCTCCTTCCCCCTTCTGGCCTTGCCACTCCAGAAACAATTTCTCAGCCTTCCTCTTCACCCAAGCCAGCCGGCACCCAGGATGAACAGTCCCTGAACCCAACTACAGGCTTCCGTTGTACTTTCTGCAAAGGGAAGTTTAAGAAGCGTGAGGAACTGGACCGTCACATTCGCATACTTCACAAGCCCTACAAATGTACTCTGTGTGAATTTGCCGCCTCCCATGAAGAGGATCTGATAAGTCATGTGGAGAAGGCCCATATCACAGCCGAGACCACACAGGGCCAGGGTGCTGGTGGCGCCGGTGGCACACAGGTGGCCAACGAATTCCGTTGTGAGGTATGTGGGCAAGTGTTCAGCCAGGCTTGGTTCCTCAAGGGTCACATGCGCAAGCACAAGGACTCCTTCGAACACTGCTGCCAAATCTGTGGCCGTCGCTTCAAGGAACCCTGGTTCCTCAAGAACCATATGAAGGTTCATCTCAACAAGTTGGCCATCAAGAACAAACCGCCCCAGCCCACTGAGCAGGACATGACTGTCGTAAATAGCATGAGCAGTCTGGCTCAGGAAGCTCATGCCAACCTTTATTCCCGCTACATCTCCTGTCTTCAGGGGGGCTTCCTTTCACCAGACAAACAGGGCCTGAGTGAACAGCACCAGATGTTGGCTAAAGCTGGTATTGCTATGAAGGAGAAAGAGATGTTGGGAAAGCTGTTGGGCCCAATGGCAGGGGGTATGGGCCATGTACTGGGCGAAAATGAGAAACGATCACTCCTTGGTTGTTTAAACCTTGTTCCACCACTCAAGTCGAGCTGCATGGAGCGCCTCCAGGCCGCTGCAAAGGTGGCAGAGATGGATTCCCTCAGTAGCTATCAGGCCTGGCAGATTATGGCTCGTGGCATGGCTATGGACAGGGCATTCATGCCTAAAGAGCAGCAGCAGCACCATATACCCCCAGGGCACGAAGATGAGATGGGTGGTGCTGGGGCTTTGGCTTCTTTCTCAAAAGATAAACAAGACTACTCCTTGATTCCTTCCAATGATAGCTCCAAGCAAAAGCAGCTCTCAGAAGCCTTGCAGGGATCCAAGGCCTCTAGCGGAGCCCTGATGTCCATGAAGGAAGATGGAAGAGGCTTTGACAGTCACCGTGACTTAATGTCACACCATAGTGCTGAGGCTCCTGGAGCCCTGGCTGGCTTGGGAAGCCCAAACGTTGACTACAGCCTCTCAGGCCTAAAGGAGAAGCCATCAGAGTGCCCTGACTGTGGCCGGATCTTCAGAACCTACCATCAGATGGTTGTTCACTCCCGTATCCATGGCAAAGACAGGAGAGGCATGGAAGAAGTGATCCAGCAACAAGGTCTGGATGAACGCAGGGGCTCAGCCAGTGACCCAGAGTCCCAGTCCATCAGCCGCTCTACCACTCCTGGTTCATCCAATGTGACAGAAGAGAGCGGAGCTGGAGGAGGACACTCCCAGACAGGGAGCGTCCAGGATGACAGCCCACATCCATCCTCACCATCTTCAGGTTAGACCAAAATCCCAGGCAATGAAGAGTACCAACTTTTTGGGTTGAGACATACACATACACTTTCAACGATTCCTTGGTTCAGTTTTTAATCTGTTACTTTTCTACAGTTCTTCATTGTTATCTCTAAGAAGGTTTTTCATTTTAGGTGCATGTACAGTATGTAGTGTGTCACATACATCCATGTAAAGGGGAAGGCAAAATAACCCAAATACCTCCCAAAGAATCCGAATTAAAGATACATATGGACAGTGGAGTTTTACCCACGATAACACATTTTACTGTACATATCATATTCAGATATGTTCATTTATTTGTTGGCTAACTTGGAAGTTCCTGTGTTGGACATAGTAACAATTGTCCTCTGACACAACTGTGTGCTTGCTACAATTCACATTAAGTCAAACACAAGACTCCAGGATAATCCAGGAAGAGATCTGCTTTACCATTGCATCCACGTTTGCAGGTTAGCAGTCTAGATCCCTGTGGAACATGAGTAAAGACTGGGAGCGTAGGGACGAACTCGTTTTAACCACAGCGATTAATAAATGTCTTTAATAAACACGTTGGAGACAACCATACCCCTCCCCTCTCCCTTCCCAGCAAATACAGGCCGGCCGGGGCTAGATAAGTGTATGTTTAGTGGGATTAAGGGAGGCTCGTTGCTAATGATTACACAAGTTTTTAAAGGTAACTTTCGCTTGCTCCTCAGGGCACTGTTCTGGCGTTAAGTATGTGCGTGGTAATTAGGTCACGACTATGCGATAATCAGTCGGTTTAAGCTAAACAAGACACTAATTAAAGCTATACATATAAAACAGGTCAAAAAAAATTGGTGAACTTCATTTGCAAAAGCAAGGATGTGCTTTTAAGTCTTCTAAGGGAAAAAAATATAAATAAATATAAATCAGAGTGGCTTAGCTTAAGGCTGTAAGCAACTTAATTCCACCAGTGGAGACGAAATTGTTTATTTATTCACAGAGGCATAAAGTCCTTATCATGCCCGTGTAGTGTGATGGGTTTGAACATGGGATAGGCTATGTTTATTTTAATCTAAGAAATAATAACAGACAACCCCCCACCCCAATTAGGAATTAATGAAAATGAGAGTGAGATAAAAACCTATTTTCTTTATAGAGACTATTAAACATAACACTTTCTCAACAGGGTGGGGGTGTAGCGGATGTAATTATCTTCTGAATTTTAATGCTGGAAGTTTCTCTCTCCATCTGTCTCTCTCTCCCTCTCTCTGTATGTCTCTTTTGACTCAAGCACTTTGAATATGATGGCTACAGCTTATGGCGTTTCAACAGCTTCAGAAGTACTGTATTAACAATGAGTGTGCAGTATACAAAAAAGGCAAATTAAAAATAATAATTTACAAATAAAACCAGTAGAATTTACCGCAAATGATAAAATGGCACAAAGGAATGCATTCGATTTAATTGAGTGATCACCCCTATTTAAAGTTTTATTACAAAAATAAATACAAATTGTGTACTGCCAACACAGCACCCAAAAAACTAAAACAAATTGTTTGTCTATGTATGGTTTGCATACCTGTAGCTCGTCACTCATTTAGCCCATTGCTCAGTCAAAAGTCTACACTGCTTGATGCACTGGCACTATTCAAACTCCTTGCCAGTCCACGCTGTCATATCTCAAAGGCTGTCCTTACATGGTAGAGATGTGTGAGTGTATGTGCCAAAACTGAATGTTAAACTGCATCTGGCTGCTATAGAGCATGGCAAAGCTGTAAAATAGATTTGCGAAGAAGAGTAGAGTAATATGATTAGGCATGCAGTGAAAATAATAAACTGGGATATACTTTTACTGGAAAAAACTATGCGAGAAGTTAGCAGATTTGACATCACAAATGTTAATATGCTTGTTTTTCTACTTCTGTTTTTTTCCTAAGAAGTGATGAAACTTGTCTTTTTTCACAACTTACAGAATGTGATTCACATTTGGTGCTCAGGGACTCTCAAATTAGAAGCTTTGATGTGTGAGAAAAAAGTGTGTATGAGTCTCATGTGGAGAAAGGTGTCATGCTTCTCCTGTGCATGCATGTTTTGCTGTGTTTGTGTTCATGTGTGTGTGGGTGTGGTGGGGGTTGCTTTACAGTATGTGTGCATATCACTCTCCTGTAGTTAACAGGATGTGGCTATTGTCTTTATCTTAATATCTCACATAAAAAAAGAGCTTGTTCAAATTTGTGTGCACGCACCTGCAAGTATATGTCCTTCTACATGTGCGCTAGGCTCTGCCCCACACATCTACCCAAAGCAATTTTGTGTTAAAGTTAAATTATAGTAATCAACAATAACATCTCAACTGTGAAAGAAGGTCAACGCGGCCGCTTTTGTCTTTGAGACGGCACTTGTTTAAAAGCAGTGTCTGAAAAGGGGAGAAGTGAGGAGGAAACAGAGCAGACTAACAAAGGCCTCTGTCAGAGATGTCCTTTAAAGACCTTCCATGTTACAGCAGAGCTAACCTTGAGCATGATTCTCATTCAGTAAAATTTGTATTCTATTTATTCATTATTTATTCAAGAAACAAAGGTGTAATTAAATTTACGCCCATCTCTGTCTTTTATTTTTTGTTAAGTTATCCTTTGACTGACTTCACTACGTCTTCATTGTTTGGTTTGATGATCAGGTGCTGAGAGAAAAACGTCTTGTGGTGTTTACAACAGGTAGACCTGGCGGGAATACAGCTCATCACATCCAAAATAGAATTGGAAAGCATTGCCTTTTTTTTTAAACATGCAAATAACATACCGTTAAAAATCCTAATTTTGCACGATAGTGTCTCCCCATTCTACTTCCATGGCACAAGCAAAATGTAGCTGAATGAGTGAGAAAATAGGCTTTACTACACAAAAACAAGGCCTTAAGCAGGAGAATTCCTCCTTACATGCGCTTCCACAACCTCCCCACTAACCCTAAACCTCACTCCCACCTCTTGGCTCCGGGCTGTAAAAGACTCTATACACTCCTCCTGGCTTTCTCTTTCTCTCTCCCTCTCTCTTTCTCCAGAGAATCCCCCATGTCTACATTTATTTAAGAGGAACAGCATTTTAACATGGTGAGGATTAGCCTGCATATCCCTGGTCTTTACCGTGGCTCAAACAAGCAAAGCAAAATGCTTGCTTCTTACAAATTGAAATCGGATTTGCCAACTTGACGCCTTAGGTTATAAAGCGTGGATATTCATCTAATTGCAACAGTACAATGGGGGCGTAATTACACATGCAGACAAACTGTTACAGTGTAATTACTGTGTCATTAAAACAGGAATAAAGTAGACTTGAACAAGATCCATACTGCTATGAATATGCATGTTGAGAAATCCAATCTAACTGGCTATTATCAGCAAATATTAGTAAATTGTCAGTGTTGGCAACATTAAAGAGGGATACGTTTAAAGATTATCTTACTGTAAATGACAGTCCGATAAACGTTACTTAACTACAGTGTATTTCAAGGGGTGAAAAGAGTATAGGCCTCCCATGAACAGTTCTTTATCATTTTATATCTTGCTCTGAACATTTTCACAAGTCTGTAAAAAAAATTTGCACACTAATTGCTGATGACGGAGTGTACACGCACTGTAATTCAAAATTTGGTAAGACTGTATATACCGACTATCACTACATGCATACTCTATAGTCACACTAGGATGATATTTTGTAAAAGGCAAAATCGGTTGTCTGGCCCGCCCCGTACACTAATCCTGTACCATGTGTAAAATATATATGTTTTTAGGGAAATTAAATGCCACACAGATTATATAATCTGCTAACAAGCAAGTTGTAAAAATGTTTATAGTGGACATTGTGATTACAACTCACAATATGATCTCTCTAGGCCTTTGATATCTCTTGTTAGCAAAAAATGCAGCATAGTTCCGATCCTTCATTAGCAAAGTTAGCAAAGAAAATGGTTTATTATATCACATAAATGTCTCTGCTGATAAAGTAAACCATTTGCTTTGCAAATGAGTCTCTCCTTAACATGCTTCGGAATCCTGACAAAAATCGACAAAGATTTCCAATTTTATAAAACAATATCCACTTGTATTAACGTTCTAAATACATTTATTAAGAAAGACATTTAAACAAGGTAATGGGGAAAACAATTCAAACCCTAGTTAAAGTAATACTATCAGGCAGTTAAGGCCTCAGCAATTTTTGATATCAATAAGTAAGTGGTAATCGAATTGAAAACAACTTTTTTAAGAACAACTTTAGCACATAATAATTCAAATTATAAATATTTTTCCGAACACATGCTATTGCAGAACACACCTGTCATAATGTATATTACTTATGAAATTAATAATTGATCAAGTGACGATGTGACATCAATTTGATATTATCTGACATTTAGTTGTTCTTGGCCATGTAGGGCCTCTCGTGGTCTGGATCTTACCTGGGTTATGAATTATGGTTTTGACATGTCTGCAATTACAAATATAAAATAAAACAAGGATCAAATCCAGAACAAATTAAAATGCTCTCTGAAATCTTAGTGGATTTGCCTATCAACAAGATGGTAAATCGAACCTGTTGTCCACAAAAGCCAGAGTAGTGAACATACACCTCCTTACTGTATGCTACATTGCTCCAACGCTCCCTCAGACTGCAGCCAACACTTTGAAATGAGGCCAGCCTTCTGTGAGTGTGCGCACCATATTATATGTGTGTAAAACTATGTGCATTAAAAAATAATGAATTATGTCTCGTTTTTTTTCCATTCTACCCTCTGCATAAATTATTATGTCTTTGTAATTGACATCCGTTCCTCTTCTACTCCCCCTCTGCACTATTCTTCTTTTCTCTATAATCACAGAACTCAATGGTTACAAAACCTGAGCTTTCTACCCCCCACTCATTTGAAGGAGCCTGGCCTGTCATATCTGTATTTTTTATGTGTCACCAAACTTAAATAGACAGTCATTGTATTACAGGCACATTCATTGCCTGAGCTGTATTTTTGTACAGTAGGTCAGGACTCTGGTGTCTGGTAAATGATAAAAGTTCTATTCAAACGCACTAATTGTCAGTGTGCTGCGCTGATTGACATGTCTCGGATAAATGCAGACTTAGTATTTTTGTACACGCTTGCACAATATAAAAGGGCAATTTATTTCTCTGTTCTTCTTTCTCTTTTTCCTTGCACAGTTCATTTGATTTCTTTCTTCCTTTCTTGCTCTCTCTTCCTCTTCTCCTACCCTGTCTCTCAGACTCAATTTGTAAATATTACCCATGGTGGGAATTAGCCCAGGCTTTTTAGATATTTTAAAATTCCAATTGTATTCCGACCAGTGTGTTTGAACGAGGGAAAGACTCTGAGACTGTGTCTGCTCCTCAGTATTCCTGGGTGGCTATCAGTGGCTAGTCTTGCTCTTTTGAAACATTTATAAGTGCGTTTTATGTCTTAATGATCACGTTAGGATTCCCCGTTTGCTTATGAGGTCGGGACAGGACGAAAAAAAGTGAGAAGCAGCAGACTGTTGAGAGAATAAATCAGAGGTGAAGAAAAAATGACAGCAAAAGGAAAGACTGAGTGTAGTGAGAAAAATGGAGAGATGACAGGGCATCACATTCCTCAGTAAACAGCATCGCATTATGCCATCCACTCTTTTCAACTCTAAATCTTCGCCAAAACACAGCGTACCTTTCTCCTAGAACAAGATTCGTTGGCTCACACACACATAAGCAAACACACACTCACACCTCCTCCCTCTTCTTCTGTCTTCCCCATTTCTGTTTTATGTTTTTATAATTAAAACATAATATTTATCTTTCCATAACAGAAGGCTGCCTTACTCCGTCAGGTAGACTGTTTGCATATTAATATTCTTAATACATCAACAAGCTATCTTCTCTGGTGTCACTACTAAAACTGAGCAAAAATAGAGGAAGAGACTCACGCGTACAGGAGGAAAAGGAGAGAGGGGGAGATGTGGTGTCTTTACTACAGTTTTAAAATGTAGGAGAAACTTGATCAAATGCGCAAGAGCAGAGACTCACAAGTAATGTGGAAATCCTTTAAAAAAAGGAAAGCAAGCGACAGTGAAAGAAAGACGTGAATTGACATCACAGTCACAACTCCGACTAGTATAGGAGTGTGTTTACCTAGTCTCAAACTTAGGATGCGCATAAAAATGCACAGATCCAGACTAAATGAGCATTTGTTTCTCCTTCAGTTAGAACTACCAAGAAAAACTACACTGGCCAGAAAAGTTTCTCTTCCCTTGATTGTTTATGTGTGTGCTTAACAGAGGGTCGGAGGGAGGGCATAGCTGAATGAGGGAGAGCGCCAAGTTCCCTTTCTCTGTCTGGTGACAGCTGTCTGACTCCGTCAGTGTGGGATTCCTGTGAAATGAGGCAGGGTTCTCGGTCAAGGAATGCAAATGGATTGCGCTGGATGGTAGGCGGCTGAGCCGGACCAGGCGGGGGTGTGAAGTGGATGGTGGTGGCTCGGGGGTGGGGCGGGTGCAGGGGGAGCTTTGTTTGAACAAGTTAACTTGGGCATGATTGGGGTTCCTCTTGTAAGTGAAAGAGCAAGAGAATACATTGACCTTTGCCTCATTAAAGATGGAAGCCAGACATTTGATACCATGAATAGAGAATCCCTTGCTTGCCCTTTTTTTCATCCTTTCTACTTTTTTTCTTTTTCTTTTTTTCTTCTTCTCCTTCTCTTTCTTTCTAGCTCCGTCTAGTTTTTTGCACCCCCCCTTACCTCCCAGCCCACCCCCCAATCTCTTCCTCTTAACCCCATTGACAGGTCACATAAAAAGCCCTTTGTATCAGCATCAGGGTGCTGACATGAGAGCAGCGAGCGACATGAAAAATGTGCTTTCTCTTTTCTTAGTTGTAGCTATCTCCTCATCACAAAAGAGAGAGAGAGAGAGAGAGAGAGAGAGAGAGAGAGAGAGAGAGAGAGAGAGAGAGAGAGAGAGAGAGAGAGAGAGAGAGAGAGAGAGAGAGAGAGAGAGAGAGAGAGAGAGACTGTAAGGGAGAGGGAAAGGGAGAAAGAGAGGAAGAGGTAGAAAAGTAACAGAGGAATTAAGTCCAGGGATTAAGATCTCTGGCTTTGTTTTTTTTTCACTCTCTCACCCTGCCACTTTCCAATTGTTCTTAAAATATTTGGCAATGTCAATTAGTAAGTGAGCAGAGCTAGCTGATGAACACAATTTTCCAGGCGACTGAGCACCCTATTGTTGTGGAGCGAACAGCAGATTTCTGAGGTCATTATCATTCCCTGTTAGCCGTGCCCAGCTGCTCTCCTCTTGGCTCCAGCCATCTCCGCTCCCTCTCTCCTTGTTCCTCCTCTCCTCTCCTCTCCCTCCTAACCCCTCACCCCCCCCCCCCTTTTTACACCATGTTCACCAGTTCAGAGCTGGTTGATAGCAGGGAGCAACAGGGGGCCTTTCAAAAAGGGGAGGGATGGGAGGAGCTTGCTGGGGGAAAGAAAAGAGGAGAGAGCGAGATGAATATAGCGCAAGAGTGTGGACATATAGTCCGAGAGATGGTGCCATGGAAAGTGGAGAACATAAGTCTGAAAAAAAAGCAGTGTTTTCTGAGCTCCCCGGCAATGTGGACACTGCACATAACATTTATCCAACCTACCAGTGATTTTACATTACATTACTACTACGTTACGTTTTATCATTTAGCGCAGAATTTTGTGTAAGCTGATAGTTTTGTAAAGGATGTGATTGTTTTAAAAAAAAAAAAGTATCCTCAATTTAAAACATCATATGTTTTATACTTCAAGCTATTCTTTAAAGAACATTTCATACTGCCTTCACATTGCTTCACTTTTCACTAAACATGGTGCCAATGAGCTCTGAGATTAAAAACAAAAAAAACACCTGTCTGCTGTTCTATGAGAAAGAAAGGAGTTTCCTTTCATTCTGCACAAAGCATCCAGGTATCTGCATCTAAACATCCAAAGCAGTCTTTCTTTTTTTTTCTTAAGAAATGATGAAAGATCCCTTTGACTCAAAGTACAAAAAGGAAGAAAATAAAAAAAATCCCAGACTTTTTTGTATGTGTCAGTTGTACATCTTAATGTGATCCCAGAGGCCTTTTCACCCCTTCTTTCCCCCACCTTGCTGCACCCCTACCACCATCAGCATCACCTCTCACCCATGGGTGCCCTCCCTCCTTCCAACCCCCATGCCGTCAAGTTTCCGACAGCAGATTCGCACATTGTTGAAAGCAGAAAACTTGAATGCTTTTTCGCTGTTTATTACAGGGTACAATGGAGATAATGAAAGATTTGCCCTACCAATACGTTTTTGAGGTGTTAAAACTAAATATGAGTAAATCTACTTTTATCTTGCTTAAATAAAGGAACAGATCAGTAGGATTCACCTCTCTACTCTTTACAGTATATGCCCAGTTCCACCACCTCTTTCTGTCACCTCTCATGTCCAACCTGTAGAAAGTTTGAGTAACTAACACTGGTTGGTAATGGGCATGTGGGTTCTTCTTAGAGAGAGGAAGAGGAAGAGAAACAGACAGAGAGAAAGTGAAAAAGGGTGAGCAGCATCAAAGCGTTGCTCTCAGCTGCAGCTGCCAAGCTTCCTCGTCCCCAGTTAGCAGCCATCCAGCTGTCAGGCTGCACGAAGAGGAAGAGAGGGGGGGGAAATCTCTCACCAGCCATATGGTCCCCAGTTCTGTCGGAGACACTCCACGCTCTGTGGGCAAATGGCAAACTCATATATCTAATCAACACTCTTAATATCCAGACCTGAGACCGAGGATATTTTCAGAGTCTTGCCTTTCAACAGTGTGGCTAAAGGGAGTAAACTAGATATGACCAGGCCCTTAGCGTATGTATTTGTAGTACTGTGTAAGCTTGACTAGCCTCCTCACTGTACAGAGGTTACAGTGGAGTGCAGAGGCCTGTTTACATTGATCTTGAAAGATAGTGACCCTTTAATTTTTTATTATCTTATCAACAGTGTATTGATTTTCCTTCCCCTATCTGTAGCTAAATAAAAACGGATGAAACAGGCCATAAATATTATTTAATATTGAAAAAAAAATATCAATGTTTACTGAAGCAGCTGTAGTTTTTAAGCTTCCATTACTCAAACAGGAGTGAGTGGTGCATTTGTTGGGGAATATTTCCAGCTGTTGAATACTACACATTTTGGTCGACTAGTGCGTATTCAAGGCAGTAGGCGGGGTAGAACAGCACTGAACCACTTCATAGTGTTTGGCTGGATTTCTCTATTTTTCTTTAATCTCCTTTCATCTTTGACATTGTTTCTCTGCACTGTTGGGATGGAAGTCGTTCCGCATTTTTGCCAGACAATAAAGAAGTACTAAAAGTAAGTTTGTGCTGTTAAGTAGAAATGCAGCAGTAAAACAGTAATCATTGTTGTTGTTTTTTACAGAGCTTGAAATTCCTGTTTCATGTAACTTCCTGAGTAGTAGTATTTTTTCCTTTTGGATTTTGTGGAAATTCCAGTTATAGTGCCCATTTTCATGGTAATCAAGGGGCCTGTCCCCAATTCTAATGCTGTGGCTCATTTGTGTGTCCTTTGTAGTTGTTAAGATATATCTGGCTTAACTATACTTGTTAGGAGTAAAACGTCATTGTCTTACTTATTCCTAGAGCAAAACTCTTTAGAAACTTTCCTTGGTCTCGTTCTATTTGACACAATATCATGACAGTAATATTTGCAGTTGATTGACTTGAACACTCCTTTTAGCTTAGCAGACGTTGCTAGCTTTAGCATAGCTAGCCCCAGAGAGAATGGCCTTGAATGGGGCTTTGTGCTGTATCTGTTAGCGGGATGATACACCTGCTCATTTAATCCTGGCAGGCCTCTCTGCCTCTAGTCTCTCCAGCTGCAGAGTAGCGGGCGCCTTATGGCACGACAAGTCGCACTGAATTATGGGAAGGTTTGTCGGTATTACAGCGACATGGCCATGTCAAGCTTGGAGACAATCATCGTTGCCACCCCTTTTGCCTTGTTGGGACTGAAAGGACAAATCCCTCCCCAGTTCCTTTTCAGCACACAGTTACTAGTGTGTAGATGGATCATGTAGCCTGGACTGCACATAGTGGATGTGGGAGAGAAATGTAGATACAAAGAAAGTGCAAGAGAGTGAGTGACATGGATGAAGAGCGACAGTTGTGAAAGAAAGAAGGGAAGAGAGATTTAAATAGAAATCAGGAGATATGGACGTGGGTGGTTGGGGGAAGACGGGAGGAAGGGGAGTGATTCAAGTCCCACAAATCTTCACTAAACCCTACAACCTGAAGCAGACGGCATTAAAAGGAGGGAAAGCTGGGTGACATATCAGCATAGATGGATATGGTGGCAGCGATGGTTTGGAGGGATGGTAACTTTAATGGCCCCACTGGGTTTTTAATGAGTGTTGTGCCCCAAACAAAACGAGCTAATTAGTGTTATCATCCATACATCAGACCCTACACACACCCATTCGTTCTTAGGCACGCACATCCACTCTGCTGTACACACTCACAACAGCCCGCTCAAACAATACTAAGCCCTTTTTTTCTAATCCACCTTCTTTTGCATGTAACTTCTCCATACATAAATTGAATGATATTTAATTCCTTTTTCTTATCAAAGCAGATATTGTAACATCACCATTTTACTTCATTCCATTCTTTTTTGATTATCTCGCCCTATGTGGTCGCACTCTTATACAGGGCTATTTCATTCTATTTCCGCCTTGAGTGAAACCCCACCACCAAGCCCCACCCTCTCGCCCCCAACCCTCCCAAAAGAACACACACTTCAAACCCATAAGGCCGTGCCCTGATTGTAAGGGGAGCGATTATGTCTACACTGGTTTAAAAGCAGGATAACATTGCCATGAATGGGCATTTGGAAAAAAAGGGTTCAAGCCAATATCCTGGCATTTGGACTCAAGCCACTGTTACCTGCCTGTAAGCCACGTGTTTGTCACGCCATCGCCTGTGGTTGACCACCCCACCTCACCAGTCCCCCGCTTTATTTCTCTTGCACTAAGCCTATTATAAAATCAATAAACAATTGAGCTTTTTTCCAGTGCTTTTAAATCTTTTTTCTCCTCTATAAATCCTCTGAGATGGAGGGAAGGCATGCAGGCGGTGGCAGTGCGGGGAGAATGGAGGGGGGTAGAGGGGGAGTGAAGGGAAAAAAAAGAGAAACTAGTAACAAAAACAGCTCAGTAACCCCTTTCTTTCATAATCTTGAAGTCAAGTGAGTTTTTAACTGGCTTCCATCTATGTCATAGTTGTTATCCAATTGTGTTAATTCCCAGAGTGAGTTTCTTTAAACATAGTCAGCACAGCGTGTGTGCAACTCTGTTTAACTAATGTACAAACACATAAATAATCTCCCCTGCATGATCAGATATTTGTGATGTGGACACAGTATGTTGTCTTTTCCTGTTTTCCACCTTATGCTACCAAATGAGGTTCAAAGTTTCCAATTGGAGTTTCATCTGCTTTTGTCACATCACTTTATATCACTTGGTTGATATACTTGGTATATCAAGTTTGCTTGGTTATAGAGGGCTCATGGGAATGATTGAGGGATTTTTAATTGTCACATTCTTGAAATGTAATAACCCTTGAGTTGATAAAAATCAACAAACACCAACTCTGACAGCTGATTTTCAAATTAGGCACCAAGTAACGTGGCGTTTACAGATTTTAATTCCCTCTGTCAGTTTCAACTCATGTTTCAAACTCAGCAGTGAGGAGATGTCAATATAAACTTTTTATTCCACCAGTCACAGAGAAGTTGGAAATTACATGCCACAAACACGCACACTGACAGACACAGACACACACTCTCACTTTGTTTTACTTCACAAGTCTTTTTGGAGTGCAGATACAGTAATAATCAGTGATCAAAAACAGCACAGGTTTTTCTGCAGATGCTTTTGATGTATTCACGATATTGTGTTGCCACATCATCTATCACACTGAATTCAAGCAATTTGTGGGAAAAGAAAGCCTTTGCCTAGCAACCTTTAGTAGATCCTTTGTAGACATGGTACAAAATATTCCACAGATTATACCTTATTGTAATGATCATCTTTACAACAGCTGCAGCTCAGCTGTCCAGCCCTGGCCAATTCCATATTTTTTAAGTAAATGAAAACCCTGCTGCAAACGCAGATTAAAAAAGAGTCTTTCTTTAAACATTTCTGAAAACAATTCACAGTTCTAATGTGTAAATGTTTGGGAATTTTATAATCAATACAAAGTAACCTCCCTTATTAAAGCGGACAAATGTATTTTTGCAACCAGCAGGTCAGGGTTCTGTGGGTGCTGCTCCAAAAGCTTAAACTGTTGTCTCTTGTGAATTTTGAGGTTTGCATTTAATCACCACCCTGTTGTTGAAACCAGACATTTCCACACAGCTTGACATTTGTAACGATAATCTACTGATATTTATTGGTTTCCTGTTCCACTGGCTGCCACACAGCCCCATTTTCACTCCCATTATTAACAGATGACAAGGTGTTCTTTTCATCAAATGCAGCTCATTCTTTCTCCAGACACACCTTTGGAGATTGTGGGCAATAAACTAAATTTGAACCTCATCTGTCTACAGCACTTGTTTTCCAAAACTACTATGTTGTTGAATCCAAATGTTGCTTTGCATGCCTCAGATACTGACATTTTACGATGAGGATGCAGATAAGTTTTCCTCCTTATGACTTGTCCATGCAGACCCTCCTGCTTCAATACTCCATAGTGGAATGATGCACCACCACTTGTTTGTTAGCTACACATTCCAGCAGCTCCTCTGCAGGCATATCATGTTTTTGATCTTTGTCTTTCTGCACAGTGGAGGTGTAGGTGCACTTTTATTAGTAATCAAGATCTTTACTTGACTTAAGCAGTTGCTCTTATCTTTTCTTGACGACATTTTCCTGATGTGGAATTTTCTAACTGGCTTTTTTACGTCCTTATAACATCACCAGCTTTAGCCAAGTCTGTAATTGACATTAACTGACTAATCGTTATGACCACCTTACAATTCCTAATGTGACAATAATACTTGTATAAGTAGTTATGTGCATGTGTTTAAGTTTTTCTATTTTTTAAGTTAAAATACAAAGCGACATAGCAGATGCATTTGGAGAGCTATTTTATGTTTATTTCAAGGTTGTATTTATTTGCTTTAACTACAAAAATCTACTTGTGATTTGCTGAAATTTATGCATATAGCAATATCGTCACAGCAATACTTTATTAACTTACGCTAAGATAATTCTCGCTTTGTTTTCTTGGCATTAGGCTTCCACTCATCCAGTATGCCTGCTGTATACAGTCCACTGACTGCACTTTTGACTGCAACAGATTTAGGCAGGCTGTTACTTGAGTCATCTTTGACTTCATTCTTCTAACCAGCCTCCGTGTTGGCCAACCCTCCCCTCACCATGCCTGCTATTGGCTGACCCTCTGCCCCCCACCACCTCCACTACCACCATTAGCATCATCACAACCCAACGTCCAACACCACCCAACAACCACTAGCCCACTCCTCCACACGGCCTATCCCACCCTGGCCTGCCTTCAGCCAAGCCTTGATTGGATGACTCAAAAGATCTCTGGAAAGCCCTTATCAGGATGGTGTAAATGAGTATAGATGTGGACTATCATGGTCAATCGTTCGCTCTTTTCTTTGGCTGCCATTTGGTCTTTGGAGGGATGGCCTACAATGCACCCACAGTTTGTCGAGGCTGGACAAGCATTTGGCCGGCTCGGGGTTTGTCCCCGACAGAAACCCTGTGTGGGCCACTGCTAGTGACTGTGCTTCGGGCCGCATGGTGTGGCCATGTGTGTCACATCCCCCCTTGTCATACCACCAGACGGAGGGCTGTATCATGGCTATCGTCCTGTCACACTTGGATGATGCTTCTTTGCCTCAGAGTTTGACAGTGACTTGCCTTAGTGACAATTACCATCAGAACCAGCTTTCTTATCCACCTGGTTCAAAAGGTCTGTGTGCTGGAGATTGGCAGGCGTTTCATTTTCCCTCTCTCACTGCTGTCACGCTGCTCTATTCATTTCAGTGCTCCGTTTATGTTTCTATCTGCTCTTCTTTGACTATGGCATGTTAGCCATTCAGTCCTTTTGATACCTCTATATATGAAACCATTCCTGTACTGATAGCAGGAAACTCCAGTCCCTGTTTGCAGGGCCTCTTGCCACTGTATCACATCTCTATTCACCAGTAAGGCTGGAGGAAAAGAAAGCCACTCTGTAAGCATCCGTCGTCCCTCCCTTTACTCCCCGTGTTTTGCTCCTTCTTCCCCTTATTTCCACTGGGAGGAACACTGACCTCATTTGTGAGGACAATAACCCCCTTGACTTTGGGGATTAAGACATGAAACCTTTGTGGATTAATTAGGTTCAGAGCTGAATTCATTTTGTCGCCATGGAAGGCAAAGAGGAAAGAGGCGGATATGTGCTGTGGGCTGTATTATGAATTTGCCGTTAGCCTAGATAGATATATTAAAAACAAATGTTTGAGCTGATCATGTTTAAATCCTCCAATAAAATGGAACTGCATTCATTCACTAGGCTAAGCATTAGAATTGGAAGAAATGCACCTAAACTGTCAAATCAGAGCAAGCATTATAGAGTCTTATGCATCACAGCCGACTTTAACCCGGGTTTTGCAATCATGGGGACAATGTTAGCCTGCTCAGCTTAACGCTTTGGCAAGGTTACCCATGCAAGTATGGTTTGCCGGACTATCTGGAATCCTCAATAGGCTGGAGTCTGAATCCGTGCATTGGTTTTTCTAGATTTCTCTTAGGCTTGTCACGCATAATTTAGCAAGTAGCAGTCCTGACAATGCCGCAGGAATCACATTATCTCAGTTGTCTTGGTAACAAAGCAAAGTGTTTGTTTTCCAAGATGTGGTGCAATTACAATTTAGATAGTTTACACCTATTGTGTTTATTGTGTTTATTTTTTTTTTCACTCAAGAGCATATGTTATTTGAATGTATCTTTAGCTCGCAAAAGGGGCTGTTAGTTAGATGTTTTTGTTTACAAAATAACAAAGGTGTTTGTTTCACCAAAGGCACAGCAGAAGATGTGTTAATGCATGTTTCATGTCACCTTGTGTTCGTTGTAAATAAATGCGACTGTTGTCTTATTAGAGTAACACCTTCTGAATGTGACAGCCCCAGGTACAGCTCCCTTATGGACCGAGTGTTGAACATGTGCTTGATGAGATGCCTTCCTAATGAACCTCTAAGTCTTGTCATCTCTGTCAATTTACTTATATTCTTCTTATCTGCCCTCAAGTTATCACCATGCCATGGCCCACGCAGTGAGCATATGTTTATGTTGTTGTTATAGGAGGTAAATTTCTCTCATCTCCTCTGAGTGTAAAGCATAAACCTCCACACGAGGATCTTAAGACAGTCGTTCCCGAGACTAGACCAGGCCTCAGATTCCTAAGAACAAAGAGTGTACATGATGACCCCAAATCTTCCAAACTCTGAAGGCTGGGAACGAACGGGTTTTGAGAAAGAGCACGCAAGCTATTCAGAGAAACTCTAGACAAATCTACTTCTACCCTTCAAATAGGTGAGCATCTCACAGTTTTTTGCCTCTCAAGTAGACCAACCAAGGACACAAAGGTGTCTGAGTTAAGACTTTGTGGCGACATCAGTGTAGCCATGTTCTGAGGTTTCATTTTTTAACCCCCTGGGCCCCCTTCCAGCTGCCAGAAGTTAGCTACTTTCCTCCTGAGGACACAGGTTTATCCCTGGCTTTCATAGAGAAAGACTTGCGTTCCTCCCCAGTGGTCCTCCTCATTCCTTCTATCTTCCGTCTTAAGACATGGAGCTAAATCGAGGCTAAGCCACAAGCCACCCTCATGGGGGGACGGATCGACCAAATGCCACCTCTCCTGGCAGGCCTTGCACGTAAGGTGTAATTGTGCTGGTGCAGTACTCTCTGGGCCAGAATCAGGTATTTCCTATTAGACACAGAGATGATGAGTGGATTTTCGGGAAGAGGATGGGAAAGCTGTCTTGGTCAATCCTCCCTCCTCCTCAGTATCTCAGTTCTTTTCCCTCATGCTCTCTGCCTCTTTTTTCCCTTCTCCCATGCCTCCTGATCCTTGAGCCCAGCCCCTACTTCACAATTCTACCTGTTTTGCTGGTACTTGACAAGACAGGATTTTTTCTTTTGTCTTCCTTGGCATTCCCTCTTTTCATCTTTTGGAGAGAAGGGCAAAAAGAGGATGAGGGATTGAAAGTTTGTGGAGGAAAGTTTTTGGAGGACGTTTCTGGATTATGTTCACAAGGCACAAGCTGCTCACAGTGTGAACATGGCACGTTGTCAATGAGATCTATTTCCATGACGATTATTTTTATACTCCAACAATCAGGGAGCCGACAGCACAGTACCACAGGAGAAAAAAAAGTCCTTCCAATTCGATACACCCTCTGTAACATTTTAGCTGTAAATACTAACAAAGTCGTGTGGGAGAAGATAATGACAAGATACCAACCTGCTTTTCTGGCGTTAAAAATTCCCATTCTAGCCTAACAAAGTGTCCTGTTGAGTTGTCAAGTGTAAGTGCACCAAACCTCAGGCTGCCTTCATCTTGTGATCAGATGCTCTCCACTGCTCAGTGTTGCGGCAAATGCAACATCTGATGGCTTTCTGAAATCCAGTGTGTTGGACAGGTGAGATGCTGCAGTCAGCGTCACTTTTGAGATGTGAGTTAGCACCATGTCACCCCTTCCCATCTGCAAGCTTTCAACGTTGCATTTTTGCCGCATGTGTGTATGTGTGTGCGTATGTTTCAGGTCTGAAGTAATTTAAATCAGTTTTATACACTGCGTGTCTAAGTATTGTGTTAAAAAGAACATTTGTGCAGTATCAAGAATATGGCAACTAAACAAGTGATTTGGAATTCACTGCCATATTCAGTGTCACTATTTGACTTGGTGTTTGGCACAGTAAAACAGGGTACAGATTGAGAGACAGTGTCACAGAGAGAAGGGAATGTCTTGTTCGTCATCTGCCATTTAGATGTCTTCCTAGTATTGCTTTCCTAAGCTTTCGGTCTTTCACTAGACCTTAAAGAAGTGATCAGTCGCCTCTCTACTTTACATGACGTCAATGACAACTGACAGGACATGTCAGTTTTCATTGCGTGTGTATGACTCCTCTCCCAATGTCTTGTGTGCTCAGTGGGATGTTGGAGGGCTTTCTGCTAGACAGAAGGCCTCGGCTGCAGAGTGGGGCCAGAGCCAGGCATCTTGATGATTTTTTCGGGGTGCATCACCATCTCTATGAAAGCGCCAAGTGTGCACCAAGGCCATGCCATCGACTGTAGAGAGTGCGTGATAGGGGCACGCCATCTCCCATCTCCCATCTCTTTCAGGCATCGCGTGGTCTCTGAAACAAAGATGAATTTGGTTGCCACATTAAAGACGAACACTGTGATTTCTGCGCGCAATAAAGTTGTAATTCAGTGAAGCTGTAATGAATGCAGTGAAATGGTTGTCTAGTGAAACATTTTGTGAACTCGATTAGAGGTGCTAAACCATTTATTTGTGAAGTCTGTTATTGCAGACATAATTTGTGGTGGCAGCACAGTTTACCTAATTCTATTTATGTATTCCCTTGGTCAACGTTGTTTGTATAAATGTGAGATTTTTGTACTGTTGTCAAGCACTAATGCTTAGATTTTTTTTTTTACTCAAAATAAAGTTACACAAATAAAGTGGCTGTCTGCTTTATATTAACTAATCAATTCATATGGATAAAAGTAAAATATATATAGATTAAAATAGATTGATATATGGATTAAAATAAAATTCTGTTTTAAAGGTCTCACATGAAAAGCTTTGCCATCCTATGATTTGACCTGAAAGAACACGTGGAGCTTCTTTCACCTGTTTCTTCCATCTATTTCTCTCCTCCGCCTTCCCCCGCACCCAAGTCCAAATCAACACCACATAACAGCGATCGATGGATCCCTGCTAATCACGTTAGACGTTTTGTTTTAAAATACCATCGCCCAGCTGGTGGCTCCTAGCACTCATCTGTTTGTCTCTGTGCTGCTGATCTCTGTCCCTCTTCCTCCCTTCCTCAATCTTTCTGTTGCTCATTTTCTACCTCTGTCTATCCATCCCTCCCTCCCTCCATTTCTTTCCGTGCATCTCTATCTTGCCACATGTGTTTGTTTTCCAGGCTGGAGGGACGGGTGGGGGGAAGTTTTTGGCCCAAATTCTAGGTATCACATATCTGACCATATTTCAAACCCAAATGAAGCATGTTAAAAAAAAATCCCTTTTTCTCTTTAAAGGTCAGAAATTAGTGCTGGTAAAAACTGATCTGTGGATTTATGAATTTAGCCCTGTTGTTGGGGCTCCTTTGTAATGGAAGATTCAGTGGGGGAAGCTTAACATTTCATTGTTTTGCTTTGACAACGCAGCCACGAGAGCCCGTGCAGCTGTTCCCCATGCTCACAATGGCAGATTAATTAACACAATCATGTGGTGCTGGCTTGGGCTCAATAGCCAGGTCTGCTCAGGGATAGATAGGTAAATCCTATACATGCATTTCCAGACTACCACTGAACATTCTTGTGATGCTGTGCCCATGACTAGATAGATTTGGTCACTGACTGGTCAGCTGTAGGCATACAATTAAGGTTGAACAGGGAAAATCTTTTCCTAATTGCACTGTTGTTGAAATTGAAATTGTGGTGTGAAGGGGGTATGTGTTTGTGGCAGCAGAAAGCAGCCATGCTTTTTTCCTCTCTTTTTTGCACCTGCTCTGTGCGTCGGTCATCAAATTTGTCCTGTGCATTTCTCTGCGCTCCTGTGAATGCGTTCACATCTGTGTGCTCATGTACAGATTTATCTAGTAAAGCAAGAGTATGACAAAAAAAATGAACACGTATGTATTTATGTCTACACACAATAATGTGTGTGTGTGTGTGTGTGTGTGTGTGTGTGTGTGTGTGTCTGTGTGTCTGTGTCCTTTCTAGACACTCCTCCCATCATCAGCGCGTCTAGAAAGCCATCACCATTAGACAGAGCTCCACTAATTAAGATTCTGCCGGTCGACCCGTCTCTCTTACTTACTTAGTTCCCTGACATTTTAAACTGTCTATTATGCTGCCTGACTTTCAGGTGCAATGCTGTGTAAATGGCAAGTCAAAAAATGATGTAACTTTAACATACAGATATCCAACTGGGATGGGGGGCTGGGGTGGTGGGTGTCAGTTCAGAGGTGTTTAAATTATAACCGGACTCTGTAATCTTTCTCGATTGATCATGTCACTTTGTGTCCTCACTTGTCTTCACTCAAGCGACCATCCATTATCCCGTCTTTCTCCTTCACCCTTTAAAAATTATATACATATATAATATTTCAACCTCCTTTACCACACACAAACACACACCTCTCATCAATGTGTTGTATGAACATGACCACAGTTTGTCAATATTTTACCCTTGGACCATCCCCTGTGCTGATATAATGATCACTTAACAGTCAGGAGTAAGGCGAGGAGGAAATTAGGGCGTCGGCAGCAGAGAGGACAACAACACTGAAGCAATTATGTTTCTTTGAGCCCAAGCATTCTCACGTTAATGAAATCCCTTATCGTTAGGGGAAGGTGGGGAGGGGAGGACAGGTGCACGAAATGTACGTCGTTCATTTATCTTATTCTCTGAAATGAACGGAAGGAGCGCTGAGAATAATGTAGAGATAAAGTCCGGGCAACAAGTGTGTGTAGTGTTTTTTTTTTTCTTCACATTGCTGGTCCTGCATTTTACAATGACAGAAGAAGAAAAGGGAGAATGGGAGAGGAGTTTTCTGGGAGGAGGAGGGAACAGGAAGAAGGGAGGGCACGGTGTATCACACGTTATCACCTTGCTAAAGGACAAATCGAAGAAACTCCCCATGGTAACATTTGAAGTATTTACCTTCCTGCAAAATGACTGCCCTTTTCTTTTGATGAGATTATGCAGCCTTCAAAAGTGACAGAGATCCAACTAAAATGTGTCACTTTTCGTTTCTTAGTCAAATTGTGAATAACATTTGCAGCATAAATGGTCAGCGTTTTCTTATCAAGTGAAAACTCCTATGACATTTTGCAGTGCCGAGCCACCTTCTTAACACAAAGGGATCGGCAAAGTCGTTGGGGTTCATCCGCTAGGGAATATGAACACATGTATAAAATGTCAAGGCACTTGCTAAGTTGTTAAGATATTTACTTCTGAAATGACAAACACATTGATGTCACTAGCCCTAGAGGTTTTGCTGGGTGTGCGCTGAGTGACATCTGAAATTCTTCTCATGCACATCTCATCAACAGAACAATAAACCCGAAACATTTCCCCCAGTGTAACTGAATATTCTATTTATTTAAGTTTACAATTTAATACAAACTTCTGGTAGCACTATACACTTTATATATTTGGCAATAATGTGGGTGTGTCAAGTGCATACTTGTACTTGTTTCCTAAGTATTTTTTGGGACTGTGCACGAAAGCAGCTGTGGAGTGAATTTTCTATGAAATCCACGAGGGACATGGCTGAGCTTACCTCTAAGATACCTTTGGGATAAGGTTGTGTAGATAAATAAATGCACCAGTCCTTGTTAGGAGCTGCTATTAGTAGCGTCGGGCTGCAACGACACTAATGTCCGCTTTGGGCTACTGTGCTGAGTTCCTTTCTGTCTCTCCTGTAAAAGAAGGCGATCTGACTGGAAACAGATCTGGGGCACTGGGGGGGCTGGCCCCGGCTCGTTGGATTTAATGACCCATTTCCTCAGCTGCCTCGTGCCACAAGCAGTTAAACGACAGTCAAGGTGCCCAGAGGTTCCCTACCATGGGACTGGGGGGAGTACAGAGTACACGAGCTGAAGAGACAGAGTGAGTAATAGAGAACGACAGACCCCGGCTGCAAGGCAGCAAATCAAAGCTCATTTCCCCAGCAGGAAGTTAACTAGCACCCACGACAGTCTAAAGTCAGAGGATTACTACATTCCAGGAGTTATTTTCTGATCTGAAGTGTTGGTGTTTAATTATTTTGGTGAAGCCAGGCTTCACACCTGTTGCATGGTGCATGAACAGTTCCGTTTTTTTTTGTGGTTTCGTTGAAGAAATTCAAAATATATATGTAGTTTTAATTGATGCATGACATTCATAAATACTGATGCTGTACATCCATTTATTTTTCTTCTTACGTTTAAAAAGTGTTTCCTAAAATCATTGGAGCAGAGTTCAGTCTAAAAAATTATCGGAGATAAACAATGGTTGCCTGATGGCTAAGAGCATCTTAATAAGCTCTGGTAACAGCCATGAATATTATTGAGGTGGCCTATGGTTCATTGTAGGTTTATTTTACTTAAATTAGCAACGTCAAAATTCTGACATTTGCAGCAACATATCCTGAAAGAACTCTTTATTATGTTTATGTTATAGCTTCACATTAACACAATTTATCTGGCAAATTGCAAGTTCACTCATATTATGAAGTAGTCACAGAGAATAAAATGTGTCCATCAGGGAGCTTGGCCCTTCCACTGGCACTATTGTCTACAAACAAGACGACGGTCAATCTGAGCATTTCCTGAGAGGAGATCAGTTTGAAATACTGCAGGGAGTAATAGCAGGGCCAGTAGCAGCCACAGAGAGCTGTTTAATGAAGAGCTGCAGGAGACAGGCTGCACACCTCCAACTTCTCAGAGAGGAAACCAGCTCCTTTGACTATGTCCTGCTGTTCACAGACTCACGCCGTCTGCAGCATACAATTACAGTTGCTCACAGAATGATGGAAAAAGGCCAAGTATTCTCTGACTTCTTTATTAAGACACAAATTGTGCTGGCAATATTTGTTTTGCTGCTCCCAGAATTAACTGACCTGTAGTGTTTAACCACATTAATGCAAGCTTGCTTTCCTAAATTAGTTGTACCCAGGTATATGAAATATACTGGTCAGCATGCTCTGACCTGTTGTCTATTTACTTCACATTAAGCTATATTTGAATGCTGAGCAAGTAATAAATATTCTTTGTGATGTACAGTACAATATGCAAAGATAATTTATAGTGTGTGCAGCATCATCGGCACCACACACCACCTAAAATCTCTTAACTTCGTGCACATGCGCTCAGTCTTCAGCACTGCTCTGGAAATGCAAGAGCATATGTATACTCCCCAAGAAGTACCCACTCTTAAAAATAAAATTGTAGAGAAACTCTATATATGAAGTATAGCTATATTAAAGACCAATAACGTATTTAAATTCAAAAAGACCGTCAACCTAAACAACCGTATAAGTCACTTCTTACCAGTATGAGTGTATCAGTGACAGGCATACTGGACTTTCTTCATCATGGTAACAATAACATTGCCTGTAGAACTTGTCATCATGGTTACATTATAAAACATGCAGTTAATGTAGTTGGTTGTTTTTAATTTTTTGTCTAATTATTAGTTTCACAGAGGAAACGAACAGCGTATGAAAGCTCTATTGTTTGCCGATGTCACCTCTCTTTTCTATTTGCTCCTATCGTAATCATTACAACTGCTTAAGGTCGCCTACCAATAAAAAGTAACTATAGGTTGTAATACAGATGACCTATTGGGTTGTTTTTTAGTCTCATTTATTGAAGCGTTGGTCCTTTAAACTGCACACCCATTGCTCCTTAATTAATTCTGTGGACATTTATTACTAAAATTAACCTTCAGGCTCTTAAAAGAAAACTGCAAAACACACACGAAAAACACAATTTGAAAATCATAATGCACAACAGATCATATTCATATGACCTCCTGAAGTTTATGACAATAGTTTTTGATTTATAACGATGAGTTCACTTGACCTTCTCCACAAGTAGCAACAGTGCTCAAGACCCCAAGGAGAGACCTTAAACGGCCATCAAACTTCTACTGCTAAAAACTTAAGCACGTGCTGCCCTATCAAACTATTGATCAATTATTAATATCCGCAATCCTCAGCCTTGATGTGGCTGCTTGGATATGGAAAAGCAGGCAATTATGTGCTACTCTCTTTTGGGTTTTGGCCGCCTGCATCTGCGGCCTGCCTCTCCCTCTTCATGCGTTGAGCTCCCCTATAAATATATAACAGATAGACCCTCTTAGCACACCACAAGTTCTTATTGGGGCACTCTTATTGCAGATATCCAGATCCAGATTAATTTGTAATTAGTCTTGAGTTGTTGAGCCTCTGAAAGATAAAGGATTCCAGCTTCCATTCTATTCGGCCCAAACGCTGACGATCACTTAAAAAGAACAAACGCTCTTGCGCTAGATAAAAATAGCTTAAGCTCTGACTTATTTGTTTGGCGACAAATGCCAGACGCATATGTCTGAATGGCTTGGGTGATGCTAAAGCAGAGAATAAATGAGTTGGTCTATAATAAACTTGTCATTGTGTCTCTCTTGCGTGTTGTTTGTAAAAAAGGGGGGGGGGAAATGCTAAACAATTCATCAGCTCAGTGCAGGCAGCGCTGCTGTTTTCTTGGGCACAACACATCGCTGTTGAAGCACAGAGTGAGAAATAAAAAGAGGAATTCAAAAGCTGTCTGCTTTACTTTTTGTTTTTTCATACAGTGTAAATCTCTTTCCAGGAGATACCCCCTTCAGCAGATTTCTTTTAGGCTTCCCATTAATTTGCCCCCAAATGTCACACTATATCCCTCCACAGATAACAAATGATACATTTCTAGGCTGTATGTGTGTGTGTGTGTGTGTGTTGGGGGGGGCGGGGGGTAAAAATATGGGGTGTAGAGGCAGGGGGCAAGGGTGGGTGGGTGTGGGTGCGCTTCAGTCTATTAATAGTTGAGTCATCAGTGCCTCAGTGTTCTGAAATGGCAAATTGTTAGATCCCCAATGGTGATTATTACTTTCTGTCAATGACCTTCATAACAAATTAAAATTATGCGACTGGGACAGAGCGTGCTCTTTAATAGGCGTTATGCATGGGATTGTGTGTGTGCATGGTACTCTGTGTGCATGTCAATGTGTGTGTGTGTGTGTGTGTGTGTGTGTGTGTGTGTGTGTGTGGGGGGGGGGGGGGGGGGGGGGGGTTGTGTGTTTATATGCTGTTGGCCAGAGGGTGAAGGCCTCCAGCATTTAAAAACTTCCCTGCTTTCACTAAAATCGGGGCCTTTCTCTCGTTTATTTTTAAAGTGTGGCTCTATCTCTTGTGCTCGTTGTCATACATACACCGAGGGAGGATGTTTGCAGCCACAGTATAAATCTTTTTATTTCATTTTCCAAGACACTGGACAAGTTCATAGAAGAGTAAAACGGGATGTGTCCTTGGTCTCTGGATTTACAGCCTGACCAGGCTATGGTTGTAGCAATGGTCTCTCTTTCTTGCCCACACACACACGTGCACACACACATACATGCACACACAGACGCACAATATGTATGCGCGACATGAAGCAGATTTACCCACTTTAGCTCCCCATCCGCAGTGGCCTTGTTAAAAGTGTTCATTGCCTCTTGTGGTAATATACTGTATGTCTTTAAGTGCACATTTATGCTCCAGAGCTATCGATCACTGTGCATTCCCCACCAGATAATTACTCCACCTTAATATGCACCCTTAATGAGGCTTAATTGATTCATTTTCATTGATGGAGAATAACGCCACTAATGGCTGCGCAGTGCAGAGCATTGATGCCACGTACAGTAAAGACTCTGACCAGTGCCAGGTGGATTGAGCGTGGGAGAGACGTGATAGTACTATAGCTATAGAGTTTTATGATTGGACTATTGTGCTTACTGTTGATTTAACATGCACACGAATGAATAGGAAATCAATGGCAGCTTAGGGAGGAGTCCTTCTTTTATTCAATGTTAAAGGGGCAGTGCAACAGGATGGCTGTCGTCTTTAGGTGACACTTTATACATGTCCAGGACCTGGAGAGGAGTTGATAGTGTGGCCCTTTCTTTTTTCCCGTTCTCTTACAATTCAATTGTTTTCCCTTTTATTGCCAATATCCTGAAAATCTTAAGTGCTTTATGCATATCATTTCTGTTCTACTATTTGTTTTCTATTTCTGCTTTTCGGTTTTCCTGTTGTCTCCTTCCCCCTAAGTTGTGTTTCTTTGTCCTTGTCGCATCTTCTTGTGTTTCCTTTGCCATGCTTTCTTCCTTTCTCATAATCCAAAAATTGCAATGTTGTACCATGATATAACATTACTTTCCAATTTCTTCTTACTTCTGTTTTCAAATTGTGTGCTTCACTTTCCTATTTTTTCCCCCTAATTTCCTTCCCTTCCTTTTATCTATCAATATAAGGCCAGCAGTATCCCAGTAAAAGACACAGCAACCTAGTCATCCTTCACTAATGGTAACCACACCACTTCCTGCCAACACAGACTGAGAGGGGGCATGATGAATATACACCCTAATTATTATAGCACAACACATTCAAGCACACACACACACGCACACACACACACACACACACACACACACACACACACACACACACACATTGGCAAGTGTGTGTGTATATACAAATGCACAGACAAACACATTAGTAACTGCACTTGTCTTCATGTCCTAAAAGACACCCACCTCTGTCCCCATCTGCCTTTTGTGCTGTCATGCAGACAGTCTGTGGACAACACACACACATAAACGTGCACACATACACGAATGCAAACAAACGCGCACACACACTCATACACCCTCGAGCATCATCCACAGCCTCTCAACGAGGCTATGATCACCCTGCTAGAATGATAAAGTTAGTGAGACATCAGTGCTCCTCCATTTGTATGTGCATGTGTGTGTGTGTGTGTGTGTGTGTGTGTGTGTGTGCTTGTGTGTATGTCTTTTTCCAATGCTCTTTGAAGCCTGAAACAGACTTGAGGAGGATGAGGGGGGGAACAAAGGTGGGCCGGTGCCAGCCACCATTCCTCTTCCTCCCCTAGCTGGGCAGAGGCATAGCCTTTACTGAGGGAGAGAGCCACCTTCTGTCAGCATGTGAGCAGAGAGGAGGAGGAGGAGGAGGGATGGAGTGAGAGAAGTGGAAAGAGAGGGATGGAGAAAAGAAGTAGCATCCTAAACAGAGGAGGCATTCGTCAAGACTGTCCATCATTTCCACCTGTGTATTGAGAGGGACTGAGGTTTGGTTCCATCAGAAATTGAATCATTTTGACGTGTTTTGCGAAGCATCAGCTGCTACTTAACGCTGCCTTCTTGTGCAGCAGTGCCCTTCACCTGATACTTTTGGAGAAATCATCTTCACAGCATGAAGATCACACTCCCTGAATGGATATCATGCACTCAAACAAACACCACCCTTTGACTCAAGGAAGGGCTTTAAACAAATGGCTTTAAAACAATTCTGCACAAACTAAACCACCACCCTTTCATTAAACAGCTTTTCCCATCCTCTCCTTCCCCCCCCCCCTCTCCTCCACAACTCCAGTTTTAATACGAGCGTCCGCTAATAAATATAAATGTTTGTGATTAGCATCTCTGCAGCACAGGTGCATGTTTGTTGCGAGGGGAGGCTTGTTCATTAATTTTCAGCCATGAAAAGTGCAGCGCGCCATGAACGGAGAGTCCACATCGCACACACTGATAAATGAACGCACAGATTGCTAATGTACCATTGTAAGGCTGCTGCCTCCACCGGCTTTGAATAGAAAGGGCCTGATGCCAACAGCAGGGCTCTGGGCGCGAACACACACACACACACTTGGTCTGAGAGGTGTGGCAGGTTCCTATCCAGAGGTCTAGATTGAACCAAATAGAGCTTTAGATACGGTGTTTTTGTTATCCTTACACATATAGCCAGGGATTATTTGGCTTATATTGACAAGACACCCCCCACTGTGAGGCCTCTGGCTTGTGTTGTCTAATTCTATTGGTTAGAACTCTGTCTTCTGGTGACGATGGCACTGAGAACCTTGTGTCCTAGTGCATGTGGATTGGCATTCTCGACTTTGTGGATAGGGCCGAGGAGATACAAAAAGGACATTTATTTGGGTCGTTCTCAAGCATGCACACCCTTCATGAAGCAGTCATATGGAAAACTGCGGTCAGTAATCCTCAAAATACTCTGTCTATTATCATCGTGATGGTCATAATCATAATTTCATATCTGAAATAACCCCTTAATCTGGTTGAACGTACGTGCTGGGGTGTGGACACAGCATGTGCGCATTATCAGAATCTCCACATATTGTATATTTTAATTAGATAATGCACATTAAATCGAGAGTCGATTCTCAGTATGTTTTTTTGATTTTTACTTATGGTTGCAACTGCAACAGAGGAGAGAAAGAGTTAACAAAGAGAAAATAAATAAAATTTGTCTCAGAATGGGTTGTTTTTCGGGAGCTGCAAAAATGTTTTATTAGGGGGTTGCTGAACACCTGCCTTAAAATGTCGTTTCAACATCTCCCGACTGCCATTTTGCTTAATTGACTTGGAAATGGCCCAAATGTATTGCTGAATGCGGTCTAATTAATATTAATAATAAATGCCATTATTAACATCAAAGAACATCTGGTGCCCCTGTTTACCCCACCGCCTTATATGTAACACATTCTGCTGCTGTTTTCATCTCACAAACATTGCGGGGGTAAACAACAACTTGCATTTCCTTCATTTAGATTTTTCTTTTTATTATATTTTCTCTTTTCTTTGTTCTAACAATTTTTTTTGGTCTTATCTCTGCTGCTTGACAGGTTCAGTAAAAAAAAAACAAGTATGAGGTGAGGATGCTGTGTAAAATTTGGAGCACAGTTCCCCCCCCCCCCCTGTTCTCCTTCTTCTTCTTGGTCTAGACCTGGTTGTTGTTATACCTCAGAGACTTCTCATATCCCTGGTGAAAGAAAAAAATAAATAAATAAAAAACCAAAAGCATCTGCACACTCACAGAGGCTTGCATTAGGACTTTCTCAATGCCCATAAATCATGGACCAAATAACTTTAATCTGAAATTTCATTAAGTAGTCCTTGTCAGGTAGTAAAAGGAGGGGGATAATGCAGTGGTGTTTAATGATAATTGGTGTTTGGTTAATAAATTCTGCGAGTTCAGATTACGTTCTAGCAGTGGCTAGAATGCTAGCATCAGCAGTGTAACTAAACCTCAAATTGATTAACTCGCATGAACCAGACGCTCACAAAGATGGCAGTGGTCCAAATCAAAAAAAGAACGAGAGGGGAATGGGGTGCTGGGAGGTGTGTATCTGTGTGTGTTGTGTTTGTGAGACACAGAGAGAGAGAGAGAGAGAGAGAGAGAGAGAGAGAGAGAGAGCGGGGGAGCAAGCGAGCATCAGGCCGGATGGTGTTGTGTTGCTCTGGTGTAAGGAAATCAAGTCCCCCCGGGCGCATTTTTAAAAGCCTAATGCCTTTCAAATGATGTCATCACATTTTACTCTTTCTCTCTTTCCCCTCCCGCCCTCCCTCTCACCCAATCTCTCTTAATATCTTTCCCCTTTTCAAACTGTTTCCGTCAAGCCCTCCCCACCGCCACCACCACCCCTCCTACCCCCAGTCAGTTATTTGACTACGGGGAGAGGCCGCTGGGCTTCGACGGGAGTCACGTGACGCATTAGAATAATGGCTGAGCAAGACGCAAAACATCTTGTGTTTTTATGACTGATGTGCTTTTTTTCCCCCTCCAGTTTTATTTCCTGAAAGTGATATCATACTAATCAAAACCACAGAACGTTTAGAGTGCAAAGTGTGATTGAAAGAGCACCATTAAGGACTGGCAAACACCACACACACACACACACACACACAAAACACCCTTGGCACCATACACATATATATATATATATATATATATATATATATATGCACACAAAGACACACACACAATCATTGACTTTTGCTGTTTATTTTTTGCTGTTGTTGTTGATGATGATTTTTTCTTTTTTTATCCATTAATGGGAAATGGGTGTGGTCGCTGAAAAGGAGTAGGCAGCATGCCCCATCCCAGGGGTATCCAAAGGAAGACACACATACACAAACACACACACACATCACACAAACACACACAAACACACAAAGTATTCTGTAGTTGAACTTACACAAACAAGGCTCTCCTGTAACTGTTCCTTCTTTCATACACTAGGTCTTGTGTATACGTGGACTATGTTATGATGATATGATACATTTTGCTGTTTGGTGAATTTATTTTATGAAATATATATAAATTCCATATCATTTTGCCATATATTAATTTGTTAAACCAACATTGAAGCTGCCCTGGTGGCGATGCATCGTTTCGTTGTTTCGTTGCAAGACCTGGTGACGTGAGGATGGAAGGGAGTAAGGTGTCTTACACACACACACACACACGTAACACACAGTTGCACTCTTACACACTGTTAGTCAGAGGGGAAGTGTGTGTGTACATGAGTGTGAGTGCAGCAGACAGCAGGCAGAGTGACTGATTCTCAGCCTGCCTCCCAGATGGCCTGCTCAACTCTGCTCCAATCTGATCTCAGAGCCTTTGTTCTGGCATGTTCCATTATGCCGCCGCGACACCAGTAAAGGCAGAGGGGAGAGGAGCTGGTCTCAGATCAGATACAGTTGAATTATAAATGCATTTCTCCCCCCGCCCCCTGTGATATTCTTGTACTAGCACAGTCACAGTTCTGCGTTTTGTCATGTTTTTCCTGGGTTAGAGGCGAGAGATGTTCATAGACGATAGATTAAAACGGTTTGAATGTGTGAGCTTGATGGGAGAATTTGGGAGAATAAAAAATAAGTAGTGGTGGCTTGAATTTTTAATTAAAAGATGAGTGGTTTTATTCTTGATATGGATTATGATCTATTGGGGGATTAATGCCAGAAAATGAGGTCTGTCTGAAATAAAACATGTCAACTCCGTAGGGCCCTTTGACACTTGCAACAAATTTAGATAAGAGAGATGCACAGCCTGGTAAATACTGATCTTTTATTAAATGTCAAATATTAAATATCAAATAATTCTAGACAGAGTTTTTTTACCTTTGATATATTTGAAGAAGAGTTATAGGAAAAATTGCAAAATGCAAAGATGTTCTTCTATTTTCATGACACTTTTTATTTAAATTTTCAATGAGAAAATCTTCAGTTGGATGGTACTGATCATTGAATATGTGTACACGTGCCAATGCTGTCAACATAAAAATGATCCACGGTCTAATTGTATAATATTTGAGCAAAGTGGAAGAGTAATAGAAGCTGGCCTTTACAAGCTTGTATATGAAAAGCCAAAGGCTCACCTGTGACAATCACTTTAATGCTGCGTCTCCACAGTGAATCTTCTTTGCATAAAAAAAAGAAAAAAAAAGGGAACGAAAATCAATACTCGGAGGATAGTTACGGCTGGGTGTCAACAGAGTCTCTCCCCACATCACACACCCAGCTGTGAGGGATGATGCCTAACGCACAGGGTGACCTTCAAAATGTCATAAATGTGTTGTGCAATAAAGTGTCAATATTTGTGGTTATATGAAGCAGGATGACTTTTACAGTAATTGGAACAGCCACATTAAAAGCTGCGGATCAGTCAGCTGATTAAAGACAAGCGTGCTGGACACCCAGCTCGTGCCTGGGCATGGCGTTCTTGCGCATGTGCGCACCTGTGGGCGTGCGTGTGCACAGATGTAAGAAGAGCAGGAGGCGCACACAAAAAGTTGAGATTTACTTGTCTTTGTAGTGTGAAGTGCGTGTGTAGGAATGTGTGAAGCCCATTTATTATTGAAGGGCTGTTATATGCAAGGAGAGCACACTCTCATCCTCTCAGTAGTGTGTCTTCCTCTTACAGGAGCACTATTAACCCTGACATACAAGGATGTTTGTGTGTGTGTGTGTGTGTGTGTTTGGGTGGATGGATGGATGAGCGATAAAGACAGACATGCATAGCTTTTGTGTGTGTGTGTGTGTGTGTGTCTGGTGTTTGTCCTGCTTCTAATCTGTGTTTTGGATTTTTTAATTTTATCCCCATCTGGGGTGGGCAGGTGGGCCAGTGTCTGTTACACGATCTGGGGAATATTTGCCAAAAGGGGATCTGTACAGTAGACCGCTCAAAATATGTTTATGAGGAGGCGACTATGGCTACAGTATGGTACAGTCCTGGACCACGCACTGGGGAAATTGTTTTCAGTTTTATTATTTTCTGTCTGCAGGAAGTCATTCAAATGAAATGCAAAAGAGCAGGATGGCGGTGTTGGTGTGTCGTGGTTGGATATGTTCACGTTGTGCAGGAAATTATATTTTCACCTGTGATATTTTACATGAAATTTGCGTTGAGTGTAATTTGCATCAAGTATCAAATTTCCTGGAAGACATGGCAATTTATGTTGATTTAAGTAGATATATTGAAACCTACTTCTATTCTTGATTTTCCCCTTTAACGACCCTACAAATTGTATTAGCTGTCATTTAGTCTTATTCTCAGACAGCCAATCCTCAGTCCCTATGTATGTACTGATTGAAATAATGGACAAAGTCTGTGTTGGATTTTTTTCCCATTCCACGCTCTTTCGTTCTAACCCATCCTCTCTTTCCACTTCTCCTTCTCTCTGTCCTGTCGCATATTGTCTAAATTTATGTGAAAAGCAAGCTCTACAGTTTAACATCTGCTTTTAAAAACCTGTCTCCCAGCTTCTTTCCCCTCAGAATTAAACCACACATTTGCCAAGCCCAAGCAGAAGCAGCTGGTATTTAGTGTCTGCGTATTGTCACAGACTTACATTTCGGTTGCCTTTCAGTTTCACTTGTGATAAATGGCCTTCAGCCTGATAGCAGCACTGCTGAATGGAGTTGTGTGTCTCGTGTCAGTGTGGAGGGGGACTTGCTGACTTGGGTCTTTCCATTCTGTAAACCTTATTTGACTCCCCCAAGTGAGAGGAGGGGTGGAATGGGGTGGGGAGCAACAGAAAAGAGAAAAGATTAGGCTACTGTTAAAAAATGTTCCTTATTGTGCGGCATGGTTGCATAAGTGGGTTGCTCGATGTTGATTCTCTTTCTTTCTCTCTGGCTGCCGCCCCTCCTTTCCACGCACGCACCAAATCATGTGCCAGATTGGAAAGTAAATAACATTTTCGACTGCATATGTGCGTATTTGGGTCGAGCACATAGTGCCATTTCCTTTTTTTTACCACAGACTACCTATTGTGCATGGTGGAAATATAGCCAGACTGGTTTTGTCTGTAGGTTTCTTTTGTTCAACCTCAACAAAGAAGAGGTCAGTGTCACTGCGGCGTACAACCACAAAGTTCATGACTTGCTGGTTGAGCCAGTGCATATTTTGCATTAATAAATGTTGACGTTCATGTGGCAGCCTGCACACGAAAGAGACAAATGCACCAAAGAAATAATCTTGATGTGAATTTCTACTTTACTATTAAATGTGTAAATCTGTCTTGACAGTTCTGCACTGTGTGAGTTGCCGATGAACCTCCTGCACAGTATCGTCCATCAAACGCTACTGGAAGTAGATATTTTTAAATGAAGGGCTTCAAGATACAAGCTAAATCAAACATCTGTTATGTATTTCTTATTGTTTCTTTCAAGATTCTTCTTTTTGTTTCTTCTTCTACGTGCTTTGAACTTAACTGTGCTGCTCAGGCCTTAAAACTCTCACACACTTTTTCATGCCTGTCAGCACATCACAGGCTCTTAACCTTTAGTACAACAAGGCCAGTGTGTACAATCTGATGATGACACCCTCACCTCAGATTATGCTGCTGTCAACACATTCCCAGGTTGTTGCCACTCATCTCTAGATACACATTCAGAAGGTGATTGTGTTGATAACAGACTGCTGCAGCACTAAACTGTGCATCATCGTTTTTCTTTTCTTTTTTTTCCTTGAGCGGAGGATGTGGCAGAGGGCGGGGTCAAAACCGTTATCACCCTATCATATCTCTGACAACTACCTGTCAAAATCAGGTCGCACGAAGAGGTGCGAGGAGATCCTGCGATGCTGACATAGCCCAATTTATCTCTCTCTCTGTTTTTCTTCTTTCTTTCTGTCGTATTTTGTATTGTTCATTTTCACGGCAATCTTGCATGTGCTTAATAGGAATGATGATGATAGCAAGGATAAAAAAAGCAAAACAGGAGGAGACAGGAGAGGCGGCGGTGCAGGTGGCGGTGTTGAGGGAGGGTGTGTTTGAGTTGGGGGAGGTGGAGGCGGGGGGGTGTATCTCAGGACGATGGTGTTTCTAAAGAAACTGAAAAGCTTATGAACTGTCAGCGTTCTGTCAGCGGGGAAAATAGCGCGGCCCGTGAACCTGTTTGATGTGTTTGACTTTGTGTGGCGTTCGCACATTTGAGCAAGGAAAACGAGGGACAATGAGAGACAGACAGGGGGGGAAAAAAGAAAAAGAAAACGGGTTGTGTTGTGATGTGTGGAGGGCTGGTTTGAAGTGGCACTCAACACACCTTCCATTTGTCTCTCCCTCCTTGTGCTGTCTTTGTGTGTGTGTGCTCCAGATGTTGGGGAGGACTTGGGGAAGGCAGCGGGGAGTATTCAGCCGCCTCTGCCCCAGCTTCGCGAGCGGAGTCTGGCCTCTGCCTCCAAGGACTGCGCCTACTGTGGCAAGTCGTTCCGGACCTCCCATCATCTCAAGGTTCACCTGCGGATACACACAGGTCAGTATTTCCCAGGATATCACATCCCCTGGCCAAGTCAAGGCAGAGAGTGCATCTCTCCAACAATTAAACATTTATTGTACTTCATGCAAAATTTACTTTACTACTTGTGCTCACATTCCTTCTGGGTTAGACTGACATATTGGTTTATGAATATTGGTCTAATCAGATATATGATTCAATCTGCCACTAAAATGATGGATACGATACAGATGAATTGATTGTATATTAGTTTTGTAATTGATGAATACTACATTACCTGTCTCTGGGAAACCCTTCATCTTGATTTATTTAATGCCAAACTAAAAACTAATATGTTAAAGACCTTTCTGCATGTCAAAGAAAGAAAGAAAGAAAAAAACAAAGAAAGGAAGGAAAGAAGAAATCTGCTTATCTCACAAACAACTAAATGTAATGCACAAATGAGCTTCTAAATCATGTGTACTGAACATGAGCAGTTTATACTGTCATTCTCACTTCAGTCAGTCGCTGAGATATTATCCTACAAATATTTTTCCATGCAGTATTATCAGACTTTTGATTGCATCATTTTTTATTTCAAACTGACTCAAATACGGACAAATAAAACAATTAATGTGAAGGAATATACTGTACAGTTTCTAACTGTGTCCCTCACTGAGGCTTTAGGCCATTGTTATTCTCTTTTTTGTTCATACTCATCATTTCATTGAGCTCTAATTAACACAACAAGGGTTCAGTGTCCTCCGATGACATCACTCAGAGGGCAATTTCACACTCACTAACTCTCAATAACTTTCAAGCCAAAACAAAGCCAGCCTGTCCACAGTTTAGGGATATGCGTGAGATGATGTCCCTAATAGATCCAGTTTTATTTTTCAGTCACGCGTCCGAACCCTCTGAGCTGTGTTCTCTCTTCCCACACACATACACTGGCCCGAGGCTCGGGAACTTCTCGATAACCTGTCCGCCGGTTGTCTCCAGTTGAGGTTGAGGATACAGTCAGGGTAATGATGTGGACTTTAGCAAGGGTTCTAACCCTCTGCAAGGTATAAACGCCCCACTGACTATTCAGGTTAGAGTTACAATTAGACCACACAGAGGACACTTTACAACAAGGACACCTGCTTCTAGCTGGTGGGCCTGATGTGTAAAGGGTATGTTCATGAGGTGATTTCCCCCCCTCTCAGAGGGTCTGGATTCCAAACTGGAAGAAAAGGGAATCTTGATACCTTGTATTCTCAGCGCTGGAGAACACTCACTGATGCTGATCATTTAAAATACTTGCTTAGGGCAATATCTATTACAGTGTGGTTAAGGTTAAAAAAAGATCTCTGTTATTGAAAATAAATAGGGCTGAGGTATCGGGTTAGACAGTACACTATTCCACCACCCTGACTTTCACAGATTTACTATATGCTTCACTACATAAAGGGCCCACTACTTCCTGCTACGGCACTGAACACCAGCATCGGACATAAATCCAGAGGTGCAGAATCTTCCAATATGGACCTAATTCCATTAGATACTGGGCTTTTAGATAAGTGCCAGTATATACATATATAACAATGTATTCAGAATTTTCCATCAGAGTTTCCAGAGCCGAGGACGATGCCTGTTCAAAGCCCTAAAGACATAAAAAGCTATAACCTTAGAATTATATAATTTTTGTTTCTTAACCAACTTGAACAATTCATCAATCGTCACATTTTTGGTTGAGAAAATGTCTGCTTATAAAATGCAGGATTATCCATAAGGTGAGAGGACCTGTAACAGAACAGTAAACAAATATCTTTAAATTAGGAATCAAAATACTTACCTACAGATTACAAGGATTCTGCAGCTTAATACCTGTAACATACATGTAAATGCTTTAACAAGTGGAAGTGTCTCAATAGTTTCTGTATTATTTGTGTCCTGCATTGATACTTTACAGCCTAATGTTAAGTAAAAGAGGCACAAAACTGAACATAATCACATGAACACAGATACGTGGGGAAAAAAGACTCACGACTTACAGAAATGTCTTCTTAAATCTATCAAACATTTATACTCCTCAGTTCCTCAAGATGTTCTTGAAAAGCTAAGTTTGACCGTCCTGACCTTTTCTTTAGTTTCTACACTTCACTGGAAAGTAATCCTTGGGTGCCAGAAGAGACGGCGAGGCTAAAACGCTCACAACTGAAATTGAAAATCCCTTACAGCTGAGAAAAATCAAAGCCTTTTTTTTCTTTTTATTCTCCTTCTCTGTCTCCTTTGGTTTTTCCCCCTCTCTTCCTTCTCCATAAATGCACTTAAAAGGCAGAACGCAAGACCACCAGTACTGTAACCCCCGTTTTGCTTTGCTTAATAAGAGACACACATACCGTACCTCAAATCTGGAAAGGAATTAGAGGAAAAGCTTTACGCTATAGCATGATAACACATCTGGTGTATACCGCCATAATTAAGATCCCTATGTTAAATAGTACATCCAGGTCACAGCCGGGCTGTGATAGAGATGGTGGTGGTTTTCGGGAAGCATCTGTTATCTGGTGGTGAGAGAGCTGAGTTATGTCTGCTTTGAGTAGTACAGTAAGGATACCCGTGAGGACCATATTTTATTATGGAGAAAGCAGAGACCTTAGCCCAGGCCTGGCGTTAGCTCATTTGGCAAAACACACAGAGACAAGCAGGCCTGTGGAGATGAGTCTTCACCTTGTACTGTATTTTACATTATATATCTCGGCGATACAGTAAAATAAAATGCTTAACGTGGAGCCCTCTGCAGCTGGCAGCAAAAGTGAGAAAGGTTAGGAAGTATGTTGTCTTTTTGAAAGGAATGTATCTTTGGATGGGAGCCCGTCCAAGCACAGGTTCAGCATAGTTTTCTCCACGTGCACAGAGGAACAGCTTGATACATCCCCAACATGTGGCCTTTAAATCATTCCCATAACCTAATCATACCAGCTCCTCTGTGACATCCTGATTACATCCACAAGATGACTTTTACAGCAGCTAAAGATCCTCTCTGTGCTCTGGTGACAATGCAGAGAAATGCACAGATGACAGCCAAGCTCCCCTTCATCCTAATGCAATGTGAGTGACACAATGGAATTGCCTACCAAGCCGGTCGAGGCAGCATTGTGCAACACAACATGGAGATTAATGAGCGACTAACACCAGCTTGAAAGGAATGAAGTGAATTTAAATTTCTCCAAAAGTTAAAGAGCTAATGTTACAGTATTAATTTCCTCTTGAACAGTGAGTGGGAAAATATCCATTAGCAAAATTAACCACAGTTTTCTAGGTAGCTAACATTGTGCTGCTGTGGCGCTACAGTGTGGGGCCACAGCTAATGAACACACTGCAGAGGGTGATATTTCATTATACAAATTAATGCTCACATTTTAATGGGAAAGTCACATAATGAATCTAGGCTTCAGTGACAGCAATTAGAGGCCCAGATTGTCCCCTTCTGGACAAGGCACTATTTAGCAGTAAGCAGCTGTGTGTAAAAAATAAAAAAGGTCCTCGCTCTTGACAATAGCCACACATAACTTCAGGCAGGGCTGCATAACCAATAAGAGTCCGTGCTCACCTTTAAACGATGAGAGCGTGAGACAAAGGGAGGGAGGAAGAGAAAGAGGAGAGGCAGGACTTGCCCATGTCACTTAACCTTAACCTAACCTTGTAATCAGGATGAATCAAGAGGGACTTGTGGTCTCCCACCCCCATTCCTCTCACTCTTGTGCCCCCTCCTTCCTCTCCTTCCACCTCTATCAAAGAGTGTCTTTCCTTACATACTTTTTTGCCCAGTGCTTTTTTCCATTCCATATATTATATTTAGATTTACCAATGAGCTCCATATTAATCCAAAATGTTCTTAGTGCATACATTATATCTATAATGTCTTTTCTATATTATTGCATTTTTCTCATCCTTGTGGCCAAATGGAAATTCATTTTCGAGCGTGTCATATCTAGCCAAGTCACTTTAATAGCCCCTCTGTACAGGTTGTAACGTGTTTCTATGCTGCTGTCACACTTCACACAAAGCCAAATGAAGTAAGTACATGCAACATGACGTGAAAGAGCAGGCCCCATAGGAGAATGATGTGTTACGAGCTCTATTTTTCTAAGTCAAAGACACACCAGGTGCTCTTATTATCCATGTATCCTTCACCTTCCTCAGGGACCAAATGTCCAAAGTAATACAACAAGGTGAAGCAGGAACAGCCCCCCCAAAAAGTGTATCCATCTTATTTTAACTCCCAAATTGCAATTTCCTGGTTTGGTGGTGGCAGCGATCTGTCATGTGGCTGGGAGGTTGTGCTGTTTGCGCTGATATCAATTAAAAGTGGATTAACGGGTACATAATGACCTTTAGCAGTAAATTGTGTGTAATGTTGCAAGGCAGGATACAGTATATTCCCCAGATGTCACACCAGGCCCCTGACGTATGATGGAGCAGATGTCTTTGCCAGTCCAAATGGCCTTCTAAGACACACAAACACACACACGCACACACCGGCTCAGGCTGACACACATGCATAAACATGTGTTCACACACTTTCCAAATGGCACAAACACACACGTAAACACAAGTCAATGCAGAAATGCTCTTGCTTCGGTCTCGCTCACCCCAGATAAATTTAAATTCCTAATTTTAATAGAAGATTGAAATAAGATGATCACTCTCTAAAGGCCTATGTATTTATTTCCATTTGAACTTACTCTATAAACATCAAGGGGGTCTGTCACACATATTTGCTTGCATTTTCATTATTGTTCAGATATGTATATGTGGCATTAATCTTTATTTTCTCTCATGAACATTAACAACCTTTTATAAGGAAAGAAAAAAAACAGAGGAGGAAAAAAAGATCAGATCAGTCTAATTTCTGTCTAATTTGGCTCCTAGAATATCATTTTGTCCAGTTAGAGGAATTGAGAATGATCATTTGCATCAGGGACGTTTCCTTATTAAATCAGCACTGAGCCTCTGTTCAGCAGCTCACAGGAGAAGCACTTATTGGGTTAAAAGCTCATCTCGTATGGTTTATTTTAAATATACTCTATGCTTCATAGCCACTCTAGTGTAAGAGAAAAGATATCAAATCACTGTCTTTCTATCTATAGTCAAGGCTATCTGTCTCTGCATGCGCCCCCTCCTTTTTTCTCTCCCCCGTTCTCACTTCAGCATTTCCACCTTCAATTTTCTTTTGTATACCCTCCTATTCTTTTCTCTCCTGTATCAATATTGTATTGAGTTGGTGTTTGTGGCCCTTTATTTGAGAACTCTGCAGTAGGTCTGCAGATCGCAGAGTCTTTTTCTGGAATGGTGCCCTCTAAATAATGATAAATTACTTGAGCAGTATGCCATTTGCTAATTATATCCATGATTTACTACACAGCCCGACTTAAATCATTCAAGCCAGCCTTGCGTAACAATGCCGTTTTTTCCTTTCATAAAATGGTTTCCATGTGTATAATCTGAACATTTTAAGGCCATACACTGAATAGAATAAACATACAGAAATACTCATACACAAAACTCCACAGCCAAACCCTTTATTAAATGTCTTTTCCCACCCTGTTTTTTTATACAGTCGCTTTTCTCCCTCGAACAGAAACTGCACTCTTGGAAATTTGTATTGGTATATATTATAAAAAATAAATAAATGTATCTTGAAAAAATCAAGCTTAGCATTTTTCCCTTCTCTGTTCATTGTTTAATGAATCCAAAGCTGGCTCAGACTCCAAGCCTATTATAATTGCTAGCAGGATGTGTTCTATTTCAGCCTAAGTATCATTGCGGTGGAAGATCCACTTCTGGCAGAATAATGCTGGTGTTATATACCATTACCAGGAATGTTCATGAATATGGGTGAGCATCATAAATAAATATATGTAAATGTTACACAACAGATTTATCCCTCTTTTAACGTAATATAAATCACTTTGATCTGTGTATCCTGCAGTGAATCATATTGTTCTTTAGCATAGCACTTTACTGTAACACACATGTGGTTCACATATGTCGGCCGCACATTTCCTGTCTTGGTTTTTCTTTTTTAATTCTCATTGAGTTTTCATTATAGTGTATCTTCCATACTTTCTTCTCAGTGCACTACTGTGAGCCGGTGGTTGCCCAGGTCGTATGCCGAGGCTGATTTATGTTTCTCAAGATAAACTGCAAATAGGGAATATCTGAGAAATTGCACTCTCATCGCCAGGGCACGAGCCTGACAGCAAACAAGGCCAGAACAGAGGCGGGATGACCCCACTGCAAGCACACACACAAACAAGCACATGCACACTCACACCCACACACAGTTGCACAGAAACACACACAGACAGAAGCCTCATACCCTCCACCACTGCCCTTGTTCATGCACACACAGATAGCATCAAGACAGTTTTGTTGTCAGTTTAAAATATTATCTCTTACAGTGGACTGAAAGCACCATATGGTGAAATGTTTGTTTTTTCTTTTTTTATTGTGCTGAAGTGAGTGATTGCTCACTTTGTGGGTCTGGATCAGGCTGGATCGACCCATATTTAGATGCCTACCCCGCGCCCACATTGCAATACAGATGCAATAATACAGACACACACAAGTGGAGCAGAGCCGAAAAGACATGAGATCTTTGGTTGGATGCAGGATCTTTTTCACTTTCTTCATTAATCATATCGTTCTTTAGTTCTTTAGTTTATTTTATTTTATGCTTTATTATTTTTTTCTTGCTCTTTTTGAGGAGTCAGAAGTTGAATGTTTTATTGCATTTTTTTGTGAGCTCTACTCATTTGACCTAATTTTCTGTGTTCAGGGAGGTTACATGACCCTAGGGTCCACATTCCCTGCTCTAATAAATAGATTTTGATAACCAGTCAATCTAATAATCAGGCTAATTATTCACTGTTTTCTCTGTCTTTCCCCTTTCTCTGTCTCTCTCTTGACCTCTCAGGAGAGAAACCTTACCGGTGCCCTCATTGTGACTATGCTGGCACCCAGTCTGCCAGCCTAAAGTACCACCTGGAGCGCCACCACCGTGAGCGTCAAAATGGTTCCACCATCTCAGGCCCATCCTCTGGCCACACCCCTTCCGCCGACCATAAAGAGGACCATGGAAAGACAGCGGGTGGCGGCATCTTTGCCCGACCAGACGTCCTCCGCAGTGTTTTCAAGGGAATGCCTCCCAACCTCGACTTCAGGGCAGGTCCATTACTGCCACATCAGTGGGCGTCAGCTGGAATGATATCTCCACATGACAGAGATCGTGAGCGTGGTGACCGCCGTTTTGATTCTGCCTCCTCATCTGAGAAGATGAAGACTGCTGATGTCCCATCCTCCCTCGTCTCAACAGCAACAGATAGTCCTGCCAGCTTCTCTGACTTAAGCAGGGCTTACCAAAGTATGATGGGGAATGGAGTCCACTTTCAAGGTTCTCTTCAGGCCTTCATGGACAGCTTTGTCCTCGGCTCCATGAAGAAGGATACAAAGGACAACCAGAGTCCAGTCCAGCTCCAGGCCCAGCTCTACCATGATAATGGTGAGCCCAAAGCCAAGCGAGCCATGTCTACTGAACAGGACAGAGAGGATAAGGCTGATGCCAAACAGAATTCACGCCCGGGGAAACCTGGATCCCAGTATGAACCACTTGATCTGTCTGTGTCAGTTCGGCCTGAGTCTGCATCCGGATCTCTGCCAGGCTCCTCAGTCACCATCCATGACAATGTGGCATGGCATGGCTGCCTCTTCTGCTCCTTCTCCACCTCCTCAATCGAGATCATGGCTCTGCACCTCCAGGCCAACCACATGGGTAAGGCCCAACTGCAGAGGTCTGACATAGCCAAGGAGCTTCATGGAGACACTTCTCCCACAACCTCCACTATTCACTCTTCCTCCAATAAGACCACTGGTGTGGCCCTTGAGAAAGATGGAATCCGAGATGGAGAGAAAAACCACGGAGGCTGGAACAACCACCTGGACCAGCCCTACAACCCCTTCCAGAGTGACTTCTACAGAAGGTTTGGTGGCTTGTATGATGGATCACCAAGTGCAAACCAGGCCCTTCAAGGTTGTATAGCCCCACCAGAGCAATGTCTTGACCTGCCTAGCCAGGCTTTTGGACCCTCCTCAGCCAGAGATGACCAGATTGTTGAGAGAAGCTCTCGTGGAGGTGCTGAAGAGGACCAGGTAGGATCAGATGATGAGGTTGTGAAGGCTGGGTTGCACAGTGCCACTGAGACCCCTTCAACCACACCCATGCGACAGCAGCAACAGAATCACTCTGAGGAAGAGGAAGAAGAGGATGGAGTGGCTGAAGAGGAGGAGGAAAGAGATGAGGATGGGCACATGGACATGGAGAGAGAGGAAGAAGGAAGTTCAGCCTCAAACCACCTCCGAAACCACCCCAAACATTTCCAAGATGACTCCTCTTTGCCCCAAAGAAGTGGAGCCTCTTCCTCCACAATGATGGCACTTTCTCTGGTTCCCCATCCACAAAACCAAGCTTTGCCACTGGAGAAGCAGTGGCAGCAAGGCTTGGGCCTCCTGTCTCCCGGAGGCCCTCCAGGACTGTTAAAGGCTGAGCAGCAGACCCACCTAGAGCAGCAGATGAACATGCTCTCTGTCCTCAGAGCCTACAGCAATGACAACATCCCCGCATTCAATGGCCTTGGTGGCGGAGCAGGAGGAGCATCCACAGGGGGCATGAAGAGGCCAGATGCACCTGGTGAGTGTGTTAAACCCCTACAGACACTGTACCTGCTGTAAAGCTCACACCCACACACATATTCACCTTTACCAGGAGAAAACCCCACGCATAGCCACACTCCACTCCAGTTTCCCACCACTGCATACACACATAAACACCAAACACGAAGGACAAACATATATGTTTTTCTTTCCTGACACCCACGAAGGAATCTCAGACACTAACTAAAGGTCTCCAGATTGGCTCTGAAGTGATTTTACTCTTATTTGAAGCAAGTTTAGAAGCCATCAGCCTGGCGACTAGCAACAGATTAATCTTTATTACACGTTTATATTACTGGGAGTGCAGCACCTCCCTCCCACCCCACAGCATGGAGGGAATAACCCTGGATGAGTCAGAGCAGGACCTCAGCTCCCCATGCCATCTCCTCCACATGTCTCTTAACTATCTTAGCTCTCATAAAGCTGGCTCCCAAAAGCCCATTACTTTATAAGACTCGTCGATCTATGACCCTGTGAAAAATGAACTGTCAACTTTCATGATTCTGGTAAGGTTATAGCTGCTCCTTGAGACTGAAGAAGGAAGTCCATTTTCTTTTTTTTTTTCTATTTTTACATTGTTCTTTCGCTGCTTAGGGGTAGCTACTAACATTGTCTGTATAAGAAGAAAGTAAAACTAAAAGTTTGTGTTGAGCTTTGAAACATTGATGCTATATAAACTGCAGAGAATGAAAATGCAGAAAGGCCGTTTAGCTTGGGCAGAGACTGAGATCCAATCAGTAACATGTCCTTTAGACTGGAAATTAAGACATTTGCATTTTTTGTGCACGAGGTGGAAGTTAACAAATAATAATATAAATAATTAATTGTGCAATTGCAAGACTCAGTACCTGTGTACATCAATCAATTTACCACATTTACCCATTGTCTCTCTTCCCACTTGATGCCTGATGATTCATTTGAGAACTAAATGTGTTTATCTATATTATCTATATCTAATACAGTTAACAGACATAATTGTTTCTTTTGGGTCCAACAAAATAATTTGATGTAATTTTCTCTCACAAGGAGAGCTCCTGTTTACGTGCACACATTTATGAGAATACAGTAAAAGATGCATTAACCCATAGTGATAGTGACCTCTTTGATAATGAAGCAGTGCAGCTGCATGTGTTCGTCTGACCTTTTCATCTGACAAAGTATCACCTGCTGTGATGGAACCAGGCTCTCTGCAGATAATGACATTGTGAAAGCATTTTTATGATAAAAGATTGATGTATAAACACAGTATATATTGTATGTTTAATCTATGTCGTTGTGTGGGAATGCCCTACTTACTGTCTAATAAGAAAGCTTGTGAAAGGAACCCATGTAATGTGGGCAGATTGATTTGCAATTAGAAATAGACAACCCAAGCATACAAGGCTTTCTCAATGGAACAAAAGGTTATCTTACGTGTTAGTTTGTCCAAGTCTGGGTCAGCCATTCACTGTTATGTATTCAACTTCCTGGTAATAGATGTCTACCATCCATATTTCTGATGGCACTTGAGCCAGCATAGAAATACATAAAAGATTATTGGCAACACAAGTTGAATCAAAACCTGAGTTGTTGTACTTAGGATGACCTTGTGTTACTTGTGCTGCCGAACTCTACTCCCATCCCAGCCATCAGCTACCTGTGTGCACTGTTACAGTGATATATGCATCAGATGCAATCTTACTGATTAAACAGGCTTTATGCATTTCATATCTTTGTAGTAACGAGCGAGTTGAATTTACCGTGAACCAGAATGGGGGCTCTTGGATGCCAATGAGTGTGAATATATGTACCACATGCTAAAGACTGCCTGTAAACCTATATCAATACTTAACAGAATGTTTAATAGTATTACAGTCTATCCCCTGCAGCCACAAGAACTGATATTATATATGATGACTATAATTATGACGAAAAACTTTGACTGTTTCTATAACAGCAATGGCTGCATCTTTTTTTACTACTTATGGATACAACTGCAACTGATACTCATACGGCACAGTTTATTTTGTGAATACTATTGATGCTGATACGAATACTAATGCCCTATACACACAAAAGGTACATAAAACTACTTCCTTATTTAATAATTATAAAGCATTTGCTGGCCAAGATGAAGTCATTTTGTGAATTAGCTTATTCTAAAACTTGGCCTGCTATTTAATCAACTGATCATTGTTTTTTTTTTCAGCAAAATTTGAATCAACAATAATTATAATACCTGGCTAGAAAAATAGTTGAGCACGTAGAAAAAGATATACAAATTATTATCTCAAAACTGTGCTAAAGTTCAGTTATTTGGTGAATTTGCTTCTACCTCTATTGTTTATGATATACTATCAGTATTGTGAAAGCTACTAGATTTGCCACACGTGCTACAGATATAACATGAGAAAAATAATGGGAGCACTTGTTTCATAGGAAAATGCACTATTGCAGTCTCTTTTTATGTGTCCACTTGTAAAGCCCTTTGTGTTGGTGGAGAAGATGGGGGTGGCAGAGATGTCCCTAAAACTCAATTCAGACCTGGCAAAATGTGATTATCTGGAGTGGGTTTGCATTAGGTTTGTATGCAAATACGGCATAAATCATTAATATCGAAATTCTCCTCTGAATCTATGGGACCTGTTGTAGGGCACGCACCGCACGTCTGGAGTGGCCGTCTCTTCATTTGTATGCCCATAGGAAACAGGGGTGCGGTGCACATGAATCTACTTGCACCTTGACATATGAGAAAATACACACATCAAGGCAATCCACACACACATTATCACACATTTTTAACATTAAACCACTCCTCCCTAAATTGCCCCAGTATTTATCAATAAATGTCATTAACAGCATCAGTGGCCGTGAGGTCTCTGTAATCAGACAAGGTATCTGGTTACTGAGGTCCGACATTCTGTGTAAAGACTGATATGAACCTGCACCATTTGCTGTACTGTAGATGTGCTTAACACAATCAATACTTGGATGCAGTGCAGACCTATCCATAGCCGTGCATTATCCAACATGAGGTATTACATTATTCAAACAGTGCTGTACATGCCATGACTGCTCACGAACGTTGCTACTCACGTCGTATTACTTACATTACCTCAAACCCCTCGTTCATTTAATATGTTTAATGTAGACCAGAGCTTCAGAAGGTTGCGATTGACAAGCTGGAGAGGTGTTGATAGAACTGTAGGACTTGGATTAGCATGCAGGCGAATCTACTCATGGCTGAGCACCTCTTGCAATTTGAGAAGTAGGCTACACAAACAGAGAGTTGGTGGGCAGGAGAGAGAAAGAAGAGAGGGTAACGCTGTATATTCTCACATCAATTAGACCCAGCACTCCCAATTTACAAGTACTCTCACACCGTGCTCTATAGTTCTCCTCAAAAGTGCTGTTGTTTACTGGTGTTTGTTGTTGAAGATGAAAACTCTCAAGAGTCCCCTCATGTACACACAGGCGATGACACTGAGAAGAGACGTTTTTGTTGACTTGAGTGGATGAACAGACATGCCTCATTGTCACCATGTAACTACTAGAATGTGTATTCTATGGTGTAAATTTACATTAAACATTTCATATGGTCACTGTGCTAGTTTTGTTTTTACTGTCAACGATCGTAATTATGCTACAACACAACGCTAAAATATTTAAATGTCTAAAAATATCAGATTAAATAAATTATTTCATTTAATTACAATCTATAATGAGCATGAATTGGGCTTTACTGTAAAGTAAAAAAAAGTTTTTTTCTTAAACAAGAATAATGCACCAATCTTACAACAAGTTTATAACAAAATAACTCCGAAAATTAAGAGGTTGAAGTGGGAACACTGGAAGGATGATTGACATGCAGATATCACAACTAATAATGAGTCACATAATGGCCTCTTCCCCCTGCTGCAGATAAGAAGCAGCCATTTTAGACTTAACGTTGGGCCATTTGCTTGTGCCGTAAATGTAAAACCCTGCACATATAAAATGTAAATAATGAGTTAATTAATAAGTTTCCCCTGTGTAGCCTTGATGCGGTGTCAGTAACCTTTTTGTCCCACAACACTGTTCTGCTAGTGTGTGTTTGTGTGTGTGTGTTTCTGTGTGTGTGTGTGTGTTTGTGTGTGTGTGTCTGGTGTTCGATGATGCTTTTAGGGTCATGGCTAGAATGAGGTTAAGGTAAGGGCTAGAGTAAAGGGTGAGGGAACGTATACATAGATTATCGGTCCCTGCAAATATATGTGTTTGAGGATGCGTGTGTGTTTGTGTGTGTGTGTGTATGTGTGCATGTGTGAAACATACACACATTATATACAGCAATGATGATAATTAAAGACATAAGGTGGGATTGGTAGGCTCGCTGTGAAGCACAGATGTAGTGGATCACAGTTGTCATTACTGGTGTAATTTTCACTTTTTCTGGTTTAAGTGGAAGAAAGGTAGGCCTAACAAATTAAGCTTCCAACAAACACACACACATGCTACTTAATGCACTTATGCTGCTAGCACAGATACTGTAACCAAAAGTGCTTTGTTTATTGGTGCACACAAATTCAAATTATAGTGTATTTGATTTTATTTGTTACATCCCACTTTTGACACAATGACAATACATTCAATACAAAGTGAAATCTTGAAAAATGATTTTGTTTTTGCACAAGAAATATGTATATTTAAATTACTAAACGATGAACAGTGGGGCAGATGTAGTGTACTGTCCTTACTGGCAATTTGTGTGGAAACTGCGACACCCGTTTAAAACTACAAAAACTCGCAACATGCAGACTCCCAAAGACAGACCTCAGCCGGCCATCGGACTCCTTAGGTCCTTATTGCTGTAACTCAGAGGAAGGATCTATTCTTGAGCTGTGTTTGTACATATATACAAAGATTAATTATCAGGCAGAGAATGCCTACAGCTGCCAACAGGGTTACTGACACTGACCATCACTTATGACACCAACCTGTTATATCTGCTCTCAGTGTCCGATAAAAGCTCTCTGTCTGTCCCTCTCTCTCTCACACACACACACATACGCACACACAATTTAAAACTTGTGATAATGCAGAAACTGGCAATTGCCAATAATGCTGTCCTCATCTGGTCTAGCAAACTCGTAGGCACGCACATAAATATTCCCACAAAATGCTTTGACGAGTGAAAGAGGGCTTGGGTTCTCTTTGCTCCCAGACGCTCCAGTCTTTACCTGCATAGTAGTAATTATTCTGAACACTTAGCAGTGTTTCTCAGTTAAAGAATACATTTGGTTTATGAGAAGTTGGGTCTCATTCTAATAGATGAGGTCTGGGAACTGTGACGCCTTGAGTCAAAACACATGAGCAGTCATGCAATCAAACAGGTTAAAAGAAAATTGAATAGTTTCACCAGATCACTGACATGAGAACCCAAATGCGGAAATGAATTACACATTGAACAACAGCCACAAATATGGCAGGTCACATTTGAAACAGTGATTTGTTGATATTCTGAAGAGATATACTGGATAATTATTTATTGATTTTTCTCTTCCAAACACCTTCAGCCAAAGTGGGGATCTCTGTTTAAAGCTTTAATATAATTTAATAATAAAAAGCCAGAATGCAATATCTTGACAAATGCCAAACAAATATTTTAAAGTACCATAAGTAGAAATAAAGTTCTGAAATCTTAAAGAATTTATGCCACATCCCCAGATCTAAAACAATAAAAAAAACAAATGACCCTTTGAGATATCCTCCCGTCTTGCAAAGCCACCCCTCTGTCGTCTCAGCTATGGATCAGAGAGTGTCGCTGTCAGAGCTCAAACCCGTGGTCGTGTCACTGCACCAGACTGTTCAGTTAAGTCGTTTATTCACAGCAGATTCAATTGCAGGGTTGCAAAGGTTCAAGTAAACATCTTAACCTGATTAAAACTTCAACCAAGGTTTGACCAATATCTGACTTCCTGCGCAGTGAAGCGGGTGACGTCTCTGTTCAGACCAAAGCAAGTCCACTAGGACTCCTCCCTCCTTCTGAGATCTCTGCCTTTCACTTTCCCACACTCTTAGATCCTCCCGTTTTTTCACTTCTCTCACTCTGCTGGAGGGCATGTAGTCTTCCAGTGATTAAGACATCTGTCTGTCTGTCTGTCTGTAACTGAGAAGAAGAGAACCACTGTTGGTGATACACCTCACCCCTCGCTCTCACTGTATGCCTCCGCCAATGCCGAGACGACAGCTCTGAAGGCTGGTGAGGTCGAGGTGCTATTTCACATGTGCAACAATATTACCAGCTTAACTTGCAGAGGTGAATTATCACCTTGTCACCCAAAAGTGCAAATAGTGTCATTTTCAAAGAGCAATTAAGTGTAATAGCTGCTGTCAAGCCCTGAGGATGGTACCTGTTGCTCACTCTCACAGCCTTTCTTTTCTCCGCGGCAGATGTGATAGCTCTAAAAATATTTTCCCCCTCACTAATTCCCCAGATATCAGCTGCTGCGCCTGCTGAAAGGTCCTTTTTGAAAAGGCTTCATATTCTTCCCATGATCCTCTCTCTCAGCCATCTTCACTAATAACACCGTTGATGCTGGCCACATCACGTTTCCTGGAAGTGAAGTACAGTGAATGAGGGGCAGTATCGAGTTGCCCTTGATAAGGAAATGGAGACGAATGCTGGATGATTGCAAAGTTACATGACAATTATTCTATTCATTATTGTAGAAACAGGAGCGAAGACAGCGTGGGAGCGTGGAGGTTACAGGGAGCTGCAGACCTGTGTGTGTGTGTGTGTGTGTGTTCATGTGGAAATCAGGTGCCTTTAAGTGTAGAGTATAAGCACTTATAAACATGTTATTGCGAATTGTATTCGATATTGCAAAACATGAAACAATGGGTTATAAATTGGCCTTCCAACCCAATATATTTGACATGATCTCTGCTTCCCATCTCGTTAGTTTGCTGTTTGTTTCTTTTCTTCCTAGACTCCTGTAGACTTTGTTCAGTTTGAGTTCCTCCTCTTAAGAATGCAACGTTCCCTTCCCCAGGCGCCCTGGAGATGTGAAGAGGGCGCCTCAGAGGAGTTGTACTCATAAAGCTCCTCATCCTCCGAGGGAGCGCGAGAGAGAGACAACAGAGGAAGAGAGAGAGAGGGGAGAGAGAGAGAACTGCCAGGCAAGACGCGCAGGCATAATAACTACACTTACACAGCTAGTCGACACATAATGAGACAATGCTGCAGCAACTTCAAGGAAGAACACAGATATATAAAAAACAACAGAGAGCAAGGCAGGGGGAAAAGGAAACCGGGGGTTGGGGGGAGGAGAAAAAAAGAAACTATGTCAACTTTTATTTCCTCTGTTATTCCACATCAATGGATGCATGCCGTGATACTAATAAAAACAAAAAAATATACACAAGTATAGACACATAGGCAGCAAGTTGGCGTGTTTGAAAAGCTCTGTGGCAATTAAGGACAAATAACTTGCATTATTTCCTGTAGTGAAGGATGATCCCGACCACTCGCTAAAAACATGTTTGATTTAAACATCAAAAAGAGCCAAGAAACAAATAAATAAGACTCAAATAAACAAAGTTGTGCTTGGAAAAAAAGAGAAAAGGGAGAGAGAGAACACAAACCGCAGGGGGAATAAGAATAAGAATAGCGAGCATCGAGACAAATAAGCTGGCAACATTATAACATTAGCAGTTAGAAAATACACTTGATTCCTCGGCAGAGATGGATATAAACTGCATTGTTGCGTTGCAAATCCCAGCGACCGGATTTAAACTGCTGCATTGTTTTATTAGGGAAATATGGGGGTGGAGGAACGCCGCTTGTTCTAATTACAGTGATTTAATCAGGATTAGAGAGGTTACCTGGATGAGGCTAGGGGGCATCCATGGCAAGGGCACATGCTCTCAGACAAACTGGTTACATGCAGTGGCATGTTTCTGAGAGCTGGTCCTTATCGAACTCATCTGCCAATGTGACTTCAGCTCCTGAAACAATGACTTTCTATGCTCTCATATGAGTCAACACTGGACTATTGTTCTACCTCTTTTTCCCTCCTCCCTGACTTTACTTCAGCCCCCCAACCCCACCCCCCTCGCTCCCCCCTCCTGCCCAGTTAAACAGCAGGCAGAGGGAATCCATTTTAATCTGATTAATAACTTAGTTGATCACATATAACCCAATTTTCATTCTGTGCCGCCCTTGTCTGCACGGACACACCCACGCTGACCTTTGGAGTTGCCACAGTTACAATACGGCACAATAAGCACCATTGTCCTGTCAAAAAGCTGAGGATGTTTTACATCATTGCAAACATTTTATGTTGCCATCTTTTTAAATTGGATGCTTTCAGGAAAAGGCCAGGCCCACGACTGAATGCTTGTGTTTGTCTGTGTGTGTGTGTAGAGGAGGGGGCTGCGAGTGAGATTCCAGTTTCCTGAGTTGCAGGGATGGGAACAACTTTTGTCATGCATTCACAGTAATATGAATCGTCCTTTTAAAACAGATATGGTTACATATTAGTTTTGAAAGGTACAGTAACTGCCTCGGCGTTAAGCTGGCCTCCAACACTGTGGCTCTTTGTTCGTCGGCCCAGCTAATAACTGGCCCCTGATCCTCATCTCTTACTGGCTGCAGAAGAAGACTCAACTTTTTTTTTCTTCTTCTTCTTCATCTTTTCCCCCCCTGAATGTATCTTTGATTACAATGTTATATGAGCTTCGTTTTGTCATTTCAATTTCACTCAATGTGTTTAGCGCTGAGAGATTTGTATTCAGGATTGGCAATTATGATTAGAATGCCACAAAGTAAGCCTTGTGAGTTTTTGCAATGACAAGTGAAAGAGAGTTAGAGAGAGAAAAATATCCTTCCTCCCTTTCTGTCCGTCTCTCTCTCTCTCTCTCTCTCTCTCTCTCTCTCTCTCTCTCTCTCTCTCTCTCTCTCTCTCTCACACACACACACCAGACACACACAGGAAATATGGATAAAATATTCATGAAGTGGGCTGAGGTTCTCATACACCCATATGCTTCCTCGTTCAAGCAGCTTGCAGTGGACAAGAGGCATCCATCCAGCTTGTATGACACAGCCGAGTGTGACAGAGAGCATGAAAACACCCCTCCGCCACCTATCACCACAACCTCTGCCATCATGATAACCATCAAATAGGTCACAGAAAACATGCACTCCTCTTCTACCCGCTTTCCTTTTCCCTTTGTCCTTGTTGCCCTCCACTGTACCCCATGACTTCCTCTTTCGTTTAATAATCTGCTGTGAGAGAGATGAGTCCTCCGAGCTCTGTGATTCACTGGCCAGGAATCCTTGTAAAATCAGGGCGCCCTGCATTTGCCAGTTTCCAGAAATTGTAAGAACTTTATGGTTTATAGTTTTTTATTATGTCTCGGTAGGAATGAAAAGGGTGCTGAGAGGGGAGGGTGTGTGTGTGTGTGTGTGTGTGGGATTAAAACTGGAGGGATTAGCACCATACTTTAAGATAAATCTTTTTAATGTGAAACCTCATCCCCGCTCATTCTGGGGTAACCACTCTTATTAACTGCTTTTCTTTCACTCTCTTTTATGCGGCCTATTTTTGCGCTGAGCAACTTTAAGTACGGGCTTTTGGACACGGCCGCGCACTGCTAACTCTGCCAGTTACACAAACACACAACGTCCCCTTTTTAAGCTTTTAAACACAGAACAATGGCAAAGCACATAGCTGTGCACATTAATGCTTTTGTATATGGGAGGGGAGGGAAAAAAATAGCAGGAAAGCAGAGGAGAAGAAAAGAGATAAGCAGAGCTTGGCTGCGCTGCCCCTCCATCCATTTCTCTCTGTTTTCCTTTTCTCCCTCAGTCTATCTGTTTGAAAAAAAAATCTCTCTTTCCATCATCAAATCCAGGCTGATCTGTATGCGTCGGGGGCTAAAGAGACAAACATCATATTCTCAGTCTCCAGACTCTAATTGACTGAACAAGGATTGGTCACACTTTTAAGAAGCGTTCCATAATGGATTTCCATGTTTGTGTCTCTTTTAACTGGCAGCACAAATGGAAGGCATAAATGTTGTCTTTATTACCAAAAACAACAGCCCTCTCTCTCCCTGTCGCCCTCTATCTCTTTGCATCTCTTTCCTTTTCTCTAAAAGATGATATCAGAGCAATGGTCGGCATTCGTTGCAAGGTCACCGCTGTCCGACAGATGACAAACGATCTCAAGATGGCCACATCATCTGTCCTGTAGTTGTGGGCCACAAAAGAGATGAATACAAACATCAAATTTTTCTTTTCTTTTTTTCTCAGTCTCTCACACTACTTCTTTAATTTGATTTTCACGTCGTGGGGGGGCAAAGCAACAAAAACAGCCACCTGATTCGCCACAGTAACGGCTAGATGTGCTTTCAGGCCAAAAGCAAGAGAGGTGTGTGGAGGAAGGGTGAATGAGTCTCTTCAAAAAAAAAGAAGAAGAAGAAAAAGTCTGCACTTATCGTGTTTCTGTATCAGGAAGCAGACTTGGCAAGAGATTGGGATTCAGTATTATGGACAAGCTGCTCATCAGATGGGAGCTGGGTTTATTCCTGTGGCCCACTCTCTCTCCCCCTAACTCCAATCTATCCATCCCTTCCTCCCTCCCATCCTCTGCCACCCCTCTTGTTTGCCTCCTATCCAAGATGTGTCTCATTTTCCCTGACTGGACAGCTAGATCAGAAATGCCCAAAAGAACTTGGCGTCTTAGTGTGGACAGAACACAACTTTTGAATTATTTGATTAATTAATTTTCTCTCTGTTTACTTTTTTCTCCTTCCTCCCTTCATCCTTTCATTTTCTTCTCCGGGCTCATTATCTACAGAATGGAGTGCAGGGTCCCAGCAGCCCCCCCCCCCCACACACACAGAACTAAACGCCATCACCAGCACTGACGGCCACTTTTGACAAAACACTAAGTGCATTTCTTAATTATCTGACTTCTGTCTAATACCGTTGTCATCTCGCAGACAATCCCTCTCCTCACTCTCTGATGTTGTTATTATGTTCTCATTTGGATGCCGGCTCTCTGCAGGTAGTCACCCCCCGCCCCCCGTTGTCGTATCCCCCCTCCTCTTCCTCACACCCTGACTCATTTGTCATCACTCATTCTCTCTCTAATAAACTTTCCTCGGCCCCCTTATATAGTGATGTAAAAAGTGGAAAGGCTCATTTGTTTGAAGAGGTATAATTTTGTCTGTAATTAAAAAATAATAATTTTCTGTAATATGTTTTAATGCACAAATATGTGCATACACATCTCCACATCATTGAGGACCACAGGGAGCAGTCAGTATAGGCTGAAGATTCACAAATGAATCCATCCTGTGATCAACAACATCAATCCATCACCGAACACACACACACACTCATCCTCCTCTTCCTTCTCATCATGTGACAAATTAAATAAATAAAGCTTGAAAAAATCAAATATTCTGTAACTTTAGGAGGGAGGAAGCGGGCTCTCACAAAGAGCAGGAATCTCTTTGTGAAAGAGCGCCGTCAGCTTACCTAAAGTTCTAGAAGAACACGTCTTTCTTCCAGGCTGTTGACTTGAACACGGAGCAGTGCTGTTTTTAGGAGAGGGTTGTCTCCTCATTCCCATCAAGTATGAAAAGTTTAGAAAGAAAAAGCAGGACGGTATCAAAATTGAATGCAATTACAGGCCTTTTTTTTATGATTCCACAGACTTCTGTATGTTGAATTTAGCTCCTATGGTAGATTCACTTACACAATAAAATGAGCCGAACTATTCTATTGTTTTTTTTCTTTGGGGGGGGGGGGGGGGGGCTTGAATGCAGAGGTTGCAGTATTGGATCTTACACCTATTGAAGCTGACGCAGTATAACAAAGCATGCAGGGCCAAAAGTAATGATCATATACAAATATCAATATGAGAAAGAATGTGTGCTAAAGAAGACGCATGGCTATTGATGTTTAAATAACTGTAGTGTCAGAGAGATGGAGAGAGGGGGAAAAATGTGCATCATATTTTCTCGCTGCGTCTTGTGAAAAAAAAAGAAGAAATTGGAAAAAAGAGAAGCACCTAATCGAACACACCCGGTGAGGCACAAACAGTGAAGCCAAGGGCAAGATAAAAAGAGCATCTCGCCTTCTTTTCTCTTTCTCTCTACCGAGTGAACATAACGACAAATACATATATAATCACTTAGTATGCCATTTTTGCTGTGAGCCACATTATCTGCCTGCGTTCTTTCTAGTGAGTGTTTGACAATGCAACCTCCGATGATAAAAAAACAGTAAAAAGTTATATCTTCACTCCTGTGTGTGTCTTTTAATTTCTCTGGGCATATTCACGTGTATTTGCATTTCAAATATGAGTATTTGAAGAGGGTGGTTTAAATGCCAAGACGCGAATTGATGACAATCACCTCGACTCAGACGCATCGGCGAAAACCTTCTCTCCTCGCCACTGACATTAAAACTGAACCAACGGCCGCAACGCAAACACAATACAAATATAAATTTATCTTCCCTGCCTCCCTTCTTCCTCCGTCAGTCTTTTTCTTGCTCTTCCGCTCCTTCCATCTCATTATTTTAGTATCACTTTACATTTGAATATCAGTTCCTATACTCGCAGGGCAACAGTGTGTGAGCCGCCTCTAGCAAACTAAAATAAGAGAATATTCAGCGGGGTTCAGAATGAGGAGGAATTGATTCAGCAGCAAGCAGTCGGGGTGCATACACACTTTCACACACACACAAAGCTATATATGCACAACCCCCCCCTGCCCACCCCTCCCTTTTTGCTGCCTTTTCATCACTTTTCCATATTCATTTCTGTAATTTACGGTAAATCCAATAGCTGTCAGTCACACATGCACACAAATACACAAAGAAAAAAAAAAAGAGAATTAAAAAACACTGTAGATTTACAGCACTGTGAAACAGCTGCTGCAACATTTACAGCAAAGACCACTCTAAAATATTAAAGATGTGTCATCACCGGCGTTCAGCCTCTGCATCTGTAGCCATCTGCTTTCTATTAAAACATTACACCCAAAAAAGCACATGCAGCCCACTCGCTCTGTGATGCTATTTCCAGCACTTTTTTTCTTTCTCTCAATCTGGGGGGAACGGCATCGCTACAGACAAATAACCTTTTGAATCCTGTTGAACTCATAAAAGAAGTTCCTGAATATCTGCTGGAACTGTTATACAACCTGTGTTGTCAAGCAACTTAAAGTGAACACCACAGATGAATGACTGCACAGGAACACAGTTCACAGAAGACACTTTATCACCTGTGTGGACTGAGATAAATCCTCAACACAATCGATAGTGTGTCATCGTAATGTTTTTTTTTTAATACTTTTATCTGAAATTGTAATTTTTTCCTTTTACAATTGTGTTTTCCTTGTGATGAATAATAACCAGAGGCAACATACATACAGAGCTCTCCTTTTGATTTATTTCATTACATTACCGGTCCTGTCCGCTTGTCCTTGAGCAAGACACTGAACCCTCAAGTTGCCATGACTAAGAGCATCAGCCAAATGTCTCAAATGTAAAATTACAGTCCTCTCTTCCCTGATGTCCTTGGGTTACTCAGGGTTGTGGAGGCGTTCATGACTCAGACTGTTTGGGGCGGTGACATCTGTCCTGTTAGAACGGATAGAGAGAAAAGAAAATACTAAAAAAGAGGAGAGTGAGAGCTGGGCTTCTGAAAGCAGCACCGCAAAATATTATGTTACAACCGGACAGGGAGAGATGGGAAGAGAGACTTATGGGCCGAGTCAAAGGTAAACAATTACAACATCGTGAGTCACTTTTTTGGAGTGTGCGCCTAAAGGAAGATCATCTCCCCCACTTAATAGGTAATTTCCTTTGTCTTCTGAGGATCATATCACATGCTGTAGCCGTCGAAGGGGTGGTCTGCCGGGGGAAACAGCAAAAGAGAAAGAGAGAGGGAAAAAAATATGACAGAATGAAACTTGGCTGGAAAACTTTCAGAACAGCGCTCCTTGAGAAACATTCTGTTCAAATTAAACAAGCGCCTGTTTGTGAGGAATGTAATGAGAGATTCAGAGGGACATTTCCAGTCAGTGTATGTCTTCTTTTTTATTAATATTTTGCGCTTTCTGTCATCTTGTCTGGGCAAACCCAGTTGTCCATTCTGGGGCTGTCATCTCCTCCTCCTTCATTTGCAACCACTTTCCCCCTCTTGTTTCCTCTCTCTCTACATCTCTCCATCACTTCCCCTTATGATGTCACTATCTCGGTGTGAATTATTAGGATATCAGTGTTCAGCCAGTGACAGAAAGTGCCTGATTAACAAGCTCTCTTGTTTTTCCTCTCCTCTTTATCCTCTTCCCTTTTTTCTGAAACGAGGACTCCCGCTGTTTCCAACGACGTTTCTCCTCGTTCCACCTCCCCCTCCTCATCATCCCTCCTTCCCTTCCCTTCTCTTCCACCCTGTCGTGGATGGCAGGGAGTCACAGGTGTGTGACAATAATTACACATACACTCAGAAAAAAAATAACGTCGTTTCCTCCATTTAATAAGTTTGCAGTAAAATAGGCAGCGAGATAGCGAGAGAGGCAGAGAGCTCAAATCTTATCGGATACCCCAACCTCTAACTTAATCATATGGCTCTTAAGAGCAGCCCGCCACCAGCTGGGGCTCCGTAATATGCATGCAATATGTGTGTAAAACGATACGCTTTAATTTTGAGCCCACTTTAAGCAGCAACAAAATCTGTTTATATGGGAGACATTTAAAAAGAAGAGAGGGATCGAGGGAGGGTGAGCAGGGGATTGGGTTAACTCTTGCTCTCCAGGCCTGACAAAAGCCATCTGTTGGGTGTCAACGTGTAACACCGCACACACTGTAATGTACAGAGTGGAGAACAAATGGGATAAAAGTTTGCTCACTTTTTGTGTGGAATTGAATGAAGCCGTAGTTAACGCTGGTGCAGTCCACTGTGTCCTGTTTCAAAAGGTTTTCTCCTCTTCTATTCCCTGAAGTTGCTTTAAAGTCAGACTGCATTGGTAGTCAGTGTCCGTCCATCAAGCCCTGTCATAACTGACGGGTGAGCTGTGTGTGTGGTGGACGATGGTGACAGGTAGCGTCCCTGTGAGAGAGGAAAACAAACAGGGAACCAGGACTTTTCGCCCAAAGTTTAGTTGAGATCAGCTTGAGCCCCTCAAGGTTCTGCAGGTAGAGCTAATGAATGGATGGGTGAGGTTACTGAGTCAGATTGGTGACCTTATGACTCTGCGATACTTGCCCTCACCTCAATGTTTTAACCAGTAAGTCCTCCAAGCTGAATGACCCAAACTGACATGTTACATGAAGCTGTTGCAAATGAACTTTAAACAAAAGGATTCATATAAGTGTCATATGCTATACCATCGCTATATTTTTGTTTGGTTTAAGCACAAAAAGCAGAGTTAATGTTTCAGAAAGCTTTTTGTTTTGGTAAGAATACCCAGGAAACATTAAGAAGGTTGCATTTTGGGTTAAAGGAAGTAGACGGTTAGGTAACCCCCATGTTCCAAAGGCAAACTTAGTCTAGAACATGAGGAACAACCATGACTGAAAAAGAAAAGGTTGACTGTTGATAGGAAATGGAAATGAGACACATTTTCCTGGATCAAATGTTTTGTTGACCCATCATCCACCCCAGCCATTCATAATGAGGATTGTGAACCATCTGGTTCCATTCAACCTGACAGTATCGTATATAGTTCATCATAGTTTCTCTATTGACAATACAGTGGGTTCCACTCTATATGTAGAGCTATATCATGCTTGCACAAAGTGAAATAATTAAGCCTAATAATCCATGTTTTTATTTGAGAACAAGTCCATCAAATTGTACCACAAAATACTTCTTATAAATATACCTATTTGATATCTTCTGAAACTTTGGGGATCTCAGCTAGAATTAAAAATAAACTCTTGTGGCTAACCCACTGCTGTTCTTGGGATTGAAGATGTTTAAAATCTCCTTTCTCCCTCTGATATGTATTTAGGGAGACTGACCTTAAAACACATCCCTTCAGTCATTTGTGCAAGCTGATTATTACGATCCATAGTTTAATCACCGCTGAGCAAAAATCTGGTGGATGTGTGAGACATTGTCAGTCTCAAGTGCCCCATAATGTCACGCTTACATTCAAGTAACACAGCCCTCTCTTGGGCTATGTGACTGGAGCAAAGTTATTAAACATTGTTATATTGCAGTCTGCATGGAGAAGATCGGGGCAGGTCAGCAGGACATTGGTCCTTAACATGGAAGATGTTATTCTGTTTTATTTTATTAACTAAAGCAAATGTTCATGAGCTTAACACCGAAGAGAGATGTTTTCCAATTAACTAAAGTTAACCAAACCTTTCCATATATTTGAAACGTCATAAAATATCTGTTATTTATTTTTGAAAAGTGATTTATCTTAGTTTATATGTGGCGTGTTTATCATGTGGTGCTGTAGAGGCGCAGACAGTGGAAACACCCCTATGTGTTCTATAAGAGGCTGAGGACAAATGACGTATATGGTTGTTTAGGTTGGAGGACTTGCTTTGCATTTGTGTTGATTGATCACTCAGGCTGATTTGTGGTGTTACAGGAGGGCTACAAATGCACGACATGAACTTGCCTTGCTCTTTCTACTCAAAGGGAAACACCTTGAACAAACTAATGATGGGTAATGTTTTCAGCGACATGGGATTTGGGAATCTCCAGGGAACGGAGCATGGTAGTCCAACTGAGCTGCCATTTGCTTGTTTCGCCCCATCTAGGGTATCCAAGGTTTTGACCTGGGGTGTCACCAAAGGGTGGGAAAGAGAAAAGGACAGAAAAAAGCCAGAGCAAGGCATTCAAGGACAAGGGAAGCAGAAGACTTCCAGGGGAAGGAAGGAGTTGAACGGGAGAAAAGAGGAAAAGAAATGTTGGGGAGGGCCATATGTAAACTTCAAAAAGCCTCTGACGGCTGCTGCCGCTGCTGCCGCCAGCCCTGACCACTCTACAGATGCTTTTGTTCCCCGCTCGGTCTCGCTTTCTTTTGCACCCACCGCTCTATAACCCCCTCCTCCTCCTCTTCCTCTTCTCTCTTTTGCGCCTGGTGTCTTTGGTGATCTAGTGCAAGACGAGCGGGGGCTATCAAAGCCACCGCTGTCTGTAACAGACTTCAAAACCCGGGGCCCCCGTTCGTCCGTCAGCCCTAATCATCATATCTGCGAGGGCCCCAGTAGAAAGCCTCATACACTGGAGGAGAAATATTTGATCTGTCCTCTTTGCAAGGATCAACAGTCACACAAATGACAGGGGAAAAGGAAGTGAGAAGACTGGAGGGGGGCAAGTGGGGGGTGGCCGAGGAAATGAAAATGGGTATCAGGAAGCGTAAAGAAATCAAACAATTTAAATAAGAGAAGAAATAAGAACACAATTTACCTCCCCTTCACTTCACGATGCCAACATCTTGTTCTTAATCTTAACCCCTGTCCCAGTGACTGCTTTCATATATTATATTTGTATACTTTATTATTTATATTTATAGTTATTATTTGTTATTTATATCTGAGTAGGGTCCATATGGGACATAGACTACAATTTGCGAATGTTGCTCGTCATCATAATCTTTAGGATTTTTCTTCCTGATTTTCTTAATTTCCTTCATTTGTCCTGCTTCTCCTTACTGTCTTTCTTAAGTCCTTGTCTAAACGAGTGTGTAGTAAATTTATATATGGAAAATAACTAAATTTCACTTTTTGTTCAATATTAAAATACATAAAATTATAACATACAATCAGATAGGATCCCAAAAAAACTGATTATTATATTTTTTCTTTTCACTCCACATCATAAATTTGCATTGATTAGATGTAAAAAAAAAATTGAGACTATATGATTTTTAATTTTGACAGAAAAAGTAAACACAGCGACTAATCAGTCATTTATGAACCATACATACCCAGACATTGCTGATGGCAGCTTCTTTGTGGGAAATGTTTCTCTTTTTTTCTCTTTCATCTCTTCATTGGCATTTTCACATTATTTTACATTTCATGATATCATAGATGATAAATATAAAGAAATTTAATTTACAGATTGATTTTATTTTGAAAAAAGCCTTACACAGCGCAGTATTATATATTAGCATGGGATGTCCTATTTATTTATACCTACCTGACGACTGACATACTTTTAAGTAGGATCTTGGTTTAGCCAACTTTTTATTTGCCTCTATAATAACATGTAAGTGCTGACAATAGACTAATAGGCCTGTACATATATCCTTGTATCTATCAATCTATTTAGCCATCTATCTGTCTATCTTACTGTCATATGACAGTTATTTATAGACATCATCATGTGTGTCTCCAGGAGACGGCTGGTATAGTTAGCTCTTAAATCCTGTATGTGAGATCAGACTACATAATTACCTATCACATTAAGTCCTTTATGTCCACCAGATTTAGGCCTCTCTCTCTCTCTCTCTCTCTCTCTCTCTCTCTCTCTCTGTCTCTCCTTCTCTCTCTCTCTATCTCTCTGTCTGTGTGTCTCGGTCTCACGCGTGCACACACACGTACACACACACACATACACACATACACACACACACGGAGCAGCAGCAGTGGAGCAGCTGGTAGCATTATTGACACACAGTGTGCCTGGGGGTGGGGGGCGGGCAGAGCGAACGAGAGAGAAAAAATCAAATGGGGAGAAGACGAATATGTGATTGGAAGGAGAGTCTAAGTTAGTGTAGATCACCAACTTCAAAGCTTTCTTCCTTCTTTGTTTTGTACAATTGACCTACGCACACACGGAGCGAACCACAATTTCCCAGCTCACAACACACACCAGCCTCTTTGGCGTGTATCTGTTCAGACAGACTGCTATCAGCGATGCAGGCATGTCACTCATCACCCCATCGCATCCAACAGAAGAATCAGCAGGACGTCGTGTCAAGCTTCGTGGATCACACACACACAGACACACACATGCACACACCATCAGACATGTGTGCACGTGCCAAGCTGCAAATCCAAGGTTCATAAGGTTGAATGTTTCCAGAGCTAATCAGTGTACGTCTTATGTCTTAGTACGGTACATAGTGTGATGGAAGATTGGACCAGAATGGACAGTGCTAATCTGGCAATATAAAGTGTGTGCGTGTGTGTGTGTGTGTGTGTGTGTGCGTGTGTGTGTTTGTGTGTGTGTGTGTGTGTGTGTGTGTGCGTGTGCGTGTGCGTGTGTGTGTGTGTGTGTGTGTGTTTGTGTGTGTGTGTGTGTGTGTGTGTGTGTGTGTGTGTTTGTGTGGGTGTGTGGGTGTGTGTCGTCTCTTATTGTAAGATCAAGAACATAAGGGATGATCCACACAGGTGTAATTAAGATTAACAGACATACAGGCATTCACATCACAAACTCGCACACACACACACACACACACGTCACACATTCACACTCACAAACACACCCTGAGGAAAATGCTTCATATTATTGGATACACAGTGGTTTTAAAATGACTTAAGTGAATGTCTGCTCCCTGTATTCCGTTCTATTTCTTCTCTAGATTGATTCCATTGTTCGTGCTCTCCATCGGCTCCACTTCCAACTCTATGAATTTATCATGTTTTACTAGAAGCACATTTTGGCATTGAATTTCCCCCTTATGTTCAATATAAAAAATGCATTTCTATATATACTGTACGAATATTGTAGCAGCATTAACGCTTCTTTTAGTGTGAATGTGCAGAATTAATTATGCATCAAAATTAAAATCCATTGTGATGAAAAGAGTTTTTTACGAGGGCTGTTGTTGGAACAATTGGTCGTGTACTGGTTGTCATATCAGGGCTCTAGTCATCAGTGCTGCGGGGGTTTGGGTGATGTTAAAGGGGGTGAGGAAGTGGAGGTTTGACTCACCTCACTCAGCTGTAGGGATGAAAAATAAAGGGTATTTTCATTTTGACAAGTAGAGAATAGTCCAACTATTTCAGTCTCATGGGAATTGGGTAACGATGGCAGGTGATCTGCACTGTGTGTGCATGTCAATGGGAATGTGTGTGCCATTGTCATCGCTTTCAGCAACAACAAAACAAATAAATTATTTTCTTCTTTGAACATAGAAATTTGGGGTGTCACTCCGTGCATCTGTGTGTGTGTATATTCATGTGTGTGTGTGTGTGGTAACAGATGTCCACCCAGTGGCTGCTGGGAAGGCACTTTACATTCTACATGTGTTAAGTGACAGTGATGGACAGCAGGTAGTCCTTTTAATAATTCAATATATTTTAATCTTCTCTCCTCTCTCTCTTTCTCTCTAGCTCTCACTCACTCTGTATCTTGTCAGAAGCCAAATAACACTGTTGACAAGCATATGATTACACAAATTGGTATAAAAAAAATTGATTTTGATGGCGAATGTGAAAAACATCTTATATTTTTTTCCCTCACACTCTTTAACATACTTTGATGAATTCATTGTTTGATTAAATTATCTCGGGGCTTATAATAAAACTAACACAAAGAGGCACAGCAGCGCATGCACAAATCAGAAGGGCATTTTTCCTTTCTTTTCCCTGGCCTCCTCACATGTTCAAAACATCATTTCATTTTTTTAAATAATTTAAAGAAAAAAAAAAGTCTGAGGCAGGGAGAATGAGGCGATCCAGTCAGTCAGTCAGCCAGAGACATTTCCCCAACATCAGGATGCGGGTAAGTGAGCCTCAACTGACCAGAAAAAATTTGCCTCTGTCTGTTAGACACGTAATGGAGTCATTTAACTAGTCAAATTAGGAGCCGGCGAGATGCCGCATGCTTCATTACTGGGTTCCAATGGGCACTGCTCTACATTTACGTCAGAAATGATTTCAGGGCAAATTAATGTTTTTATTGTCCTGTGGAAAAAAAAATAATACACCCACATACACAACAGAGACACAGAATGACTCTCACACATGTATGTCTGTATTCTTGTGCACACATGGCTCAGAGCTCAAAATGCAACACGACAACACACACAGGTTGTTTGCACACACCGCGTGGCAGAGTCGCACATCTAGAAGATCAGCACCATCTAGAGGTGAAACTCCGCTACTGTCCCTGCCTCACTAATACATCGAAGCGCTTATTTTTCTCCCTTCTTTGGAAAAGCATTGAGAAATGTTCCCGGGCAGCGTGATTAGTTTCACACCGAATGATTGTTTCGTCAAAGCCATTTATTGAGAAAGAGGGCATTTGTGGCCACAAGTACGCAGCCTGTGAATTATGAGCAGAGCTTAACATTTGTTGAACAGTCACAGTTGTTTTTTTTTTGTTGAGGAAAGAACACTCAGTAAAGGTGGGAAATGAGCTGGAGAAGAAAAGAAGGGGGTGTTTGAAACTCATTTCAGCAGCGAGGCAGCTAGTTAGCCATGCTGGTGATATGAGTGACAGCTATTTAGCCCGGTTTGATCCAGCACTCCCTCTTCTGACCTCTAAATCAGAACCAGGTGATGACGGAAATAGGAAATAGAATTTATCCACTGGGGAGAGATCAAAGTACGTGTGTGTGTGTGGGGGGGGGGGGGAGTGTACATGTAGATCTGCTCCTTGTCGACAGGGAGGTCTGACAACTGGGATTATTGATGACATGCAGAGCCCTGTTAGATTCCGAGCATAGGCACAGACCTCTGGGATTTGGAGTCCTTGTGGTGTTTATATGTCCGGCTGCCGCGCAGACCACCGACCCTCATCAGCTCAGACCGCACGAGACGCAGGCCGAGCTGGAACTCCACCAGCCTTCCAACTTCACACTCACATTTCAGTCTCAGTGCAGACGTGGTGAGGTTGCCTTTAATGGTCAGAACAGGACGAGGTTCACTCAGCGCTCTCTCCGTTTTTCCGGCTTCCCGCAGCTGCTTGTATTTATGTTATCAGAGATTACAGCTGCATTGTTTGAAGTTGACTGACAGCCAGTGATATTTATGCTTATGCGCAACTGTGTATTTGGATTGCTTTGTTTTTGACGAGGCATGCGCACACACACACACATAAACACACAAAGACGCACCGGTGTAAAGATGCTGCACACAAACCGAGCCGTGCAGGCAAACACACATGGACACACACTCCACCGCTAGCTGCTGTTGTTCTTGACATTCTGTCGATATCATTGTGTCTCGGTTTGTTTGATGCGGCTCTCGACTGACGGCGGCCACAGCACTTTGACACACAATCTCTCACACACACGTTCTAAGACTTACGGATCCATCTCTCTCTGTGTTTCTATTCCTCTGGTTCATCATCCACGTTCAGACTTCATTGCTGTCCCTCTGTGATAACAAGCCGTCCAGCCACATGGGCAGATACGTTTCATATGCAGTCAGAGGAGAGAGTCCACAAAGCATGACACATTAAAATGTTACGATGTAAGAAAGTCAGTTGGTTGGCATGAGGTTTAGCTGTGGACAATATTATTTTGTGAAAGAGTTTTAATCGTGACACTAGTATATCACACAAAATAAAAAGGATTTCTATCTCTAACTCTAAATATCTCAGTGTGACTGTGGTCACATTTGGGTAACAATATATATTCCCTAATTGTTTGTATTTTTTTAACATATTAAGTAGTGCTGTCACTTGTATTTGAAATTTGAGCATCAATGGTCATATTAAACTATGACCTGCTCAATTACAAAGTGTACAGTCCCAACGCACGTCAGAACATCAGAAGTAGTTTGGCTTTTGATCCAGTGGAGGGCGCTCACTATCACCTTGACCTAATGCATGCCCTTTTGACCTTTCAACAGAGTAAGCCAGTAATGTCACATTTTGTTAGGAAAACGGAAAGATGGTACCAAGTTTATATTGTCCTGATCAGATGAAAAAGAAACTAAAGAATCTGAGAAGCAGCGCATGGAAGTGTTCTAAAGTGTCTTAAAACAGTTGGAGGCAAAGGAATGAACAAAGGGACAGCCCCTACCTGGTTGTCCCCCTGGTGTGGAGCCTTGATGTTAACATCTATTCTGTCTATGCAGTCGACATAGTTCAGAAAGTTAAACAGCTTCTCATTGGACGACTGAAGCTTAGACAAGGAACTCTGACTCTGGCTACTTTTAATAGAGCTTATCAAAGTCCATTCCCAAGCTGAAATACAGATCAGCAAGTGCTCCCAGAAGGACACATGTAGTTACGATCAAAATGTTCTTGTTATTTGTCAGTGCAGATATACATTGACACCCGTACTTAGACTGACCCATTCAATATTGGTCCAGTGATTTACTATTTTCTAATTTAGATTTGATTACTTTCTGTCAAATGTTTTTTTTTTTTTAATTAGATTTAAACAAAACTGCTAAAAGAGTCTTATTCCACAATGTGGAACTAAGTTGTTAAACTGCTTTGCTGTCCATCAAGTGCATGTAGGATATACATGTGTTCATGCTTTTGTGTTGAGAGACCTCCTTGCCTCGATACATGTCTTATTTGTTCGAAAGCAGAGACGCACAGATTGATTTCTTCATCCATCTTTGGTCAAGCAGACCCAATCTCTCCCGGGTCTCTCTTCCTCCTCCCTATCGAATAAACACAGACATTTATAGACACAGGCCTTGATGCTGCAATATTGTTTTTGACTTTCTCTGTGTTAAGTATTGATCTCCTGCCTGCCTGTTTATCTGCACAGCGTAGACACGAGAAGAATAAATGCACAACCCCCCCTCTGTCTCTCAAACACACCAACGTAGAGGCACATACACTCATGGCTGTTCATTTGGACAAGACATCATTGTTGTTGCCACTTTGCAGTGAAGGACGAGATGTGTATTTGTGTGTGTGCGCGGGACATTCAAACATTGGCATCTGACTACTGATTCCTTGTCATCTTATTATTACCCGTCCACTCTACATGAAGGCACCGCGTTGTAGCATGTTTTTGTGCGTGGCTGAATTACTCAGGCAATGACTCCATCGCTAATTATAGCTTTCCACTTGAGCAGCGACACAGAGACACGGGCCCTTGTGTTAACTTCTTTGAAACTCAAGAGTGTTGTGGTTATCAGATACTTGCATTTCTGCATAGTCTTCAACTTTGTCTTCAAGACATCCTCACAACTGAGAGGAGGGAGGAGGGTTTCTATATTGAACTTGACATACAAACTTTTGTAAAAACAACTTATTTTTGTTTCCACTTTACCAGTCTTTTTACCCTGTTGCTTCCTAACACAACTAGGATCCTTCCCCCCCTCACTTCTTTGTCTTATTTTTATGCATTTTATTTTTTGCTTCTCACTCTATCTGCTTGCCAGAAACTTTGAAAGCTCTACCTCAGTTTGCGCTGGGAGAACATCCCTTTTAAAGTTATTTTGTGTTCGAAAAAACGTATCTTTTTGTGCCTAGACCAATATGGCTCACAATGTAAAACACATTAAAGATAGCCGTTGAAGCTGCCAATCTTATTATTTGTGGTAATTAGGTTTATGTCTACAAATGAAGGTGGTTATGATTTATTGATGTTGATAATGCTATATGTAGATTTAACAATCGGAGGTTTGCTGTACTTCTTACGTTATGCTATAGAACCTCCACTCTCACCAAAGAACCTTTGAGGATGACTCTTTTGTCTGGCTGTAGAAGTGGCTTCATACACGGTTGAGTCCCGAGCGCCGATCGAGTCCTGGCTCAGTTGTCCACTCTGTCCAGAAGGCAACTCCACAGGATGTTAGCCGTCTCAGCATTCTGGGATAGCTGCCCAGGGGTCCCGGATGACCTCAAGAGTTAAAAGCAAACAGCGGGAGAGATAGACGAAGGCATGGAGGAAGCATGGAAACTGACATAGACAGAGAAAGGAAGGATGGAGGTATGTGGATGAAGGCAGGCAGGGGGAAGGACATGGGACAGAGAATAAAAATAAAATTATCCAAACGTTTACATTGAAATGGCATACAGGACTGACATGGAAAGAAACAGACAGGGGAGAGGAAGATGAGGATGGGAAGGAATCTATATTACAGGGGGATCCACTGACCAATCCTTACTTATATCCAATGAGGTCTTAATGCTCCAGCATGCAATGGTGTCTTATTGCACCTAAATTTGTGACATTCTGTGTTTGTCTTCAATACTGAAATGGTTCTTTAATAGTAGTAGTAGTAGTAGTAGTTATTTAACTGCAAAGAGCTCTGACATTAAAACCACTCAACAGCTGTGGGATGAAATTTGCACATCATGTTTGACCACCTCACAGGTTAGAAGTCTTGGTTATTGTTAGAATTACTTTTTCTGAGGAGGCATAACTAAAGGTGTAGTGGGAGACGAGACGCACAATAATTACTCAAATATAAGGATATGAGGGCATTCATAGTGTTGATCTACATACACCAAGAAAAAAAGAAGAATGTATAGTCAAAATGCTAGTGTCTTGGCCATAGCTTAGTTATGAAATCCTAGACCAGTAGACCTCTTGGGGACCAAACCTGGTTCTAATGGGGAAAAAATAAAATTTCTGAGGTCCTAGTTCACGTTAGGGTATAAGTTACAGTAGCTACAATGAATGGGAGTCAATGCACTGTCCTAACAAGGATAGCTGTGTAAACCGCATGTGTGTGAAGAGAGAGGGAAGAAATGAGAATGTCATCCCTCAGATGGACCTGGCAACATGTCATATCAGTCATTTCCCCCATTGGTGGCCCAACCCGCTTTCCCACAGTCCTCTTCTCCTTGGCCTGATAATGACGCTTAAGAAGGTAATGGTGTAAATGAAAGCTGCTCCCTATCTGCATGTCTCTCTACCTCTCTCTCTCTCTGGGGAACAAAGAGGCCTTATTATACCTCGCTGTCAGTGTCACTCTGTGTCTCACCACTGTACAATCACTGTTTTCAGCAGCACTAGCAGCATGGGGTGAATGGAGACAGAGACTGAGAGAGTGGGCAAGACAGGTGGAGAGAGAATGGGAATGTCTCTCTCCAGCAGCACTGTTCAACACTAGTTATCTAAAAGTGCTTTTTGGTCTGAAGCGCACTGTGCGTTTGTTGGAAACGTCTTTGTGTGGAGTTTTTTTTTTCTTTCTTAAAGCTTGAACAGGCAGTGTAATTCGTTAGAAGCGCTTATTCACATGACACACATAAGAACACACACACACACACTCCTTAAGTCGTGCGATATCTTCTTATTGGGGAATCTTTCAATAAATCAATGTGACTTTAAACACATTTCCCAGGCGACGCGGCTGACCTGATAAGAAGTGAACTAATCTCTTTTGAGGCTGCCGGGAGAGCTTTGAACCAAATCTACTGTGCATCTATCACCAAGGTTATTTGTCAATGGCTGCTAATCCCAGGTAAATTTCCCTGGTTTTATATCAGGGGTTCTCATGTCTGAAGTTTCTTGGCCTTGGGAAAATAAGAGAGCAGGCTTTACAGAAAGTAAGGGAACAAAAGAAATGTTATGGATTTCAGCAGCCAAACAATGGTAGAGCGAGGGAAAGGGAGCGCAGGCGAGGAGGTGCAGAGAGAGAGTGTTTCTTAATCATTCCTTATGCATCAAAATCAGAGGAGGGTTACTAGGATTTTATCTTTATAAAACTTTTTGTAATTACAAGGCTCAAACAAAATCAAACGAAATGTTGCCTTTGTGTAAGTGCACACCCAAGACTCTTCACCTGTTTATTAAGTTTAGGTTATATGATTATTATTTGCAGTGAAAGTACACGTTCTACATCTAGCAATGCTTTCTCCGAAATACAAGACAATACAAAAACATGAGAATAAACATTATACAAACATAATGTATTTTTTCTAGCAAGTAAAATGTAACAGACATCATGGTCATATGAAGTCTCCAGGGCAGTATTTGTAGAACTACAATTGTTAACTTGTTCTTTGATGCAACTCTCTTTGACCAAAAATATGCCCTACAGTCCGAAGGTTTCTTGTTTCAAATGCAAGAAAACGCAGTCTGGAAATCCCTTTCGGCCAAAATCTCCTTCCCTTGATTGTTTTGAATAATAATTACCATTATCATAAGTATCACACGGTATTTATTAGACTTTATTGTTTATTGCTCAGTTGACTAATAGCACAGTATCAGGGATACACGCTGTCAATATTTGTATTCTATTCATTATGATTTTTTAAATAATATTTAATCCGCACGCAGAAATATGATTACCCCCAGAATGTGTCCCATTTTTCTACCTAGAACAAAAACTTTGTAAAAACAGTTGAGACCCCTATTGTTATTATTATTATATTTTATTTAGGGGGGGTGGGGGCAACTCTGCAGTTGAGGTTGATCAGTCAGGTGCAACCTATCTTTACCATGAAGATGTCATATCTCAAGATGTATGTCCATGTGTGTGGGTTAAATACATCACGGTACCATATGCTCACTAAGTTTTAATGTCATCTGTCATGTTCACACCCACTCAAGGTCAGAGCAGAATTCCATGAAGCCGGGCATTTGTGTAATTTATGAGCACTTAATTAACAGAGCCCACAAACTAATGATTGTGACCAACGTCTGGTCCGCAACATGAAAAATAATACTCCGCCTTTGCAGCGTCGTTATCGCTACAGAAGACTATACGTTTCTGAGTTCCTGCCTGTTCTTGCGCTGCCCTACCTCATGTGGAAAGAAACCTTTCTTTGATTTCCTCCTCATTTTTTCCTTTTTCATATTCATCCTGTACCCCTCCCTTCATTTTTTTTTCTTTCCATTCCTTGAAGTCCCCCCCATGTGCGCAAAAGATCATGGAAAATCACTTGCCATATCTGTCATCTGTCACGCTCTCTGATGAACAGTTTTGATCTCTCGCTCCTCTGTTTATGGCCGTTGTCAAGCGAAAAGAGTCATAGCCGAAAGTGCTTACACCAGCGCGTAAATAGTTTGACGTGTGGCTCTGTAACAAAGTTGTAGGAGTAAATAAGGAACCAAACAACCACAGAGAATTGCAATTAAGTTGTGCGTCTGCATTATGAAATGTTTGGAGCAGCGTGATTTCTGCTCCCTCTTTTTTGCACATTTGTGATCCTTGATATCAGAAGTACGTACTTCTTTGTTCCGGAGAGACTCCTTAGCTGTGGAGATCAAAGGCTAAGCACAGTATATTATGGAAAGTAACCAGTTACACTGCGCACACATGCAGACACGCTGCACAGTGGGATGGTGGAGGAATATGTGGAATATAATGTGATCGCTGCTCAGTTCTTCCATCGTGAGGTCATAGTGTTAAGGTCCAAGTGAGATGAAGGATTTGTCAGAAAAGAAGATTTTCACAGCTGAATGGAACAGGCTTGAATGTCAACATTCAAATCTACCCAGCCTGAACAGTCAGTCAATTAAAAACACCCTTTTTATCCTCCTTAAGTAGAAACAGTAAGAGCTGTTTAATATGTCACTTTGAGTTTATATATTTAAGAGGTCTAGAGCATAATTTTATCCTATTTCCACTTTTTTTTGGGAGCATTTTTGCACACTTTGAAATCTCCTCTAGGATTTAAAATAAACTTCTGTGGGTTTGAACAATGTTTGGCTGCATGGCATATGTTTGGAAAGGCTGCACTGCCAAGTCAATGCTTGTGAGAGGGTTTTAAGTGCGTATTAAAGTTTTACATTTTTTGAGTAAGCAGAACACAAAACAATCTGCTAACAGGGAGAGACAATTCCACATTTTTTTTCCTGATCAACCTTTTAAGAATTAGCCACGACAACCTGTAAAAGAGTTTTTATCTCATTGGGGCCTCTGATAGTTAAATACAGAGGGATACAGTGGGGGATATCAATATATTGAGTTTATTGAATTGTTTCTGGTAGAATTACGGTGGTAAGAATACAATTCACAGGGACTTTAGATAGAGATGGATGCAAAATATTTGTTGTTTTGCTTAAGAGTTTAACAGGCATTTTAATAAATCAGATGGCGTTGATATGACTGAGCTAAAATAATTTACCGTAGCTCCAGGAAGAGAGACAAATCATTTTCCTGCTGTTTTTTTTCTTTTCTTTTCTCCATCTTTTCTCTGCGTCTTTAATTGTTTCTATTGCAAATGTATTATTAAGTTCATAACACCACCTCTGGTTTTTCTTGCATAAATACACCACTTTGAGGGTAATGGAGGGACTCAGATAAGTTGTCGTGGCAGACGATAGACTACTTGCTTCTTTCACAAGCGTTTCCACAATGGCGAGAATTCAATTCCTGTCGACTGCTTCTTACCCCAAAAAAGAGTTGGTGTCACCGTTTGCCGTCAAGAAAACCACATAATTTGAACCTAAGTTGGTGGTTATTTTGGACATCTCAGACACGTCAGTGTTACTGTCCAACAGAGACAGAAGGCAGAGCAAAGGCCTGAGAGGAAATGAATGAGAGTGAGAAAAAGAGTAAATGGAGAGAAGGCGAAGATGAGGAGGAAGAGTGTGTGCATGTGTGTGTGTGTGTGTGTGTGGAGGGGGGGGAGTGGGGGGCTGATCTTGGAAAGGTTTCGTATATCATAATTATCCCGTTAAGTAACAGCGGAGCGGCCTCCCCGGGGGAATTCGTCTTAAATGGAAGATTTGCAAGGAGAACGGGTCAGAGAGAGAGAGAGAGAAAAACGGCTTCTAGTCGGCAGGAAATCCTGTTTACATTTACATAATCATATCAGCACTCACTCCTTCTTCGTCGTCTTTTGAGTACTGGGTGCCTCTTTTTAAAAAAAAAAATGGGATAGAGGAAAATAAATGAGGGAGGGCTTAAGGCTGCTGCTTGTCAACATTTGTTTTTTTTTTTTGCTTGCTCTTATTTTCTTAAATGTGCTGCCAGTGTTGGCAGGAGCACCTCTTTTCTGAAATCTCTTGCCAACACCTCCAACCTCTACTCAACGCAGCTCTGTCGTTCCCCCTCGTTCCTCGTAATGTCCTCTTTGAGTGGGGTTTGTCAGACCTTTTGGCCTCCATCCCTCGTTTGGCACGTTCAAAAAGAAAAGGAAAAAAAAAACAGCTTAGGCACAAATAAGGTATGGTGCTGCCGGCTGTGTGAGTCTTAATTGAGATCTGCTAAGAGCAGGCAGCAGATGTTTATAGCAGCAACTGTTGAATCATCAGAGACTACAGAAAGCCTGTGAAACCATGTTAAAAAGAAACCAGGTGCTCCACATATTTGTTTTTTCTTTTTTTCATTCCTCATTTTCTCTGCCTTTTTTCTCTCGTTAGATCATGGAAAGCTGAAATGGTGATGTGTCAGTGTGTGTGTGCCGGGGGTTTGTTGGAGGAAGAAAAAGAGAAATGAGAAAAGCAAATATATATGGGTTAATAGGAACACTTAACTTGTGTCAAGCGCCAGTATCTTCATGCAGCTGCCAAAAGAAAAGAGAAAAAAAAGGAGAACAAAGTTAGGTTAGAAAGAAATACATTTGAACTCTAAGGAACGTCTCTGTCAAAGAACAACTTTATTTTTTTTAAATGAGATTTCACAGCTTTTTTTTAAATATAAACTATTCAAGTTTAGCATGACATGGATACTGAAGGTAACTCACCTTCATCATTAAAGAGCAGTAACCACACAGCTTTGCTCTGATGAATCTTACAGATTACAATAGTCTTCAATCATAGCTATATGACAAATTTTACCGCAAATAAATGTATTGTTTGTTTTTATTATACTGGCAGTTTGGGGCCATTAATAACTTTTTTTTTTTTTATTCATGAATTTTATATGAAACTATTTTAAATGGTGGTCATGATTTTTTTCTTTAGTGTCCCTGAAGCATCAAGATAGAAACTGTTTGAGAACCACTAGATTGACCAGTTTTCATCGGGCCCTACTGACACTGCTGTCACTGCACCCCCACCTTTTCTTTACCGACACTGCAGTTAAGTTTTTCTGTGCTTGATTAACTGGCCCCAGGTTTTCTCTGTGTGAATTAGTTTGAATAAACAACCCTTCTAGAAATAAGCCACAAAATGTGAGCACAAAATAAATCTGAATAAAATCACTTGATAGTTGTTCCCTCACAGATTGTGAATTAAGAATTGTCTCCATAAATCTTGACAGTCTTGCACCTCAGTCCACTAAACTGAAGCCCATGTTACAATTGCTCACAGGTACTCCTCCTCTTCCTCCTCCTCTGTAGCCGACTCCAACCTTGGTTTCTGTATCTGTAGCACTGGGAGGTTTGGGAGAACTCTCCCCATGCCATGGTAATGCTGGGGAGCAGCCACAGGTTCTCCGGTGTTATAAATGATGATAGCTAGGGCTGGGTTGCTATTACGCTTCTGTCTCTCCGTCTTCTTAACCCCCCCCCCTTGAAGAGACTTGACTTCTTTCATCTCACTATCTGCATTCTTTAATCTCTCTGTGTCTCTGCCCTGCTCTCTGCGTTTTCCAGGGTTTAATTGATGCAAACATTTCAAATGATGGCATTGTGCTGAGGCCACTGATGGTTGAGATTTAAGGAAGAGTCTCCAGAGGTGGGGGGTACTGACTCACCAGTGTGGAAGTTTAATGAGAGCCCTGATATTTTGGCTGCGTTACTTGAGGTAGAGATTAATCACTCTGCTCATATTCTCTATTTTGCTGTGTGTTACTGTCTTCATGAGTGAGTATATTATAGACTTTTAGCAGGCCAACAAATTTACTGTTGCCCTATATATGCATATTGCCCTATATAATATTGCCCTATTTGCTGCCGTGTCTCTAGTTCATTTTCTCCTCCTCCTGTGATCTACATACATCCTCCATACTTTGTCATCACCCTCCTTTTGTCTGTCCTCCTCCTCTTCTTTTCCCTGTCAAGTAGATGAGTTCGGGGGGGGACACATTTCAATGGCACTGACTCCTTCCTCGCCGTCTCCCACCTGGCTCCATGCCACACTGAGTTAGTAACTAGATATGTCAGCACCCCTGTGCTGGTGTGACTAAACACTGTACACTTCTGGGCTGGCCTTGGCTTGCAGATGAGCGACTACAATTAAATACAGTTGAGTCTCAATGTAGCAGCATGCTCTCCTGTGCACTTGTGTTGGTGCTGCTCTTCAAAACCAAACAAGAGCTCAGAAGTTTGCAGCCAGTGACGCAAACAGTTAATCTGTGCTCACACTATGAAAACTCCACTTCAAATGTCAAGGTCACAAAAAGGTATCACAGAATTAAATGCTACTACATATTCACAGTTAAATAAAAACTTCTCTAAAATGTCAAAAAGGCTTATTTTTGGATTAAACATTTCACAGTTTTAAAGGGTTTATACTTTCTATCAGCTCATAGAGCTAATCTTCACATTACATGAAATAAATCAACATGTTCTTCTTTTTCTTGTAGCAGCACTGTGTCTTTTTTAAGCACAGCTATTAAGAAATGAAGCAGGCATAAAAATGTAGGCTAAGAAATGTATGAAATAAAAACCACAGCAAAAAAAAGACACAGAAGCACTTTAGAGCACGTTGAAACATTTAATAACAGATAATCACATTAAAGAGACTGTGACGTGAGATTATGCTGCTCAGGCACATCTTTTTTTTTTTTACAAAGCTTACAAGCTGTTATGGAAAACACAAACCCAATGTGTTGCTGCTTTACAGAACACTTACTCAGAGCGAACATCAACAACATGAACTCTGCTTCTAATGTCCACTGGAGTAGCCTTTAACCGTGGTCCCTATCTCAGTGAATCACAGAGGGGTGTTAGGTCATGCACAGTTCTCCAAAAGAAAAGAAAACCGCACGGTGACGTAAGATCTCACCTGTTCCTGCCTGTTAAACTAAATCCTTCTTTTCAGAAAATGAATGGTGACGATTAGGAAACCTAAGCCTTCAGACCCTGGTTTCCCTTGTGAGAACATGAAGGCAACGTGGAGTTACAAAGTGCCAGACACAAGAAAGTTGTGAACACACACAAGCACACCCAGAAGGGACAAAAAGAAAATGAGTTGTCCAAAGTAACAGCCGTCATTTGACCTTGATAGAAGCCGGGCACATGGGTAATCTTGCAGTTTAATGATTAATTCCTGTCTTTTTAAATTTGGCTCTTTCCCTCTCTCTCCCTCTCTTTGTGTGTCACAAGCATTTAAGATGTGGCCTTTTTCCCCTGCACATTCCAACGCCATTATGTTACATTGTTGCTGAATAAAAGGCCGTATTATGTTCCATCCCCCCCAGTAAAAGGGCAGAAGTGGACCCAGTTTTTATCTGCTGAACGAATCAATCAGGATTATGTCAGCTGAAAAGAATCACAGACAGCAGTCGCCAAGCACTGTGTCTCTGGGTGTCTGATTGTGCGTTTGTGTGTGAGTGTGTGTGTTTTCCCCTTCGCTGTGAGTAAAGGATGGGAAATTTGCAAAGAAGGGAGGCACTTGTTGGTTCTAAAAAATGCCCAGCCTGATGACAGAGATGTCAGTTTAGGTTTATAAAGCAAGAGGATTGTTATTTTTTTATGTATCTACCCACCCCCTCCTCAGTCCAGCCCTTTCTCCTCCTCTGTGGGAGGATTGGAAGGGCACTAATTATCATTTCATCAGAAATGATTAGGAGATCAAACAGGGATCGAATGCCATTTCCTTCCATTAATACAGGGGGTTTAGAGTGCCTGTCATGGCTTGGCTTGTCCTACGGCCTGTGGAGAGACAAAAAAAATAATAGGGGAAAGAGAAAGTGGGAAGAATGGAGAATGGAGAAGAGGCTTAAGAGCAAGGGAGCGAGGAGGGAGGGAGAGGACGGGACAGGGGTTTGGCAACAGAAAGAGAGAAGGCCTATTCAGTTAAAAGGCCAATGGATTTTGCGAATGTAAGCTGAACACCAGAAAGCCATCATTTGAATAGGGAAAGATAATTAGAACTACTATTTTTCTTGTGTGATTTTGTGGAAATCTGCACCAAAGGTTGAACTCAAAATTCAATCTGCAGCCCGGCCTTTTAAGTGTTACCACAGAAGGTCGCTCTGCCAAGTCCGCTCTTCAAACCCCCAGACGCAGCGTTTGGAAGCTCTCGTGTGGCCACTTTTTCTTTTTTTTCTATTTGACTCTGTCTGTCATATGACTTTCCTCTGATATATCCTCAATCACACCCTCCCATTAAGACACATCTTTGAAAGTTTCCAGCTAAATGCAAAAGCAGACGATAAATAATCGACGCTGAATTGTCATCTAACAAAGTTAGATGTTTCCATTAGAAGATCAAAGAGACTGGAGGTGGATATCTGGAAGATTACCGAGAAATAGCGAAGCAAAGGGGCCGAATGGAGAGTGTGGATGAGGCTGTGATTGTTTCAAGCACGTCAGATGAGAGAAATGTCAAAGAGAATATGAGAGATGACCTCTGTGTTCATTGCCCATTAATGACCCTGCAGCTCCCAGCTTCATTTTCCTTCTCATCAAAAACATAAAAAAAAACATTTCCTCCTGTCTCCAATAGTCATTTCCCCCCGCATTGTATTTATGTATTGAAAAAAAAAGGTAATAGATCAAGCACATTCCATTATTCTCTTATAAGATCATTAGCAAATATAATTAGATATGAAAGAAAGTAATTTGGAGAGGAGAGGGGAGAAAAGCGCTATCAGGCAGAGAAGACAGATTGTAGCATCAGAGTGTTTGGGCTTAAATTGCTCAGCGGAGGTATTATCAAGCCGGCAATCTTTTAGCCTCAGAAATAGTTTTGGAGACAGAGAGCGAAAGATAGAAAGAGGCCACTAACATTCTCTTCATTGTGTTTCCCAACTGTGATCATTCGTTTTTTACATTTCAGTTATTTTTTTTACTCCTCTGAATCTTTTCATCCTGTCATATGCATCAGCTCATACCAGACCCGAGAGTTTGCGGCAAAACAAAACCGAGTTTATAAAAAGAAAACAAGTTGACATGGAGTCATCACACACAAAATAACAGATTATCACAGACAACAGAAAACAGGTAGCCTTTTTACCCACTATTCGCACATATTGATTTTGGCTTTTGTATTATTTTTGCAACTTTAAAAAACAGAAATAACACAAATTGTGTTCCACCTTGAAGTCTCTTTGTGAGGAACCTTTTCGCTGCACATCTTGTCTCGTCTCCCTCTCGCGCATGCCCCCCCCCTCCCCACACTCTCCACCCGCACACAGGAGTTTTTCGTCACTCTTTGTTGCACCTTAACACCACACTCTGTTTGTCTAATAGGGATCTGAGCCGAAAGCAGACTGAGAGCACAACAATCCTGCTGCGTCTCACCACAAATTTGCTTTTTTTTTCCTCCCTCACCCCTTCTTCTTCTTCCTTAGTTGTGCTTTGAGGGATTGGGGGGGAGTGAGGGGGAGTAGGGTGGGAAGGGTGCTGAGGAGGGGTGGCGGGGTGGATGTGGATTTTTCTAGTCTTTTGTGCGAATCACAGGGAATGGTAACTATAAACATCCTGTATTCATTAAAACCATCTAAAAATAAAAATTTTAGCTAAGGGGAGGGTGGGGGTGCGGGGGGTGGCTGTGTGTGTTCACTTCCTCACCGCTCCTCCTTGGTGTATACAAGTGAGCCGTGTTATGCCTGGTGCCGCTCATATTTACATATTTATAAATACTGGGCTGTACAATGTGACGGGGCTTTGCCAAGAACAACACTTTGCCGCTAGTGCAGGGCCCGGAAGCCTGGGGTGGGAACAAAGGAGCCACAGCCACCTTCAGTGGCACAGACACTGCTCACTCTTACACTCTCTGTTCAGGTCCATATGGACAGAGAGGACCACAGATGATACACTATGGCCACTGATATACTGTGATGTAAATATCAAACAATCTGCCAATCATTTTCATTCAGTTCAGTGGAGGCAAGGAGATGAACTTGCTCAGTGGCTTCAGAAGAAAGTGCTTCACCCCGAACTTCTTATTCTCCAACCGGTCTCGTCTCAATCTCTGTCCAGAATGTAGCAACACTTAGTTGTGACCTGGCCCCCCCACCCGTTTTATCATGATTATCTAAAGGCTTGAAGAGAGAGATGATAGCATCCAGCCATTCAGAAAAAAGTAAGATTATGCAGAAATGTTTGTCTTAGTTTATTGCCTTCAACTAATTACAATGGAGGTGAGATTTTAAGTAATATCCATACGTACATAGTAACTATATTAAACAGTACCATTCGGAGAAATCCCTGTCTGTGATAATAACGGCTGATTGTATGTTCAGTGGATTATCAGGAGTAACGTGAACCCTGTCTTTAGCTCTTTGAGCACCAAAAACAAAATTCCATTCAGCCGCCTGCACTGGACTCAAAACAGAAGTGTCAGAGACAGATTCCTCAAAACCTGTTAGCATTAAACGAAAACAAGCTGCTGTGGCGTGAGGTAAATGAGAAATGTAGATAATTGGGATGAACTGAGAGTCCCAGCATCTTATGATGTCGTTTTGAAAGCGTGAACTGAGAGGAAGTGGAACAAAATGTCTGAGGGCAGGTTCGATCCATTTTAAATTACATATCAATCTTCAAAAATCAATATGAGTGAAACTCTTAACGATCGGCGAGGAAAGAGTAAAGTGGAAGCTGCTGATACAGAAGCGTCAGCATCCCTTTAGTTATTTGTGTTGACTTTAATATCAAGAAATCTCTGTACAAACGTGCCACACTGTCACACTCATGACTCACAGGGTTCTCCACCGCACAACACCAGCTTCTACCTGGTGAGAGCCTGTTGTGTGATGTGTTCACTGACTGCTGTTAATGTCAGGTGATACATCTGAGACCACACAGGCACACACACACACACACACACACACACACACACATGCACACACACAGGCACACACAGTCCCACCTTATCCTAAGGCGCTCTCGACACATGCTCAGAGTGCAGTTGTAAGCCATTGTTCCATCCTCCTTCCCATTTATCCGTTCTGTTAAGCATGACACATGTATTAACAGTGGATGGATCCTGGCGCTGTGTGTCCTCGCACCATATGTTTTCCTTTCCTTGGCCCTCACCTTCCCAATAACTACCCCTATTGCCATCTGCTATTTCAAAACACACCACAGGAAGGCGTACTTACTCCTTCACATACCGTGTGGGGATACGGGGTATATGGGTTGGTGCAGCGGTGCGCCTCTTTGGCTCAATCGTCGGGATATACTTTTTATCATCAACATCATAATGCGATCATGTTTTCTTCATGAATACATCAGCCTTCTAGAAGGGCTGAGCCTTGAAAAGAGACAAATACATTAGACTTGAGTTCGTATGATAAACGAATGCCAGGCAGGCTCTCTGTGTCTGTGAGGTGCATCTGCCGCCTGCCCGAATGGGAAATTAAAAACTGTGAGAGGGAAGTTATGCTAAATCTATAAAGTTGGCCGGGAAATCTCTCCCCCTTCGCAGCGGCAGTTGTTTGGGGAGAAGGAGCACCGTGCTTAAATAATAACATTCCAGGTGGCTTAGTTAATGAACAGTGAAAATCAAATATGGGGCCTAATCTGGAGCTCGTTACAGGAAGTTTTTTACAGGGATGTCAAAGGCAAGACGTGCCCTTGGGGAAGCAAGACACTTTTGAAACTAAAAAACCAAAGGAAACTTTATTTTTAAAGAAGCCTTAGCTTTATAGAATAAAATAATTCACAGCCTGATGTTTAAAGATGTGACATATTTGCATCTTTCATTGTTTTCATATTTGTAAGTACATTTTATCAAAAAGCTTAATTTTGTTCTGACTTTGTGAACCAAAGTTCGACAGCGAATCTGTAAATGGCGAAATGACAGGGCTTATGTACGGTGACACGTCGACTCTTTGACAGCAGACAGCAGCGATCTCAAAGCACAAGCTCCATTGTCCTATTTACTGTCTTAGCTTGCCATCTAGCGGTGAAAGCGGGTAATGCACGCAGATCCTTCTCTGAAATGCTCTGTGAATGTGATCGGGGAGAGAAACACACCAGTTTGTCGACTGTAGAAGAGAGCAGCCCTTCAGTGCACATCTACAGACATTTGTATCATCAAGATTATTGTGACTTCAACATTAGGAATCAGATTTTATCTTCTTTGTTTTTATATGAAAACAGTATATGGAAATGAAAAAAGGCAATTGCAATAATCCTATAATATCCCGGTAACCGAGTAACAGTGAGTATAAAGAGCAGGAGCCCAATGAGAGTAAAGTAAATGTTGGTTGCAGGGTGGTGCTGGGGTTAACTCCACGCACAGACAGCTCCAGAGTTATTACTCAGTGTTGAATCTAAGAGATGTTTTATCACGTTATTAGCTCTTTATTTTCCCTCTGTTACCGTGGCACTTCCTTTCATTTCGGTATCCATTTCCATCCTCGCGAAAGCACAGTTCAAATAAACCCGTGTTTTAATTTGGTTATGTCAGATTCATAACGCCACTTTAAAAGAACATGACATGCAAATGTGTTCCGCCGTGTTTTATTGCAAAATAATTTTCTAAGAAGTTGCTGAGGGAACGAAAGCGCAGAAAGAGGAAGGGGGGTGCAAGTTGCATTATTTAGTGGCCGCTGCTATGGGACCTAATTACAGTTATGCATTTCTTACTGTGTCATCGAGTCTTAAAAAGTTTTTATTAGAATAAATCACTTCGCTTCTCACCCACTGTCACACTCCGTGTCACACTTATTGAGCCGACCAACCTGCTCGCACCGTGCTTCTCCCGTTGTCATAACAGAGATGTGTTAGCGTCTCGTATTGTCGTAGAAATGATTATCTCTCTGAGCGGGCGGCACCAGCTCCTGTGTGAAGGAGAAGCTAAGATTAAATGAGGGACAAGTAAACAGTGGAACTGCAGATTTTCAGATGTAGCGATGTAATGAAAGAGCAGCTTCATATTGAGTCAGATGGTTGCAGGAGGCAGCAGAGGACAGACAGAGGAACAGGAGCGTGCTGGAATGCAATGCAGACCACAGTGATACAGCAAGAAGGTTACACTTCATTAATGAGCCATCAAGTCAACACACAGAGGGAAATATGGGGAATTGTTGCAACTGAATGTTTTGAATTCATGGTGTTTGTGTTATTTTGTCCACCCTGAATGTGTCATACTGACCACATATCACCAGCATATTACTGTACTACTGTAGGAACAACACACAAGAAGACAGGGACAGTTCTTTTTCTGTTCCTGGTCCCAGCTGTCAGTCAGTTAACACCTCCAACAGCAGCACCAACACATGTCCCCCCTGTATTTCAGGACATGTCTCTGTCCCACGCACACACTGCTGACAATGAGGTCTAGGAATTATAAATTCTAAGTGCGATTTCAAAAGCAGTTGAATGCTGTGAGCACACAAGTCCATCCACCTTAAACCAAATCTTAAAGACAATCTGTGAATATGTTTTTTTCTGTAATTTGGCTGAAAGGACTCTTTGAAGTCTTCACAGTCTCAAATATTAAATCTATTAATTTGGCCCTGCTGACAGTGCCGAGTGTGTCAGTGTGTGTCTGTGTGTGCGTGTGTACGTGTGTATGTGTGCTGCAAGTTGGGGTTTGTTGGGCCCGTGGTGCTAACCTGCCTCTTGTTCTCTCATTGGCCGTAGTGCATCTGTGGGTGGGAGACGAGGACCAGCCCATGACCCATGACCTCGCGCTGACCCACGACCCCCACCATCTTAACAGCGACCTTAACCATCCTCACAACCATAACCTAGGCGGCCCTGAGGGGCTGGATGCCCAAGCTGTAAACAAAGACTAATGGCCCAGACCGGAGCAAGGCAGGAGGATGAGGATGAGGATGGAGGCGATGATGATGAGGAGGAAGATGAGGATGAAGGATAAATGAAGGAATACACTATAACAAAAGACTTTATTTAAGATGAAAAACACATACTACCGTCAGAGTGAAGAGAAGGTGAGAACTATATGAAGGACAGTTTGGGGCTGGATTTACGTGATGGACCAAACGGCTTTTGCGAGCGTTCTTGGACACTAAACAAAGTGACAACAATTTTCCTGTTTTGTCTCCTGTGGCCCCTTGTCTTTGTTGTCTAATCTTCTACAATGTTTTTCTTTTCTTTTAATGAAACTACCTGTCTGAGTAGCAACTCCTTTAACTGGCCCCACAGTTTCTAAAACATTCCTTGAGCTAGAAAGGTATGTCTCTCTCTCTCTCTCTTTTTAGTTAGGACTGAAGTGTTGTGCTTAATCAAATAAGGCTTTTAAAGACCTTTCTCTCCTGTAAAATGAAGACGACATTTATTTCACAAGTCCACGGACCGCCATTATATTGTACTGGAATGTATTCTACTGTAGAATAGCAACTCAATGTTACCGGACTGTTGACGGAGACCAAGCACATTTCCTGTCAGACCAGCCACTTTGGGCTCTCCTATCAGCCGTTCTGTCTCTGTGTCCCACGGCCATGCATCACTCGGACTATGGTTAACAAAGGATAGGGGCACCACACGACAATCTACAACACAAGTTTGTTTCCAGAGATGATATTGCTGGTAGAAAAAAAATACACATGTAGCTGACCTTTGATGATGGTGGTGCTAATGATACTTGTGAAGAGGACTGAATATTCCCTAAATGTACTTACAATACTAAATCCCCACTGCATAACCAGGCCAGTACAGGCCTTCACCCTGCCATTTGGCTTCCTTTGTCTATTTTTCTTGTTCTGTATCATCCATCACAGCAGCCATAGATGCTTAATGTACATAGAGAGATATACAGTAGTTTAAAAAAAGAAAAGCAAAAGTGAAAACAAAACTTTTAAAAGATTCGTGACAAGGACAAGCAAACAAATGACAGTAGATTGCACAGCCACGTTCTGAAAAGGTCGGCATCCTTCTAGAGTTTGACAGAGAAGAATTCAAAAGAAAAAGAAAAAAAGATCTGAAAAACAAACAAAAAAAAGGTGATGTGGGGGAAATGTTTCTTTCTTTATCACCCTCCAACCCTTTCGCTTCATCCCTCATGTCAACCTCAAGAACTCTAGTGTTGCAGATGTTTGTAAGATACTGCCACCGATCATTGTTGCACAGTGTTAATGACTACTGAAAATGGTTTGATGTATTTACTTTAAAATGAGAATAAAAAAGAACAAAAAACTGGGAAAAAAGACATATTGTGTATAGCCTTAGATACAAGTCATCTGTTATTGCTTCTACAAAGCTATGTAGCTGTGCTAGACTGTAGGATGTAGGGTTGATTTTATTTTTTATTTTATATGTACTGTACATTAATGCCTTCTCCATTTACTGATCAAAAAAAAAAGAAAAAGAGGAAAAAGATGACAATCGTCTCCTGTGCTGCAAACATATTTGCCCCCATATATACAGGATCCATTATGAATAGAGGGACTTTATCCTTTCTTATTTCTTTCATTTGTTTTGGTTCTCAGAAGTATTTGGCACTGTGATAGTATTATAAACCCAACCTATACAGTATAAAACTAGATAACTAACTGAACTGAAGGTGTGTGTGTGTGTGTCCCTTGGCTTTGTGAAATGTTTCTACGTCATTTTTTGTGAACCCAGAGAAAAATTCTAAGTCGGTATATACAGTCCAAATATAATACCTCCTAATTTTTCTTTTAAGTTTGACCAACCTCTATACTGTATGTGGCTTTGACAAATTGTTACCCAGATTTCTTTTGTATGCAAATCCCCTTTTGGCCTGCAGCATCGGCCCGATACTTCTTCAGCAGCAGCATGAATCTGTGCTCAAACTCCAACGCCAAGAGATTACGCTGCAGTACAGCCTGTTTTATTTTGTTTTCTCTTTTTTTAATTTGATTCATGTAGATTACAATTAACCATTCTTTCATTTTCAGTATACCAGGAAAAGAGGGGATTTAAAACTAAAATAATAACAGCGAGACACGTGAAAAGTGAGAAGCAGTGGTTGTTGGAAAATGTGACAGGGTGTTGGAGGGGAGGAATTCAGGAAATGGGGTCTGAGGGAACCAATCAGATTCATCCTGCTAGAGGCACTGTCCAATGGCTTTGACCTCTGACCCCATCTGTTTTCAAGGGATGTAAAGGTGAGAGATGACTGGCGAGAGTCTCGCCTCTGAACCAGCTATAATAATGAGCATTCCACGCCACATGTTATGTACAAAAACCTGTCTTGTGAGCTGAACACTCTTTATGTTTTGCTGTATCCTCATGGCAGATGCTTCGTTTTGTAACTACTGAACTGTACTTATAATAAAAATAAAATGTATTCAAACAAAACAAAAAGGATTGTCACAGAGCAACGGCCTGTTTCATGTTTTTAATTTCCTCATTCCTGACAGAGCGAGTATCAGGAAGGTGAGTGTCACTGTTCCATGAGAAGTGGGGAACCAGTTTGGAGAGTAGTCCATCACTTCCAATACCAGTTATTATCTCTCAGTCAGTTTGATGGTGAAGCTTCACGGACCGTGATCATGAAGTGGAATATACACAACTAAATTGTTGTCTGCACCACTTTGTGTGACCGTGAGGAAGATGTCATAAACAGTGTGTGGATGATGGGAAACACATGAGCATTCTCTGAATGTCCCACATGGAAATATGTAAAGGGAAGATTTGAAAATACCATTTACATCAAATCGCTTCCAGATCAGTGCAGTGATTATTTGACGGCATTGGTTCCCATCCAGTTTCCACATTATGATTTTTTATCCTCTGGTCCAGTCCACATTCGACCAGATCCATAAAATCTGCACAGACTAAGAAACAGCTACAAAACAGCATGACTGTGAGTTTCAGTATCAAAGAGAATAAAAGTATAACTTCAGGTTAGTTCCTCTGCAGACAAGCCTTGTTTTAAATGAATGTAGCGCCACGTGTATGAACCGCACTATAGCTACAGGTGGTGACTGGGGGGTCCTAAACTCAGTTAGAGCAGAGACCAGGGTTCACATCCACATTTCTGTTCCTCGGTGCATCTTATTTTGTAAACAAAAATTAGGTTGGGATCATGGTTTTGGTTAAATGGAATTAAATTGAACTTTACTATTAAAGAAGAATATGACCTCTACCTAACATTAAGTGCTGTGAGTGCTCATACATTACAATGAAAAAGACAGAGCATGAGACATTTTGTATGATGTCAGTGATCATCTTACCAAGTTATTTATTATCAACATTTGTGACTCAACCATTCCTAAAAGTACAAATATATTAGTATGTATTACAAAACAATATAGTAAAATCCTTATATGTATGTTTTAATTTGGGGACAATCAGATCAGTGAGTGCAGCGCCATGAATGTTCTGAAATCCGTTTTAAGCGTAAGGCTCTCAGTAGAACACACGTCCACCGAGGCACAAACGTCCTTTTTGATTCAATCAAGCTGCACCACATTTCACTCACTCATAAATATCAGCTCCCTAATGACATCTGATTATTTTCATCAGGCTGCATGAATTATTCTCTAGGAAATCAGTGAAAATGTTGAAATGCTCTCACAATGTAAAAAAAACTCATCAAATTCCCCGATCCACAACAGAATGTAACAGTCTCTTCCCGCCCCCGAACCACCTCCTTCAAAAGAGTGTTGTGGAAATCCATTCAGACAAAAACACTAACCAACAAACAAACAGACGAGGGCTGAAAACATGAGGTCCTCTGTGTGTGTAGCTCTCATCAACAAGTAAATGAAGATGCTTATAACGAAAGAAAAACAGTTATTCCTCCTTTGTATAAAGTTGAAATCATCCCATTGTCTTCTGACATGGAATGAGTTCAAATATGAATCAGATAATCTATGACTAAATGATGTCGTCTTGTTTATGTCTTCAGCCATGATAATTAAAACTGGTGTAGTATCTGCAGTTTACACTTTGTTGTACTGAACATCTATAATAACCTCTCTTTAAATGCTGGAATCCACTAAAACGTATAATTATATATTGTCCCTAAAATGTAGCTCAAATTATCGAATCAAAGGAGAATACGGGTTAGAGGCCTTAACTCTGTTGGTCGAGGTGACAGTCCGAGGTTAGAGGTCAACCTCAGCCATTAGAATCTAACAAACACCGAGCAGCCCTGTGTTTGTGTGAGGACACACACACATAAATAAGTGTTGCTGCTCCCGTATCACAGCAGTTAAAGATGACAGCAACTCTCCCACCTCACATTAAAAGTTGACTCCAACACGTGTGTCCTCCCAACACAGCCTCACTTCAGCTGACTCCCCTGTTCAAAGGAACCAATATTTCACGCTTTCATTGCCCCCCCTCTGTCACATGAAACCTGATCCACACTGCACTGATGGAATCCGTATTTGAGTTAACCTAACGTCAGGATCTGTAGGGCTGCTGGGCCGCTGGGAGGCTGCCTAGGTCAATGCCTGACTAATTTTTAAACGGATCAGCTGCACTGCACCAGATGTGTGTGTGTGTGTGTGTGTGTGGAGGAGGGCTCATGCCTCAAATCTGTAAAGTCTGGTCCCAATAACACTCACATCCGGAGAAAGTAACTGTTTGACTGGTTTATATCAACACACCCACCCTCACACACACACACACACACACACACACACACACACACACACACACACATACACACACACACACACAAACACACACACACACACACACACACACAGGATACATGTCACCAAAAGAAGGATGCTTCCAATGACTAGATATGAGAAAAGAAACAATCTTGCTTTGCCTGTGTGGGTCTGTGACTGCACTATAAACTAGGTATGCATATGTGTGTGTGCGAGGGGGTGTGGGCAGGCATCACGCTTTAATGTGTGTATCTATATAAACAACTGAGTAGGTGTGTGTCTCCATGTAACAGCACACATGTGTCTGATTAAAGAACACATTAGGTCACCTTTCCGGCCTGTCGTGAGTGTGTGTGTGTGAGTGTGTGTGTGTGTGTGTGTGTGGGGGGGGGCAGTTTCAACATTTAAGCGACTTCTTTCACAGAGTGATGAACACCACTCTGCCCTTCATTTAACTTTCTCTCTCATCATTTGCTCTGTCTTTTATTTGTATCTTTGTCTCTCTCTCTACCCCCCCCCCCCCTCTCTCTTTCTCTCTCTCTCTAGGATCCATTTCCCCTTGTTTCTCTCCGTGGCATGTTGTGCAACCATGTGTGTAAGCACATGTTTGTGCATGCATGTCAGGGTGTTTCATAATTGTCTGCGTGCGCCTGCGTCCACATGTGGATCAATGAGTTTGAGATGACGCTCTGCGGCGGTCGCAGCCTCTTTGCATTTTGGTTGGTCGTCAGGCAGATGGTGACCTGCAGATGAACCCATCTTTCTGCTCATTTGTTCAGCTCCATCTAATTTACCCTCCTTTACATTAGAGTGACTGGGGTCTTGTCATGCAACTCTGTTGTTACGCCACTAGAGGGCGCCGCAGACCAGGTTTTGATGCCAAGCCGGAGGCTGGAGCGTTCATCTCTCAGAAAGTTGCATGTTTGCACTGCAGAGATTTGGTGTGTGTGTGTTTGTGTGTGTGTGAACCTCTTATAGTTTGAAAACAAAAACTTAAACACGAACAGAAACATTTATAAATAAATCTTCTATTATCTGTCACAGTTGTATTTGTCACACTGCGTTAAAGGCCTTTTAAAAACCTTTTACAAACAAAAAAAATGATAAATGAAACAAATGAGCATTAAATACAGCTATTTTTAATAATCAATTTCTGATCAAAAACATTTATAAATCAAATTTTCCCAGCGAAACATGGGGCGTTTCCATTCTCTTCAAAAGGAGGGACGGAGCAGGACTCAGAGTCATTTTAGAAAACAGTGATGTTGTTGTGTTGTGCTGTTATTCATGTAGTTGTTCAATGCTCCCTCTGTTAAACACAAGTTTAGAGGTGAGTAGATAGGTTTTCTTTCCCCCATGTGTTTGTGCTGTGTGAAGGTAAATGAGTTTTCCTTTCTTTTGTCCAGGTTTTAAGAAAACTATTGATACACTATAAAAAGTACTATTAGTAGTATTAATGAATACACTGCAAATAAGAGACTTGATTTCAAAAATATGAATTGAAGTTTTACAAAATATAAATAGTACAGAACAAATATGATATAATAAATAAGTTCATAAAAATTTTAAAAATCCTGATTCAAAAAGCCCAAATCTGAGAAAATGTAGTCAGCAGTTCTCACTATTGTCTTATCCCTTTATCACAGAACTATGAATAAATGAATCAGTAGTGTGATCAATAAGGGAAAATAACCGAGTCACAGACCTGATTTCCAGCAGATCGTACTCTAACAAATGCTAATTTGACAGCTTGTCCCCTCATTCTCATGCATCCTTCTGTTTCCTGCTCAGCATCTGTGCTTATGCATGTGGGTGTGTGTAACGTCTGCGTGTGAGTCCGTGTGGGCCCAGCAAAGTGTGTGTTTTCCTGAGTGTGCGCTGAATGCGGTGTGAGTGTCCTGTGGCCTCCCTCTTCTTCTCCCCGGCTCTTATGAATCGATGATCATGTGGTGTAAGGGAGATAGATGGCCCCCAGCTCCATCTTGTCTCCTCTAATTGTAAAATATTAGTTACATTAGACTCTGGCCCATGATTAATGGAACTTATTTGGAAGGTGGACTCTCACTCACACACACATGCTTTCTTGTTCTCTCTCTTGGTTACCACCGGTCTCCAAAGTCTCTTCCTGAAAGAATTGAGTGATTTCGCTTAAAGCAGACAAATAGGCTTCCCCTGGTGAAGAAAGTGAAGGCAGAAAGAGGAAAGTGAGGAAAGAAAGAAGAGGAGGAGGACGAGGAGAGGAAATAAAGAGGGGAGATAAAAAAGAGGGAAGAGCTTATGAAAGGGGATAAATAACAGCTCTGAAGGGAGAGGTCTTAAAAAGTTGTGGTGGTTGGATGTGAAGGGATTTAAGCTCCTTGGTAGATAATTCAGAGTTAGATTATTTTGCACGCAGGATACCATTCTAAAAATGCAAAACATGATCGAGTCCTGATCGTGTTTACAGGCTGATCTCTGTGAAAAAGAGTTATTCTTGTCTAATGCAGATGTTACCTGCCTCGCGAAAACAAAAACAGGAAAAAACTGCACCCGGAGACGAGTTGATAAGTTCAGACGGAGAAAGTTTCTGCAGCTCCGTGGCACAGGCGCAGTTTTCCTTTGGTCTAGTGTATTTTTCAATCATCCGCAATGCGCACGCACACACAAACACACACACGCACACACACACAGTTATTCACTCATTAATTCATACATGGAAGAAACATAAAGACACAGATAGACATGATTAAAATGACCGTGACGTTTTTATTTAACAATTCCTTGGTCCTTTTTGCACAAATTACCAAAATCCTCGATTAGCACCTGGCCGAGACAGTGTGACTAACACACACAGACACAAACGCACACACACACACACACACACACACACACACACACACACACACACACACACACACACACACACACACACACACACACACACACACACACACACACACACAGCACTTTAGTCTGTGTGTTGAAGACTTGCTGTTCTTCAGCTGCAGCTCTGTTTATTACAACTTCTAGCTTTAGCACATCAGATCCATGATCAGCATGAATCTGCTTCCTGCCCATCTGTGTGTCCGAGCACAGACAAATCCCCTCAAACTGCAACAGTCAGTGATTTCACAATATCTTACAATGTCCTCGTTGTGGAGACTGATACTTCAGACAAACAAAACAAGTACAATCTTCGGGTTTTATAATTGTATCTAGAATGTTTATCGGCTGTAACAAGAGGAGGGAAATTAACAAGTGGGACAATTTATTTTGTTTGTCAAACACACCTGTATTGATTTACTTTCTTTGACTGACTTGATTCCTGTTGGTCCCTCTCAACTAAACTAAATCAAATGACTTAGTTCATATTCAGAAGGATCTAGGACAGAAGGGATATAGGCACGAATAGATAAATAGAGTAGTTACAGAGTCAGTCCTGTTGTTACTGCTGTGTTGAGTTGACAACCAACAGAAAACTGTGTTCTCTGCAAAACTTTGGCCTTTATCTTCCTCCCTGCTCCATGAAACTAAAACATCAACAAAAAAATGTTTTTACACATACACCAGTGTCCATCTAGTTCCATAAGCAGTTTATTATTTTACCTGCTACGTTACAGATGTCTCGTCACATTCACACACATATTTACACGTGGCAGCTGCACACTATCTACTGGGCGCAGGTTACTCCCCTTCCACAAATCTTAAATAACTTTTACACCAAACCACAGGGACGTCTGTGAGGTGAACAGGTTACAGATGCTCCTTTGTCCTTCTAAAAAGCATCATAAGATTATCATGTGAGCACCGAGCATAGCTCCTGTGTACTTCAGTATCTGATCCTCCATCCACATGTGCTGTGCAGAGATTATACACAGACAGACCACATGTGTAGACAGGCAACAACAGTGGTGGTATTCAGATCTTATTCTGATAAAAACCTAGCAAGGAAGAACTACTCAATGACAAGTAAATAAAGATATTTTAGTAAAATAGAATAAAGTACAAAATAATAACAATAAGACTAAAACTAAGTGTTAAAACCAGAGATCTGTCAGAGTTTTATCATACATTTGTAGATTTAGTGAAGCAGCACTTTATGTCACAAACAAAGATTCAAAGTGAACCTAAATAACTGTTTTATAAGTTGGGTAGTTTAATCTACACAAATGTTTAATAATGTACAAAATAACATGTATTGTGATGCAAACAGAACATTAAGTAGTTCAGTCAGACAACTCACGTTCGATCATGTAATATATTTATTTAACAGATTTAGTGTTTGGCGTCTAGGCTCCAACTTAATCACTCCCCCATATGATTACACAGGAATGATGGGAGTGATGAGCAAACACTTGTAACCCCCTGCTGGAGCCTATAGGTGGATGTTGGGGTGGTGGAGGGGCTGAAGCAACAGGTAGCAATACTGCAGCAGCAGTGTGAGCAAGAGGGGTTGATGGGAAATATCTCTCTGGTTGGAAATAGACCACCTGATAAGGTGGGTGTGTATTAAAGATGGTTGTGGAGAATGATGTATGTCACATGATGTATGTCACATGATTGGCGCAGCGCAGCTCGAGTTGTCTGCCAGAATAATAGCTCGCCGGCGTCGCCACATTTGTCAGATATCGGTCATGGACCAGACTTACACCAAACAAACGCACTAACTTTAAAAGATTCTGTTTCATCACACACTTATTGTTTAGTCTTTGAATTTGTTTAAATACAGCAGCACTTTGGCCGTGGCAGTTTACTGTAGGTGTGCTTTCTTCTCAGTCTTTACACAACCTTGATAAATCTAACATAGCTTGAAAGCTCTGTCTCCTGATTCTATCTGTGCAAAACAGTATAAGGTCCTTACATATCTATATATAAATATATATTTGGACATAGATATAACATATTGTTGCTGCAACATATTGCTAAATTCTTGATTACCATTAACCCCCCCTCTGTTGGGTTTCCTATGGCAAAGTGCTGAGCGGCCGGTGTTTTGCTCTGCGCTTTCTAACTGTTTCTCAAACTTTTGGCTGTTATCGCTGTGTTCCGAGGTCAGAGGAAGTTCATGATGATTAATGCAGCAGAGCAGCCGATGCTCTTTGTGTCAGAATGTGAGTGAGAGGCAGGTGGCCGGCATATCTATCAACCCCCCACTCCTTTTCTCTTTTCCTTTTTTCTTTCTTGTTATTGCTGAGCAACACTGATGACAGCCTTTGCACACACTCACACACACACACACACACACACACACACACACACACACACACACACACACACACACACACACACACACACACACACACACGCACACACACATGCAGTTGCATCCATTATCTGTGTACAGTGACAGGTCAGGAGCAGATTGTGCATCCCTCAGTTCAGCAGGGACTCTGAGGAAACATAAGGCAAAGTTAGGGATCTAGTCCGTACACACATACAGGCGTGCATGCACAAATACACACACTCTCACACACACACTGGAAAGACTGAAAATGATGGCTGACTGAGTGAGGGAGTGACCGCACATGGATGAGTGGGTAGATGATCAAGGGAAAACATGGCTAAGCAAGCAAATAAGTAAATGGGTGAAAATGTAACTGAGTGAGTGAGGGAGCGAGAGTAGGACAAATGTGTAAGTGATAGAATGTTGTAGCTTACGACTGGGGTCTTGTTTACCTTGTGTCCATATGAACACTTCCTCTTGTGTATCCTTGACCTTGAACCTCGGAATCTCCTGGAAGCTCCCTGTGCACAACTGTCACATGTCATTTTCAAAAATTCCAATGTTGATACAATGTAATTTTGGCAGATTTAGTTATTTTAGTATATGTTTGAGGTTTGTTAATATTCATCAGACTGAATTAAATGGTTGATTGTGAACTCCACAGACATCTTTGGGACAGGAAGAGGATTTCAACAAATAGTGTTTCTGGAAGAACTTACCTAACCTAACCTACCTTAACCACTGCTTGAATACCAAACAAACAAGCTAACCATAGTGAGTGAGTGAGGCAGAGCTAGAAAATGTATTTAAGAAAGTGAAAGAGTGACTGAATGAGTCAGTCAGTAAGTGATGAGGATGAGATATTGTGAGGCAGTGATTGAGAAAGTTAGAGTGAGAAGCAGTGAGTGAGTGAGGGAATCAACATTTGAGCATCAGCATAAAAGAAAGAACAAACGGACGACTCCAGAAAAGAGAAGTGCAAATAGAACAAGAGATGAAGACAGAAAGGAAGGAGCAGCTATTTTAGGTTCTTATTAACAGGTCCTACTGGTACAGCAATTAATAATCTAGTTCAGTATTTAACATGGGACCTGGTCCCTGGTGGGGACGTTTTAGAAAGCTTTGATGCTGAAAGAGTTCCTTCCCCCCCACCCCTCTCCCCCCACAGTTCCTCTCCTCTCCTTAAGTGCCTCCCCTGGTGTTATTTGTGTGTTGGTTTTCTTTAGTTAAGCTTAGAAACAGACCAAATTGTTATTCCCCAAACTTCAGGCCAATTTTCCATCAACACGCCAGCTCGTTGAGGGAAATGCTCTTAATTCATAAGAGGAAGTCGAGAGAAGGATAAATTCCCTTCTGGCTGTTTGAAGTAATGTAAATGTATTTATTTTTGGAGTGGGTTGGGGCTGGTAAAAACAATCTCCCTCTTCCTGTGTCAGTTGGTGCCGCACAACCCCAATTACAATTTCCATCCCAAAACGGGACAGTTGACACAATGTTCTTTCACTGTCGACACAGGCGTAGGTGGCCAGTAGGGTTAAGTATCTTGCCCAAGGACACTTAGAGGTCGTCCACTGAACCTTCTGTTCAGTGGACGACCCACTCTACCTCATGGGCCCAGCTGACACAGTGGTACAGTGCACCACCTCTTCTGTGTCTGCCTCAGCTTCCTTCAGCTCCTCTGCAGTCACATGTTTTTTTTCGTTACCATTCTGTCCAGCAGGTAATGCAGCAGAGAAATGTTCAGTCTTACAGATCTTGTCTTGGTTCAACCGCTTGTTGACATTTCTTACAGTGACATTTTCAAACTAAAAGTGCTGTAATTTATTTTCATAAGCCTCCTCTGCTTCGTGGGCATCAATTAGCTCATGTTCAGATTCTCAGTCAGTTGCTAAGAGAAGCCCACAGTTGTTGAGTGTTACAGCAAAGGTTTGTAGAGTCAGAGAACTTATTTATCGTCTGAGTAACTGTCATCAGCTGATAATTCCTAATGACAATTCTCCACCATGCCTTATGAGTCCTTATGAGTCAATTAAGGCTTCAAAAGTAAATGAAGTGTTTAACAAGTAGAGGGGTGCATGTGCCTCTGCACATGTCATCCTTGAAAAGATCCTTAACATTTGGAAAGAATAATATTTAAAGTCAGCAGGGTCTGCATTTCTGTTCTTTAACTTCCAAATGAAGCTTTTATATTATTATTAAAATAATATAAAAAATATATCTAATAATGTCTTTTATGAACATGTAACTCTCCCCAGGATGCCCCCAAACATTTGCATTCAGTTTTTCATATTTTCAGTGCAGGGTTGGGAGAAAAACCAGACCTGAATGGTAATAATTATGAATATTGTCGACACTGACCTGGTCACCTGATAGCACTTCTCCTTATTCGGATCAAAACCCTCTGCTGCTGCACCACTGCGTACAGCTAGGGGCAGACTCAAGTCTCCAATATATAGAGGAATCACTCACAACTACACAGTCATCTGATTGAAACTTTTTTTTATCTTCATATAAATATTATTGTATGGCCTAATAAAATCTCTCATTATATTTCCATTAGTCCCTTTTTCCTGGACCAGTAACAATGACACACCACTTAAATAGAGGCGCTTCATGCCTTATTATTAAATGAATTTAGTTACACTGGTAAAATAAGTTAGATTTACATTTTGAGGGGAACTAATCGAGGTACATACAGTCTGTATGAGAAATATAAATCGCAGCATTAAACAGTATAAGATATCACCTATTTTAAAAATGTTTTAATTTAGCCCCACCCACCTCGGTTTCAAAATTTTAGTTCAGCTATTTCTGTGACGCATAAGCAAAAACAACACGTTTATCCACATACATGCATGCAGCCTACTGGACAGATGGTTTAGCTTGTTTAATTACTCACACCTTCTGTGAATCTCTGCCTTCAACCTCTATATTACACTGACAGAGCTCTAGTTTACCTGATGTCCTCTCACTTTGTCTCACTGAACAGATTTAGTTCTAAGTGTTTACTTCAAGGTCTTACTGAAGCTTGTGTGTCGTTCCTCAGCCGTGAGTCACTTTAAAAAGCAGTGCATGAATTTCCATGAATAGTTCATGCTCTACACATGCTTGCATCGTATTTAAACATGTATCCTATTGTCTAATATGTGTAAATGTAAATGTGTAAATTAATGTATGTGTGTGCACAGGATCTGTTGGCGAGTGCGATAAATTCCAAAGATAGAGAAGTTGTGCTCCTGCACTAACACACACACACATCAAACCATCAACCCGAGCTGATGGACTGATCACGCTTCACACCCACAAACACACATTTACACACTGGAAAAGCAAAAATGCAAAAAGTAAAACACAAGGAATGTTTAAGGTTCACATGTGCAAACCCCATGCACACACATACAAAGACACACACAAATAGTGAGGGACATAAAGACCAGGAACAGCGTGTTGGCATCCAACCAGAAGCAGCCGTCCTTAAATGCCATTTGATGCCAGCACTGCCATCTGTTGCAGTCCTAAGATAGCTCTTCCCACAAGACGCAGACAAGACCACACTTTCCTGAGATTCATTGTGTGTTTTTCACATATGGCCACAACCCATTCAGTGTAAGAGGAGTTTTGGTAAGTTACAACTTTGACTCAATAACCACTCGGCCTCATGTCCTTCCTGACACTGCTCCCTGTCACTTCACATCAAACATAAAACCAAACCAAAGAGAAAAACTCCTGTGATTCAAGCTGGAGAAAGACACGTTTTCTCAGATATAACTGCTAATAATCTACTTGAACTGTGAGCTCAAAATGATACCCAGGAATTATTGTACTTTGAAACCTACATGTTTCCGAAATTATGCCTAGACTCAGGATAAAGGCATCCCTCTTCATTAGATGAGTAGATTACTAAATAACAGTGAAATACAAAAAAAGAACTGGACAACACAAGAGGAATAGGAGGATTTGGGATGTGACGTGTGTGTGTGTGTGTGTGTGTGTGTGTGTGTGCGTGTGTGTTTGTGCTCACAGTGAGTAAGGGGGGTTGGGTGAGGAGTGTTTTGTGTGACAGGTGAAACATGGGCAAGGCTTTGGCACTAGTTTGATTACACCCCCCCCCCCCCCCCACCACACACACACACACGCACACATGCCCACCCACACACTCACACAGAATCCTTTCCTCTCGCCCTCCTCCCCACTTCCTCAGCCCCCTTCCCTCTGATCTCCCCGCAGAGGACCTGAGGGGGTTAATTAACAGGCTTAGATAATACCACACTAATGAAAACAAGACCACTGTTTCTCCTCTCTCTTCCTGTTTCTCTCGCTCTCTTTTTCTCCCCCTGTCTTTATTCCTCTATCCATGTACTGTATCTCTTTCCCTCCCTTCTTTCACTCTTTAAGGCTTTTAAAAATGGCAACCCACCCAGTGGCTGGAAACTTAATAAAGACAAAAAGGACAAACGACTTTAATAAAGCAAAGTACAAATGCAAAACACAGATTGTACAGTGGGTAGCACGAGTAGGTGGGGGAAAATGATCTGAAATGAACTGAAATGAGAAGGTCATTAGTTGATAAAAAAATCAGTATTGGATTATTCTGTGTTGTCGCCAGCTGTGGTTGGACTTATATTGTAGTTATGACACATAAATTATGGTTACAGTATTTTTAACACAAGACAAGCCTTCATTGCAGGTTTGCGATGGGGCACAAACTCCGGTCTCCTGCATCAGGGTCCAAACTGCTTACGGGCTTTCAGCACCCTTACGCTCCACATGAATACCTATAGGGCACACCAGCTCCTGCATATGGCCACTGGCAAGTAAATCTTTAGGCATTAATCATCCCATCAATATGATATATGGATAGTCAGAGTTATCAGGTCAGGTTTCAAGCTCCTGATTGACTGAACTATTGCAAAAAAAGAAGTGGAAGCAGCTCAGGATGGGTTGTAGGTCCTTCATTCTGCTGGTAGTAAAACCACTATGATATTAAACTGGCGAAATGAACATAGTGAAATGGTTCATTCACGCTCTCGATTTAAACAGAAAACACACATGTGGTGACAGCATATGTTTCATAAGAACTCTCTAGTTCGCTCCCTAAATTGCAATATGAAACCAAAAGTAACCCCGATCAAATGTATCAGGTAGAATAGATGAAACAAGAAAGACCAAACTACATTTGACAGAATGCTGGTGAATGTGGTGCTGCGTGTAAGCTGCTTTGGTTACGGCCACAGACCAGAGGACATGGATTAATGAAGGCAGGTTTGGCCCTTCACGGTGGCTGGACATGTGGATTGTTAAATGCCTCTTTGTGTGTGTGTGTGTGTGTGTTTGTGTGTGTGTGAGTGTGTGTGTGTGTCTGTGTGTGTGTGTGTAAAAAAAAAGACAGAAAGAAAGGGAGACACAGAGCCTCTTTAATTTTTAATCCATAACAAAGTAATGCCTGTGTGTTTCTAAGTTGCTCTGCAGAAGTCAATTTCAATCTCAACACTAACTCAAGTTTATACAGCCCATCTAAACTTCTTTCAAGCCGTTGAATTCAAATCACAGCCTCGCTCTCTCTCTTCTTTATGTGAACATCTCCCCAGAGATACCACCGAGCTTGATTTGTATTTATTTAGTCCATGGAGACTAACAGTATGGAGGGGAAACAAACAAACAAACAAAAAGAGAAAAGTTGAATTGTTTGGGGGCATTACTCACTCTCCCTAAGTGTAAAATGGGATGAGATATTCTGCCTCTCGGACTTAACGTAATGTAAGAGAGTGTGAAATTAAACTGCGCCCAAATAAAAGAAGCCCTTCGTTGTGTGGCGCCGACTAGCTTATCTGGAAATTCAGACAACTGGAACATCCAAAGCCTCCAAACTTGTAGCAATCTCCTTTGTCTGGCTCCGGAGCAAACAATGTAATATCAGAAAGCCGGAGAGGCTCCAAAGCCTGTGTCAGATTGCCAAACACAAAGTAGCTGCTTCCATGCATCCTGCGTTGCCTCGCTGCATCCTCGTGGCACACCTCTGTGTGTGTGTGTGTTTGTGTGTCTGTCTTTATACGGCATAAGTAGCCTATGTACTCTCTCCTGCTAACCCCGTGCGGATGCCAGTGAGTGCTTCAAATGGAATGTTTCCTCTTTAATTCCTGGCCTCTTACCTATTTATATTCCCTGCACCTACCCTGTGCCTCTTTTAAACCCCCCATGTTAATTTGATTTAGAGCATCTCAAATTGAATAAAAGATAAAGAAAATAAAAAAAAGACGGAACCTGCAAATGTACTGTTATTAATAACCTTAAATACTAGATGGGGCTCACAAACTCCCTTCATTCTCCCGTCCCACTTCTTCCCTCCCTCCCTCCCTCCCTCTCCATTTTGCCCTCTCTGCCTGTCTGTGAGTGAGTGAACTAAGTGAAGTGGGTTATGATGGCGGTGTAATCGGCATCCCTCAAACAAACGGCTGGTGCTATTAAGGGCCATTGTGTTTGCTGCGGTGATGATCAGATTCAATCTAGGGAGAACATTTTGTGCTGGAGCTGTGGCAAGGTGGGGAGATAGAGAAAAATACCGTGGCTCCTTCTGCACTGCTATTGTGTTCGGGGGACTAGATGTATGCACGCTTTTCATGAGATTCATATCGACTCGGGGAGCTGCAAAAGTTTAGTTCAGATGAATTTGCGAGAGCTGACTGGCTGCACAAAGTGAGGCCAGTTATTAAGTGTTGGGTAATGTTTTCAGGATGTGTTTGTATCAATAAGGAGCTGGAGCAGTGCTGCTGGGCTGGTGCAGATGAGAGAATCTCTCTTCCTCTTCTCTGTGTCCTCAGATTTACCCTCTTCCCCGGGTCTCTGTCTCTCAGTCATGTTGTTAACACACAAGAGCCAGTGGAAGCCTGATGGCCTGAAGTGCTGGAGGTTCAAGTCAGGGTTAGAAGGGTTTGAGGTTTGAATACATCAGCCAGTAGCTTTTTATATGCAATTGGCCTTTAGAGGTAAGTGTGAATGAGTGGTGTACTCCTGTCAGCTGATTATTATTATAATGTAGAATTGATACATTTGATACTTTATTAATTAACTCTGACACCGCCCAAAAGGAAACGTGGCGCTCACCCCAGCAGAGATTTGAAGGTACCTCCCCCCCGATGGCAACACAGACTCAGAGCTTACAGCTGAAGATGTGGAGTTTTTGAAATGCTTTATTAGCAGCAGCAGCACAGACAGCAGTGGTGGGCACTCCAAAACCCAACCTGTGACTTATAGAAGTGACTTATAGAACTACAGGGAAAGATTTTCCTCAGTCTTTGAAGTCATCAGGGCAGAAAACATAATTTCATCAATTAAAAAGAGTAATTTAACAGGACTTTGCATTGTGTGCGTGTATGTGTGTGTTTTCCTTTAAAATAAAACAGGGTTGATTTCCATGTGATTTTAATAACATGTGTCATTAATAGTTTTACTGACACATGGTTGTGCTGCTTTAAAAAAAGAAGTCTATAAACTCTGCTCTCAGCCCTATGAAAACAGAAGGTCCTGTGTGAAGTCTTCATAGCTCATATGGAGCAACGTTTCAGTGAGTGAGTTCTGTTGTGTCGTCAACTTGTGTGAACAACAACACTTTCTCAAGCAAAACAAGCAACAACATACCAACAAAATACAGAGAGCCTGTTAACAATGAATGTAAATGATCTGTGTGTCAAACTTAAAAAAAGTATCAAAGTCTTGTTTAATGCATTCAACACATTTGTTTGGCCTCAAGGATACACAACAGGTGACACACTATAATAAGTGAATAAGAAAACAGTCTCTGTAGCGTTAATATTGCTTTTAACGTCTGGCTGGTGACCCTAACCCTAACTGATCTGTACAGTAAATTACAATGTTGGTAGGTTAGATTCCAGTGCTGGTAACTCCAAGCGGCCCTTAATCCTGACAGCTGCTATCGTTTGAAGTTGTCTGGTTGGATCATTGCTTCTTAAATGTTATGTCCTCTCAAATGTTCTAATGTTTTGAAACTGTAACCACAGAGGTACCAGTCCCCCAATCTATTGACCCAGGCCCCAGTGTGTGTTCATCTGCTTAAAGATTGTCCGTAGATGAGGTTTTCTATTTTCTATAAAATGTAAAACTGTTATGCTATGAAAAGAACGCTTCGACCATGATTGTCTCTTCAGATGGGCTAAATGTTTCCAAAATGAACCTCTGCCCTGTGTGTTGGGAGGTTGGAGAGTTCCCCCGCTCAAACTGGTGCCACGTGTGGCTGATCGGGGGGTTTCCAGCAGGTCCAGTGTTGCAGCACTAAGTTCATAGTGTCTGGTCGTCCACTGTACATGCAGGTCCTTGTCCTTCACCGTCCGGTTTAGGAGCTCACGAGCACAAAGATCATCATATAGAGATAGTAGAGAAACCTCTGATCTATTCTAATCCTCTGGGGTAAAACTCAAGCAAATTATGCCATAGTGACACAGAAAAGTTGAAATTGACCACTTTGGACTGAAAATATTTTCTCTCTCTGTTTCTGTCTCCAGGCCAGAGAACATTCAAATGCAGTTACTGTCCCTACAGTGCCTCCCAGAAGGGCAACCTGAAGACCCATGTGCTGTGTGTGCACCGCATGCCTTTCGACAACACCCAGTACCCCGACCGACGCTTCAAACGCTCCCGCACAGAGTTTGACATCCCAGATAAGAGCCCTGATCATGTCGATGGTGGTGTTTCGTCTAATCAGCCAATAATAGAGGCCGATGGAAGACATGGGAGTAACGTTGGACCATTTACCAGAGAGGCCTCATCTTGTCACCACGAGTGAAACCACCAGGGGCTGAGTTGGGTGATGACATCAGGAGGGAGGTTTGAGTCAGTGTTGGACAATGCATTTATCTCATGTTAGTATCATAGCCACACACTCCCCACTGCACATGACTGTTTGTCACTATAAAGCTAATCTACAGCTGACTGTGTGGAAAACCTTGACCATGACAATACAAATAAATTAACTAATGTCTGTGGGACAGCAGTGAGTTACACTTTCTACATTGTAAACACATACAAAATCTACACAGGTTATTATATGACTGTGAACATTTACCAAGAAATCCTTATTAGCTATGTATTTGTGATTAGGTGATTCAGCATTGACTCTGACTTGCGCTCTGCGAGACACACGACCAGGCCTATCACCGGTCGACATTGACTCTCTCTGGCTCTAAACACAGCAAGGTGGTGGGTTCAGAGGCTAGTACTTGTACCAGCTGGGTGGAGCTGAAAGACGAGCACGAACCAATGTGACATCATACGGTGGAGGAAGTACGGAACCACATGTTTCAATAACATATTTCTTAGAATGGACAAAGTGAAAAAGTCTTCAGAGTGACTGTTTTCATACTTTGAGGCTCCCTAGTGACCCCTTCAAGTCATTACAGATAGAAAAAGCCCAGAAAATGTATTTCACTAATATGGGTCCTTTAACGGAATCTTTTAAGACAAATCATAGAGGAAGGACACCATGAAGCAAGAGTGAAGTCTCATTGGAGACTTTTCTCTGAAAATAATGTTGGCCAACCTAGAACATAACACCAGCGGCTGCTATTTCCCCAGTGCGAGTGATGAGCACTTTATGAGTGTTTGTGTTGCAGGGTCAGTGGCTGCGGTAGTTTGTGTGTGTGTGTGTTTGTCACTGTGTATGTGTGTTTGTGTGTGTTTGTGTGTGGAGGGGGGAGGCAATGGTGCCAGCCTGACTGGGGCTGCCATCGCAGAGGAAATCAATTCAACAACACACACAAACACACCCACACACACAGTGGTAACCCAACACTGGACGGTACGCCAGGAGGTCAAGTTGAGTCCTACCAGCTGGCCGGAGCCCCTTCGAGTCACTTCCCTCCTCTTCTCCATCCTTCCTTTCACTCTCACTCTTTCTAATATGAGCCTCCAGTAGAATGGCCTGGGAAATACAACACAAATCAATCAGCGGCATATTTCAAGCGTCCATTAGCCAACGTTAGGGCTCGCTCTGCTCTGGTTTTGGCAACGTCAATGTCTGGACGTCACCTTACAGGCTCCACATGGGAGAAGGACGGGGAGTTTGAGCTGATTGTGCTTTAGCTTGAGCCCCTTCATGATGACAGATGAGCGTTTTGCACATCAAAGGAGCTGGACTGTGCTGAGGGGGATTTCTCTACATGTGCTTTAGAAGGAAAGATCGAATATAAGCAGCTGCATCTGTACTTGTACAGTAGAAAGGTGTGTGGCTTCTGAACTAAAAGATCTCACATGAAGAGTTTGACAGAGATATAGTGGCATCAAGGCAGAAAAAAAAAACAGGATTCATCTCCGGCTTTTGAAAAGCTGCAACACATGTTTGGACATGATGTAAAATCTGATAATCATTCATTTTACCCTGATTTATTGACTCTTATACTACCTATCTATATTACAAAGGTTGTGAGTTTATTTGCAACGGAAGCATTATTTTTTCTGTGTATAGAAGTGTTTTACGTTAATCATATGGGTTTTCATCCTGAGGGCAGAAAAGTAACATAAAACATTGAAAAAAAAGAACGTTTGAGCTCGTAAAATCACGCTTGACTGTTTTAAGGGCAGAAAAGTATCAATGTTGATTGTACAACTGTTGGCTACTGGGCATGGAGAATGAGCAAGTATAGGGCTCTGTGTTGTGTTGGTGGCAGTGGGTCGGGGGGGCTGGGTGTTGTTAATGTTTTTCTGATAAAGAGAAATGATCCGTACTTTAGGAAAGTCAATATCTCCAAACACACATGCAGCAGAGGGGAGGGATAAACGCTTAAAGCCCATTGGGGCCTTAGTGGCACAGCTCTGCCAGAGGGAGTGCAACACAATGTACACTCACACACAAGCACACACATGAACAACAACAACAGGGTCAGAAATAAAATCCTCCTGCATTAAAGGAGGGGAAGTAGAGGGAAAGAAGGTGAGCAGAAGTGTAGGTTGAAAAGAGGGAAGAGAAGAAGTATAAGTATGTGCATTAAGTTGATAGTGTGTTCAGTACTGCTGCAATTATGGTTTTAATTGTGTCTCTTACAACTTGAACAGTTTTGACCTGACAGAAAACAACAGTATTTGCAGTAATTTTTGTTGTGGTAGTTTTTAAGTAACTAACAGGACAATAGTTAACACTGCCTTAACTGAGTGTGTAGGGTCTTGACCCAAATCACCCTGAGTAATCCCGATAACCTAATGTAGCATAAGCTAAAGATTTCAATGAACTACTTTATTCTTGTTGGCTGTGGCTTTCTTTTTCTGGACATGTTCACGCTTATGTGTGAATATGTGTAGTGAATATTTACGTTTATTAGCAAAAAAATTAATCTGGGGAAGAAAAGTTTTCAGAAAAAATACACATTCCATTTTGCTTGGCACAAGTATCCTGGCTTTTCCAGCTTAGTAAAGCATGTGAATCTGTATGTTTTCATCATCTCCTTCAGATGAGGCAATACATACATTTTAGTTTCAACACTGGAGAACGCCATTTGTTGTCTTCCCTCTGCGACTTGTACTCTTTGTCCATCCCTCAGAATGTATCGCCATTTCCCCCCCTGCTGTAATCCCAAAATAATCCATTCCATTGTCCCCATTCTGTTTGATCCCCGTCAAGCTTCCTATTGAAGTAGGACATTCAGTTTTCTCAATTATAATCACTGGTGTTCAAAAAAAGGGAAAAAAGTAACCATGCCCATTGATTGTAGCCTGCAGTGATTCTGTAGTATGCAACGTGTGTCCAAATATTGTCCACATTCCTATATAAAGAATATGTCTATAGCCTATGGAAGGAAAAGTTAGGGGAGGGGATTAATTGCATACATGCTCATTTTAAAGTATATAGCTTTGTATTTAAAAGAACAATATCCTCAGTGATTATTTGTTACTGCATATCTGTTAAACAGAAGACAAAATCTTTCATTAAAGACATGTGTCAAACATTTTACTGTTTTCTCCTTTTGCATTCTACACGCTCTGATGTACTTTGAAGCCAGTTTGGAGATTTATCCAGTCTTTAGATTCTTTCCTGCAATAAAACCACTACCTCTGGGAAACATGTCTGGATCCCTTCACAGCATCCAGCTCAACTACTCCTCAGTGGAGTAGTTGAGCTGGATGCTGTGAGCCATTATGGCTGTGAGGTGACTGCTGTGACTAATTGTGTCTTAATGTGCAAGTATGACATTTTCTATGAAATAGGAAAAAATTTAGAATGATGTTTGCTCTTAAATATTTGGTCTTGTACTGCGTCCTCAACAAAAGTGATGGAAATGTTCTTGTGAGAAACACGAATATACACAATCATCCCTGTTTTCCTCTGGACAAGAGGAGAGACGGACCACTGACTGAAGTGACTACAGTTGCTGCTGTGTACCTGTTGTGTAGTCCTGGCTGAAATTACTCCACCTGACGCATTTTAAAGAAGCCACAAGACCACAAGTCCACCCGAGAGAGTACAAACCTTTATGAATTTCACAAGCTATTCAAGGAGCTGGTTCAGGATAAATGTGGTTGAAGGTATTTTTTCCCAAAATTTATAGCATTTGTATTAATTTACCATTATGAATCATTATGCAAATAGGTGAAAATGCAGACACAAAACAGCTGAATGGAAACTCATTCCATGAACAGCTGCAGTTGTATGTTCTGATATCAAATGAAGAAACGGAGAAACTTAAAATCAAAAACCATGAATGACATTTAACAAACTAAAAGCTCAGTTAACTCACATTTAAGACAGCAGAAAAAATTGTGTTTTTAAGTCGAGCAAACTTAAAAACGATTTCCAGAATACTCTGTAACTGTTGCAATATATTAACAAAATGCATGAAATATATCCGCAGCCACCATGAGATCAATGTGTCATATTGTGCATTTGTCAAACACTTAAAAATGTGTTTTTCTTTTTCCCATCAGTTTGGTCATCTTTGTGTCAGTGCATCTTTGTTTGCTTTACCAGGAGCAATTCAGCACACAAGAATGTTGGAAGCGTAACCCAGAGATTTAAAATATAAAAATTTAATTCTGTTGTGTATTTTTGCTGTGTAAAGATTTCAATTTGAAATGGGTATGCATGCATTTCAAAAGGGGTGAATGTTCATATGAAATGCCTTGCAAGTGTAAGGAGCGAGGGGCAATGTAAATGCAAAGCGAGATAAACTGTAGAAAAAAAAGAAAAAACTATAAAAGGACAAAAACAGGGAAAAAGCCAAAGCAGCAGCTGGATTTGAAATGTTGTTCCCAGGATGAGCACTTTTTACTGTTAATAGAGAAATAGAGTGTGTGGCATATTTAATGGGTATTGTTTTTATTGTACAGCACTGAATAATTAACTGGGAAGCTGCATGTCAAATAGATTTATCTTTTAATTAAAATATGGTGGCTCACACATATTTGAGTGGTAGTCCAAATAAATGCAATATACAAATTTATGTTTTGTTTATCTTCCTGTTAATTATCCAGAGATTGTTCACTGACCAGCTCTACATATTCCCTCTCGCCCTCTTTCTCTCCCTTTCTCTCCCTCTTTCTCCTTGTAATAACCAGTCAGCTTTTATTAATTTATGGATAATTGTGGCTACAGAAATAAGGTAAATGGCATGAAACCGGCTAATTCTAATAAAGTGAGATAAATGTGTCGGGCCTGCTGATGCCTCCATCCGACAGCAATAAAGAGAAGAACATTTTTTGTTATCTTTGTCTCTAAAATCATACTAATTTCCCATTAAGAGCTGAGACAAACAGAAAAAACAATTACTCCTTTAATGCATGCTACATGCAGTAGAAACAACCTCAAAGAACAATGACAGAAGTGTTTAACATTTCTTAATATCAGTTTATTTCTGAAATCAGAATGGACTCCTCACTTTGTTATTAGACATGTATAGCACAACTGAATTTCTATATCTTATATTTATAGCAATGATTTAATTTTCCATTCATTCATTAATAAACGTTTTTGATGGTCACAAATATTTCAATCAATCAATCAGATTTTTTTACAGTCCATACCACAAATCACATTTTGCCTCATATAGGGCTAAACATGCAGGCTGTCCCATGGGACTTCGTCTGCTCGTAACCCTGAACAGCAGTGAGTAAAAACTACCAAAAGCAACTTTTAACAGGAAAAACACAGAAACTCTAGAGTCACATGTGAGGGATCCCTCTCCAGGATGGACAGACGTGCAACAGACACTTTGTGTAACTGAACACATAGACAAAATAAAATTACTTACAACATTCATGAAAAAGAGGTGTGTTAATTCGAGCAAAACTAAATTTATTTAGAGATTTGGGCAGCTTATTGGTCAACATATGACCCATAATTAGTTTGTCTGTTATTAACAAATGATTAAATAACATAAAATAACACTCACACACACACATATATACATATATTTGTTTTTCTTCAACTTTGATTTTCTACAAATATAACTTTTCAAGTTTTCCAACCTGTAAATCTAGCATTTTTAGCCCTACATTTTCACTACATTTTCTAGTTTGACATTTAGTCAGTTTATGACTGAAGTCGAGATCATTACAGCCTGTAATGATCTCGACTTCCACCCACACCGCTGTTAGTCTCCCACTGAGTACAGCCATCAGCCTCCCTCAGACATGTAGCCTTCACATTAATGTGATGATTAATATGTAGGTGTCATATGTGATGAAGATCCTGGTCACCTCAGTCAAAAATAGATGCTGTCACGCTAACCTGCAGCATAAGGCAAATCATACTTGTAATAACACCAAGTCAGAAATATAAATTTAAATCCAATTTCCAAACATCACTGTAACTTCTGTGTTATAATAACGTTCTTATCCCTCAAAAAAGCAATTGATAATCTGGAAAAGAATTTGGGACAATTTTAAGTAATGGATGAGATTCTGCTGCAGCTGCTTTAAAGATGGTGGTCATTACATAAACCAATACCAATAATCAAGGACTCATCGAGATTCTATGCTGAGGAAAATTTAAACATCTTTCAAATAAAAAAACTTCTGGTGAAAACTAATGAAAACTTCCCGTATTCATTAGTCATTGTATTTCATAAGATTTACAGAAGAATTCCCTTGTTAATACTCCGATCTCAACTGTGCAGAATTTTAAGATGGATAGATAGATAGACCAACAGATAGTCGATATGACGTCATCAGCACGTCCACTCACTTGCTGTTAATTCTCAGTACAATGACCTGCTCAAGTCACACATCAGTATGACATCACATGGACTTTGCACTTTGAAGCTGGCAGAGTAAATTTTGTTTCATGTCCGGTTCAACAGTTTCGGACATTAGTGTTCTCACATGCAGCTCCTCTGGGTAATGTCTAGATAAGTTCAGGGTTGCAGTGCATGTATGAAAGCACCCATGTACACATTTACACACATTCAGTCAGGCATTTTCTATACAGAGTCCCTTTCCAGATAAGACCATCAAAAGGCTGAGTGGTCCTGCAAATGGAATCATCTCCATGGGGATGATGGTCATCTAACACACTGACAATGTGTAAGTCAGGCTCTGCCTCTGTTTGTGTGTGTGTGTGTGTGTGTGTCCAGCCTCACTATGGGATGTGGTGTCCATTCCGTCTGAGTGGATGAATGTCAGTGCTACTGGCTCTGTTACCCTGCTAACGTCTCAATTACTGTCGTCTGAGGTGGGACTTTAGCCCTGTCTGCTGTCAGTCTGCTGTCACACACAAATACACACTCACAAACACACAAAGTATTTGAGTAATTAATCAATTATTGATTAATTTACATAAATTATTTAATTCAGGCAAAGGTCAATACCAAACATCACAGGAAAATATACGTACTACAACGCAGAAGATAGGGACAGGGCTGAAACGTTATGACATGCACTCTAACACATTCCTGTAGTTTCCAGTTCAAGGCCACAAGGGGTCCGTTAAGCGCATAATAAATTCAATTTAAACAAATTTCTTGCCATCCAAGGAGGAAGTCACAATGCTCACTCTGGCAGGGGAGCTGATGAACACTGCAGCACAACTCAGACTAAAGCCTGAAACATGCTTCTGCGTTTTCACGGGCCCGTAAGCGCAAGAGCCCTTCCGGGTCCCTTACGTGCTTATGTATCCCTCCTTACGTGCTGACGGGTGTCGACCCCCTTTTCTAAAATTTACGGCAAAGCTCCGCAAGCTCACTCAGCCCGCAAGGCTGTGATTGGTCTGCGCTACATCCCTTCTGGAGCTGCATTTCCGGTTTCATGCCCCATAATACCGGCAGAAATCACGGAAGATTTAGAAGAACGAATATGGACCAAATAGAAGAGCACTTGGCAGAAGATATCCGATAGTATGATCACTTGTATAACCTGTCACTGACTGGCGGATTTGTCCGCCAGAAAAAGGCTACGAGGAGCCGCAGTGGCTATGTAAATAAACAATCGACGAAGAAGAAAGAAGGCGTCTCTAAGGTCGTCTCGACAAAAAGCATTACTCCGCCTAGTGTTCTGGCGCGGAATTGCTTTGTAAGACGCGCAACGGTTGGGGAAGCATGAATGAAAACGAGTCTTGCGCCACAGCGGCGTGAAAAGACGCAGACGCAGTCGCAGAAGCATGTTTCAGGCTTTAGTGTAACATAGTTGACTTGCAGCTGTCCGGTTAAACTAGCTGAAGTCATACAGCTTATGCCTTTGCTCTGGGTTTAACACGATATATAACACAACTAAATGAAAATGGCATGGGCAGAATATTAGAGCCCTAAATGCTATATTTGGTGGCAAACCTTTTGTTGCTCTTGTGTCTTGTCCACACAAATGCAGATATTTTGCCAATCAAACTTTTTCCTCTGAGCTTGGCCTCATCCACACCCAAACTGCATGCTCTTTCGTTGAAACTGGGTAACAATCCACCCCACAAATCAATTCTGGATTTCAGAGTAAAGGTCCATACATTTTCACCTTAGCTTTAGTGAGTCCAGAGAATCCACTTCTCAACTTGTAGTTTTGGTCCTATCTTCCTCAGCAAACTGTATATGTTCTCACCTTAATTTGGTGTCTTTCCAAAATAGAAGCTTTACCCCATTCCATAGATGTTCAGTTGGATAAAAATCAGGACTCTGTAAACCTGTAAGATGAACCATGGCACAGAGCTTTCCTTGTCTTGATAATCTTCTGATTTCTCCGTACCTTGAACAGATACAGGTCTCCTTAAACCAAATGCAACAAAGCTAATCTATAGCACAGCCAAAGCTCCTTTTGTCATTAGCTGTGTCTCAATCATAGACCATCTACATCACAGTGGTGCGACTAGGCTGTCCCAATTCAAAGGTTCCTCTAAATGCGGACAACAAATATACCCTTCCACCCCAGAGCAATGGGGACTCCACGGGGTGGATCCTTGCTGGAACAACATATCTCGTGACTCTGTTTTTCAAAGAACAATTTATAGACCGGGTCACTGAATTTAGAAAGGAGCTCGGTATTAATTATTATTTGATGTAACCAAAAACTTTAATTTTGTTACATTTATAACACAACATTTACCCTAAGACATTGTCTTCCTTGATGATGAAGGGTACCTTGTTCTTAAAGGTCTGCTTGTTTCTGTTTTGAAGTTTTTACCTGGTTCTTCTTCCACCATCTAAACTAATCTTTGATTAAATCTCCTGCTTTTTCTTCCACATAGAGTAAGGTTACCGAACACAGAAACTTATCAACAATCAACTGTGTTCTTAAGATTATCTAACAGCTTAGAGATGGTCTTGAACCTTTACCATGCATAGTAATGCTTTTCTCCCTTATTTCATCACAGAACTGTCATCTTTACCTCAACCTTCTCCACCTACCTTAGTTCACCCTAACCGTAGAAAGGTCTTGAACGATTACGGCACCTCGGAATACTACTCTACTAATCCATATCAACAGCGTATGGAAAACATTTCATCCCATTGTAACTCAACTAAAATAACAGTTACATCAATATGTCTTAAATTTATATTGAGGACAAGTTATACCGCGATAATTATATAATATATATATATATATTATATAAGTAATACTTATAGTATAAGTATTTGTATATATGTATATATGTATATATACATATATTATAATTAAGCCCAGCCCTAGAGTTGAGCCAAATACTCGGATGAAACGAGTATCGGGTACGGATAATGTACTTTTACAAGCACCATCTGAGAAAAATTTGTCAATATCCGTAGCTGTGATGAATTAAAAACCTCATTGTATAGCTGTGTCCACATCATTCCTTGATAGGCCAGCCACACACAGAGCTCTTCCCCTACACACATCCTATAAAAAGTTCAGTGTTGCTGCGCCAGCATCGACACACATTACAATCATATCGTTTGTATCGCAACTCTGTCCACAGGGATACTAACCTGTGACATGGTTATTTATGATCATATATTCTCAGTGTCCAGTCAGAGTTTACCACGCCCGGCTAGACGCACACAGAGCCAGTTCTCTTCTCCACAAGCCGAGTGAGTGAGTGAGGGTCAAGCAGCATGCAGGGGCTCCACAGGCCAAGTCAGAGTGCACCACGCCCTGCTAGATGCACATGGAGGGAGTGCTCCTCTCTCTCACACTTTCACAAACACACCTACACCACATAATTAATATTGTGTTTTACTTTGTGTAGAAATAAAACATAAAGTACCCCCCCCCCCCGCAAAAAAAAACTACAACAGAAAAAAACAGGTAGTAAAAAAGCATTGTGATCAGTCACACACACAAACCTCACACTTTTTATTTGTAATTTTTTTAAGTAATCAAAAAAATGTTGAATATGAAAGCATGTGAGTTGAGTATGAAAACCAGCATTCTACTTAATACTTCTTTATACTGAATGTGTTGTGTAGAGGCGGTGAACTAGTGGCAGAAAGTTGGACTGTGGGCAGAAAATCCGACGGTGGTCTCTAGTTCGAATCCACGGAGTGACAACACAAACAACATACCTGGACGGACAACACCTGGATCTGTTCCACACTGTCAAAGTGCCTACCCCACCCCACTGTCTAAGTGCCCCTGAGCAAGGCACCTTACTCCCCTAACACCTTCTCCCCTGGGCGCCGTGCATGGCTGCCCACTGCTCTGTGTGTCCTCCTGTGTACACCAGATGGGTCATAGCAGAAAACTAATTTCCCCCCTTGCATGTTGTTTGTGTGTGCATGTATGCATGTGTGTGGGACAATACATGTATCTTGAAGCTCAATTCTAAGTCTGTAAATAGTGTTCTAATAAACAATACATATAGAAACTTCTGAACAGCCCGCATCCAAGTCAGGCTTAAAACACCAGCTTCCGCTAGGGTCCCATCCGCTTCAAATAACACCTCATCCTTGGTTCCACTGATGTGCAGAGTGCCACAAGGTTCCATTCTTGGTCCCTTCCTTTTTTCGCGATACATTCTCCCATTGAGGAAACGTCATCAGCAACATTAATGGGAGATCATATCATTCCTATGCCGATGACATCCAAATATACTTGTCTGTCAAGCCAGACAATGTAGCTACAGCTGAAAATCTAAGTATCACATTCGATTCTCATTTGGACTTCAAAATACATTTGAATCAAATCATTACATCCTGCTACTTTCACCAACAAAACATTTCTAAAATCGAATCGGTCCTATCTCTCCCTGACTTAAAAGAACTAATATAGTTCTTTGCTTTCTCCTGCCTGGATTATTGCAACGTCCTGTATACATGTTTCAGCCAAACCGTAGTGACTCGTTTGCAGCTTGTTGAAAAAGCTGCTGCTCATATTTTACCAAAAACAAACCGTAGGGCTCATATCACACCAATTCTTGCGTCCCGTCACTGGTTACCAGTTAAATTCAGGATTGATTTTAAGATTATTTTAATAACTTTTAAAGCTCATAATGGGCTAGCCTCCACATACATTTAGCAGCTCTTGACTCCTTTTAAATGGGTCGTAACCTGAGATCTGCCAGCCTGTCCCTGTTGGCTGTCCCTAGGTCAAGGCTGGATACTCAAGGCGACCGGGCTTTCTGTGTTCAGGGCCCCGCGGCTCTGGAACTCCATGTCTGATGAGATTAGGCTCGCCAACTCACTACCGATTTTTAAATCACTGCTCTAAACCTATTTTTACCTATTTTTCAAGTGCTGAATAGTTCTAACACACACACACACAAGAGCTGCAGTCAAAGGCAGGAAAGGAAACATTCCAATACAATAATGAAAAGAACAACCAACACCATCACTTCAAGATGATGGTTGAACTTCATTTACAGTCGCATACTCACACATGCACATATTCATGTTTTCAACACAAACATGAATAACTCTGCAAAGAAAGGTTTCTATTTCCGGTGTTACATTGCAGACTCTTTGACATATCGCCTGGAGCCATGGCAATGGTCATGTATCTTCATCAGAGACCATTGGACTGTAGATTACTCATATTCAAGGAAAAAAAGCTTGGCCTTTACCTCATGCCTGGCAGCTCCCGCCCAACACTTTGAACTGCTTCTTCCGTCATTTCCTGTCCAATGACTGGGGGTTGGAAGAGAAAGCTTTGATACAAATTTTTCTACTTTCAAAAAACACAAGTGAATAACTTTGCACTTTTTGGCTTTTGAGATCATTCTTTTTCTGCATTTTCACTTGCCTGATGAGCGTTTTGCTATTTTTTATGATGATACATGAAGCCATCTTTCTAAAGGAGTGATTGTTGGCACTACCATGGCACACAGGTGAAAATAACTGCTGTGAAACTCAGCATGGGGTTCAAAGAGGCGGGGGTCTAGTGGCAGAATCTTGGACTATGGGCAGAGAAGGTCTCTGGTTCGACTCTACGGATAGACAACAAAAGACGAACCTGGATTGATCTGACCAAAAATTCAAGAGGATTCTCCCTGCCCTGTCTAGTGCCCCTGAGCAAGGCACCTTACTCCCCCAACATCTGCTCCCCGAGAGCCGTACATGGTCGCTCACTGCTCTGTGTGTCCTGCACCAGATGGGTCAAAAGCAGAGATAACATTTCCCTACCTGCATGAGTGTGCCTTTGCATGTCTGTGCATGTGTTTGGGACTAATAAATGCATCTTAATCTTAATCTTAATGTCAGCTAAGGAGGAGTGCATCTCATACTTAGTGTCCCAAATGTTGCTTAACCTACCCTACGAACCTGTTAACAATAAAAGGATAAACCCTCAGCCCTGGTCATCAGAATGGCTTCAAACACCAAATGTGAGACTGCATCATGGCAGACCAACTGGACCAAGTGTTGCCTCTGTCAAACAGAGAAGAGCGAATGGCTAACATCTCCACTTGCAAATTTACCAGAAGGGTAGAGGATGGATACACCCACTTAGGGAAGAATATTACTCTATTTCATGCAGCGAATGCGGTTCCGATCAAGATGGACCCACAGAGGCTCAATGTGTGTTCAGCGGAGACCTCAGAGTCCACAATTCCAGTTCTGGGATCTGGTTTTGGACATGGAATTGGTCGTGCTCCTGTTGATACGCTCCTTCAGGGAAGGAAACTTCGACATGTACCATGAAGCACTCTCACAACTGATCCCCTACTTTTCCGCAAATAACAATGTAAATTATGCTTGGTGGCTTCCAGTTCATAAAGTGGTAATTTTCTACCATTTACAGAATTTTAATGCTAGTGAAAGTAAAAAAAATTTGATTCAGCCTGCAAGAAAACATAGAGATCAACCCCAAGATCATTCAAATCCAACAAGTACATGCATATCTTTAAACAAAACCATTCTCGGCATACGCATTCGGCGTCCATCTTGAAAAATGGCTGCCAAATTGGAATTTTTAATGGCACGTCAGGCAGATTTGTTAAGTTGACCCTTGGGAACCACCATGCCAAATTTGGTGCTTGTATCACATTTTGCACGATTTTTCTATTATCTGCCCCACTATCATGAGATATGATGATCTTATGACTCTACTATATGCCAGTCATTCAATGTACAGCTGGTGATATAGATAAACTCTCTTTGAGTCTGTTGTGCTGGACTTGCTGTCCTCTAGCTGACTGATCAACTAGTTGCTGTTCCAGATGGTCAGTCCCTGCTACTGCTACAGTTACTGTGTCACAATAACCTGTGTGTTAAAATCTGGATTATGAGAGCCATACAAAGTTTTATTTTTAGGGGATTCTTTCTTAGAGTGTTCAATGCATTCTCTAAATGCACATCCCGCTCTATTTTCACAATTCACAATTTGTTTTTATTGTGTATCTTCCTCTGAATTAAGCTCTTCATCAAATGTGTTAATTGAGGGTGTGATGTGTGTTGTCAGCCTGTTCATCTTTCCTCATACCTCAATCCTTTCCCACCTCCAGCCATCACACAGACCTGCTTCACCTCCTTCTCACTGACAGGGGAAGGAGGATCAGAGCACTTGCCATCATAATTAAACAAGTTTCCGCCTTTTTATTCCGTGTCCATTAGCAGGGCCCATAGCACTGCTTGGGAAATGGTCATTATTGCAGACAGAAATAGGAACATAAATTTGCCTTTAATGAAAATGTCAATTAGTGGTCTACTGTGTTAGAGGAGGCTGATAACGCCACCGCTGTGAGTTAAGTATCCATATGCCTTCCAGGGTGCCTCACGTACACGTGTAGATGCATTAACAAACCTTGACACACACAGGCACATCCAAATAAAATAATATAATACCGTAAAACACATCTCACTGGGCAAAACCCAGAATAAAAATGTCATTTTCTTACATCTCTTAATATTGTATATAGCTGTAATCATTTTCTGTGTAGACAAATAAATAAGTTAATCATTGAAGGTAATTTAAAAAAAGCAATGTTAAAAAAAAGGCTCCACTCGTTAGTTTGTAGTTTCATCCTTAAGCAGTTTAGTTGCTGGAACCCCTGGGTTTGACGAGTTGTTTTGATATTTTTATTCACATATTTGGATCATTAATCAAATGGGGGCATGGAGGGAGGGCAAGCAGAGGGGGATAAATGCGATCCATATAGCATATCCTCTTCAGGGTGTGTGTGTATGTATGTATGTGTGTGCGTTTGTGCATGCATGCTGCAAGATCAATCTAAAAGTCCTCTGCAACAGCCACTTCAGACCCTGGGCGCAGTCACAAAAAAATGATTACCATTACACTCCCACCCTCCCCACACCTCTCCTCTCATTCTGAACAGACGATGAGGGGAAATAAATGTTGCCACACATGCACACACACACATACACACACACAAATATACCAATGGCTGCAGTACTAGGAATGACAGAAATAAAAAAGACGGATTCCCACCTAAATGTCAATATGAGGGGGATGTATTAAAAGCGCATTTGAAATTCTTAGCAGCATTCCACTTCATTTCTGAATGTCTGGGTCTTGCACTCTTAAAAGCAGAGGGAAATAAATCAAGTTTGTTGCTCACGCCGAGACCCCTATAAAAATAAATAGATGAACGCTGGTCACCTCAGAACCATTTTTTTTAAATTTCCCCCTAGCTGCTCTGTATTCTTAATTATGATTTTGATTGTCTGTGACCACATCCTCCAAGATCAAATGTGAAGCAGAATAACAGCAACGCGGATGAAGAGATTTATTTTCCGTCTGCCATGGCTACACTAGTGCATGGCAAATAGATAGCTAATACCTTGGGGTATAAAGTGCTGTTGTTTAGGCTTTAGCAACAATACCATCAAACCTCTTACGCTAAAAACACTTGACTTTGTATAGAGAATCGCTTTCAGTATGCTAGGATAGGGTTTGTGGGATGAAAGGCTGCTCATTTTTTATACGGGCAAATTCGGAGATCAGCCTCTTCCCATAGACACTTCGGCCTGCAGATGGGTAAGACTGGGATTGAACTCCCACCCTTCTGGTTGGAGGACAACCGCTCTACCCCTCAACCACAGCTGCCACAAGACAAGAATATTTTCTGCTTTTGGATATTTTTGCCACGGAAACTTGATAGTTGTACACAATCGTTTCCTATAACAGCACGAAACATAATGTTATTTTAGTTTCAGTGAACTAATTTTAATATAAATGATTGCCATCATCAGTGTTCGCCAAAACCTAAATTAAACGCCTGCATGCACGCCCATACACACCGACTCCAACAGTAAAATCCCAGAATATACCCATGAGCACGCACACACAGGCAAACAGTGATGGGGCTCTCAATGCGACGATGGCACTACTGTGCTCTAAAACCCATTATATAGCTAAGCTAATAGCTTGTGCTGCACTTTTTGTTTTGAGTTAAGCGCAAGCGCAGCATAGCGGTGACTGCCGAACCTCCAGAGAATCTTAAACACAACAAGTCTCTGAAACACAACGCTCATCTTTACTTTGATATCTGCCATTTCTACAAGAGATGTGCCTCTGCTGCTGAGGGAAATACGAGTTTGTGGTAATGGAGGATAATTACACCCCCACTCTCTCTCTCTCTCGCTCTCTCTCTCTCACTTGTTTTCCTCTGGTGCCACATTGCACAGGATGGATGCCAGTGAAGTCGCAAACTGCAGCATTCAGGCCCATTACATCTGCAATGAGTGTAGATGTGGGCAACATCTGGTGTCTAAGCTGTGATAGACAGCACTGCCTGTGCCTTTTTAATAGATATCTGGAGGCAACACAGAGTGAGATATCACATCTCACCATTAACTCTTCAAAGGCCAATTAGGCAGAGGGTGGAGAGTGAGAGGTAGAGAGAGGAAGGACATAGGAGGAAAGAAGAAATCAAGGAAGGAAATAGTGGGCAACTACAGTGGATAGAGACAGGGGACGGGGAGGTAATTGAGGAAAGAGCTGTTTGGTATAAGTAAGGAAATAAAAGTGGATGAGTTCGAAGTGTGTTGTCAGAAAGCTGGAGAAAATAAGGACGTTTTACAATCAAACTGGAAAATGACAGTACATGGTGGGGATGATGCCTGGCCTGGGCTATTGGGGCTTGGGCCCAAAATACTTATTCTAATAGAGAGAACTGAGTTGTTGCTCTATCTTATCTTCAAAGAACAGAGGCAAAACCAATCAGAGAGGGTTTACAGGAAATACTTGTGTCTTATTGGCTGCGATAGGATTTCTATGCCAAACACTGGCCAACAAACATTGTGAGGGAAAACTGATGTGCACAGTCTTTTGAATGAGAGTTGAAGATGAAGTAGAAACGTGCATTAATGCTGAGCTTTGAGAACAAGCTGTGTAAATGTCCACATGGTAAATTGATTGAACATATCTAACACTTCTCTATTCTTATCGACCAATCAATGCACTTTACACTAGGACTACCATTCACCCACACATTCACACAGTGCTTCTATATGCAGTGCTTCTCTTTCACACATCATTTACACATCACAGCTGTCAGGGGTAATTCTAAGTTCAGTGTCTTTCCTAACTTGCCCAGTTTCGTTATGTGGACTGGAGGAGCCGGGGTTAGGAGAAGGTAACTTCTGCCTTGTCAACCAAATCTGCCCATTCTAAGTTTAGGGAAGATGTTGTTAGCAGATCAAAGATTATAGACTCTGAAAAGCCAAGAGAAGAAACTACTACTTAAAATACTTGGATGCATTTAACTTCCAGACTAAGGGCTTCCCTCATTTGAACTAAAATGTGACACATCTGACCGACTGGACAGACTGATCTATCGATCAATACACAGCCAGTCAGTTTGTTTACATTGGTTATTTCAATGTAATGTTAGTCCTGTCCATTGAAACTTCTGCCCCACAGTAAAAACATTATAACATGAACCAGAGGCCAGTTTTAGGGTATCTGGACGAGCCCCTTTTGCTCTATCTGAACCCTCTGCAGGAGGGGAGGAAGGAGACAGATCCCTTCAATGACCTCCCCAGGAGGAGGGACCATAAGATGAACAGAGGCCAGCTCTCATCGGCAGCGGGCAACGTATTTGAAATGCTTATCAGTCTCATAAGTAGATTTTTAAATCGTTGTTTTAAATCTCTGCTGAAACCCACGTCTAGACTGCTCAGCGGAGATCGGAAAATCAGAGTGATAACGTACACCTGCGGCTTATATACTGCTGCATGCCAGTACTACTGGTGTGACTTAAATAATTACCCACGTCACCTCTCATTTGGGGATCATTCCCAGTACATGTGGTATATGTATCTGGTTGGAGAGTCTCAATACGAAAGAGAACAAGTTTTTGGTTTACAGCACTTTGTCACTGGTGTTGGCTTTTCATACGGAGAGGCGGTGGTCTAGTGGCAGAAACTTGGACTATGTGCAGAGAAGGTCCCTGGTTCGTCTCTGGTTCGACTCCACAGAGAGACAACAACCTGGATTGATCTGTCCAAAAATCCAAGAGACTCCCTAGTCTGTCTAGTGCCCCTGAGCAAGGCACCTTACTCCCCCAACATCTGCTCCCTGAGCGCCGTACATGGTTGCTCACTGCTCTGTGTGTCCTGCACCAGATTGGTCAAAAGCAGAAGTTAAATTTCCCTACCTGCATGACTGTGCCTTTGTATGTCTGTGCATGTGTTTGGGACTAATAAATGCATCTTAATCTTAATATCCCTTTTTTTAAGATTTGTGTTAGTTTCTTTTACATGTATGTATAGTATTTTTCAACCTGAGATATTTGTATTGTTTTGGAATAATTTCAGGAGATTTCAGAGTTCAGAGCATGTCTGACTACATCTTCAGAAGAGGATAGCCCATTTCATTGGAATCATACAGGAATCATACAGGAAGTGACATCTTAACATTGTTAAGATGTCACTGTTTGACTTCCTAAGCTACTAATAATGCAGTGAAATGAACATAACAAGTAAACATACAGCTTTGACAATCAGAATAATGTAAATAACAGAAAATGAAATTAAACAAAGTAATATGATCTTTAATCTAATCTTGATGTCTCACACTCATACATCACATGTAATAGTGTATGGCTAAACAAGAGATCACCTTCAAGTGCAGTGACGCCAAGCTGAGCCTTCAGCTGTTGTTACAGCGACTCTCAGCTGATCAGCAGCCAGCCTGACAACTTCATTCACCAAGCACCTGCTAGCTGTCAATCACATCAGAGTGTGTGTGTGTGTGCGTGTTTGTGTGTGCGTGTGTGTGGGTGTGTGTCCATCCTGAGGCATATTCATGAAGCTGTCACAGAGAGGATGAGAGGTGTCCATCAACACATTTTATCTATTTTTCTGTCTGTTGCCCTCTTGTCCTCTCTTTATCCTTCTCTTTTTCCCTCGCACCATCCCTCTCTCTCTCTGTACCCTTGATCACTCTATCTTCAGTATTCTGTGGTCATCCTTTATTAGACCTCCCACAAAAACACACACAAACAAACACGCGTTAATCCCCCTACACACTCACCACTGCCTCTAGTTAATTACGTAGGGATTTTTTATATGGGGTATATTAAAGTGGCCTAACATAACATGAACTCAAATGAGTTCCCAAAAGCACATGTTTACATGTATGCAGGTAGTGATGCAAACATATATAGACTAATAATAAATTACCTTAGAGGGAATTCTTAAAAACAAGGTTTCTAAGAAGAAATACTGCATGTATAATGAAATATGGAGTTGAAGTATGGATGATCAGTTTAAGGCCCATTACCATGATATGAACATTGATCTGCAAGCAGACAAAGCTAAACATGTAAAATCCAAACAACACCCGCTAGCTTCTGGCTTTTGTCTGAAGTGGGAATAGGTAAAATCTGCATTCCTGGTCAAACGACTGGAAACATGACGCCTGCGTGAATGCACAAATTTGGCAAGACACAGAGGTGAGAGAGCCTCATAGTCATGAGGACGTCAAACATGACGCACTTAGGGGGAAATAATTGAGAAGGAAACTCCTTCACTTGCAATAAGAGAGCCGTTGATCTCCTTTTTTTTACTTGGATTACATACGTTTAATAAAACCTGCCAATTCTGGTGTAAAAAGAGGATTTATTAAAGTGATGATCTCTTACACAACACATTACCGGAGGGTTAACAACATTCTTCCCTCTGATACAACTGCAAATCAACTTTTGAATCAATTCGTGTGTGCAGTTGGATTCATTTGCTTATATTTGATCATCACAAGGAGGGAGAAATATTTGAAATCGTGTCTGAACTTCACCAGCGAACCGATGGTCTTCCAACCAAAGTCTCTTTGAGTTTTCATGAAGTTGGGTGACATTTTGTGTGGAGTGGACTGTCAGGTGTTCAGCATCTCCATGGAAGTTAATCAGGTTGGAAATGCAAAGGGTGGAACAAATAAACAAAAGCAGTGGAAACACAAGAGAGTTTAGTACTGAGGCTGCCATCTGGGGTGCCATAGTGAATCACACATTCCATACACAAAGGTTAGTGGACCATTCATTTAAATCAGTGCACCATAAATGAAGGTCAGTTTAAATGAAGGGGGATGCAAGAATAACATGTAGTCCAAACTTTAAAACTCTCATCGTAAACTGCAAAACTTTTTATTCTCCATTACTCTTTGTTTTCAGATCCCACCCCAGGCCTGTGTTCACCAACATTAATAAATAAACATCCAGCTGATTATTTTACAAGACTCAGACAAATAAAGACCTTAGTCACAAGCTACCACATTAAAGACAAGTTAAATATTAAGCCAGGGATTAAAACAGATTATATGACTGCTATACCATATTAAAGAGAGCGTTTAAACTGTATTGGGTCAGAGAGTCAGTGTTTGTCTGTGTGTCCGTGAAGGCAAGCGAGAGAGGACAGTGGCTGAGGGGTAGAGTGTTTGTCCTCCAACCCGAAGGTTGGCGCTTTGATCCTCAGTCTTCCCAAACTGCATGCCGAAGTGGCAAGATACTGAACCCCTGAATGGCCCCTCGTAGATGTTGAATGAACTTATTGTAAGTCACTTTGGACCAAAATGACATGTAAAGTCAAAAGGGAGAGAGAAGCGAGCAAGTGAAGTCAGGTTGGATTGAATGAATATATATGTAGCAGGTATTAAACTAATATTGCATGCCACTAGTAATCCCTCAGCTTTTGTTAATTATTGCTGTTTATTGTATTGGGTGCTTTGCCAAAAATAAAGTCCTGATCTTCTACCTCACAAACTGAGACACAACGCAGGTAACTGGCACAAAGGATAGACCAGTTACATATAGGCAAATAACTGCCAGTCTCTAGTTTCATTTATACAGTTGAGGCATGGAGACGTAGACAGTAATGTAATGACGTGGCTATGAGGGGGCTCCCCCGCCTGGAAAACCTGACAGACCGGAAGCAGCACATCCGGCACTCAGAGAGTCAGCCCTGGCACCCCCCAGGCTTACAGTTTGTGCTGACTCAGCCCTACCCCCCCCCCCCCAACACTAACTAACTGTATCTGCTGTGTAATCCTTTCTAGAGTCAACAATCTCTTTTAACGTCCAACGTCAGTTCATTCATCCAAAAGACCCAGAAGAGGATGTGCTTCCTGCTCTGGAAGTTCAACCTGCCTCAGAAGCTGTACCTCTACACCTGCAGTAAGTGGGTCTGTTTGTTGCACATCCATCACAGTGGTTTTTGGTTTGGATGCTAAATAATACAAGTACACCTGCCCACCATCATACGCCGGAACCTGACATGCACCTCCACAAGAATGTAACTACACATTGAGGGGACGCAGATTGCAAGAGCTGTGATTGGCCCGCTTGGTCTGACAGACTTGCCGACATTTTTTAATTGAGCTAATCGGGACGAACACAGACGGCGTCGTTCTTACCTTCGTTGTAGTTCTTAAAGAAAAATGTATTGTTCTTCTACATCAATCAGCTCCCAATCCAACACTTAGTAACACTCTCCATTGTTCTGAAGTGAGGAGAGACACCAGAGAACTTGTTATTTAACGGACCAGAAACCCTACTGCCACAAGCGTTTCACCGGTGTAGTTGCAGCGCGACTCACTTTTACCAATGCAAAACTATGAATGCTCGGCCCTTGCGTAGGCTACATAGGGGCGTACCTACAGCGTAGCTTCGATACAGAAGCATGAATTGCCTTTAATGCTATGCAGTAAATTCTCCCTTGTGGATGCTGTAATCAGATCTTTATTGAAAATGTTTTAGATGTTTGGATTCAACAATTTGGAGGATGAAGTTTGTGGTGCTGCTGAACAGTATTGTCGTAGTTTGGCCTTCCCTCAGTGACTGTTCCCACATCTCATAACCTCACCATGTGACTTCGGATTTCAACTTCAATGATCATCTTAGCCTGAAGATACAATTGGGAAACAAGACCCTGCTTTGTTGGATACAGTATCATCTATCTATGATGTCTAGCCACTACTCTGTGTTGAAGCATTGTAATTTGCTCTTTGGTCTACCCACTTTTTCTCTGCTTGCGGTTATCACTCAGTTTACTTGTATGCTCCTGATGTATCCATGAGAATTGGTGTCAACTTTGAGTTGACTGAGACTCTCATGTGTTTGGGACAGGATGAAGTTGGGTTATTGAATATCAGATACTGTTGGCTCTCAAAAGAAGCTCTTGTTCTATCACTCTGGGGAAGTCAATCCGAAAATCTAACATTTACCACTTTTCCTGTTGTGTCTTTTAAAGCTTTGATGAATTATCTGGTCTTGACATGTTATAATCAGGATTTTCACAGGCTTCTAGTGTATTTTCTGTTCTCTTATATCTTTGCTTTTTACCAACATGCATTTTATATAGCTTTAGAGAGAGTGATGATAAATGCGTTATACAAATATTTTGCCATCAGAGTAAAAAAATGGAAATATATGGAGATGACAAATTCACTGAAGTATAATATGCAGTCATTGGTTTATTTTGATATGAATGGTGTTTTTGTTCCGAAGATGCTGGCTCTCTCTTTTCATAAACACACCATTCCCTGAGTAGTGAAACAGTTTTAAACACCAATCTACAGATTTCCCTCCAGCCCACAATGCAGGTGTTCAGCACAGAGAACCCATTGCTAAGGTATGTGCTTTTCCAAATATCAAGGGGATTAATTAAAAGTCAATTACTTGGTGAAGGACAATTGAGTAAGATTAGGGGTTTCTCTGTGAATTCAGCCCCACGTCTTAATATCTAATGCCCTTTCATCTGTGGGGTGGTAAATGGACCTCTGCCCATGTATTTGTACTCAGTTTAAATGTTGCTTATAAAAAATTAATGAGCATTTTAGTTGCATCTTTTTAATGTGCACGCCACAGCCTAATGCATAATTAAAGATTGCACAAATAATGGAACATCCTCATTTTGCCTGATATTAATCCAGTAGAGGAACATAAAAAAAAATACAATAGCATAATGGAGATACACAATATGTGTAAAGTTTGGTTTAGAAAGTTTTTTTCACATTCATTGATGTTTCCTTTAAAAAAAAAAATATTTTGTATAGATCAAGATTAGATTTGGATACTTTATTTGTAAAATGCGATGACGATAAAAAAAAGCAGAATAAAGAAACAGCAAATGGTTCTGACCAACAAAGGCATTATTTAACTGGGCTAAAATAAGCACAACAATCATGACACAATCATGACCACGAGGAAATAATCATTGTGTGCAGCCATGAAACATAACATTTACATACAAATGAATTAAATATGAAATTAAGGTTAATACAAAATAAAAGTGGAAGAAATAGTGCTACACTGCAGTAGTGCACAGTAGCCTGTGTATTTGTGACAGTGAGCAGAGCATGTTTCGGTTCTTCCTGGATGCAGAAGTCTAACCTCCCCCCACCTGTTGAGCTTGTGATTTTAAGGCCAAGATACTATATTTAAAATCTTCAGTGTTAATTTTATTTTGCAGGGATCGACATGTTCCCTTTATCAACATTCCCATTCAGTGCATTTAAAACACAATCTCTGTAGCCTCTGTGTCAAGCTCCTCGATGTGGTTTTTAGCAGCTCCCCACCTTTGTAATGTGGTCCAGTAGGCAGGGACAAGATGGATGGCATTTTTAGTGTGTGCTTCCTATGCATGTTTCACATTGTTGTAGCAGAGGTTGATTGTTTTACCTCCTCTTGAGGATAAAGTACTCCCAACGATATGTTGGGAGCACTTTGTTGGGTCTGTAGTGCCTTAAATCCCTCAGAATAGATCAAGCGAGTCTGGAGCGACAGTGGGCGATGTGATGAGTGATAGCAGAGACAGCCAGGGCACAAAAGATGTTGCCCATGGGTGGGAACAATATTCTGCTGGCCAACTTGATGAGATAATGTGTCTTGTTCTGAAATTTACAGAGAGCAGTTTGATATCAGGTGAACAATATGACTACTGACTCTAACATGTATTCACCATGCTTCCTTTATGGATATACAGAGCCCACCCCAATACTTTTAATCATTGTTGTTACATTCCCGGTTCAGTTTAAGCATTCTCTTAAGAGAGTAAGCAGTCAAGTCAGAAGTCATGTCATCAATCCAGGATTATGATTCAAATGAAATATGCTTCCTTGTATGCCCACTAACATCTTGTGTTTGCCTAGAGTAAGCAGGTAGTACTGTGCTAAGTGGAGGGCTTCTCTGTTTATTGACGATTCTTTTGAGTCTCTTCTTCGCCCCACTCTCTCCTGAAGCTAGGCAGCCAGGTTACCCTGTATTTGCTTGTGTAGCTTTATTATTAGATCAGTATGTCCATATCCATTATGTAATGGATGGTCTCCCTGCAGCAGCAGTTGATTTAGCATTGTGAATAGAATATTCCCAATTCCATTTAATTCTGTCCGCTGCAGCAACACTGTACATTGAAGCATGTCTTCCCATGGGGCTTAGTGAGTTTTTGATTACAAGCCAGACCAAACTGTTGATTACTTAGAAGAGCTTGATAAAGCCAATATGAACATGACGTGACAATTAAAAAAACGTTGACGTTAAACAAAACAACGTAGACATGCCTACACATGCTCCGTAGCAAGGACCAGTCAGTGCAGAGGGATAAATGATGAGACAATGGCAGAAATAGGTCTATATTATAGTTTTGTGTTCATTATTTGGGGTATTTATGTGCCAGGGGATTTCATAATTCTACCGGGAGCCTTCAATATACACTTGAGTCACATTGGTGAAACTGATGTGAACCTGAACTTTGCCTTGTTATTGGACTAATGTGGTAGTCATAGTCTTAACAACCCTATCCATAAGCATAGGGTGGTTTATAAAAGTTCCTGGTACCAGAACACATTAGAAAAGTATTGATGATCGACTTTGTGGTCATATCATTGAAACTTTCTTGGATAAGAATCTTTGAGATTGTTGGTGAGTTGGAACTGATGGCAGGGAAGGCCAGCAGGTAAACCAGGAGAACACAAATGTTTAGTGACAGAAGCAAAAGACTCTAGTCATGAGGAATTGGGGTATCACACTCCTTAGCCTCCCTGGCAAAATTTATTCTAGGGTGATCAGATGCTGTGATCGACTGCTGAACATAGGATTCATGGGTCGCAATGCTGATTCCTCACAATCCATGAACTGTGGTACAGCTTGTGGGGACTGCAAGTTGCTGGTACTCCTACAACACATGCTAGGGCTGTGTTCTGGTTTTTGATGAAACCTTTCTGAGAAAATTTAAATAAAGAAAGACATAAACACTGACAGACAAACAAATCTTGGTCTATTTACTTCTAAGATGTTGCATGGAAAAGTATGTCATAGTAAAAGATTATGTATCCAGCTATTTAAAACACAAAGCTAGAGTTAATTAATATATGTTTAATTTAATTATGGCAGTAAACTAACACATTACAAGCAGATAAAAAATAATCTATGTTGTTTAACTTACATTTTTTTGCTTGATTTGTTTTCATTTATATATTTACAGTTATTAACATTTACAGCTTAAATAAAAATCTTGCAAAAAAGAGGGGTTAAGGCCGGACCGCATCAAAAGTAGGCTGCATCTTGTGCATGTTTGTTTATGTCACATCTTTAAGCAGTGCTGTACCTAATCTGATCCTGAGCTGTGTCCATGTCAGCTGAGACAGACAGCTTATTGTCATCGTCCTCTGCCCTGACACATGCCCTCCTCCCTCCCCCTATCTGTCTGATTGTCTCATCACTCCTCCGTGCTGTGACTTCCACCTGACGACCAGAGAGACCTCAGCCTCCTGCAAGCTGGATAATCAACATCCTGTCAGTATACTGCCAATATCCTCCTCACACAAAGTGGACATGGAGTCACACATGTGAATCCCCCTATCCCCACACACATTCACACAGACACACACTCACACAGCCAAACATGCACTTTTCAACACACCCTCTCTTTGCAGCATACCATTCTAGTGTTGAGGTGAATCTGTTTGAACCATGTATGTCCCAAACCCTCACTCCTTCTTTAATTCCTGTATTCCTGCGGAGCTATGGCAGCTGCTGGTGGTAACTTCAGAAGGTGTCATCATATTGCATTTTAATTTGTTTCTGGTACATCTTAAAGCTACTCACAAAATGTTTTGTAATGATCATTGTAAGCACAGTCTCATGTTTGCTGAACTGGAGATAATTTCCCAGCATTGCCACTTTCTTTGTTAGCAGACTGTCAAAGTTAGCTATTGCTAACTTTGACAGTCTGCTGTTTGGTTCTGAGTAAGGCAATGTACAGTGGGTAGAGCTTGCAGAAATAAGTGGCCTGCTGTCGCTGGAAAGAAAGTAATCAGAGCAAAGAGTATAAAGTGGTAAAGGTTCATGCTGTAAAATCCAATTGGGCTGAAAGACACTAAACCTCCCTGTAGAACTGAGGAGAACTGCAGATTTTGGTGAAAAAAACTCACTGTATGTCATTACACATTAACATGGCCACCATCAACATATACATGTTGGAAATACCAGCTTTAAATGTTTTAGTGAGTTTATGGAAAACCCAGATTTTGGTTATTGTCATAATAATTGACAATAACCAAATGTCAGGCAGAACATTTGTAAGTTTTTAAAAATATATATAAATGCATTTTGATCGCACTTTTCAAGCTTAAGCAAGTCAAAAAAGAGTAGATATAAATCTTAGATTACTCCATCTCAGTGTTATTACCCTTGTTAATTATTTCTGAACTACATAATAATATTTATGACATTATTTGTACACATTGCTGCTGTATTACTGAGAGCCATTGGCGACTTCCATTAAACTGTTTAATTAAACAATCAACTGAAATAAAAGGTCTACAGCCTATTTCATTAATGCTTTTTCTGCATATCCACTTTTATGAAGTAATGTGTTATCAAGGAAACGTTTACTATGTTTTTGTGTCCCTGAATATATTCATTTGAATATTGAAGCTTCTGGTCCTGATGTAAGAAAGTTAAACCGTCATGTATTTGTCATTTCAATAGATCATCATCAACATGATTACAATAACATAAGATCAGATAAATTATTTTCAAACGAGTTCTAAAAACTCCTGCCTCCCTCTTTTGTTGTGTGCAATTCGTTGGTTGAGTGTGACAATTTAGCACGATCACGTATTTTATGTGAGTATCTTTGGGTAATTCCAAATTCTGTCCATATTTTCATTTAGTTTATTCAGTAGTCAACAAAGAGTCGTTGATTGTCTGTCTACACTTAGACAGCAAACCCATCTTCAAGCTGAAGTGCCAATACTTGAGAGCTGTTAAGCAGCAGTGCACTCAGCACTGCCGCTCGCAGCCAGAAACTATTTTCCAACGAAACCACAGATTAAACTGTTCTCTCATATCCCAATTGCATCCTTACAGCCAATTTCCGAAGCCTTGTGGAAGCCTTCTCAGATGAGAGCAAGCTGTTTCAGCACCATAATGCCCCTGGATTTGAATTGTGTGTAATCACATACGGATGTAATGTTTAGCTATGTACATGACTGTGTATCATCATACTTTGTGAAGCCTTCAGCAACTCTCATTGTCTGTTTGGATATTGCATCATGAAATCGGATGAGAAGAGTTGTGATCAATGTCAAATCTGAGTCTCCTTTAAAGTCAGAGGAGAAAATTAAACCCAAACTCTTTGTCACTTTCCCAGTTTACAGCTTATTAGAAGCAGAATCCCCAGTATTTTCTGAGGAGCATCTCTTTAAATGCTTGCCCTATTGCAACAGCCATACTGAACTTTTGTTGTCATGGTTACAGTAAATAACATGCAGAGCGTACCAGCTGCTGCGCCGTCTTCTTCAAGATAACATATAATTAGACTTGTAGACCGCGTACGGCTAGGTTCTGGTACGTTTAGGTATATAGACAACTTGGTCAGGTTTAGGGAAAGACTGCAATTTGTGTTAACAAACACCCAAAATGGTCAGTATTTTCAAAATTTATTTGTACGTGTTTGTGTATTTATGCATACAGTATGTATGTAGCTGCTTGTTTGACAGGGAGTCAGTGTATTTGTGCTGTACTGAAAAGGTTTCCAGCTCCAGCTTCTGTGCTCCATTTGAATTATCCCATGAGTGTTGGGTACTGAACCTGGGTCTATGGTGTCCACCTCTTCCACTGATCCAGCAATGACAGCGTCCACCCCCAAACCCCTGCAAGTCTGGAGTTCCTCTGCAGCTCCCCTGGCGCATGGCCACAGCCTTGCCCCAGGAACGGCAGCCCCTGTGGATGCGCACTCGCTGGCTGTCAGCTTCTGCAAAATCCACCATCCAGCTTCCATCTTGGAAACACAAGTGCTGCCACTTCTGGCAGTGATCTCCATATGTTCTCTCACATTGACACTCACATTGAGGCTTAATGTTGCCCTTGTAAGACTGGCACAAACACACATACCCTCAGTACCACCATGGGAGGCAGAGACAGAGTGTTGACAGATACATCTAAACTCTACTCTGTCAGCCGGGGTCTGATTCCCAGTGACCTTAGGAAACTCCAGTCTAAACGACAGAGGTCATTGGAAGTGTTGGGCTATGTTCGAGTCTAAGTTTTTGGAATTCTCTGGGTGAACATGTACAATCATTCTTTGATCCGTTTTTGTGTGTTTGTCTTACCCTACTGCAGGGAAGCAAGAAGTGCAGTGTAAAGTCAAATGCTTCCAAGCTGTTAGGAATCCAAATTCATTGCGTGAAGATAATTTGATAAAATAATTTGGTCCAATTTTGCTAAATTAATACTCTGTAAACATTTATCATTAGAAATAATGGCAATTAATACCTATTTTGTCAACAGCCAATATGAGTGTAGATTTATTGGCAACTAACCTGTATCATTAAATCACAGGTTCAGATCTTCCTTTACCAGATTTTGTTCATTATTTCAATTGGCGATGTTTCTGTATTCCAGTCGGTCCAATGACAGGGGGACTGGCCAACCCATTTCCATGTAGCACCTTTAAAAACATAAAATTATAACAGCTTATTATCATATTTGACAGGGACATGGGGTTGAATTGTGTCCATAAAGGGTTTTTTGTTGATAACCTTCTCCTCAAGGAGCAGCAGTCAGTTCAAAGGTCAAAACCACTACTGACTATTAACACAATGCTTCTTATAGACCACAGTGGCTGTGAGTTTTTAAAGAGAATATAGCTAAGTATTATTATGTCAATAAAAGAGGCATATATTGTGTTTACAGCAAGGCAGTGAGCTGTGCCCTCTTCATTATCTTATATTTCTGATACTTGTCAAAACCAAATAGAGGTGAAACAAAACACAAACCTGTCAAGTTGATCATTAATAAGCCTTCAACATTGTTCCCGCTGCTCTAGTGAGTTTTTCTCATCTTTTTCAGGGACAACTGTCTCACAAGGTTTCTCTGATTGTTTATTGTAGTTGATGTAATTTTAAGCTCACTACAGTCATTATGCTGTAGCTTTCTACAAGTAGCAATACCCACTCATGACTGCCTCTAAGATTTCTGTCTCTTGTAGCACACATATGAATTCATTAAAATGTTAAGGGCAGCATCTCGACAATGTAACGGCCACCTTTGAGTGTATTGAATGCAGACTTCCAGCTTGTCTTCACGCTACTCAGATTCAAGACCTTGTCTTAACATTAAGTTAATACAATGTAGTACAAAATAATAATGATCAAAGCTTGCAAACTGCAGCAACCAGGAGACAAATAGCAATCAGAGCCGGGGGGGGGGATTCGATTGCGTGTACATAATGAACTCTAATAAGTCTATATGTATAAACACATGAAGCTGTTTGGCACTTGTGAGTTCTTTAGAAGAGAAAAGTAGGCTGTGACTGTGGTTGTAGGAGGAGAACAGAAAATGGTGAAAGAGCAGAAGCATGAGAGGAAGTAGAAGTGCGGATGTGGACAGACGGACAGGGAGTTTTTTTCTGTTTAAACATCATCACCATCCTCGTCATCCATGTCAATTCTATCCGCTGGGGACCCGCCGCTCAGTGGGAAGATGATGTCTCCGCTCCACAGAGAGATGGCCATCGGGGACTCAACTCTCTGCAGCAGATCTTTCCCAACAAAGTCATAAACACCATCCTTCCATCACTATGCACAGCATCACAGCAATGATCAACAGCATACTTTAATCAGCGACCATTCCCAGCTTCTCTTTATCAAGCTATTTTTGTTCCTCGGGGTCTGGAGATGCATCCCAGCTCAATTATCTCAAAATATTATGTATATGCATGTTTGTTCTCTCTGTTCAGAATGATGTTCAGTGTTTTTAATATGCAAACCATCCTCGTCAACCATGGGATTGAGAGGCAACCAATTGCTCAGTGTCAGACAGTGAGAGATGATTATCTAGGTGAGGGACTATACTCATCCTCAGTTGCTAGGAAGTGGCGTATTGATTGGCCATCGGGGAGCTAATAACACAAGGTTATCTACATGGAGCATGAGACAGTCTCCCTACTTAATACAGCACCACTATCTAGATTTAATTTGTCCTAGTACTGAGCCAGGGTGCAAGGGAAGGGGTGTACATCTTCCAGAGACTAACAAAGGTCACACTATCGTAAAGCCATCTATAGGGATGTAGTAGGATTATATGATGTGCCATCATAACTCTGTTTTATAGTTTTACTGGGTGCCTCCTACTGCTTGTATTGATCACTTTTATAAAGATCATTTGATTGATCGCTGATATATAGAATTATGCTGTGGCCGAATTTAACAGTAACAACCACATCTATATTTTGGAATCTTCAATTTATTCTCCCTTAGACATGCTTTAACATGAAATGTATTGACAGTTCACCCATATGCACCCTTTATTTCACCATTACAACAAAAATCACCTACATTATATAGACATTGAGAGTTTGGGGTTTTGTTTGTTCTGATTAATGCAACTTTCCTCTGAGAGAAATTCCTCTAAAGAGATCTTCTTCAGGAGGAAAGCATTTGTGAATCAGTGAATCCTCCTGTGTAACAGAGATATTGGTTGATCCCAAACAACTCTCCTCAGTACAAGTGGACAGTATCCTTATAGATTTAGGTTTTACATAATGCTCCATCTGTAAAGTGCTCACTGGCATCATATTAAGCTTGTTGGTTTGAAACTAGCAAGGCTGTCATGATGCATGTCGTGTAAGATACGTAGTGCAGTATGTTTTTGTGACTAATGAGTAGATTTTGTAACTGTATTTATATAGCAGTTTTCCAGCATTGCCACTCATAGTGATTTATAGCACAAGTCACACACTGTGTTTCTAACCACCACACTTCTACTGTCACACACCAGTCATATACTGTCAGCACAACCAGTAGGGGGATATTTGGGGTTCAGCATTTTGCCAAAGGACTAAGATAGTTATTGGATGACCTTTATCTCCTGAGTCCCACCACTATCCATCTATCCATCTATCCATCTATCTATCGATCCATCTATCTATCGATCCATCGATCCATCTATCCATCTAAATTGTGCCATTTGCTGTAACAAACAAGCCAGCACTCACATTGCATGCGTGGTGTCATCATGTGAGAAGCTACCTGGCAGTGATCTCTAATGTCTAAACATAATCACAGTGGTATGCCATGTTTACTTGTAACTGTAAATCTACAGTGAACCTTTGTCCCAAGTTATCAACATGACCTCAAACCCCAACGTTTTCCAGCCACATTCCAGATCATGGTAAAGACTCCACCACACCCCCACCCTCCACTCTCTTCTTCAATCTCCAAGCAGGGTGTGATTGGAAAAAACACATCTAATGTAAAAAATGGAAACACTCAAGAACAAAATGACTGTCAAGCAGATGGTCAAGAAAAAGTGGCTTCTAATCTAAATTCTTCTAGCCTACTCTGTGTGCGAGTGTGTGTGTGTGTGTGTTTGTGTACACACGTATGAGCATAATCCAACCTGGGGACAGTGGAGTAATCTTATGGCCAGGATATTAGTCAGTCTGTTTTCGAGCACTCCATTGTTTCACAGGCTAAAAACAGCAGGACCGTGGAATAAAAGATTACCCGAGCACAGTTCAAGGTTTTGGTGGGGAAATACTCTGGGGAGGCCGAGTGCACTGCGTGCACGAAAGATTACATTTCAGTCCCTGGCTCCCAGTCAAAAGTTCGCCAGATGGAACAGGAAATTGTGTCGCTGTCAGTGAAAATGCGCAGAGAGAAATGTAAATGGCCCTCCCAGTAACAGACGCCTCATATGCAACCCCAGTTGTGTCCCCTGGGCTCTGCCTGGCCACTACGTCCATCTTGTGTCAAGTACTTGGTTTTAATTCTGGATTTGGTGGAGTTGCTGGTGGTGAGGCAGGATTCTGTGAAACAGGCACTGCTGAAAATGCATCATTGTATAAATAATACACAAAAACAACTGGCTTGTCAATATCAATAAAATGTTGAATAATCAAAAACCGTGTTATCACAATTGTATTATGTTTTAAGTTGATGCATGGGGTATTTGATACTAAGTGTGTGTAAAGAGTAGGTTAGGTAGACTACAATGAAAATAAGGATCCCACAGTAAGTGTGATCATTGTGACACATACATAGTAAATATATTTATGATTTCAGCTAAGCCTTTTTTATGGTAAGAAATTGGTATTCAACAGGACACAGGAACATCAATACGCAACTGAACATGGGCTGACAAAGATGCTAAGTTTTGGAATAATAGGTAATCTTTTTTTTATATAAAAATGTATAATTTCAGTTTTGTTTACAGGAAGGAAACCAAAAAAGAGTGTGCAACAACAAAGAAATGTCAAACAACAGAGAGGGCCCAATAAACAAACAAATTGTTGAACATAGACTACACTTGTTTATCAGTGAAATCCTTCGTGTTCAAAGTCGGTCTTCCCGCCTACAGCTACATATCAGCAATTCTGTCAGAGACAAAACAATCATGTAACACTAAAGGGAAGAAAAATGACAGCCACTGATAGCTCCTTCAGTCAGGTGTGAAACTGGAGCTATAGTGATTAATTGTGAATTGTAAACTTACACATACAAAATGAAAAGGGTCTGGAATTAAAGACATTGACAGTCTGTGTGGACCTTTGACTCAAACAAGCCCACCAAAGAGAAACACTGTCACTCAAACAATCACTTTGCTTTTCTTTACATTCCAGTTAATATTTAAATTAAAATTATTAACATGACAGAGAAAGAGCTGTAAAATGCTGTAGCTTATAATTAGCACAGTACTGCAGCAATTACAGAAGCAATGCAAATCATTAAGATCACTGTTCTCTCTTCACTGAATCTGTATGTACTGTAAAGTTGACTTACTTATACAATATGCATTTTACTTAAACCCTAACCCTTTTTTAGCTATTATCATGTTCCTTTTATTATTTTTATTTTCCATTATTTTCTAATTATCGATAATAATATCAATAAATTGTACCATATAATTTGTCTGTCTTTGATTTAATATTCTATTTTATTATTTTGTTTGTTGTCTCCGATGTGTTGCATTTTTGTTCTGATTTGCCTGCGTGTCAAGCATTTAAAATGGCTGTTTTAAAAGATGCTGTATAAATAAAGTTATAATTTTTATTAATATCAGTAATAGTAGTTTAATCTAATCATACTATGCTTTGGTGAATCAGTGTAATCAAATTTCTGATCATTTCTTGTTGTCGACAGGTTGACGATGAATAGATATGATAACATCCCCAACCATGATTTGACCAGCAGACTCTGCTGTCCATCTCTCTTTTTTGCCATTTACAATCATGTCTTTACTTTTGCTGTCTCAAAAATCTGCACTATTTCATAAGAAATAATGATACAAAAATATTTGATTGATCAGAGCCAAATAACAGCATTCTGCCAATTATAAAACCCAGCAGCAGCTTCCCCTACGTACCACTTCAGCTACAGAACATGACATGGTGTTCGGTCAGAGGTAACTGCGCTGAGGTCTCTGACTGTTTGCCAAAGTGAGAATGCATCTGTCACCATCATCACTGAAATGCAATTGTTTACATTTGAAGGATTAAAATTCTCCCCTTTTCAAAGCGTAATTTTAAACAAGTCAGCAAGCGTCAGCTGTAGCTGGGTCAGCCAGATAACTGGATATGATGAGCTGGAGGAAAGAGTTTAGTTTTGCTTATGCTTTCATTTTATGCTTTTTGTGAAACCTCCCTCCACTCTCAATGCCATTTCTGCCCTTGATCTTTACCTGAGCACAACATTTCTGATAAATCTAAATTAGGTTTTTTTAACTGTTTTTGTTTTGTATCTGCTAAATAAATAAATCGATAAATAAAAAAAAAATAAGGCGGCTTTGATTGACCATACAGCATCTGCACCTCACCACTTTAAAACATTTCATTTTGTAGTGAGAGCACAATCATGTTTGCCTTTAGCTGCAGAGGACATTGCAATGCCACGCATGGCTCACTCTGAAAAGGGCACTTCCTCTGAGTTCACAACATTCAATAAAATATGTTATAAGCCACTGTCATTGACCACAGTAGGTAATCAGTATCCATTCACAGCTTTTAATGCGAGGAGACTGTGTGTGTGAGTGAAGGAGTGAGTATGTAACGGAGGAAAACAAGAAGTGGCCTCCAAAAGGAGCATTGTAGGTCATGTAGCAAATCAGGCCTCCAGGCTTCAATGTGAACTAGGTGTTCCTACCAGCACTCTATCCAAAACAGAGAGGGGGAGATGAAGAAGCAAGAGAGGGGAGTGATTTATCAATGCAAAGTTAATAACATCCATTTGAATCTAACTAAAAATCAATATTTCATTACCAAATTGTTAGCGGGAATGAAGAAGGATTGGGGAAGTTGGGGTGGCTGTGGTGGGAAGAAGGCATCGGGGAGTTCGATGGGGAAGACGGGATGATTCATGGGGCCATCAGGCTGAAGGAGGAGGGAGGGACGGAGGGATGGAAGGAGGACCGAAAGGGGATGGTGCTGGAAAAACTTGAAGGGGGTTTGCTTGCCAATGACCTTGGCAAATAATATATAGAAGAAAATGAGCTTAACTGTGCCCACATGTCAGAATCAGCTTATAAATCAAACTAGAGGGAACGGATGTGTGCGAGTGTGTAAGTATATGTATGTGTATATATATATATATATATATATATATATATATATATATATATATACATGCATGTATATTTATAAAAGCTGAATTTGCTCTTTATGAGACGGCAACGCTCCAGTCACAATGTTTTCCCTTCAGAGGACAAAAGTTGAGCAACTTTCCCCATTAGTCCTCTCATACCTTTCTGATGTGAGTAATGACTGTGCCAAGAAAATCAAGTGAAAAGACAGAAAGATTAACATGCACCATTTCTCACATAAGACAGAAATATACTTATTCTCTTTAGGTGTTCAAATTGGAGCCGCTGTACCTGATGGGAGGCAGAGCATATGGATGTTTACTTCTTGATTTATTTAATGAAGATTATATTGAGGTTGATGTAATTGCTTTTATAGAGACCATCACACTTGACATATATCACAGTGTGTGAGCTCAAAGACAAGTGGGAAACTACAGACAAAGAATGATTAAAAGTGACAGCGTTTTCAGCTTTTGACTCATTGACAATTTTCATATGACAGTTTTCATGGGCTGAAATCATCGGTAAAGTGCTGATCCCCATTAAGGCAACTTAATTGGACTTTGTATTAAGATCTCTGTGCGTGTAGGCAGGAAAGTGTGTTTGTGTGAGGTGCGGAGGTTTAGTGTGTAGTGTTATCCTGTTGTTTAGGACTAGGTGGTACATATTTTATGTACTGTAGCTAAACATGAGGGAGTTCAGTGACTGTTCAGTCACAGATTACAGACTGACAGGCATCACACTCAGACTTGATTATAAGGCCTAAGTTTGTCAAACCCACACCACTTTGTAAGACTATGCACAAATCAAACTTGTTTGTCTTCACATCTCATCCTCGTACTCCAGCGAGAGGAAGCGTCTTTTTTATGACAGCATTCCAGATTGCATGCACATCAGGTGACAATTAAGACATAACAACATAAATTGTTTGCAGTCACATCCAGTTATCTTCAATCCCTGATGCCTTTCCATCCAACTCCAAAAAAAGAAACACGTCACACACATTCAGAAACAGCTTCTGCATTACCTTGGCCAAAACCTGACAGTTTGTAGTGCGTCAATTAACACCATTTCTTCCTTCCACATCCTCATCCCATTCACATTCACCTGTAATGAGCAATTATAGTCAGATGGGCCCCATCTGTAAGGTTTTTTCCAGGTGCTTTTTTTCACTCAGCTATTGTGAGATCCTGCTGCGACTTTCCTCACCCCACTTACCACGGCACATTTCAAACAATCCAAATATGGCACATGTGCTCTAAATAATTCAGCTGCTGCTAACATTAAACAACTGTTAACATGCTAGAATAATTAGTTATGCTTGCTTGACATGTTTGCATCCTTAATAATTAATGCATTTGTCTTAATTAACAACAGCAGTATTTTAGCCTTGTTGCTTCTTCCTCAAGAAAATAAAGTAGAAAACAGGCAATTATGCCATAAATATTAATTAGATGCCCTTATTAAAAACCCAGATAATGGGGCATGGAGGGATCAAATAAATTCTGAAGGAGAGTAGGGAAATATAAAAATGCTGTCCATCTTTCATCGTGAATATGGCACAGATTCTTTATTTGCTTTAAGAAAGACCCAGCCTATAGATTTGAAAAATCAGCACAGAGTTGTACTTTGGAATCACTAGAACGTTAATGCTGTCAATTGGGGACTGCTGATTAATGTCACAATTATGCTTATGCTATTTTGCAAAATTATAAATGCAATCTCATTAATCATAGATTGGACCCTTTGTTCCTTTGAATCATCTTTCTTCTTACATGCAACATATTTTTAAATTTTAGTTTTTAGAAATGTATTTTCCGTAAAGTAATGCTTTACTACATTTCTTACTCTCAGAGTCACCATGTTGTTATATTCAATGCAATACACAAACAATGCAGCTATTTACCGTCAAATCTTCTGGCTAAGTCACTGATCACTGCCAGCGGTCTGCAGTGCTTTTGCTAATGCAACCAGTTCGACTGAAATGCAGCGGAAAATAGAGCATCTCTGTGGCTCAAGAAGGCCTTGTGTTGAATTGAGATGGTGTTGTATTTAATTTTTTATGGGTGGTGTACTTGTTTTGGCTGAAAGAGGGGCTAGACGTGAAAGTGCTCAGCCACTCGGAGATGAGCCAAAAATGCAGCTGTCAATGAGGGTAGAGACAGACGACAGGCATGACGCCCTACGTGCCGGATGACTTTGGGAAGACTTTGACAGCCACCCAGGAAGGGAAGTTATTTTCCCTCCTATTTTTCCCAAGCTGCCGCGTGATTAAAAGCCAAATGAGTGACACTGCTCGACACCCCAAATCAGCCCACTGCATTAATATTTCACACAGATGGCAGCTGTGTATCAAAATAACATGCAGCTATGGACAAGAGGAGGAGATGAGTGTTGGAACGGGGCAACAAACCTTTGGTGATATGGATATGCTTCCTTGATTGAAAATGTTTAAATACAGAAATATATACATATATATATAATGTAGAAAAATTTGCATGTGATCGAACGATTATGGTCCCTTTGGACGGAGCTAGCTGTTTGTCTGTTTGCAGTCTTTATGCAATGCTAAGATAACTGGCTGCTGGTTTCAGCTAATTTTCCAAAATGTTATGTTATTACTTAAGATGATTACCTTTGCACAAAGACCAGTACCAGTGTGAAAACAGTTAACCGGGTTCTGTCCTAAAAGTAGCTAAATACTCCAGCACATCTGGAGCTCATATCAATATGATATATCACATTTAATACATAACACATTTTTAAACTTCAGGTTTTTGGGGGATTAAAGACACAAGATAAAAAGAGTGTTTGCTTTTTTTTCGATCCAGGCTTACATTTCCCCTCTGTTTCCAGTTGTTGTTATGCCAAGCTAATGTTCAGTCAAGTATCTTGTGCTGGTTATTGATTTAAGACTGGTGTCCATCTTTTCATTTATCCCACTCAACAGGAAAGCAAATGAGTGCAAGAGGTCTGTCTGTTCTTTAATATAAAAATGTGAATAGTTTGGGAATGCACATTAATTGTGCACATTCATTTTCAAGAGTCAACACACTGAAGGGGTAAAAGGGCAGGTCCTGCAGTTTGCACTGAACCCACCACTGATATGAAGGAAATGACGATAGGCTGGAACGAGTCAATCGGGAGGTCAGGAATTAACTTCATCATTCTTATCTGGACATTGTTGCCGTGATGGGGGAGATGGCAGTGGTGGGGGAATAACAGCCCTGAAGCACACAAGCCATCAGCAGTTGGGGGTCTGCCTCAATTGGAAATGTCCATATTAGGAGATATGCAAATGCAGATGATGGCGTTGTAAATTCGGTGGAGGTGACAGCAAACAACATCTCCGAGGCGATGATTAAAGTGTGAATGCTTAAAAAAAAAAAAGGGAGAGGAAGAGCGGTGGCAATAATGATGGGGGCAGAGACAAGAGATAACCATCGACTGCACCGACCAGGCCCCGGTCAATGGCAGAACAGGCGCCATCCCTCCACCGTTAGCGGCTGTGCTGTGGCTTTCTGCTATCACCGCTGTCAATAGCTGTCAGTCCCAAGCAGCCTGTCAATTGGAGCACTAGAGTACTTTCAACACAACAAATTCAATGTCCATCGTTCCCTGACCTTCCCACTGGTGAGTGTCCTCCCAACTGGCCCCAACACATTCAACCAGATACCATTATCAAGACCTCAAAAAACAGGCGGTTATTGCGATGGAAAGGTTACAGGCGTTCAACGGTTGGCGAAGTACAGCCTGGGATAAATAAATATGCTATATATTAATAATGAATGAATGGCATTTGAGGCTGGGGGCAGTGTGTGTGTGTTTGTGTGTGTGTGTGTGTGTGTGTGTGTGTGTATGTGTTTGTGATTGCATGGATGGTTTCAGCTATAAAACCAGCTTCCTTCACCAATATTGTGCGCTGGGGTTTTTAGAAAATGTCACAAAACCTGATTTATAGTGTGTCTTCTGAGAGCATTATTTGGGTTTGACAATCTTAATCATTCACATTTCTCACATACCTCCCCTGCCTCCCCCCTCTCTTTTTTTTCCTCCCTCGACCATCATGGATTATTGAAATATAAAAATAAGTGGTGGAGGGGGCCCCTGGAGCAGTATCAAAATGTCAGGTTTGTACTTACAGCCTGGTGCTGCTAGACAGGGTCAAGGGTTTCAATTATTTGTGTACGTACAGTCTGGTACTACATGAAAGGTTATGTCACCCGCCAGCTGTTTACTCGTGAATACTGGAAGGTAACCAGTGCACTGCTCCAATATAAACTGCACTGATATGGAACTGATATAGCTGAATGGGACCAGAGAAGGGCAGAGACATGGTTTGTATTCAAAGCCACTGAATGAAAAGGCCAGTGGAAAATCGACATTGCACATTATTTCTTATTATTAAGCTTATGAAGCTAAAATGAATTTATGCTATTCCTGAATTCACTGCTGCATCTTACTCCACATACTGTATTTGAATGAGGATATACCCGTTTTATTTCTTTAGAAAAACACTAGTGACACGCAAGAGAGATTGGACAAAGAAACCTGTGATGACTAATAGATCATTCTGAGGACAATCAGAATGATGTATGCCCTTCATACCACCCTGAGCTCAAAATGATGACATGGAAACCAAGAGACATTAATGATGGGTTGTAGTCGCTCTCTCGCTCTCTCACCCTTCCCCTCCCTCCTTCCCTCCTTCACCAGAACCCTCATGAGTCTTCAATGTCAATAGAAGAGTTCCTGTAAAAAGCTTCAGACTTATTGGGAGTGATACAGAATTTTCTAAATGTCATTAATTGACACCTTTTTCTGTAGGAGCTGTCAGACAGAAAGCTGAAAGGTCACAGCTCTGGGGGTGAAATTTATATATATATATGCTTCCCTCTTGCAAGCCCTGTGAGTTATGGCTGTCGTTAACGCAAGGGAATGGATGGAGGAGCCGCTTCTGAAAGCCCCAATCGATCCCATTCCTGGTCCCATGGAATCAAAGGCCCTAAATGTGACGCAGGGTTTCCTGGGCAGACACGAAGGGGCTGATGTGCATGCTCCTCTGAGGAAGGACGTTATATTTTCATGTTGTCTTATTAGGAGAGAAAACATGGCCAGGTATTACCTTTTCACAAGTTTAGGTTTTTATTACTGTGGTTTCAGTGAGAGGAAAGAGTTGCTCCGTCACTCTGTTCAAACAGAAACTGAATTGTACATTTCAGAACCCTTATCAGCTGCTCCAGGACCAGCTGGATTCTAGATTCCAAGCAAACCAGAAGAGTTTCCCTGTCTTTACAGAGCTTTGCTATTGAAGTGCATTTTGACAAATTTATTTTACTACACTTGTACCATTGAAACCTCTGCTGCACAAATACAAAGCAAAAGTTGTGATCTCTTGGCCCTAAGAGCTACAGGCCTTAGCCTTTTTACTTCAGATGTAATAAAGCTGAAGTCGTCTCTGCAGCGGCACTAAAGAAAAAACCACTGTTGATAATTCAAACTCTGCAGAGAAATCTGCACCCCCTTCAGCCTCAGTCGCTGCTCTCAGTCTCTATTTCTTGACAGGCTGCAGGGGAAAGATGGTTAATTTCTGACTGAATATTATGCTACATAACCACTTGGCATTTAAACTGAAAAATGGGTTTCTGCTTCGCCTGTCGCCACTGCTGTTTCCCCTCCAGAATGAGAGAGGAGGAGGAGGTGAAGGAGGAAGAAGAGGAAGAGGGGGTGTGAGAAGAAAAAGGAGTGTTTGTGTAGAACAATTAAACAGAGTATGTTTTTTCTTACTATATTAAACTCAACTTTATTCCGTATTTTTTAGACATGCTCATATTTCTGTATTCTACTCAGTTAGTGATAGGAAGATCATGAATAATTATGCAAAGATTGAGAAAGACAAGGGGACATAAACTCTTATACAAACACATGCATTAACACACACAAACACACTCACACCCACACACCTACACCAATTGGATGCTGCTCAGGCCTTAACACCAGTTTATTCTCAACCCTAAATCCCATTAAGCCTGTGAAGTAGTACGACTGCCTGACAAATCACTTTAGACCATGTTAACATGTGGCATATTTCATGTGTTTCTGTGGCCAATTAAGGAGAACATAGCCGCAGCAGAAACAGTAGGAGGAGTTGAAAGGCCATGATAAAGTATAGTGTACAGTGTAATTGTATTTACTGAATCAAGTGGTATTTGCTCTAATGTAATTGCTTTAAAGTTGCAGTTGTGGTCAGAAGTGAGCAGTAAATGACTGAGAGAAACTGGCCTTATGAAATGTAGTATTATATGAGCAGCTGTATTAATAGACGCTGTGGTTTGATAGGCCGTGGATCATAGAGAGCAGTGATGCGTCCTGCAGTATGTGCATACATGTGTTTATGCAGATGATTTAAGAGGTCACAATGTACGAGGGAGGATTTGTGTACAAATATAAATGTTTTTCCTTCACATGTGTATTTGGACATGTGAGGCCATCCGATCTCTGCCCGCTAGTATGTTCATGTCTGTGTGCTGCTGTATTTCTTCAGGCGTCCAGGCAGTTACAACGAGGGTAATTCGTCTGATCAGGCTGATTGGTCTCCAGCAAATAACTCACTACAAGATTAGAGGGGTAATTCCTGGGCCAGAGCAGAAGCTGGAAGTGCTAATCAATGGAGCTGCCTCACTGACAACACCACATTTTGGCTGCTTGACCACTAATGTATGGAGGGAGGAGGTGGGGCGTGAAAAAAATGAAGTCAGTGTGTATTGTTTGTGTGAATTTTTTGCACATGTTTGTTTCTTGTTGTAAACATGTAAATTATTTTGGGGCATTTGTACATGCTTGTGTGCATCTGTGTGTGCATGTTTTCAACGCTTCATAGTTTGAACGGTCCTCAGACGTAATGTGTGATTAATGAGGCTGCCTTATAGTGGTGAGCGAGAGCAGGGGGAGCAAGTAAGTGAGTGAGGGCGGGGGCGTGAGTGGGCTCCAGAGTCACAGGACCGGGACAATATTGACATCTCCATTATTTACTGAGTGATCGGAGCAGCCAAAGGGCTCCTGATTAGAAAACAATAAATGCTGTTATTGGTGATCGGGGCTTTAGCAGGACATTGCAATTGCATGTCCCAGCCTTTCTAATTACTGCAGCCACTGAGCACTGGACAGTGATAAACCAAAAGCTAAACCATAAGTTATCCATCAGATTTTAACATTTATACAGACAAAGCTTTTCTACTGTTAAACACAGACAAATGGTGGAATTCACTACACCTATAGTATTTTTATAGTATGAAATAAATAAAAGCAGGACTCTTGGTTTTCTGCAAAAGTGTTTGTATTCATGAACAGAAATGTGTGCCAACATTTTGTAAAACATTTTAACATAATTCAAAATATTAAAATCTTCGATTCAACTCTCTTTAAAGACTGAGGAACATATATTTTCTTCTGAAGCCCATGAAGTGTTGCTACCAGAAGAAAATTCTAATTTATTTATATTTATATACATTTTGTTTAAAAAAACAAAAGGCATATTCTATTCAAACTTGCATTTAGCAGACGAGAATATCAGAGGACATTTAGGATAAAAACATGGTGTAAATTACGCCTTTTCAAGTGTTTTGTGGACTCAACCACTTCCCCCACCCCTTCATCGACATAGTGGTGAGTAGACAATGAGGGAAGTTTCAGTAAACCATGCCTTCAAGCTGAAGTTGTGTGCGCACCTGCAGGTGGCATGCAATGCAGTTCTCTCCCACGAGAAAACGTGTCTTTTACTCTTCAGTCTGTACACCTTACACTCAGAATATGTTGCGCAGAGTAGTGACCAATGTGCTTGTACACCTCCACTGACGAATTCTGTGGAAGAAGTTGCAGAGAAAGTTATCCACACCAACATGTGGTTCTTTCGTGGTATGTTCCGCATCCTTCCACCTTCCAATTTTGTGGTAACCCATACAGTAGTTTTTGCACAATCCTGATAACAGGATAGACAGACATAGTAAAATACATAAATGTTGGATCAAACATAACCTCCTTAGCAGAGGATTATTTTACCTGGTTTTTACTTCCCTTTGAGAATTGTTCCAACACAGTGCAATGGATTTTAAATGAATACCATTTGGGATGTGATAAAAAGTTATGTAGAGAAAACATAACTTTTCTCTTCTTCCAGAAGAGAAAACTGTGTTACCTCCTATTATCTACAAACTGATTGCTGTAAAGAATTGTACAAACTTCCAGTGTTCACACAAGATGAATCTTCCTGACTTGTCACATCATTCTTAGAGAGAATAGTCTTCTTTAGTCTCCTTCGGGAAAAACTGTTACAACTATGACAATTTTCCAATCTAGTACTCTCAGGGGGTCAACATTTAGATTTATGACCCCATTCTGTCAAAACTGATGAAGTCCCAGGATGTCAGCCTCAGCTGTAGTTATGGTTATTGGTCACCGGCAAATGAGATAATTTGCGCAGATTGTCTGGATTTTTTAAACTATCAATCAAATATTTGAAAATGTATTTTGATGGTGTTTGATTATTCTTGTCACTTTCAAACGATTTTATTTGTCTATGTTAATGTTCTATTAATTTAAGCCATGTAATGTTAGACTCAGCAATAAAATACACAACTTAAATCCGTGATGTTCTTACTGATATTAATCACGATGTTAGAGATGTCCCCTCTTTGATGATCTATGGATACAATTGATGGATTAATGACACAGGCCATAGCCGTTTGTCATGGTCGGACATAATTACAGCTGTTCAAACATTATTGGCGTACCGCTGGACGCTCCATAATCTGTATATTACGGTTTGTTATTCTGTTAATTGACTAGGTATTGGTGGAGAAAGCACTAATATGCAAAGCGGTGATGAAGTACATACCACAGTATGGCACACTGCTGGTGCACATGTGAACCATGCACACACCTTACTTAATAAATTAAAGGGATGTGTTAGCACTTTTTCTGTTTGTACATAGAATTATAGATGTGAAATCCTTTCATCCTACCATCAACTGTATTTGATTCCTGTTAAAGAGGATGGTACCACTTTAGGAACTCATGGCCTGTGGACATTGCTCAGAATAGTTGTCTGATACATGAACAGTATGTACAGTGACCATGTGGTGGCATCAAGAACGACAGGAATGTGCATGTCAGCATTTTCAGCTGAGGGGCTTTTCAGTGTTCCAGTGTGAACACCTATTGCGTATCATGTATATATAGCGGAAGGTCTTTTTAATAACTTGTAGTATTCGACAGGTAGCTTGGGCTGCATTCATATTAAAAAGAAGACAGATAGTGCTCATCTTGTTGGATTTATGTCTGCCAGGATAGAGAATCAGAGAATACCACCCTGTCCGGATTTATGTGTCAGTTAATGTGAAGTGACAGCACTGTCCTTGACTGTTACACCTGTCAGTGGTCTGTGAGTAGCAGGGTCCTGCATCGCATATACCCCAAAAAGGAGTATAAAAATACACCTTCTTGACACTGCAATGATCCACTAATCAGCTGACATGTGCCACTGTGGTGCAGGTCTAGCCCAAGAGGACCAATATATGGTGAGTCAACAATGATGTTTCTATGTGGGACTGTGAGTGTTCTAATGTGTTTGACAAACCTCACACTGTGTATTAGTTTTGCACTAAAACTTTTATATATTTTAAAAACATTTTTTGACGGTGCTATCTGTAATATCTTGCTCTTTACTTACGTCTAGTGGCAATGATGATAAATTGCAACTCAACGTTATTCACATAAAGCACTTTATTAGGGAACACATGTTGAACTGCTTATTTGTGAAGTTATCCAATCAGCCAACAATGAGGCAGCAGTGTAGGAAATAGAATAATTTGGGTACAAACAAAACTTACTGGTTCAAGCTTCAAGTCAACATAACAGCAAACTTTGTCCTTGAAGGGAGCCCTTGAATTGGTGTCAGTCTACAAAAGAATCAAAATTGGTAAATGATTCATCAGATCTTTATTTTTTGTGACTGAAAGCCAACTGAGTAATAGGTTTGCCAATACATAGCTTGTTCCCCTTTCAAAAATAAAAATAATAATCACTATTTAGCATTAACTTTTTCAGATGCCGAAAGTCCTTCAACATATTATCACTGAAAGTTCCCCAACAGTGTTTTCCAGTCATCTGTGTTATGCACATAAGATGGGCTTATATTTGACTAAATAGAGCTGTTAGAACCAGCAGTTTGATGGCTAACTGCTCACCCAACAGCAACTTGGATAACATTGTGCATTGATTGTATCAGGCTGGCAAATGTGTGCAGCACCACCTCTGAAAACACCCACATCTTTTTTATATAACGTTCATACAACAAATGAAGAGCTGCGCAGCCTGTCTTTTGAGAAAGCCTCAAATCTTGGCAGCCAGCAACGTAACAGACGACTGACCATATTAATCAGTAATAGACTTGAACCTTCACTCATAAATTATGTCCATTCTGTGTAGACAGATAATAAAATATGACTTCTTGTACAGCAATAGAACTGAGTCAATGCCCCTGTACCAGGGCAGGCCAAGACAAAAATAATGGCTGTTTTCGTAATGATTTTCCAATCAATAAATCCTTAATATATCAATCTGTGCCCTGACATTTTTATTGTGGTTGTTGCTCGAATCAAGTCTTCGTTCTAATTGTTTCTTCTTTTTCTGCAGTTTTTCTCCCATTTGTCCCTGAATCATCTCCAAACCTGCTGCAGCTAAACTCAACCACCCTCTGCCAGATCGTTCACTCACATCCACTGATAGTTATGCTATGGCCTCAGAAACTGAAAGTTGCTTGATTTCCGTGTGCCAGCTAATGCTCTGTCAATACTCACTAAAATTGGACAAAAGCTGTGTGAGCATTCCTATAAACGTGCAGCATGTACGATGAATGGTGTTGGGTAAGAATGCCATTGGTACCTTCTTGTCTCTGGACTGACTGAGTGATATCTCAAGTTTTGTTGTAATGGTGTGAGTTGAGTTGTCATTTGAGTGTTTTTGGTGCTCTTTTGACCCGTGTACATGGCTGGTAGTTCCGATTTAGGACACTTTGCCAAAACAGTCCAGCTCTGTTCGTGGGGGCTGGGAGGATACTGGTTCCTGACACTGGAATTACAAAGATATGTGGAATGATAGACAAAGAATACAACAGTTTGCCTACAGCAAAGTGGAGCAAAAGGTTGAATTGGTGTTAGCCTTCATAATGACCCATCAAAACATACTGTCCAGTATTTGATCTATTTGTAATAATTTCCTGTATCAAAGCAATGCTGTTGACCAGCGAGGCAAGCACACATACAACTCCTGTATGGCAGCTTGTAGTGGTTGTGGGTGTGTGGGGCAGAAAGAGAGAAAGGATGAGTGACGGTGTCCCAGCGCTCCATATGGGTGGGTGGGGCCTTGCAACTGACGAAGCGTCAGCCTGAAATTACCCATATGCAACTTTGCAGGTGTTCCAAATGATTATGTTATTGGCTCTCTCCGTTCACCCTTTTTTTTTCCTTTTTTCAAAGATTTTTAGCATCCCAATCCTCTGAATCATAGCGGGTAGGAATAAAAAACATATAGATGCCTGCATGCTAGCACCATCTGCCTCAGAGATCTTACAGATACAACATATACAGACCGGAAAAAAGAAAGCAGTAATGATCTGTTTGGGCTAGTGCATAGCAGAGGGAATGTGTGGATAACCATTGTGTGCATTGTGTGTGTGTGTGTGTGTGTGTGTGTGTGTGTGTGTGTGTGTGTGTGTGTGTGTGAGTGTGAATGTGTGTGTGTTTGGGGGGGTGTATGTGAACATAAATGGCCTCTATAGCAATGGCAAGAAGGGAAATCTACAAAGTGAGGGTACTTTGCTCTAGCTCGAATCTCAGGATTTTCGAGGATCTGGGCTTAAAGGGTCAGTTCACCCAAATTGCACAAAGGTTAAACAGTACTTTCTCGCTAACTATTGCTAACAAATAGTGTATGTTTTTATATGCCAGGTTTTCCCTCGCCCTAAACAGGGATATTTAACATCCACATATTTCAGACATTTTGCATGGTGTCTTTACCATAGAGCGCTGCATTGCCTCATGCATCCTTTTTGCTTTTGGTCTCTCCAAAAAGCCCAGTCTGTCTTGATTGGACCGCTGACCCACTCTTTTGTGATTGCTCAACCGCTTATAGGTGTAAGTAATGCGCTATACTCAGAATCTTTCTGATCAGCTGTAAGCATTGCTGTATAGCCATGGTAATGATGGCATCTGTTCTGTTGGTGATGTAGATGCTTTCAAGGCAGGAACGCAAACCTGCCTTGATGGTTCAACCTAACCTTTGCACAAGATTAGTAGCTTACTTATTTCAAAATAATGTGACACAGCCCTGCATGTTTGTTGTACAAGCAGCGCTCTTGGCCTTGCAGATGTAGAGTGCACAGTAAGGTGTCTGTCTGTGTTGTGCTGCAGGCCTGCCTCAGCTTTAATAGGAGAGCAGGGCACAGTAATAATGGCGCCAGTTTAATGACGACAGATAAATCAGTGTTACCTCCCTGCCACAATGATGGAAATGTCTGACACGCACACACACACACACACACACACACAATGCTCACTGAATGTTTCTCTGATGACCAATACGCATGCATATTGTGGTGATTGGTTGCTGCACAGTCTGTACACACACACAGATAATTACTGTGTGCCATTAACATTTCCCTGCAATAGGCCTGCAGATGTGACATCATCAGCACACATGAGCAGGAGACAAGTTGTGGTGGTTGGTACACCACTGTTCAGGCACATAGCTGAAAAAAGGTTTCTTGCCAGTTTCATGCTGGCCAGTAATATGAATTTACACTGGCAAAGGGTGAAATGTATTGGCTTCCAGTTGATTGCTTCTAGTACCAGTTTAGTACCAGTTTGGTAACTTGTTGCCATGGGGGGGAAGTAGATTGTTTTGGCAAGTCTAGGCAGTACAGTGCAAAATGCCTCCACCTCCTTAAGGCACATATTACGTGGTAATCTGTGCTCTTTCGAAGCTTGGTGGTGGTAGAGCGGCATAGGCAAATTATGTGATTGAGGAAAACTCATCAATTGTATTATTTTACAACAGGCCTCCATCTCACAATGACGTCACACTGAGGTCTTGTGATATTATTATTTGGGACTTAATGTTATCTGCTTTCATACACTAACCTCAAAAATATTGAATGTACCCTTGTTCATTCTCAGACTTGTGGTCCAACATCACAGACTACAGACCACACAACTTTTTTTGCTTCTCAGACAACAGTGAAAAGAACATATTGTCCGAGAATTGCACAGAGCTATTACCTTGTGCATCGTGGACCAGATTCTATCATATTACTGTATTTAGACCGACTTTCCACTTCACAAACATGTTAAGATTCTGATTTCTTTATGTTGTGGTGCATCCAGGTATACCGTTATGATGGGCATCTTTTGGAAAGCCCTGCCCCTCTGTTACCTTGGTGATATTTCAACTTGTCTAGCATCCACAAATATTTTTCACTTGTTTAGTTCATATTATAATATATACTGTCAATGCTCTATATTTTTGCTCTGTAAGTATTTCTGGTCAATTACTTTATTGTAAATTACTTCCTACCACCTTAGTTCCTGGTATTTGCCGTATTTGTGATAACATCATCAACTTCCTGATGAAGCATTGTATATGTGGTAGTGTAACATGCCATCGCATTATGGTGACAAAGATATCAATGTTTTCAAAACTGTGACTTCAACTGAAAAAGGTATATCATCAGCTCATGGCGGTTCATTTTGGGGGCAGTATATCCAGGCTCTGCACCTCCCTGGCAGAAACATTGGTTTCCTCTCAGGAGAATCTGTCTCATCTCTCCTATGTATGTGGAAACTGTCTCGTTGTCATGTAAAAGGAATGAACAGAGCTCATTGGATTGGCTTCGACTGATGGCAGCCCACACTGACTGGCACTTTACTCTGGCAATTCAACCCCAATAACACCTGCAATACCAATGTGCCAGTAATATAATAAAGTAAACAAAAACATGTTGTCCATGATGACAGGAATTATAAACTCAACAAAAAAGGAGTATATGCAGTATGCATTGGAGCCAGACAGGTCGATATAAAACCACAGTAAATGGACGAAATGGGCTTGGCAAACCGGTTGCTTTAATGTGGGTTCCATCACTGGCATTTTGTGGCACTCAGCAACAATCAAGTTTTTTCTTAACGAATAAAAGTTGGACATTAGACCCTGTTTTGAAGTGATGAATTAGAACCCAACTGGAAGACCACACATATTTTCCTGGAATTTTTATAGCTGTTTATAGGCCTATAGCTTTGAGTGGATAGTGGACATTAAAGTCTTTGTTGGCATGGTTGAATGATGTGTGTCAAGTGCAGACATACTGTCCATCTTGCAGGTGAACTATGCCAAGTGATTATTATCATATTTTCAGGTGCAGCAGCACCTGCAAAGTGAGTGTTTTGTAATCAGGATCACTATGTTAAAATATTTATTGAATTCAGCAACTATATATAAACCACACGTCATAGATGCAGTGCAGGAGCTTACTGCGTTATGAGCTGCTAACTTTGTAAATCGGACGCTAAATACGCACATTGATAAATTGTCTATATTTATACAGCACTTTTTCTAGTCTTGATGACCACTCAAAGAGCTTTACAGTACAGTGTTTGTAATTTACCCATTTACACAAACATTCATACAGTGCATCTATGGGCAGCACTCTTTCTACAAGAACAGCACCACAGTCAGGGTTAATTTGGGGACTGGGATCAAACGGATGACCTTCTGGTTGGAGGGCCAACCACTGTCACGCAAGTTGTTTTCAGACATGACCTCTAGAGGAACTATGGAGAATTGGGTCCGGACTTTCTTGTTCACCAAAAGCTCTCTTTACATGTTCATTGGTTTCTTCTACATGAGGAGATATTTGTTTTCTCTTTGTTATTTTCATTTCTGCATCTGTTGCATGTTAGAACTTTCATCAACCCCCCATCCCCTTGCTTGCCGTGAATCCTGCAGAGGATCTCCTGCTGTGTTCTCAGCTCCTCCAGAGGTTCTGCGGACTTTAAGCTAGGGAGACAGGAAAAGAAACTCTGCAGAAGTTCTCACTCGAAAATTAGTGTTCACACATACAGCCACTGCAGCTGTGACTTGCATGAGTGTATGTCCATGCCACCAGTGTGTGTCGACTGCAGCACTGCTATTACCAGACTTATCTTTCTACATACAGCTTGGCTTTGATAATGGCCATAGTTAAGTGTTGTGACCGGAAAGCGCTGTTTATCCTCTTGCAGAGCAACGGAGAGCGAAAGAGATGGTCCTTCACAACAGATATAATAAAAGTTGTCAGTTTTTTACGTTGTTAATATGATGTGAATTCAATTCCTAGCACATCTTATCCATGTCAATTTTAGATCGGAGATGCGCAGCAGGCAATATGGTCACCGAAGGGAAAACGCCCAACAGTGAGTGATAGAAATGGCTCTGAAGAGCCCAGATTAGGCCCACACTGTCACACTACCACAGTCATCTCCGCATAACGCATGGAATGATGGCACTCGGATGATTTGTTCCTGTTTGCCAGATCTGGGCCACAAACAAGCCATAGCAACTCTGCTTCTCAACCAAATGAGCCAAAGGTAGCCTGAATTAGTGTTAACCTATCTGGGTGTACAAACATAACAAGTCAACATTATTTGTGGTTCAAGTTTTTTTTTACTAAATGTTGCTGTACTTCCAATCTGAAGGTATGGATTTCTGAATATAAAGTATTTGAGTAAAAAAACACAAATACCACAGTTTCATTGAAGTAAGTCTGTGTTACAGTGAACATAATGCCATTTCCTGTCTGCTCAAAAACCAAGCACCTCTGATTTGTATGTGTACAGTGTACACGTAAAACAGTACAGGTTGAATAGATAATGTATCAAATGAGCGTTAAATCAGACAGTGAGTAGTGCTGTGAATACAGTTGGGCTTCTCCCAGAGTCTCAATCTCTTACTCTCCATCTCTCGAACTCAGACACTGCCGGAGTCTGTCGGCAGACAGCAGCTCAGCTCTGTTCCCTTGTCCTCTGCTATCACCGAGGGACATTTTAAGCGGATCCCATGTTCACATCACTCTCCAACCACACGTTCAACAAGAGCACCTTGTTTGTAAATATACAAAAGTGTCTGTCTTTCATTGTTTGCTGTTGTTTTTTTTCCCAGTGATATTTTCTCCTCTTTGGTCTTTTTATTCTGTCGCCTGACTCTGCTGCCTCTCTGTCTGCCTGTCTGTGGTTTGCTGCCCTTTCCATCCACTTCAGATTCGGCCTCATGATGACTTTGCCTTCTTCTTTGTCAGTGGTTGCCTTTGACTGAGGCGGCAGGCTTGGATGTTTGGTAATGGCCACTTAGAGTAATCAATGGGCCTCTTTGAAGTTGTGAGATGAAAGAGGAGTTTGACAGCTAATGTGTGCCTGTTCTGTGACGTGAACAGCATGGCGATGTTTGCATGCTTTGAAGGCACGGGGACGGGTGCATCAGGTTGGATTTATCCCACACTGAAGACTCACCTCAGCTGCGGAGCGGGCACAATGGCAAGTGGCAGTTGCTCTTTCACTAGCGTATGCACACGCTTACATGCGGGCAGACACTCTCGCTTTCAGCATCCTCCTCTCTCATCCCCTGTCTTTCTCTCATTCACCCTGTTTTATTTATCTGTCACATCGGTGCACCTCCTATGCAGCCTGTTCCAGCTCCGATTCCACGCTCTCCCACAGAAATGTGTTCAAGTAAACATTTCACGCTTGCTTATGCTAAAGGGAAGAGGCAGCAGCAGGTATGTGACAGGCAGAGAACTGTCTGTGCCCAGGGCTCCCATTGACAAACCCAGCCCCTGTTCTTTCTTTGCTGCTTTTATCTTCTATATAACGTGTGATTGAAGGAAAGCATATGATGAAAGTGATTCATTTGTTATAGTGATCTAATTCAAAAAGAGCTCTGTTCATGATTGTAATGTAAATTATTTGCGCTAAAATAAAAATTAGCATAGTGGTAACGTTACGCTACACTTTATGCAGCTGTGCCATTTGAATAATTTTGACTGTGCTACCAGTCGTGTGCAATCCCAATTTGCTTCGCGGAAAGCAAGTGATGCGTGACTTCTGAAGCTAAAGGACCAAACGGAGAAATAAGGGGAAACATTTGCGGAGAGGGATCATTTCCCACAACCAGCAGCTGTCTTGGACCACACTACATGGTGGTCCACAGCCCCTCCAAGAAGAGAAGACAGGGATGGATGCTGTATAGTCCTGGCCTCTCCCCTCCACACATACACACACACTGAGGAGGTGGGGGAGAGGCTGGGATATGTACAGGAAGTTGATCTGAAAGTTGGCAACACTCCTCCCCTCCCCCTTGGGGGCAGTTAACTTACTGCTGAGCTCTTTGGTGTCGTTGAAATGGTGTACGTTTGCAGTGTGTGTCGGGAAGGTTAAGGAACTGCAGTGAGTTATGCTCCGTCTGTCTGTCTGACACACTGAGTCGGGTTAATGGTGTCCTGCAGCGTAACCCTACCACATGCTCCTCTAAGCTAAAACACATGCAGTGTGTTCAGCCAGCAGGAGCCCGTTCTCCAAGCCTGCAGTTGGACCTGGATGCAGTTACAGTAATGTCAAATATCAATGACATCATCACTACCTCAGTGCCTGCTCCTCTGCTGCCTCCCCTGTTCATTGGATGTGATGTAATTACTTGAATCACAGTTGGTCTTGTTTAAGTTTAAAATGTGGACACTAAAACTTCTGTGATGCAGCCCGTCAAAGAAATAATCAGTTTTGAATGAAATAAGGCCTATGTTGTATCAGTGATTTACAGGAAGAGAATCCAACCTACACTGTGTTCAGGTCATGAAGCCTTTTTTGGGAGTAAAGATTTTCAACAATAAATCCTCAGAGGTTTAGTATTCAGAACATCTGTGATGTACAGTAACAGCTTTCACACAGCTAATGTATCATCCCTAAACCTGTGTGATTCACACAGGACAAAAGCTTTGTGAAGCAATGAGTGATGTTAGTGCTTTGACAACGTGCGCGATAGCTGCATGAGAATAACAACTTTTTCAGCCGCCTTTGTAAACACATATGAAAACAAACCTTATCATTGAGAAAAAATTGTTAAAAACAGACAGCACTATACTGCTCTAACCAAATATACAGTTAAGTAACCCATATAGGAAAAGGGCTTTAAGAGGGAAATTGCTTACTTACTAACAGCTAAATTTATATACTGTTTTAACCTATCACTGGGCCTTGCAGTGACATGCCATAATATATCTGTGGGGACACATTAAAGCCAACAGCTTCTTCTATCCCTGCCTTATCCTGTGACCTTGGGTGAAAATCTATCGACAGGCAAGTAACCACATTGATTTTAAAAAGTACCAAAAATACATTTGTTTCCCTTTGTATAAGGCAAAGATGTAAGAGACCATCAATGTTTTTCCAATAAAAGATCTGATCATTGTAATGGTTGATGGGATGCCAAAGTAGGAAAGGGCACATGAGTCCAGTGAGCAGTAACAGTTTGTATGGAACTATTTTGGTGTGGGAGGAGATCAACGACCTGAGACCTGTGGAGCTTTCCAGCAGCCACAGGCTGAACTTGACCAAAAGAAACAAGCATCCTCCAAAAGAAAAATTTGCCATGACCCAAATGGTGAGGCACACGTGATAAACATTTTCTCTGCAGACTCGAGTCCAGCATCAAGAAAGTCAAGCACAGACTATTCCCCAAAGCTGACATTAGCATTGGCTATGACAGGGCTTGGATGACACGGAAACTCAAGTTGAAGATCTAACCAACAAACTACACAGTTAAATGGACCAAAAGTTCTGTGAGACTTATAATGAAGCCAACTAACCCCAATGGTCACTACTTAACAACCCCTCTACACCCGCCTAAACCATGATCCACTAAAGAATCCAACAAGCCTCTTCAGCTATTAGACATAGCTGAAGAGGCTACACTAATGCTTCAATTGTTTTAGAAAAACGCATAAATCTATCTTTTTGGTATCCTTTTGGTTTAAGCCATATACTTCATGGTCTTCATTATAGAATGGAAACTTGTTACCAGAATCACATACTAAACTTTTTTCTCACAAAACTGGCTCTCAGCTCTGTCTTTGTTTGTATGACAGGTAAAATCTGCTACTAGGATGCACACAATTAAATGTTTCCACTCGTGTTAATCCATGAAAATTGGTAAGACTCTTATCACAAATGCTGGTTTATAAAATAATAAATAAAACAGGCTCCACATCCTAGCCAAGGTTAAACCCAGAGAAAAGACTGTAAGAGCTCAATCTCAGTAGCGTCTCTGCATACTGATATGCGTATAAATAAAAGAGTAGAGTTTAGTGAAGGGACACTTTTTGGTGTCCCCCTTTTCTCTGGCATTTTTAATCAGAGACTCTTTAAGTCGTTGGTTTGATCCAGCTTCTTTTTCCCCATCTCATTGGTAAGCTCCTCTGTGTAAAATATCTCTGCGCCTGTAACACCACAAAGGCTTACTTATCTGGGCATTACCTATTAAAGGTTTAAACCCTCGCGTCTTTGATAAACACTCCCTATAAGGCTTTTATCTCCCCGCAGCCTTATCACACTCTTGAAGGTCCTTCTCCCGAGGCACAGTAATTTGTTTAATTAAAGTGTCATTTTAGGAGGGAAATGTAGCCATGACTATAGTATGAGATGCAAAGAAGTTAAGCAGTGCTCGTTGATGTGGAGCATTCTCCAGTTCTCTTTGTCTGCCTCTCATTCTGTTTTTCTTTTTTTCCAAGTCTCTGCCCAGGGTGTAGATTTAGATGAACTCACTGGCGTTGCTTTCATATATTACTTTCTTGCTTTTTTCATTGTAATTTTTTGTCTAAAGATATTTTCCGGACAGCAGCCATGGCAGGCAGTGGTGGAACTGGAAAAAGACAACGGAAACATATCTAGTTTGAGAGCACCCCCTTTAGCTGCTATCTAAATGGAGCCCTGAGAGGATTGGCTTTCTGGCCTTGAAGCTTGTGTTGTCAGCACTTTGGGCGATTTGTGTGTGATTTCATTAGGAACCAAAATAACAGCCAAATGAAGAGGAAAATGGGGTATGCAAAGTGCTGCTCTACTGCTGGTGCAGTATGGGCTCTTAATATACTGTCTCACAAGAGCACATAAAGCATGCCATCACTATACGCATCATGGACACGGATGCTAGTTTGTTGGTGTATACATTTAAATGACAGCACCTCCTCAGAAAGTTCACTTGATGCAGACGTTATACAGTAACTGTATTCATAGTTTGGCTTTTTTTGTATTTATTTAGACTTAATTTATTCTATATAGATAAAAAAAGCAATAATTAAATTACATTTTCTTTATTGTTTTACACTAAAATATTTGACTATTCTGAATGTACTCACATTGCACTACGAAAAGTAAGATGTGTGAGTGTGGATGTATGAGTATGCTGTCCAAAATTTTAAAGTTTAGATCTTTTCGTGTGAGCTAAGTTCTGGTCCATTGGTTATTAGATTTGTGTGGGGGTGGGGTCAGTAGTGTCTCTTATTTTATTTTATCTTTTTGGTGAACATGTGTACAACGCAGGGTGACAACAGCAACCGGTGTATCAACACATCCTCCAGTGAACAAGGCGACTGGGCATGAGAGTGAAATATTCATGGACTGTTGCATTCAGACACAGTGGTGGGCTCCTTCAAAGGGGGGGGGGGGGGGGTAGGCGAGAGAAGATAAGGATACAGGGAGATCAAGAAAAATCTCTATAAGCATGCTCATATATCAATGACATAGGGCTACTATTGTCCACACAGGAGCCACAGGACAGCAAGGTGTGGCACCCTGAGGGCATGGGCATGGATCAGTACTTTAGTAATTCATTACTTCAAAATAAACCGCTACTCCCCATCTTGGATTGCGTGAAATTAACTGCCATATAACTGTAACAGGTGATGCTGCTCCCAGGTTCCCTCGTCAGTGAGACACCTGGACAATGAAGTTTCCACACAAACTTTTATATTGACCTGACTTCAGACACACTGTCCATCTGCTTCAAACCACAATGGACCATGGCTTCTTGTTCCTGCCTAGGTCTTCATCCACCCTCTGATTTGAGCAGAAACTATACCCTCCTTTATTCTCCTGCATCCGATGCTGTACACACCGCTGTACCACAATAATCTGTTATTGATTAAGCAAAGAGAAAGTAAAAAAAGAATCGCTCTTCTTTATTTTGGGACAAAAAGTTTTTAGATTAATGGGTTATCTTATTATGAGAAGCAACAATGAATGCAAGTTCTAGCTCCAGAGATTTTCTTGATATTTTCAGACTGAGGCCAAATCCAGATGAGAATGATGGCTTGACAAAAACAGAACAAGAGACCTCCATCAGCAACTTTCATCCTCCCCCCGCTTCTTTCCTTTTTGGTCCCCCTGTGCTCTCTACTCACAGCTGGCTTTAACACTACAGGTGTTGTTATATTGCTGCCTTTGGAGGATTTGTGCCTGCAACCTGTCTGATGATGGAAAACTGCATAGGCTGCAGTACATTGTACCCTCCCAGCAATATTCCAGTAAAACTGACTTTTTTTTCTTATTTGGATTTATACCAACACCAGGTGTCTAAAAGGTATTTTATGGTATGAGAAACTGGTGGTAAAGTAACAGGTCGGGGATAAAATGTAGATGTACAGTACAAGCGATAAAATCTAATAGAGGCTTTAATTTGAGCATTTGCAAGGAAGCCACTTAATACAAAACAGTGAAAATGCAAAAGTGGTGTATGGAAGGCTAAATCATGCAAGAAAAAAACAAACAATTAAGCAGATCTGTGTAAATGTTGGCTGTAAGAGCCAACTGTAAAATCTGTCAGTCATCTCCTTGTGGTTGACTATCTCTAAGACAAGTCTTTAAAGGCTTGAAGCGTTATTAATAAGACAAACTTTAATAGAAATATCATTGGCTTATTTTTCAATCAGGCCCAACATTGCTGCAGTCCGCAAAGCGTGACATTAATTAAAGATTGATGGCTGGGCCATTCATCTTAGCCGCTGTTGATCCAGTAATTAAAATGACAAAAAAGGGAAAAAGATTTATTTATAGAAATTTGCGCAAGTTGTTTCATTTCTTAATCACCGTGGCCTGATTTTCTGTCTTTCAATGATTTGAAGGTGGTGAATGCATTTGTCACCTTTCCCCCCTTTATTCCTGGCTCAATAGGTTGACGTTGTCAGGTAGTGATGAGAAAAATAAAGAGTCAGAGATGAGCCTGGCCACAGGGCCCACAAAGCGTCTCACACACTGGGTTCACCCTGCTCAATCAAACTTTTCAAATGAATAAAGTTTCAATAACCTTAGTTCAGCAGTAATTCAGAGAGAAAAGCAAATACAAATGAAACAGCTTTGCATTATTATTTTGGTAAAGTAATTATGTATAGTCTCTTGGAGTTTGACAAGGCTTCTAATGAGTTCTCCCAGGACCTCTCTTTTATTTGTTTGTTTGTTATTTTTAAGCTTGATTAAGTCCCCTTGTATTTAACAAGTACAATCAAATCAAAGGGGAGGAAGATTAACTGTGTACATTTCTCCAGCATCTTTAAGGAGGTGTAGAGCATATTGCTTTTTCTGTGGGATGCTCACTGTTAACACTCCTGCTGGAGTCAGTTGCCACATGTTCTAGCCGATTATTCCAGAACCTACTACCATTTATTTATGTTCATTGAACAGAATGGATCACTCATTCAAATCCTTGATTACTAATTCATAGTTATTTCCGCATAGTATTTCTCAAGATTTAAACAACTAAATAAACAAATAAAATAAAAATCTCCATTTTCTATTTTGATAAACCCATAGATCTTACAATTTCATGAAAATGTGTGTGATAGCAGAACTGCAATACATTCATTTGAAAAAATAGTCATAATGAAAGGTATAATATTGTGAAAGTACATGGGCTTACTACAAGTTTTTCTCATTGTCCTAATTTAGAAGATCATGTATTAATTCCGTATATATTTCTTAATTTTCTGTTTCTTTGATTTGACGGTCCATTGAGAGTCTCTCACTGCTAAGGGGGTGGGGTGGCCATCAAGGATTTTGCTAAATTTAAAAACAGTTGCATGTTCTTTGTGTCACATTGACTTTTTCAGTCTTTTTACAAAAAAATTATTTCTCCAAAAATATTTCAGAATTAACATTAATGTTTACCATATTTATAACCAAATTTAATTTGTGTTTTTTTTCTACTGTGGAACAATTAAAAGATTGAGAATACAGAACATTTAAATAAAAAAGCGAATTTCACTGGCTTTTGTAATGCGTAGATGTTTTCACTTTGTATGATCGCTCCCTTGTAATAGACAACACATTGTAAACTGTATGCCGAATGCAAACCAATGAATCAGAGGCAGACACATCTAGACAAAGTGAATTAATGACACACACACAGCCAATTTGTAAAACTCCCCACTAGCTCCGCACACAGTCCCATACCACCCATATCTGGCCCATATAGTTCTACATGGCAAGCAGCCCAATTCTACTGCCCGCCACTGAAATGTGTTTCCACAAGGAACTACTAGATACAGGATTTGGCCACTGCTTAGGAACCAAAAGTGAGAGAGTGCAGTGGGAAGGAGATGTATTAAATGATTATAATGACTGATGATATTACCTATTTCTACAAAAAATGACTTCAATTGTGTAATGGTCAAGTAGCGGGTAAGGATGACAGAATTATTAAAAGAGAAAGGATTGAGTAATTCCAGCACATTTATCTGTCTGCACATCACAGCCTCATGCTCAGTTAATATATATTGTGGATTGCACTGATTCCAAAGAGGTCTTTTTTTATAGTTCTTTATACTTTTATCCTATTAAGTCACAGGCTTCGGAGTGCAAGTTCATTTCAGATCCAAGTTTGCAACAAAAAAGAGGGGGGGGGGGGGGTGAGCTGAAAGAATTTATGAGATTCTTGTTTTTTTTATATATATATATATATATCCATTTTAAGATATGGACAAATATAAGATTCCTTGTACTGACCATGGGACCAGTAATTGTGATCTTGCCTGCATCATCCTTTTCCCTCAGCTGACATGATAAATACATAATGTGCTTCATGACGAATGCTCTTTATAATGCGAAGCTGAGATAAGATTCTAGTATTCACATTTTTCTATCATGTTAATGTGTGGAGATAAAGCATCTCATGCAGTGTGTTTGGGGCCAGCAGACTGGCCCATCGCTCTCTGTAGGTACATGAATAGATTGGAGGTTGGTTGAGGCGACATCAAGAAGAATGACCGTTGCTGGTTTGAGCCATTTCTTACACTACAGCATTTTTTTTTCTCACTAGCTCCACTGCTTAGAAACAGTTGCATGTTCTTTGTGTTACATTGACTTTTTTAGTCTTTTTACAAAAATTGTATTTCTCCAAAAATATTTCAGAATTACCATTAATGTTAACCATATTTATAACCATGAGGTACAACTACTACAATTATTGCTTTTAACGACAGCTATTCCTCTCCAGGTCTCCATGGTGGAAAGAGCATCATTGGCTGCAGCTCGAAAATTCTTAACATCCCGAGGATCATGTTATTATATTTTAAAAGGGAAAGTGATGAGCAGCTCCTCAGAATGATAACCTCCAAGTTAAGAAAATCTTTGCATTTTGACTACCTAGTTGTCAAAATGCAAAGGTCACTGGCAATGGACATACGGGTCACTATTACCAGCGTTTAAATCAGTACTACCAGTGATGTTAGTCATGCCTGGATTAACATGCCAGTGGGGACTTGGAATGCCAATGCTGGGACCATCTGTTTTCCTCTCACCTTGTTTAGAATGGAAACTGTACTACTGACCCCCAGAACCAAACACTACATGTTGATTTGATTAAACTTTTCTAATATGCAACATCATATTTAAGCACATAACTAAAATGGGCCGCCCGATATCGATCCAACATGAAAGACTTGGGGGCCTTGGGAACAAAATTGCCTGCTGGCATAAAAATACCAGTGACACTGTATTTGCCCTGTGTAGCGCAACACAGTAGAAGACATTGGACACTGCATCCGGTATGCCTCATTATGTCTTGACAAAAAGAAAGTGTGTCAGATTTTTTCTGCTAGCTTGACAACTGTTACCGCTTGTTCCATGACGTTGCCCCGTTGGAGCTCAGTTCGCTTCTCCAAGCAAAAGCAAAGAAAAAGGGTGTGATGTTGTCAGTGCTGTCGGTGAACTTGGTAAGAACTTGGCTGCTGGTGTCTCCTTCCCAATTATGTGTGCCACACAAGTTGTGCAAAGTCATCAAGCTATGATTGATCAGGGCCAAAGTTACTATGTCTCCCACCCAAGTCTCAGCAGGATTTCATGACTGTGATCACCATTAACCTGACACCGAGATGATCACTGAGGATACAAATAAAAAGATAATTTTATAACTAAGGGGCTGTCTTCCAGCCAATACCTCAGGATCAGGGGTAATACAACAAGACTCAGCTAAGGCTTTGAAAGGTGGTCTAGTGGTCCATTTCTCCAAACAAATTGTCTTTAAAAATAGAAATTCTAACTGAAAGGCTGGAGCTTTTGGTACTTCAACCAGTTGTCAGCTTTGTCAAGGTGCTAATACAGCTTGGATCCTGCTATTAGAAACAGCTGCCACTAATTCTAGACAACTGTAAATCACTGTTACTGCTCTTTAATTATATTCTGCTGTTAATAAGTAAGATATTGCCACAACTACATCTAGTTCTGCCACTGCTATTACTACCTACTATACTACTACCAGTGTTACTATGAAAGCTCTTAAGTTCCAGTTAAAACAGTATATCAACAACACTACTCTGTGTTACTGCCACTGCACTTGGTTTTATAAATATACCACTGGTTCTACCTTTGCTGTTACACTACCTATGGCCTAATAATGCTTCCCCTGTGCATAGCTGAAAGGCTACAGCCATAATGGACATATGTCAGATTTTGGGCTGAAATCAACTTGCATCATCAATCCTTATTTGTGGAAAAAGAAAAGAAGAGTGCTTTCTATAAACCAGCTGAACTGTATTGCTATACATAACTGACAACTTTTGCTGCTGCTTTTGTTATTTTTGCTCCTTATGTTTTCTCTTGCTTTTGATTTTGTATCTATAATGTATTTCCAGTTCTGACTGCTGCACCAAGAGCTACACAAATGGATGGAAGATTTTGATGTCATTTCCTTTTTGGGAAAAACAAATGATGAATGGGAACTTGAGAAAGAGAAGTATATGATGTGTAATTTCTATAACTCAGTCGGCTGCTCTGGGTTATGAATGGTACGCTGTTCAGCCCTTTCACAGGTCCCTAGTAGAGACACTGGCAGATGTGTGCAGTAAAAAAAATATATCTAGAGCCAACATTTGCAGATTTGGGATATGCACATCATTGTGCACAGACACGCACACTCTCTCCCAGTCACACACACCACCAGGCTGGCTCATAGGTACTGATGTGTGCATGTTTCAATAAGAATGAGTCCAATAACGTTACTGTTTTCAGTATCACCATACAGTTTGGTAGGCCAAGTCCTGAACAGCCTATCAGCCTCTCCCCCTTTGTTATGTTATTTTTCTTTCTCTATCTCTTCTTCCCTCACTTTCTGTCTCTGTCTCTCTTGTGCCTCTATGGCACTTTGAAGCTGCTCCAGTCATCCTGCCATACTTAGACGTACCCAGGGTCCAATTAGCCCTTCAAACACCCTATAGTCAGCACATAATGCACAGCCCTGTATCACTAATGTTGTCTATTTTGTGATGCTTTCAGGTACATTAGCCTAAAGGGGGTAGCTTTATGTTCTGAGGAGAATTTAGTATTGATTAAAATGATAGGATGGATAAAATACGATGACTTAATGTTTTTTTTCTCTCGCTGGTTGGATAAATAAACAATTTCAGTTTAAAGAAAATACCCCAAACTCTGAATGGTCTATGAGCATAAAGCTTTCTCTTTGGACAATTTTGTAAGCTAGCATGACTTTCATGGTGCTCTTGTCCAGGACAAATGAAGAGATATGACTGTAGCCAGGCCCTTGGAGATTGTAACTGGGGGAATTAAATGCCTTAATTGCCATTGTTGCCTAGGAACCTTTACATTCCTAAATTATGATCTACCAATGTCATCAGTCAATATTATGACACACTGAATAATTTAATTCAGTATTCTGTGTTTTCCTCTAAAAATCAATGATGCCTACCACAACGTCTGAGCAATTTTTAGCTTTTATTTGTCCTGTAAAACTGTCTTTTACTAAATGATACTGGCCCTTTGAATCTTTAACAGCACAATCAATAAAGCATGTTTATGCGCAGCTGGCAAAACCATCAGTTTGGGACTTTTGAAAAAATATGCCAGCGGCTGCAGCTTGCTAAGTGCAGAGCGCTAGCACTAAATCTTGGGAGTTAAAGTTTTACTGGGGCGTTATGGGTAAAAATGCCTTGTCAGCCATCTGCCACCTCCTCTCCTGGCAGCCATATTTCCAGGTCTGCTCAAGTCCTGGGAGAGAACATTGCATTGCCACCCAGGGCCAGCCACCACTATAACAGCCCTGAAACGAGAGTTGTGGTGGAGTGAGAAAAAGAATAAGTAAAACTGACATGGATGCAGACTCACAGACGGAAGACGACTTCAAACTACGGCAGTTTGATGAGGATGATTTGCAACACAAAGGTATAAACAGGAAGAAGGGCAGTGTTGTGCAAGTTCACACCTCTCATGAACTAGTTCAAAGTTCAGTTCACACAAGTAAATATGAATAGTTCACGTTCATAGTTCACCATTTAAATTCTGAACTAGTTAATAGTTCAGTTCATTTCATAGTTTAAGGTGGAAAGTGAGCCATTTTTGTAAGAGGCCAGAGCTGTTGTGTTGCAGGTATGGCCTGCCCCTTTAAGGAAAGTTTGTAGTTTGTGACGTAGTGCACCTGGGTATTGTGGCAAGAGACGTTAAAAGTGTGTTTATAACGAGAAGTGACGGACCACCTAGAGGTGATGCGAGTGTTGCTCCTGCTGTATATCAGAGAAATAAAGTGGCCGCATTCCAAGTAAAGAAACATCTCCTCCCCCTTATTCATGGAGCGGTCTGGACGGCTGGTTACCGGCCAGACAGCGAGCCAAGATAACCCGGGAGCCGAGCTCCAGACTACGGCTCGGAGCCGAGACACAGGCCAGAGAAGAAAACACTTGGAATACGTTGCTTGTTCGGTCTGCATGTGTGTGTGCGATGAATCATGGGTAACGTAGTGCAAAGTCGAGTTACTTGGTTCAGGTTAGGCTACATCGCGGACATTTCACGGGCACTGAGCAACGACATGGTGCAAGCATTCGATTTAGACAGCGTCTCTCCTTAGGAGATGGAAAACATTCTGTAACGTTTTAGCTAGACCTCAGATAATATTGTAACGGACTGGTAGTTAGGTTTATGTTCTGTTTGACTGCTATGTGTTTGTTATGACTTATGTTCAGCTAACTACACCATGTCAATAAGTATTGGGATTTCCAGAGGGTCAGTGATTCAATCGGGGTGGGGTAAGTGACAGTTCTAGACCAATGGCTGGAGAGTTACCTGGCATGACAGGCTCTCATTGGCTGATGAGTTGGCATGTCAAGGGGGAATGAGGAAGGGGAGTGAAGAACACAGTGGTGGATGATAGGAGTGTCGGAGTTACAACAAGAAGTGTGTCGTGTTCGCTGGACTTTAATAAAGTTACACATAAAGAGAGAAGTTTCCTGTTGTCTATAAGCGAGGACGCTGAAATATGAACGTGTTCACCGTTCAAATTCATTATTTGTAATTGAGGTGCGTTCAGTTCATCGTTCTCATAAAAGTGAACGTGTTCAATGAACGCGTTCTTTTGCGTTCGTTCATGCACAACACTGAAGAAGGGCTCTGATGTGTGGATTTCAACTGCACAAGGCTGAGAATTGTATGTTAACAAAATAACTATGATTACAATTTATAATGAGAATATTGAGAAATTTACCTGTAAGGTGAAGTTAGTTTCTCATGACAAAACCCACAAATTTATTTCCCTTCAGCCCTGTGGGTCTCAATAGAAACTTTTAGTTCATTCTTTTAGTTCACAGCTTTATTTCTTCAGTTAATTCTCATCAGTGTAACAGTCTAGACACACTGGGCAGCAGTTATCAGCAATGATGATATAGGCTAAACCTTCTGTACAACACCTGCAAATATTTGAGTAAACAGTCATCCGGTCACCAGAAACCTAAAACCCCATCAAACAGGTCATCTGTGCAAGCAAACTATTATGACCCCAGTTATGATTTATGATTTAGCAATCTCTAGTGGCTGTATAAATTTTGATGCGAGAAAATGAGTAAGTGAAGTGATGTTGCACAAAGAGGTCAATCAATCAATCAATCAACCAAATTTGATTTGTATAGCCCATATTCACAAATGACAATTTGTCTAATAGGGCTGTAACATGGTGTGACATCCTCTGTCCTTAACCCTCAACAGGAGCAAGGAAAAACTACGAAATAAAAAAAATAAAGAGGGGAAAAATAATGGAGCAACCTCAGAGAGAGCCATATGTGAGGGATCCCTATCCCAGGATGGACAGAAGTGCATTAGATGCCACATGTAATGGAGAACAGCAGAAAAAGCATGAGTATTTACAGCATTGGTTAGAAAACTGTTTTTCAAATTGGTGGTCCCGACTGAAACTATAAGGGAAAAGGGGGGGACAATGTGAGAATACAAATTCAATAAATGTTATGGCTGCCTGATATTTCGAAAGTCAATCGTCATCGCAATATCAACTTGTGTTCGATAGTTGATCGTTTTGTGTACGCAAAACAAAGCAAAAAAACTGCGATATACGATGATCCATCCGCCAATTATTCACGCTCTGTATGCCGATATATTTGGCCTATCAGATGGATCCCTGCTGCCCTGGACAAATTGTTAAAGACATTCAGATTGACCGTTTTTTCCGTGAGTGAATCATTGTCGGAGGAATAGAATAAGAAGAGAAAACAGAATTTGAAAACGATTTCAAGTGAAAACTTATAGTGATCACATTTGTCCTGAGTCAGATTCATCAATAGGATAGGCTGACTATACAAAAGAATTGTGAAGCTTATTTATGATCCCAGAACCTGAAGGAAAAGTAACAGCGCACACACACACACAGAGTCTGTGTGTGTGCACTGTCTGCTGACGTCTCTGACTCGCTACAGTTTAAAAGTTGATTTGTTTGTTGCCACATTATCAACACTGATCATAACATAATGATCGATACTTTTATTTATGAGTTAAATCTTTATTCAGAGCGGTGCATTCAGCAGCCGCTTGCACGCTCTTTCCCCTCTCTCTCTCTCCCTTTCTCTCTGTCTCACACACACACACTCTCACCCACACAAACAGTATGATAGGACATGTGTGTACCGACTATAAACTTAGTAACTGTATGTGAAGTTGGATGAGATGGCAGCACACTCCATTTGGTTTGATGCGAAACAAAAACCCACACCGCCCAAGCCAATCAGAATCGAGCAGCCGCTTCATCAGAAAGTTGCTGTGCGCCTGAAAACTATCTATCTACCTCCTGCTAAAGGCTAAAATAGACAATTTCTTTCAAAGAAAAAGACCATGAGACGACCAGACAGAAGATGACTGCAAAAGAGCCACAACCATGGAATACCACCTGGCCATCTAAAACATAAAGTATGGCTTTATCGTGGCAAGTAAGAACGGCCGTGATTGGCCCAAATGTGTTCTCTTCCTCGAGATCCTCGCCCATTACTCTTTAAAGCCATCTAAACTTTGATGACACCTGATACAAAAGCACTTAGAAGAAGCTCACAAATCTCTTTTGTATTTGTAGACGTTATTTTAAAAAGGTTTGCAACTAGGGGGTGCCCGCCAGAGGCTAATGCTATATGGGGGTCCCTGGCATGGAAAAGGTATGCAGCCGCAGCCCTTGATCTGCGGACGATAAGGCAAAGGGACTCCGGGGAAGAAGTCAAGTCAGTAACATATATTGATGCTATATTAATTTCTTTGATGTGATAAGGAGGGAGAAGAGGAAGGAGAAGCTGGGAAGAGGAGATCCGTGTGTCCTGTGTCCCCCGACATTTAAGACCTATAGCAGCATAACTACGAGCAGGTCTAAGACAAGCCTAGACTGTCTGTAACATAAGCTTTATTGTAAAGGAAGGTTTTAAACCTACTCTTAAACGTACAGATGGTGTCTGCCTCCCGAACTGAAAGTGGGAGATGATGACACAGGAGAGGAGCTTGATAGCTGAAAGCTCTGGCTCCTACTCTACTTTTAGAGACTTTAGGGACGACAAGAAATTCTGAATTCTGGGAGCGCAGTGCTTTAGTGGGTTGATGTGGTACTATCAGCTCTTTGAGGTATAATGGTGCAATATTATTAAGGGCCTTCAAGGTGAGGAGGAGAATTGTAAATTCTATTTAGTTTTATTCTAGTTAGAAGTGTGTGTCGTCCACATAGCAGTGGACATTTACAGAGTGTGTTCTGATAATGATTCCTAGTGGAAACCTTTATAATGAGAATACAATTGGGCTGAGAACAGAACCCTGTGGAACACAGTGGTTAACTCTGGAGCACACAGATGACCCTAATCACTAATTTGCACAAATTAGAATCGATCTAAAAAAAGGATTTAAACCAGTTGGGGGCGGTTCTTTTAATGCCAATTAAACGTTCCGCTCTCTGTAATAAAATTTGATGATCAATAGTTTTGAATGCTGCACTAAGATCTAACGGGACGCGGACACAAATCTTTGATCTGAAGCTTTTAGGAGGATCATTAGTAGCTTTTTCCAGGGCTGTCTCTGTGCTATGATGAGCTGAAAGTCTTAATATACATTACTTTCCTGGGGAACCTCACAGCTGATTGGCTACAACCTTGTGGAGGATTTTAGTCAGGAAGGGGAGGTTGGATATCTCTCTGTACTTTGCTAAAATCTCAGAGTACAGGGTGTTTTTTTAAGAATGGTTTTGATTATAACAAGGTCATTTAAATGTTTTTTAAGCCAAGAAGTTCAGCAGAAGCGGCTAAACTTTAGCTGTGTATTATAATTCACATTGGACTTCACATTGCTTTGTGGCAGAAAAGTACTACAAAGGAAGTAATAGTGAAAAGTGAGATGAGGGATTTCTTTTCTTGGACTGTTGACAAAGTGGAACTACTGACTACTGACAGTTAGTGTTAGCGATGTTTTGGTTTTACCTCTGCAGTCGAGTAATGACTGATAAGACCCAATCAGGAAGTGAATGTGGGTGAATCTTTCATCCTTTCCAAACGTGTGTTTCTGCCTATCTGCACTAAAATACAGTCCCTCACTTTTCAAACTTCAATAAGGTCAGAAATGTCTCGAAATGTGTTTGTTTTAAATGCTCAAATCGTGTGTGGAAGGCAGATGTCAATCGAGCAAAAGTTCTCTGCATTTTTATGCAGAAACATAAATGAGGATGTAGCCTTGCGATGTAACAATGTCACAGTGCATCACATTGCAACTAAAGAAGGACAGCATAATGTTATGAAATCAACAGGTCAATTAAGGGTCAATTAAGGTATTTGAATAAAAAAAATAAAAAAATTCACCCTTCTTTCCATTTTCTTGTTATTTTGTCTTTGTGTTGTGACTGCTTCTGTGAAAATCTCATCAGAACCATATCAGAAAGTAGAATAATCATTTACATAAAACTTTTATGTCTAGATTGTCAGGACTGACAGGCACACATGCACCGCACATTGCGTTTTAGCTTAAACACTGAGGCTTCCAGCGAGCTTGGAGCTCCCCAGCAGGCTTGCTTTGTCTCATCCCCTGATCCTGTAATGAACAGTGGCACTGACCCTGTCAGCGTGATGAGACTGGCAGCCTAATGTGTTAGAGAAAAAAAGGAGTGCTGGAGGTATATAAATAAATAAGAGACCTACATCAGAGCACCACATCCCACGAGGTCCTGTGAAATGCTAATCATGGCTGATTAATCAGGCTGTAATTTCACTGAACCAAAAAGGTTCACCAGTCAATTGTGCAAAATTAGCCCTTTCTCACGTGTGCTGTCACATTTAGTGATAGAAGGGCACATTACTGCCCCGATTCAAGGCAGTAGATCACGAGCTGAGTCAGCTTGAAATCACTTTCTCTCCCACTGATCCACTTATTCTGTTATTTCTCGAAGAACATTTTGATGAGACTATAGGCCTTGCCCAATAAGGATTATAGTATACAGTCCGGACTCTTGTGGAAAGGAAGAATATTTGTAATTCAAACATCAGCATTCTTGATTGACAACAATGCTGTGTAATTGGTGATTACACTTTAAAGGTTCAGTTTGTAAGATTTAGGTGAAAGAGATCTATCGGCAGAAACTGAATATAAAAAAAGCCTAGCAATGTTTTCACCAGTGTGTTTCATCTAAATGGTATCAAATTGTTGTTTTCTCCACCCTAAAATGGGTCCATTATAAATAAATACTTGGAAAAAAACAACCCCCACGATTTGTTGTGGTTCCTCTATGTAAGAAACTATACGATAGAGTGCGTCGAATGGGAATACGACCAGAATTGACGTCATAGTGGGTCTACATGGCATAGCCCCCCCCCCCCCCCCCCCTGGAGGCGGAGATCTGGTTGAGGAGGAGACCGGGTTACGTTACGAGCCATAGCACGGTTGGAAGCTAGCCAAGGGGGGACGCTAACCAGCCGGTGAGCGGTGTGAGAGGCGGAGATCTGGCCGAGAAGCAGAGCCTGCGGTCGGGGTAAGTCACAAGCCCAAGCCCCCTCCTCAGCTCGGGCTCGCTGGGTGATGTCGTCGGGATGCTGGCTCCATGTCAGCAGTTCGCTTCTGGTGGACTTGTCGGTGTTTGTTTACGGTTAGCAGCAGGGAGCTAACGCTAGGTTGCTGTTAGTTTGTGTTTAAAGTTGCAGCACTTCCTGGAATGGCTGCTTGTGCAGGTTTTTACAGCAGTATTGCATGTGGCAGCCCACCCGGGAAGCAGCGGAGATCTGGCCGAGAAGCAGAGCCCGTGGTCGGGGTAAGTCACATGCCCAAGCCCGCTCCTCAGCTCGGGCTCGCTATGTGATGTCGGGTTGCCGGCTCCATGTCAGCAGCTCGCTTCTGGTGGACCTGTCGGTGTTTGTTTACGGTTAGCAGCAGCCGCCTGACTGATCTCCCCAAGGACAGGGAAGCGTTGACTGTGCGTGTCTCGTGTCTCAGTGAGTGTCTTCAACTAGAAAAGCTGTTGTTTTGTTTCGGTAATTGACGGTGACATGTAAGGTAGGTGGCATTAGTATCATAGCAATCAGTGCCTGGCTTGCCGGCCAGCTTCGGCAGCAGCGGCAGTCGGCTGCTCTGTGGCGGGTTGGATCCCGGCTGTACCCGGGCGGCTCACTGCGAGGCTGGCGATGCTCCCGCTGACTTCACACACCTGAGAGCTGGACACGTCTCACCGGCGTAGGGTTCCCCACGTCTGCAGGATATGTCTTATTTTCATCATTGATCATTATCGATCTGTGACAAAGCTCCAGCCTGTGTGTCCCCTGTGTGTGTCCCGCTACGGTTAGTATGTCTGTGTGTGTGATTGTGTGTGTGTGTCGGGGCGGGGTGGTGAGAGGGGGGTTGGGTTGTTGGTGAGAGGGTGGGCGGGGCGATGAGAGGGGGGAGGCGGGGCACTCAAAACAGGTCAATCTGAGGAAGGCTGTTTTAGACAGGGTAAAAGGGTGCTGTTTTAAATTATCCTTGTGGTATTTTGACCAAAAAATGTTACAGACATTTCATTAAGACCCCAAGGAAACATATCAACTGTGGTGAAATGGGCATAATATGTCCCCTTTAATTAAACTGTCCATTAATCCATTAATTTTCCCAAGGAAGTAAAACCCTTCAGCAACTTTACATCCTCACAACACAACAATTACATCTCTTCATCTCCACCAAAGGCCCCATCTTCCAAACACAAACACAAACACACACACACACACACACACACACAATAGTCCAGCCTAGCATAGTGGAGAATTAAAGAGCTAAGCACTCATAAATCAGCAGGCGCTCCTCTTCCTGGAGACGGAAAGACAAACACATGGGTGGGGTGGTGTATAAAGGGGGGTCAAGTTTTTCTATAGAGAAAAAAAGTGAGGCAGAGAGACAGACAGAAATAGGGGGGGCTTGTAAATATCCTCGAAGTGATGTAGAACTTAAAAGTTGGGACTTTGAGAGAGACAAGAGAGAGGGAAAACACCTACACACACAGTGTTTATACAAGAGACGATAAGGGGAGAAGAGCCGGAAACAACGGCTGTGCTTACATCTTATTACTGCTGATACTGTACTTCACCTCAACTGTTTGCCTCCATAAAATGAAAACAGCCTTTATAATGCACGGGGCATGTGGTTAGTGGAAGCATTTAGATAGGAATGATTAAAAGATTAACAGCATGGGCTGCAGTGCTTGGGCATCTTGATTGCACTAATCGTGACAATACAGCAGAGGAGGGGAATTATGTGAATCTTAACCTCATCTCAATGGTCCACTGTAGTTTCCACTCCTGATGTTTGTGCTCCTGTCACAACAAAGTGGGATCAAGAGACCCCCAGTCTATATGAAGGTAATGGAATTAACACCATAGTTCTTCTATCCATTTAATGAACAGGAACACTCCTGGGGTGGGGATAGTTATTGTATGACTGTTATATTTTAAATCTTTAAGGCAGCAGGGGTCCCTTACTCCCTGTTTGTGAAACGGTAGTAATGCTCAAGAAACTATACCAGAACCAGTTGATGGCAGATCAGTTAGCCAACCCACATGGCTCCATGTTTAAGATCTCTATTTTCTCCACTGCTGTGGCTCCACTGAGGATGCAGTTTAAACAGCCTACCCAATTGATTGTATACCCCGTCCCCGACCCAGTCAATTCACCTCACTCACTTCTGGAGTCAAGAGATCAAACAAATCATAGTCCTGTTCATACCTGGACTTAACATGCGTCATGGGTGGTCCGGTTACAAGAGGACAGTATGTCAGTTAACACTTGCCACAGAGATGAGACGAGAGAGAGAGAGAGAGAGAGAGAGAGAGAGAGAGAGAGAGAGAGAGAGAGAGAGAGAGAGAGAGAGAGAGAGAGAGAGAGAGAGATTTTTTTTTGATTTATGAAAACAACTTTATTAGGTACTATTTGTTGACACTACACATTAAAAATCCTAATAAGTTATTTTAAAATACACATTTAGCCATAAATAAATAATGAAATCACAAAAGATAATCAGCATTAACAAGTTCTCGATTTATCACAGAACATAAAACATCTTGAAAACACCAAAGATCATTAAAAGAGTCCAGGTCACCTGCTGCTTTATAAAATCAACCAATATTCTGGATTTAATCATGTTGACACAGACAGGGACCGACTCAATGTGGACGTCCTGCTCTACCTTCCTCTTCCTGGTTATATACAGGGCCATCTTAGCCTGCCCTAAAACAAAGTTTAAAAGCTGGCTTTTATGTTTTTGTTGGCGAGTGAATTTAAAACCATAAATTAAACCCTGCTTGTTAAAACTCTCTTTGAAACTGGTAAAAACAACTTGTAAAAACAGAAACAAATCAGAGAGACGGTGACACTCATAAAAACAGTGAAAGAGAGTTTATTTTACATTACAAAACGGGCATTTGTCTTCCACTGTGTTCTTGATTATTGATAAAAACTTGAAGTTCTTCTGCACAATTAAGGTTACCAACTACCAGAAGATGTTATCAGGTGTTAAGGCCGATATATGCTTCTCCAAGTCCGTTACGGACGGACGGACATTTATTGATTTATAGTTCTACGAGCCTTTTTGTTCCGAAAACAATTCACCGCCAGAACAGTAGTTTGCGCAACGGAAGTTGAGCTTAGAGAAACCTACCTCATGAGGTATATAGAAGAAGTCCACGCTGGTTTATTTACGTCCCCCCGGCTCCTCACACACAGTGAACGATGGCAACTAACTAAACTAAAAAGGCTGTTGATGACGAGACAGTTTTTGCTGAATTAAAGTGACACCCAGCGGGTCATAATGCTTATACACCGGGTCTTGTTTCCAAACTGCGTTGCTAATTCAACAGCTGCAACATCTTGAAGCTACACGGAGGCCGCTGCCCCCCCCCCCCCCCCCCCCCCAGCTTCCACACACAGTCAGCATGGACACCCAATACTAACTACTACCAAGTGTTTGCTTCTAACCTGACGGTGTTTGAGAAACAGTGTCAGGACAGCCGTGGGATTAAAGTCTGCGGGATTTTGCGCTTTTCCCAACGCAGTTAGCATGGTTGCTAGCCTGCTAGCCCTGTTATGAAAGTTCATTATAACCGTATGTGACCGTACACACACGCCGTAAGTTCTCTAACCAGCCACCGTCAGCCGGTTAGTTAGAAAAATCAGAGCTGCACGAAAAGCTCTCCGAGGAGCCCTGGAGAGGCCCGGAGAGGGCGTTCCACGGCAAAGAAGGCGGTCCTATCTGTCCATGTCCGTCAAAACGGAGAAGCATAAATTGGCCTTTAGTGGAAACCAGCAGAGAGGGGACATAACTGTGCACCTTAGCGCCATCAAGTGTTTTGGGCTTGGAATCAATGATACAGGCCGAACTTGAGGGAACCCTGAGGCTTGAGGTAAATATGACTGTTTTAGAATGACTTTAAACTTGATTTGCGCTTTTATCAAATTACTTAAACTTGAAAACTTTCCCAAATTATTTAAATATGGACTTGTCTTACAAGATTTGAGACTTTACTCATATATGTATACATATGTATCAAAATATTCAGGGCTTGACCTGTAATTGTTGTCAGGATACGTAACATGTTCTGGAAGACTTGAGTTGACAACAAAAATTTGTTATGGAATTATGTTTTTGAATGATGTGAGACATGAGGCATCAGACCAGAGTGAGATAGTAAAAACTCTCTTTCCAAGACATTTTCATACAATATCAAACATCATGTGTGACAGCTCCTAAAATTTAAAAAGTTGATATTTTGGGATGTTAAACTTCAATCTGTTTTCTCTCAAGAATACTTTACACCACACATTTGTTTACATATCCTGAAGCCCTACCTTCTGACCTTTTTGAAATGATGGCTCGTCCTGAACATTCTTAACAGCCGGTGGGGGAAAATGTATGTTTTTATATCAGATATGGCCTGATCTCTGGACTGCATAAGGGAAAATGTATAATCAGTATCAATCGGTTTTGTCTTTGGTGACATCTTTGCATGGTGTCTATTTTCCTGGATCTACTGTTAGGCTTTAGCTTCAGACAGCTCTGTTCCTTCATCACACCTTTCCTGGCATTCGCTGCTCATGCTTACTTGATTATGTTCAGTTTCTTCCAAGAAATTTATAAATGTAAAAATAAATGTTGAGGGTTATTACATTAACAAAATTCAGCCCACTGACCCCGTAACCCACTTCCTCTTAGCCTGACTCCTCAATCAAATACCATCTGCCTTGCTTGCCAAAAACAGCTCTGTCTGTCCATTTCTTGTCTGAGAGTGAAGGAGAATTAGTGGCATCTTGTTCTCTTGCTTTTGTCTGTCAACTGCTCCGACTACTTTCCTGACAGCTCAGCCTGGTCCATGACATGTATGCATTCGTAAATGCTTCACCGCTATTAGCACAATACAAGGTACCTGGCATCAGTCTTGTAGGTTATGCTCTGTTCACTTCAAGCACAGCTGACAGAAAGCATCTGAAATTTTGTATGGTGGAAGAGACGGCCGTGCAGAACCCAAGGGAGAGGAGGAAAAAGACAGTGGTGGATGGAAAATAGGGAAAGAGTGACCAAGGGACAGGGAATAAAGAGATAAAGGAACGCTGAACGAGAACTAACAGGGGTGAGGTAAAAGAAAGGAGGAGATGGCGAGTAACACAAATTATGCCGACGTTAAGACACAACAAACTGATTGACTGACAGGGCAAAGAAAGAGGAAGAAAAAAGGGGAGGGTAGTCACATGCTTCTTGTCATATGTCTGATAATTAAAAAATCTAATTTATTGGCATGCATCAACACTCTCTCTCGTTCCATTGTTCTCTGCCTCACTCTGCCTTTAACCTTTACCCAGGCTAAAGTTTCTTTGACAAGGAAAGATGAGGGGAAACAGAGGCCATTGTCCTCTCATTCCCATGTCATCATCTTCCCCCATCCTCCCATCTCCCTTTAATGTTGTGAATAGAAACGTCTGTCAGCTGCTACCGTGGCAACCAGCACTAGCAGGAAGCAGGTCACTTCTGATGCTGGTCGACCACCCAGCTGAAGGGGATAATGGGGGGGAGTTCATACACTCGGTTTGGAGTAGGCAGGTGACTTGGTACCACCTTCTATCAGAGGTTCCTTTTACAAAGAGATCATTCATTGGATCTGGATCCAAGGGGTCTGGATCACAGGGCTATTACATATAGATCCTGACTCTAAACTACACAGACATGTTTGTTACTGATGTACCTTTCAGTCACAATGTGGTTCTTTGTTCTCAAACAATAAATAGATAACGGATCAAATTGATTTCAATGTAGTTGCATACAATTATCATTATATTATAGGCTGATTGATAAGTGACAAACTGATGACTTGCATCTAAGAAAACTACTACAAGACATAAAAAGAGCAATGGACAGTCAGCCTCAGCCAACATTGGCTTATTTGTTAATAGTCAGCTGGTGCATATAGTTCATATTGCCTATAAATATTATTGTCATTATTAGTTTGAATGCCTAACTAAATACAGTTACCTATATCTTGTATCTTAAATGCTACACTTATTCTGTTATTCCAAGACTTTACCTCCATTTGCTTGTGTTTATCTTTCTGCTCCTGTTGCTCAAACACGTCAATGGGCCTAAAGTATTTTTTACATGTCACAATATGTCACTTAATACATTTCTGCGTATAACAAACTTATTGTTAATGCCACCTTTTTTTGTGTAGTGCTTTCCTGAATATGTATCTAACTTACAAGCTTGCAAAAGGTTTCCAACCTCTACTTTGTCAAATGCACTCATAAAGGTAACTAAATTGACCCATAAAGCTGAATCACAGTAATCCATATACTCTAAACAGGTACATTTTCTCTCATCAGCCCCCAGTCTTTCTTACCTTTTCTCAAATTACTCCTTGATGGTTGCAAAATGAATTGAGCAGCCATCCACCACATACATGCATCCTGTTAAGCACTCACAAATTTTGTGATCTCCATTAGCAGTCCTCCTGCGTACAAGCTAATTGGGTTCTCCATTAGAATACACTAAGTCTGGTGGTAATGAGTAGAAATGGTTGTGGCACAAAGAGGCTTTTTGCTGGCGCAATGCAGTAATTTTCAAAGCCTTTTCCTACGGCTTGATTGTTTTTTAAAGACAAATTCATAGATGGCATTAAAGCAGAGGAGTGTGATTTAGAGGGAATGTCCCCTGATGTCTGGCTTTCTGACAGCTTTTGGCACAACTGTGATGTTATTAAGGGATTTCAAAAAGGAGAAATTTCTGTAAGTGTATCTGATGCAACCTGAAGTTTGAAGTCCACAGTGACAGCAGGCATGCTGTTTAGCAGCAATATTTTGCTCTCACTCCTTCACTATCTTTTTCACACACAGACATGCACACACACACACACACACACACACACATACAAATATACGGCCGGACCTGCACAGTGTGATGAGATGACAGCAAGCTCTGGGCTGTCCCTGTTCCTCCCCAATGTGTGAGAGACACTGAGATGTGTGTGTGTGTGTGTGTGTGTGTGTGTGTGTGTGTGTGTGTGTGTGTGTGTGTGTGTGTGTGTGTGTGTGTGTGTGTGTTTTGAGGCCTGGGCAGATGACACTTCCATGGCCCAGTGAGACAGGCGCAGCAAGACAGGCATCAGAAAAAATTCAGTCCCCTTCAGCGTCCGCGAAGACTTGACACACACAGGTGCACACACACACACACACACGCATGCATCACCAAACACATATGCAAGCACAAACCTACAAATATATGAAATAGGCAGATATTTGTGTGCGTGTGTATATGTGTGTATTATGGCATTTTGATGTGCATGAATCTAAAATTACACATTTTTCCTAAAATACACTGAACACTTGTACAGTATGTGATGTTACTCATAAGAAGGTGTGTGCATATGTGTGAGTCAACACTGCTGCCTTACCTCAGAGGCCAACAGATGCTGTAAAGCTCTTCCCCTGCATCCTACTTTTTTATGCTCCCTCCCATTCTCTTTTCTCTCCTCTCTCTGCTCTCCTGTTCTCTCCCCACATGCGGTGTCCTGCATAATATGCCTGAATCATTTTGGGTTCCATCCAGGAAGTCAAAGAGGCATGTGGTGCTGAGTGGAGAAAGAGGACGTGGACGGCAGAGGTGTCTGTGGCAGAGGAAGATGAGGAGGATGGGGAGGCGAAGGAAATGTGGAGGAGGAAAAAGGAGTCAAGGAAAGATAAGAAAGAGAAGGATGAATGGCCATAAAAAAGTATAGTAAAGAGTTGCATGAAATGTAGAACCCCAACTATAGATTGATTCTGTAAAGATTAAAAAATCAACTCCACTAGACCATAATCTTAGTTTACTGATGACCAGAATGGTCTGTGAAATGTTTCAAATGTAGTAAATCTGATCAGACTGATATTATAGAACCAATAACTATGCTGCTATATAGCAGCAGCACTGTTTTCCCAAAATGAGCAAAACTGCACTCAAAGCACAACATAATCAGAGACGAAAAAATTGTATCTGACCAAAATAAAGTAATGCCTGAAAAAGCGATTTGGATGTTTTCAATCATTTTCACACTCTATCCCCTAGCATTCCTCCAAGGTTCATTCATACCTCTGTGGTCATGGCAAGAGTTCATTTTGAACCGCATTTACTTTATTGATATTTTTTGTTCACATACTTGTTAACATCTATACATAATTGTCCATAGCTGCATTGCAATGTATATAAAGAAAATATATGTATTTGTCACTGAAGAGACCTTGTCCTCAGTGTTGGAGATACGAGTCTGTGACACTGGTGGAAATGTACAGCCCACTGCACAGAACAGGATGGATGGGTCAGGCCAACAGTCGACATCTGGTACTGACAGGCAGTCGTAACTGAAGACTTTATAGTGACAAGTTTGCCATTTGTTTTTAGTTTCTTTGTTATTCATTAATGTATTTAAAGAAACTGACTGAATACAATTTTCAAAAAAACAATACAGAGCACTGAACAAATACCAAAATCAACTAAATCCAAGTGAAGAACACTGCTGTTTTGTATTTAGTTTCTTTATCACATACTTTTCATCATACTGGTTTACATAGTAAACTCATTTTCTTTCTTACTTCTCTGGACATATCCATGGCAACAACTTGAGTCCCCACACTGCAGCTTCTTATGTCTGACAATCTTTTCGGTTGAATGTGGCATCGATGGATATTGAAGCCAGTTTTGTGATATTATGACACATTAGAGTAATTTTCTATGAAGTTTATGTCAAAATAGCACAACTATACCGCCCTCCCCCTGCCCATCCCTCACAAGTCTATTAAGTTCGACTTCTCTGAAATCACCTGAGAACTATAAAGATGCACTGAAGGAGTACAGTTCCTCTAAGATGCATTTCACTTCTGTTGTTGTTTTCCCCCACTGTTTTCCCATGTCTCCCCTCTGCTTAACAGAGCAAAGTGCTTTTAATTTGCCTCTTTGCGGCAACGTCCCGTTTCCCATTTAAACAAGTATCTTGATTGGCTCGCTCGCCCTCAGCACAACTGCAGCACAGATCCGAAGACTCGGCTCACTTTTTAATGGCCTTCTCCACGCAGCTCCATCCCCAATTTTATTTTACACAGGAGACGAGCAAGCATCTCCTCAGCATTTCCACTTCTCCTCTCCTCAGTCTCTTTGTGCTTAATTCCCCTTTAACTGTGTTCGCTGGAGTCGTTAACTGATTAAGCAGTTTAATTAGGCCACGCAGTGGAGACACACTGAAAACCCAGCCATGAGTTCCTAAATAAAAGTGAAACAAAAAGACCAGTGTGAATTTTTTACGACATAAAATAGCATTGGTATCATTAAATCTAGAATATGATATTTAAAATAGCTTTAAAATAGGTTTGCATTACTGTAAAATGGTTTTTAGGCACATTTGAGACATATAAATATAAAAAAAAAATACTAAGTGCCAAAGAAGCATGTCGGAAAAACTGTTGGAGTATTTGTGAGTTCATTTCAAAGTTAAAGTATCAGAATATATTACTTCAAAGTATTTGTTTTGTTTTCATCTAAACAGATTTGTATCATTAAGTTTATTCAAAGTGCTTTACTAAAGACACCTGCTTTATCCTCCTTCACAATTATTTTGTTCTTCCTTTGTTTCAGCACAGGTATTAGTGCTTCATTATGTGAACACGGTTACTGAGTCTTGTGCACAGACAAAAATGTAGTTCTATATTTTTATTTAATTCGCTATCGTATTTCAACACATCTATAGAACATGTAGCCCCTTCTGTTTACCCAACATGCACAGGAAAAGGGGATTCGAACAGTTCACGTTGAGAGTTCATGACTAGAGCAGGGGTCTGGCCTCATGTTATAAACTGCTGTAATAGGTGAGATGTCCTGTGGGGGTGCACAAGCCTGGCACTGGAGTACAAATCAGTCCCCCGCTGAAAGGCCCAGCAGGGGAGCAAACAAGCAGCGCTGCCTCCCTCCAGCAAACCTGTGTGCAGGCATGTCCTGCATGTGCTGCTTCATCCAACACCTTTAATTGAAACAGTGATTTTCATGCGGGGAAAACATGCCACACACACATGGAAATTGTGCTTGTGCAGGTAGTTTTTCCTGACTCTTGTCGAGGGCTAAATGTAGAGGTTCATGCACCTTGTTCAGAGCTATGAGGCAAGTTGTGATTAGTGAATATTTGAGTTATTTCAAATACAACAAATGAAAAATAAAAAATTTCACAGCATCCTACTACTACCATCCTAATGACCATGATTACCACATAAAAAGACGTCACTGACCTCACTGCACTACATGCACTACTTGGGGGCGGAAGGGGCCGTGCCAGCAGTAGCTGGTTTGACCTCTGACCCTCTAAGTGGGAGCAAGTGTAGGTCAAGAGGATCCTCAGCAGATCTGGGAACAATAACAAACACTCACAGCAAAAGACACAATTGACATATTTGTAGAGGCCAATTATGGCGGTAGTAACACTGTAGGGAGACTTCATCATGTGCGTCGAATGTCTGAGTCTTTTTAAAAACATTTCTCTGGCAACAATCATACAGATTATCATGGTTATTAGAATATGTCAATATACCATGCTGAAACATTCTGTACTGAATGTATCTGGAAAATAATAAATTAGAGAATTATTATTGTGTGTGAAAAACCTGAGAATAGGGAACAAAACATGTTTACTCACAGCCAGCGGAGATAAAGAAATCATGTGTGGCCAGTGGATGTGATGCCCAAAGGGATAAACCACGCTCGCAAATCTCTGCAGCACCCTGCATCTTTTGGGGAGTTTGGGCTCATTTCTCTGATTTTGGTTTTCCATCAGCATGTTTAAGAACTCTGAAACACACATTTCTGTTTTTAAAGTTGGAGATTTAATAAAGAGTAATTTATATATGCCTCATTAAAACAAATATACATCTGTCACGTATATAAAGGGGATTACATTTCAGAAGATAATTCAGAGTCACTCATTTACATGCTTGCATTCCAAGTGATTGTTGTCAGATCAGCCATCTGCTCTATCTATCTATCTATCTATCTGGGTGTTGGAATGGTGGTTGGGAAAAATTGGTAATTTATAAAAGGGGTTTGGGGAATTTTTCTAATTTTGGGCTAATGATTGCTTTTATAGGCAAAAAGATTAAATGAAAATAGACAGATCAATTAAAATATATGTTTGTTGTTGCCCGACTACAATACAACCGTGTGTAATTATGAAGACCTCTGGGTGTTGTGTCCACATTTTTAAGATCTTGTAAAATGTTTCTCGATTTGCTGAGTCTATGATTCTGGAGGCATGTTTGATTCCAGCAAACGCATAAGGGACACAATGTAATTTATGGTTTCCATCTTGCTGCAGATGAAAAATAATCAAATCCAAATAAAATGCAAAGAGGAGGAAGTGATTATCTAAATGATGGCTGCTGGGTTTGGGGGAGTTTCATCTGACAGCTGAGTGCACTGTCTTTATGGACAACAGGAGGATAGAGGGAGGATAGGGAGGAGGAACACAAGCACAAAGGGCTGGTTTAGGGGTAAAATGGTGAAGGGAATAGGGGTGGGGCTCTCTCACGTTTGGGCACTTAACAAGAGAGAAAGATCAATTCGGCACAAGCACACATACTCAGACACACACACACACACACACTCTGACAGCCTGAGACAGAGCATGACATTTAAAAGGAAAAAGCTGACATTGACTCCATCACTGTCACCCCAACTGCCATAAAGCAGCTGCAAATATTAAAACATTTTTCATCTGTGCCGCTCGGGGTTATTGGCACCAGAAATTGTTTTCCCCTCCGTCTGCTGCAAGCCTGCTCTGCCGCAGCCCTCCCCCGAGACCCTCGCCTGTTACCGCCGCCTCACAACATATTGGCAGTTGATGTGAAGCTATCCATGTACACTTGCCACTCACAGAGTCTTTATCGCCTCCCACTGTTCCCTCTGCAGCAAAACCCTCGCTCCTCTCCTGCCTCACACACACACACACACACACAAACACAGCAAAGGCAGGAAAAATGAAACACACACCTCTGTACACTCATCCTCTTCTCTTTCAAATACATATTCAGACAATGAATGTTCCACTGAATCATTCAGATGCAGGAAGCACTTTGTGTTGTGCACATGTATTTGTGTGTTTATGATGATGATGTTGATAATCCCACTGTCATCAACATAATCCTTTAACAATCTGACTGATTACTTTTCCGACCAGTTGAGCTTTCTGTCTGTCTCGGGCCTGTGGGCAGAGCAGTTGCAGCGTACACAGTGTGTACGCTGCAACTGCTCTGCCCTCCAAAGAGCTTTTGTTCATTCACATTTTCAACTCAACATCATCTCACCATCTTTTATTTTTTTTTGCATGCAGAGCAACCTAGCAAGCTTTGAAATGCTGATTGCCCCTGGTCAGAATGGCATAGGGTGTATATTTAAATATCTTTTCAAAATACAGTATGTGAAGCTGCATGGGCTTCAATTATTTGTCCTGACACTTAAAATAGCCTTCAATAAAAGCCCATCACTTGTGACAAGAGTCAAGCGTTCCCCCATCTTTCCAAATGTATTCAAATGCCTTTGCTTTGATTGGTCTGTAAATAGAATATCAATATGTGTTTTCTTTGGATTTCAATTTCGCTATTTCGGAGGAAATCTCACATATCACTGTCTCCCTTTTTTCCTCTCGCCTGGGTTCCATGACAGGTTTTGTATTATGAAACACACCCGAGTACAAAGCAAGTTGCCCTTGATTTGCATCAGATAGATGGATACAGTAATGGTGGAAGCACAACAGGGGTTCCTGATGTGTTCTTCCTTTAAAAAGGCAGTAAATTGGGGAAAGCGTCACTGTTCTTACATGACTATTATATCCAGGTATTCGACTATGACATCCATGAAATGCTAATGAAATAGTAAACTAGAGAAGCAATCTTGATCACACTTTTTATGTATTGAAATTTTAATTGTGTAACAAAGCTACAGAAATTCAGGGAGCAGTGTGATATTTAAACAAAGGATAAAGATGTTTTTAATATCATACAGTATTTGTGAAAAGGCAACTTTAATCTGGGCGTATATTGTGCTTTCACACATGCACTAAACTCCAGATAATCTCCTGAAATTATCTGGAGGGGCCGTATGAGATAATATAAATATCCAAGTCAGTTTCTTTGGAAACTCTGCAGAGTTTCTGATGCCAGCCCCTTAGCAAAAACTCAGGATTGTTGTCGGAATAAACCCTTGTAATAATACAGCAGGATTATGTCTGGAAGATTCACCGTGCCCAAACATTGATGATATTTTAAACAAGCAACAGATGCAAAAGGATAAAAATAGATGACATGTAGATAACACAGAAGAAGACATAAACTTGAAGACATGACAGGATTTGATTGCCTTTGGTGATGCTGGCCGACATAGGGTCAATGCTCTGGTGTGGGATACTAAGTTATGCATCAGACATGGCAATGTGGTTCTAATGTCACATCATTTAAGACATTTACTTGCAAACAATGCTGTTTATATATCAGGAAAAGCAACATTAAAAGAAGGAAAAAGCCTAAAAGACTGTCAAATTGATCCAATGTTTGGAAATGAATATTTTCCGTGATGTGGCTACACAACCCTGCAGAGCCTAATCAAGTGTGCACAGCAACTTTCTCCTCCAGCCCACATCACCTCGGACCAAATGAGCGGCACAGCTAATGTGGCCGTTTCTTCAGCCCCGCAGGCAGTCTTTAGGCCTGTGGAAGACATTTGCCACTAATGCTCGTCAATGAGAAGCCCAAATGGTCTTATTACAGCAGCTCCCACAGCTCGCACTATACATCAGGTAGGAACACGCAGCAAAATGGAGAACCTGATTGTTCTGGGAGCAACAGCGCTCATTACTCAACATGCCTCGCCCTCCCTCACTACATGTGAGTCGACTCTCTTCTTTTTCATCATCCCCTCCTATCTCACTTCCTCGTTGTGTGCCTTTACACCTCATCTCTGTGTCTGACTTTACATCGTTTCAGTGAAAGAGATAAATAAATTCAACACTTCATATATGTGAAATATTTGAATAATAGTGTTATAGTTATGAATTCTGAACATTGTATTTAATCACAGCTGAGAGCAACACCTTAAAAAAAAAATATATTATCTTTTCTTCAATCCGAGTATTAGTCACGTCGAGAGAGAAAACAAGGTATTTGTCCTGGTTTGCGTGTGCATGTGTGAGTGTATTATAACATTGTTCCTTAGCCTGGTGAACTCTAGCTGACCTGTGGGGGGGAGACATAGCCAGGTCAGTTGTCTATTGGTCCAGAAAAATAGCAGCCAGCACCAATCAGATTACACGCATCCCTTCCAGCTGCCAGCCTTGTTAGTGCAATAATCACTCATTGTTAGAGACCTATCCTCAGGCCTATCTCAATCTTCCCTTTAAGACTATTCTTACATCATCTACCTCTGCCCTCTGCACATACATATTCCCATCTATCTATCTATCTATCTATCTATCTATCTATCTATCTATCTATCTATCTATGTTTAAAGGTAACTCCATTCCATTGCATGAGATAATTCAGACTCACTCATTTACATGCTTGCATACACAGTGACTGCTGTCGGCTGTCTCCTCAGCCATCTGCTGGGTCACGTGACCGGGCTAGCTTTGCTACATCTGACGAGTTGTCAATCAATCAAGCAATGGAACAATGGAAAGGGAACAAGCAGCAGAGACACAGAAAGAATCCATACACACATACATACTGCTGCACCTTGATTAATCAGCATCTAATCAGCATCTTTGTGAGTTATCAAATAAAGAATGTGATTTGTGAGTGTTGAGGCAGGGAGAGGAGAGAATAAACCCACAAGGTAGGCATGCGTACTTACAAGAAAAGGATGAAAAGGATGAGCAGTATTTAAACCTTGCATAAGCCTTTTGAAAGAGAATGAAAGAGAATGCAGACTCTTGAGTGAAGAGTAAAAAGAAAAACAAAGAAGAGAAGAATTTAAATGTTTGTACGAGAGCTAAGACACACATCAATCTACCATGACCACACACACAGGCACACACAAACCAATGTCCGAAACTCAATCACCAGAGGTCGTGTTAGTGAGTGGGGGAACAGATTTGATTAGCGCTGTATTAGATACGGGAAATGATTTCTGTCAAAGCCATCTTTACTGCAATTATGATGTGATAATTATGTGTTCCATTATTTACATGGGATAGATACAAGGCTGGTGGCTTTTGGCTGAGAAAGCACAATGCTCGGCAGAGGGACAATACAGAGATTACTAAATGCAACTGAAGATAAATAGCAAGCAAACAAAGGTGTTCAAATTCTTTAGAGATGTGCAAAACAAGCGCAGCTCAAACTCAGGAAACACTATAATCAACCTCATAATCCTAATCTCTATATAATTAATCAATAGATTTGATTCCAATATATTTCATTAGCTATCTCTCTAGATCCTACAATAAATGATAAATTAAAGTTGGGGTGAGCGATATTAAATAAGTAAATTTTTTTGTAAAATTCTGCTAAAATCTAGAGGGGGGGGGGGGGTGAAGGGGCATTGGGAGTGAGATGGAGCTCTCTCAAGCAGGAACAGTCATAAACCTTAATGATACACTAATCCTCTGTTTAGAGCTAGTCATACATACAACAGGGAAACATTTCCTATTATGGCCAGACCGATGCTCATTGTAGCGGCTGATTCTGGTTGTTGAACGTGTAGTTTGTGTAAATATAGAGGTTGTATTTTATCTACAGATAATGCTTATGTTTGTAGTGGCTAATTCCATCTTGTTGGGATCAGTGTTGCGCCTTGGTAGAGCAGTTGTCCTCCAACAAGAATGACAGCAGTCCACATCCCAGCACATGCCCGAAGTGTCTTATGGCAAAAGATGCTGACCCCAAAGATGGCCCCTCATAGACATGTAATGTTATGTAAATGGTAATGAGCTTCTGAAGGAGCAGCGAAGGGAGGGGTTTATTTGTTTTGATTAAACAGCCAAGAATGAGTAACCTTACCTAATCCAAAACAAACAAGGAAAACCTGATCCCTATTTGTGTTTCCATCCAGATACAGCAGGTTCGTTCTGCAACCATATGAACAAAACTGGGCTTGGAAGAGTTTGTAGTAGTTGAAGAATTAAACAAAACACTTATGGAAGGATAAAGCTAAATGCAGACATCATCAACCATGTGGGAAAAGACTAAATGTCTTTACATAAATACCACTTTGGGATATTAATTTGGCAGCTGTGGCTACTGGTTGAGTAATTGATGAGATTGTGGAATATGGTGAGAACCTGACAGAGCCATAGAACAGGGAAATGAAAACGAGTGGTTGGATGATCAGCCGAGTTATTAACAGACATTCATCACAGTTTATAGACTTGTGCTGGCAAAGAAAAGACAGAGCACACACATCCCTTCCACTGATACCTTTTGGAGTTGTGTGTACCAGGTCTGCACCGGACCACAGGAAAGAGCCTAACAATAACAAATCTCTCATGCTCTTCTTCCCTGACATTTACGTACTGCTTTAACAAACTGACTGCCAGTGACCGTGATGGAAACATGACGCCTTTGAACTATGTTAGTGACTCTTATGTGCTGTGTAAAAAGGATGGCTTGCTTTAAGTCGTGCCTCTCTTACGTTCACTTAACATGTATTTGCTCAGAACTGCCAACCTGTAGGCCTCGCTCCACCTGTCTTGACATGACTGCCGCTGATCCAAGCCCATATGAGACCAACTGTTACCCATACACTCAAGATACCAAAGATTATACCTCAGGGCCTTGAAAAGACCAATCTCTACCAGGGGGGACAGTGATACCAGGAGAGTACAATATGGTACATAGATCTGATACATCCTTCAGCCTTACATGAGCGGATGATTCAAGATCAAACAGTGTACAAAGGTTGAGAAAAATTATAAATAACCTTCTTGTTGTTGCCAACACAATATTCACAATAAAAACTACTAAACACAGAGATGCACAATATCTCCAGTGGGGCAGCATAGGTAAAGACGACACACTGACAGTCTTTGAAAGCAATCACAATAGACAGCAATGAGAGCTACGATGACATTTTCTACTCATAATACATTGAAATAGAGTCGGTGGAGACAAACAGACCAGTCCATGCACAAACATGCACTCACACACTCACATGCTCTTTCATGTATAAACAACACACACACACACAAAGGTATATACACGTCTTGTCATTCTACATTTGAGCCTCCAATTTGTCTCTCATTCCAGCCCTCATCTTCAATGTTAGCAGTATGAGAGTCCCATGCCAACTTAACATAGCGAAACCCGCAGCGGGCCATCGGCGGCTGACAACCCAGCCTCTCCGCGGATTTCACTGGTGGTTTAGGGAGCTGTATATTCCAATTAGCTGCCAGATCCCGGCGCTATGGATAGTATACAGAGGGAGTCACATTCAATTACAGTGGGTGTCCACTGTGGATTTGTATGTTTTTTACCTGTCCTCATGCAAAGTAGGCACCACTGTTCCCCTATGCACTGGTGTCAGAGTGTGTGTGTGTGTGTGTGTGTGTGTGAGGGGGTGGTTAGGCTGGATAACTGCATCTACGTAGATTTATATTTATATGCATGTGCTTATGTGTGTGCATTTAATGGCTCCTCATCACATTGCAACTTCATTTACATTAAAAACAATGCCAGTTATGTGTGTGAGTTCTGTGCTTGACAGACTATGTGCAAAAATGATAACAGCTTGTGAATGATGGTCACCAAGCTGTCCTACATAACTCCAGCTTAAGGCAAATGAAAAAACGCAATATATGGTAATGTATTCAACGCTAGGAAAAAAATACAATAAGTGCCATATTTGTGCCCATACATCATTATATGACTTCCCTTTTGATTTCCTCATTTTCTCTGACTTATTATCATATGAAAATAATCAAGAATTTATTTTTAAGCGGCTGCAGCCTGTGCTCCTTTTCTGTATTCTTTACATATCAGAAATCGTTTGATGTGTTTTTTGAAATGCGTTCCTTGAAGAAAACAAAGGCGTGCATAAATTAGAAGCCAGGACTGCAATTAGACAGTCACAGTGATTGGAAAGAATAATTATCCAGAGGCTGGCCTGCTTAGGGTCTCTTCAACCACTGATTCAACTGCAGCAAAAGTGAAGAGAAAGAATGGCCATGCACATGACAGAAAAATTAATAAACCTGAATTAAAAATACACATTATTTTGACCAGCAAGGGTATAACTAAACATAATTATTACTTAAAAACACCAGAAGTTTTTGGAGCTTGTTATGGCTGGTTTTGGCTATACTATACCCACCAAAGCACTTGCTGTTTGCCTGTATGTGGGAGCTTTGCTTTATGCAGAACAAAGCCCAATCATGTTTGATTGAAATTGGGGGACTTATGTAATAGGAAAGGGATGGAAACTGAGGTGAGTGAGCAGAAACCCACATCACCAATCAGATGTTGTGGGTTTTTTAACAGCATATGGCTGCCTTTAAGACTTTTTCTGCTAGTGTGTGTGACATTAGGATTAAAAAATTCACATCTGGTCACATCTGCAACTAGACAACTGGTCTCCCAGTTAAGATTTGAAAAACCTCTAGTGTGCAGCAGGTACCAGCCAATCACATCTTGTTAAATACAGGCCCTGCAGGTCGAGGCAGATGTTTACCATGGTATGCGTGCATCTGGTGATGGAGTTTATCTCTCCATGCACCTCACTTTAGCTTTGCATGGGCAGCTGGTTTGGTTTGTTAAGACGAGAGCAAGCTCTGTCGTGTGTGTCCCAAGATGCTGTGATTAGTTGATGTCTCTATGACAACAGTAGCACCTAGAATCAGGCACGCCCACCATCAAGTGTTAAAGCAATTTGTGGCCCATGTAAAACCACTGTTACTAAAGTGTGGTTTATCTGAATTCCATTTCCACAAGGGTTAAAATATTCTGATAACTAATTACTAACAAAACACAGTAGTAACACACAGGGACAGACGTATCAGCTACTGTAGCTTCAGAGCAGCATTTTCTATGGTTGAACATCTACAGATCTATTTAGGTACTCAAAAATCGTAACTCACTAGAGGAAAGGGATGGACTCAAAAAGCATAATATGTCTCCTGTAATGAAATATTTATGTTCTAATGAATAGAATTTTCTGTTACCAAGATCAGAAATACTCATTTACACTTACATTCAGCAGATGTTATAAACGGTTTACATGTTCCTTTACATTTTAATATGGCCACTCTAAAATTGGCCAGTGAGAATCCACTTTTCTTGAACCATATTCATACTCGTCATTACACACCTTAAAAAAGACATAACCTTATCTTTCCTTCTGTCTTATGTCCATCTTTTTCAATGGCTTGAAAATATGGCAATGAGCATCTTCCTCACTCTGCTGCTAAACTTGGAGCAAAAACAGTCTAATTCACAGGGCTAACCTTCCCTTCCCCCGATACGTTGATTTGATATACTCCAATAGAGCCTTTCTCCCAGACACCATCAATTGACTATAGATTTTTCTTAGCTCTACTCGGAAGAGAAACAAAAGCAGGCCCTGAGAAGCCTCAAGCCTAAGAGGCTTTATTGATATCGATGTTGGGGGAATATCGCCCATTTTCACCAGGGGATCAATCAGCCCGTCACCTCTTGCTTTACGAGGTGCGGCCTCTCCGCTTGTGGCCCCGCAATAAGTTTGTGTGCGTATGTGGGCCTCCCTGTCAGTCTCTGTGTGTGTCCGTGCATGTGTCCATGAAGCAGAGATATACAGTAAAAGATACAGATTTGTAAATTTGTAGTTTCAATCTGTAGTAGATAGACAAATAGATGGACAGCTTTTTTTTCTTTGGTGCAATGGAAAAGAGGGTTAATGTCAGGTTAAACTGTCTGACCATTTTACCTATACACTGTGAATCTCTCTTTGTATTCTGCACAGGCACTAGGGATAATAATATCACTTTCATAGTCCCTGTCTGGAGTCTTAAGTGTACTGTCCACCAAAGACGATCTGCATATCATAATTCAGAGCGAACCTGAGCAAATCATTTTTCCATTTGGTTAGCTGCCTCTCCTTATCTGAGGGGCTTAGCAGAAGGTTTATAATTCAATTACAAATTGGATTTATTACACTGAGGTAATTCAGGTTAAGCACTGTAGATCAAAAAGCCTCAGTTTCCTCTAAATAAACTGAGACAAATGATCGCTGTGATCTGCCATGCAGTCTAGAACGGACACCCAGGGTTGAAGTCACATATTACAGTTACTCTCGTTTCTAAAAGTAGCTTGTTGATATAAAATGTGCATTTTGTGTATTGTATTGAGTACTTGCACATTGTGTGTATTATCAAAAATCTATACTATTTGTTTCTTTTTTCAATTATTGTATTTTGTTACATGTTGGGCTGCACCCACAAAGTAAGATCAAAAGTCACGTGATAAGTTGTGATGAATTGTGTAAAAATGGAACAAAGGCTGATCTGTGTGTTTCTGCAGGTGTCACTCTGAGTCCTTGAACGTGTCAATTCTTGTAAACCTGTACCTTCCGTACTGGACCCGACCCGTTCACCACAATTATCTCCAGGTCAAGTCCAGACTTACCCAGATTCATTACCATATGACCCCTGAACTGACATATCACCTGTGTTTAAACACACATTAAATTGGTTATCGAACTTGTCGTCATCCCATTTTGGTGTTTTAGTTGTGTTGTTGGTAAAGTATCTGTGAATGCCTTGACGCTCTGCTTCGTCTTCTTTTCGCCTTGGAAAACCGGAGCCAGCCAGCACCCTGCTACCCCAGCCTACATCTGTGATTTCGTGCAAATAAACTCTTTTTGTTCTAAAACAAACAGTCAGCGTCTGCTTAGGGGTCCAACCTAACAACAAAAACCCTTTCACTGTTAAATTAATCCTTGTTGCTGGGCAGTCTTCATTAAGCTGATTTAGGTGTTAATACCACTGCTCAGTGATTTTTGTTTCAGTTTTCTTCAGACAGCCTGCCAGCCCAGGTTTCGTTCATCTTTATATAAATATATATTTTACCTGTTACACAACTTGTGTCCTAGCAGTTTGTGGACAGTAGAAAGAAATGCATAATAATGTTCCAAATAGAGTTGATGATGCCCATGATGGATCGACTGTGGCTTATACCTCCCCAAGCACTGTAGGGACATCATACTAATAAATGGTGGGTCTGGGTTCAGGTCCACACTGTTGATGAAAAATCCTGACTCTTCCATCTGCAGCCTCAGCAGGAATCAGGATTCATTAGGTTTTTCAGTCTTCAACTGCCCAGTGTTGGTGAGTCTGTGTCACTGCTGTCTCACATTTCTGTCGTTGGCTGACAGGAGAAGAACCTGACATGGTCTCTGCTGTTCTAGAACCATCCAGCTTAACATGCTGTTCATTCTGAGATGCTTCTCTGTTCACCACAGTTGGAAAGAGTAGTTATCTGAGTTTCTGGAGTCTTCCTGTCAGCTCCAACCAGTCTGATATCTCCTCTGATCTCTCACCAACAAAGTGTTTCCATCCCAAGAACAGCTGCTCACTGGGTGTTTTTGTTTTTCACACCATTCTGGTTAAACTCCAGAGTGCTGTGTGGGGAAATCCCAGGAGAGCAGCAGTTTCAGAAACACTCAAACCAACAATCATACCATGGTCAAAGTTGCGGAATTCACACTTTTCTCCAGTCTGATGTTTGATGTGAACATTAACTGAAGCTTCTGACCTATGACTACATTATTGTTTTTTACACTGCTGCCATGTGATTGGCTGATTGGATAATTGCATAAACAGGTATTTAGTTGTCAGAAAAGCTTGGTGCCATCCTAACCTAAACTCTTGTTCTGGTATGGTGTATTTCCTGTACTACATATTTTCCTAAAAAATACCATATAAGGGTGTTATATGGTATTTTTTCAATGGACATTTGTTTCCTCTCTGTCCCTGTATGCTCTTCTCTCCAACTCTTCCTTCCTATTTCTCTCCACGTTGAGCATTTATCAAAATTCAGATTATTTACACTATATCTTTCTAAAATGCATGGTGACAGAGTGAATCCTCCTGTTTAACACTGTGTAAATGTATGTATGTATGCACAAAAATGAATGTAAGGAAAACAACAGTCATTGGTAAAGAGGAAATGTATGAAAGCCGTTGTAAAGTATAGGTAAACTTTGATTCACATGATTCATTTGTGTGACGAAAATACAGGAGCTGCATGTGGGTGCATGGTGTTGCTAAGTTACTTGGCAGACTTTCATAGAACAATGCTGATCTTATGAAAATAAAATTGTTTCACTTGATGGAAGAACACGGAGACTACTTTTAGACTGCCGTAAAACACACTATTGACATAACTACTTTTTCACACCCTTCATCCTTTGGAAAAATAAATTAGCTGTAAAGACTTTAAGCAGTGGAATGCATCACTAATAGGCTACTGTGGGGAACACTGGGCAGACAGCACACAGCAACAGATGAGGGGTGAGAAAATCTTAACTTTCAGTTGTGTTAGTTTGCAATTCATAATGGGATGTAAAAGCCTTATCAATAGTATGCTCTTACAAAAGACAATACTCAAATACTCTTTATATTATAACATAACATTAGTGCTGTTTTTAGTGCAAAATCCCCCCAAAACCACCTGCCTTAGTGGAAACAGTGAGAGACAAAGGTACACATGCAAAACACAAGGTTCTGAGGTGGAGCTGCTGAAGGCTGAACAACGGTACAACCGCAGCCAGCATGGCCCAGTCGTTAGGATAGTTGAAGATGTTGTTGCCTTCTGAAGTAACATAAGACATGGCAAACTTATTTGTACAGCACATTTCAAAAGCATTAAGGCAAGAGGATAAACAAATCACAAACTTCGAATTGTATGAAAAAAACATTGAAGTAGAATTTAAGAATATATGTGATATACATTTGGTAAAAAGGGACGAAATGGAAGAAACATAGCAGTAGAGTCACACTACAAAATCCTATACAAATCTTAGGTAAGATAGATGGTAGTAATCAAACTAAACATGTAAATGTCGCAGAACATGCCAAACGAAATAAACCAATCCACCTACCTTTCCTGTTTTAGCCCGTTTACTCTGTGTGTATGAAGAAGCTCTTGTTGAGTAGACACTCAGGCCATTTTCTGACTGAAGCACTTCATTGGAGATGAAATGAGACAGATAAATTTGCTTTATCATGTACTGGTCGACAAACAGTTACAATGCACATCTGTAGAATCCTGAAATAAATACCTCTCTTATGTTAAATTACAGTGAATGTAATAAGACTGTAAAACAGGGAGAAGTGAACTAAAGATATGGGTCAGAATAAAGGTCTATACCACACAGGTTTCGTGTTGAAATTGGTTCTGTGATCATAACTACTGCTATTGGGTGACATTTCAAGAATTAAAAAATCTCAGCCAATCAGGACAAGCTCAACTCTACTCTTGCTATGTCCTGCATGGGCACTTACAAGGTAAGAGGCGAAATAGTTTTGACTTTTCAAAGATGTCTGACTTACTTACCCCAGCTAGACTGCTTATTTTGCTGTCTGCTGTGTTTTTAGGAAGAAAGTTAAATGCTCATCTGTAGCAGGGGAACAAGGAAAGGACATAATGAAGTGTCGATATGAGATATACTGTGTCTCTTGACAAGTCGATGCATGAGGTTTTGTAGCCAAGACTCTGCTTGTGGGTTTTCCTGTCAGCAAGCACGTAGGCAAGACAGTTTCGACAGTTCAAAGCAGGTTTCAATAGAAATTATTAAGAAAGCTTAATTCTTACACACATTCATCACATTTGCTGTACAAGTGCCAAACATCTGGAGAGCAGTACTTACATGGGACATTTAGTAAAGCTTACTAAGTTATTAGTTTAGAATTTTTTATTTGTTGAAAATGAAGAAGAAATGCTATTTCAGAAATATTATGTAAAGATGTGGCTTTGCCATCGTATCGTTGTATCTAAGTGTCGGCTAAGTAAGACAATTACTTCTGTTAGTCAAGGCATTAGGTTACTCAGAATTTAATACAAGTGTGATATTTAGTACTTGGTAGGGATGGGCATAATTAATCGACGATCGATTATTGATCATTAAGAATTTCGTCCATGACATTATTTTTTCATCAACGAAAAAACTTGATCTTGTTATGTGGCAGGAGGTCGGAATATCCGAGTTGCCTGGAACGCAGCACAGCGAGGATGTTAGCAGCTGGAGGAAGCAGCCCGAAGCTAGCCTCTGCTGCTCGGCTTTATGTCCGCACACAGACCCTCAGTCCAAAGGGAAGGGAACCGGACAGACCCGGGTCTTGGTGAGGGGTTCCGGGAGTGAGGGGTGTGACAACAACCGGACTGAGAGGTCGAGAACCACTTGCTCTCAGCGGCTAGCTGTGCTCTCATCGGGGCTTAAGAGTACAGCAGCGCATATTTTCAAGTGTAACCAGTGAACAGATTCCGTTTAACTGCCACAAGAGTTGTCCATCTTGTAATAAAGACCTCATTGAGGAAAAACGCTGTTTTTTTTTTCTATTTCTATTTTAATATAGCCCATGAATAGTGAATGATAATATAAAAATATTAATGATTAATTAAAAATTGATTGTTAATTCTCCCGACGATCGATTCAGGCAATTATATCGAATGCCCTTCCCTGTTACTTGGAACTAGTTTACAACTTTTTTTTTAATATGAAGATTGACACTGCTTTCATGTCTGTCGACCCAATGTGAAGCCTAATCTACTTGCTTGAACTAATCCTTTTAGGGACAAGCAAATTCCTCCACTCTGTTAAGGTTCAATCTGTGAGTGAAGCTGTACGTGAAGTGAAGAAAGCTCGTTTGCTTATTGTGAAACTGTTAGGTTTCCTTCTAATACTGTATGTTCTCGACCTTACTCTTACTCTGATGACAAATCCCTGTGTCTTCAAACATACCAAGTCAAGTTATAAAGCATTCTCTTATTATCCTACATACAAATACACAAGCTTTAAGGGCACACGCACCCACTGCCACCCCTCCATAACTGTTAGAGTGACAACGGCTGTTGCTGTTGCTTTTCCTGCCAGCTGGAGAGCGCCAATGGAGTGTGATTGTATGCTAGTAAGTGCATTTTCTCTTTCTCTCTCTGTCCTTCTCTCCCTCTCTCTCTTTTTCTGTGTGTGTGTGTATGTGTGTGTGAGAGACAATGAGAGAATCAGTGGTGGGGTAGGGGCATCATAATGGAGAAGCAGTGAAGGGAAGTGGGGGGGTGCTGCACACCTGGTATCTGCCACAGATGGGCATAATCATCTCCCTTGCTACCCCCACCAAACGTCACTCCACCCACCCTCCCCTGTCCCCTCATCTATGCCGAGGTATTTACACACACACACACATATTTTGTTTAATGCGTTGCCTCACATGTTTATTCAAACAGTTAGATTGTCTGAATTGGTCCAACTGACAAAAGCACTGAAGATCTTACAGAGTGAGAAACTCCCATGTCACATTTGTTTGAGATTCAAACTAAATGTCTGGATGTTGTCAATGACAAGTGGTGTCTCTGCTAAGTAATAATTAAAGTGATAGTTCAAAGAAAAATTAAAATTCACTCATTATCTGCTCACCACAATGCTAATGGAGGGGAGGGTGAAGTGTTTGAGTCCAAAAAAACCCTACTGGAGTCTCAGAGGTAAACAGTGTAACAGCCAAATCCATTTAAGTACTGGTGATACATTTTTCAAACATAATAAATCAGTAGAAAAATTTGTGCAGAACTTGTGTGAAGTATTTCCGATGTGTGCACATCAACGTTACTCAGCTCCGATGGTGTAATTGATGCCGTTTCGTGTCAAATTTTTATACCGGGCTTTCCTGACACTTGGATGACACCACACAAGAAGAATGGAGACACACGGTGGTCTAGTGGCAGAAACTTGGACTATGGGCAGAGAAGGTCTCTGGTTCGACTCCACAGAGAGACAACAAAAGACGAACCTAGATTGATCTGTCCAAAACTCCAAGAGTCTCCCTACCCTGTCTAGTGCCCCTGAGCAAGGCACCTTACTCCCCCAACATCTGCTCCCCGAGAGCCGTACATGGTCGCTCACTGCTCTGTGTGTCCTGCAACAGATGGGTCTAAAGCAGAGATTGAATTTCCCTACCTGCATGAGTGTGCCTTTGCATGTCTTTGCATGTGTTTGGGACTAATAAATGCATCTTAATCTTAATCTTAATCATTGTGTGTTTTCTGTTGTTTGATTCTGTTGGAAAGTACCAGTACTTGTGTTGGATTCTGCTCCAACACTGTTTACCCCCTGAGACTCCTAAAGTGTTTTGTGGATTAAAACACTTCACCCACCCCTCCATGGGCATAGTTGTGAGTAGATAATAAGTGAATTTTCTGTGAACTATCCATTAAAGTTGGTTGAGTTATTCTTTTGTTTTAGTGATAACTTTTTCCAAACAAGTGAAACCTGTCACTCTCTACAAACAATGCAGGTATTTTGTACTTCAACTACTGCCATGATGCAAAGCTGTGCTTCACTCACCAAACTTCGATTCGGATCGACAGAGATGATAACAACGAGCAGAAAGAAATTCAGTTCTTGGTTAGTTTTCACGCGATGAAGAAACCCAGGCTGCAAAGATGTTCCAGTCTGAGTAAAGATCAGACCTTGCTTTATAGTGGCTTTAAACATATTATGGTGAAGCACATGTGGGCTTTTTACTCACATTTGGATCAAATTTGTATAAGTATCCGATATCTTGAAAGTTAATCCTGACTGTTGATCAGTCGATTTAGCTCGTTAACTGTGGGCTCAACTTGCAGCATGGAAAACCACAACGTTTTCTTTTCCTTGCTACAAGTTAAATGTATTTGATATTTAAAAAGCAAAGGCAAACAGTAGACATTGTTACATATTTTGTCCTCTATCACAGTATGTACTGTGATTATGTTAGATTTTTGTGAATATTAATATAAATGCAATTCATACTTTTCTAGTATTATCGATGACTCAAAATGCTTTAAACATACTGGTTCATTGTCTTGCCCAAGGAAACTTCAGCATGTGGACTGGAGGAGCCAGGAATTTAACTACAGACTTCCTGATTAGTAGACTACTCCCTCTACCACCTGAGCCTTCTTATAACATATTTAATTTGATATCACTTGCACATATTTGGTCTGGAAATGCGTCTGTGTTTAAATTGTAAAATATTAAAACAGCTAAACAAATGCATGAACGTACAAAAAAGAGAAAGTACCGCTGTGAGACCTACATTCATGAATTCAATAGACTATTTATAAAAAGAATAGAAATCTAGAGGAAGCTTGGCAGGCTCGTCTGAGGGCCCTCCATTTCCAAGTGGCAGAAGCGGGACAGGGTCAGAAGGCTTTGATGTATATTTTGGCAGACCTTCTTTTGTGTCCTACAAGGTACAACAGTCACCCCACTCCCTCCCCCCGCCAAGAAAACATGGCTCCTGGGGTGTCCTCTGCGCTTGACCCCGGGTCAGGGGATGTCCTGTACTTAAACCTTTCACCAAACCGACATCCCCCCCCTAACCCCTGCTTCCCCCGTCTTTCCTCCCTCTTGAGCTGTATGCCTCCTCTCTCCCCTCACATTCACCTATTACCTCCTCAAGGACTTCACATAAACACACATGCACACAAACATTCCTTGTGGATTGACCCCCCCCCATACATGCAGAGGAAACAGTGGCGAGTTAGTTCCTTTGACTGTTTTTTTCTTCTAATTGTCATGATATTACTTCAAAATTCCTACTGTCAGGTCGGGCGAAGGGCAGGACTCAGACGCAGAGCGGATGTGTTAGGAGAATGTTTTATTTATCCTCCACACAGAGTAAACTATGGTACAAAAACAAAAGCGCTCCAAAGGGAGGAAAAACCAGGCTTCATTCAAAATAAACCTAACTAAGACTAAACACCGAAACAAAAAAAAGGCTACAAAGATGAATCACTCTACTGAGGTAAAACTATAAGCACGAGGCTAAGCAAAACTTAAACTATGACTCTGGTATCTATGGCTCGGGCTTGAATGACGACAAAAGACGACACACTGGCACAAGACAAAGGGAGACACAGACTATATGAACACATGGGGGAAAAGGGAACAGGTGGACACAATCAGGAATCAGGGGAGACGATCAGACCGGTGACACACGGAAGGGCAAGTGACCTGAAACGAGAGGAGAGTTACTTTTTTCAAAATAAAACCGGAAATGACGAGACAAAAAACAAGACATGATCTCACCGCGGTGTGACACCTACAGCTTTCTAGAATCAAACAGCACAAAATACATCATCATCATCATCACACACTGTCATATGTCTTTCTGTTTGAGCCATCCCCATGTGCATAACTTCAGCAGCACTGAAGCAAGAGATGGTGGGAGGGGGCTTGGAGGGATTTGGGTTAGGAGGAAAAGGGGGAATTGGTGGAGGAGGTGATGGCGGTGGTGACGGGGGCTACGTTCCCTTTCACTGGCTGCCAATCCATCAAGTCTCAGTCCACTGCTGTGCTGGCCGACAGGCAGCACAGAAAAGAACAAGGCCCGGGAGCAGAGCCCCCTCTCCACAGCCATCACTCATCCCCCGGCAGGCTTTGAACTCCGTGTGACCTTTTCCAGAGCCCGCTCACCAACTTCCACTCCTTAGTACCTAGTTAGCCTTAAAGACGCAGACACTAGCCTGTGCCACCAACTGTCGTGTCTGGCCACTGTCGCCCTTTTTTTAGGTGTCAAATGCGCTCAATTGAAGAGTCTTGTTCCATGGACTGGGCAGAAAAGAGGAGAGTTGAGCTGCATCACCAGCTCTTTGTATGAACATGTGTTAGTGTACATGTGTGTGGCGAGGGAGGTTAAATCCCATCCCTACAGCAGCGCACCCTCTCCCTGGCAACCAGATTGTCAGACGGCAAAGAGGAAACACACAAAAAGTCAACCTTGACGAGACACACTCACAGACATATAAATGTACACACACTGCAGATTGGGCAGTGAACACACTGGTTGACATCATTAGGCCAGACACATTTTTGTTACGCTTCCAGATTCGACACGTCTGCATTTTGCTGAATGCCGACTTCGGTCTCGCTACTTCCCTCCCACCAAGCCTCATTCCTACTGTCTCTTTGTCCTGCTTACATGTGTAATTTCGGAAACGCCCCTGCTCATCAGGGCTGTCCAGACAACACTGGGTGAGCGGCTGTGGGAGGAAATAAAGATCCAATCCAAAAAAAGAAGGAAAAGGAAAACAAGAGAGACAGACAGGATGTAAAAACTAAACAGTCCCCTTGAGATCTTGTCTTGTAGCTAACACTTTCAGGCTTGTGTGAGCTAAATGTTACCAGCATCACAGAAAACACCAGCTCCCCTTTCCCCTCTTTTCAAAACAGATTACTCCTTGTCTGTCCAGTCTCAGTGCATTAGCCCCAGTCTAGACACATCAGAGTTACTTGACAGTGTGGCGTTTTGTGCTCTGTCCTGGTGGCTTAATTGTGTTTTCCTGTTTAGTTTCTTTTCTTTTTCCTTAAAGCTGTAGCAGAAATACAGTGACATGATGAGTGTGTGTCCAACAGGGGAAATCTTGTTACTGCGCTGACGACCTGAGGGCTGTGTGTGTATCTGTGAGACTCAGCGACTGTCTATCACATCTGAGGCGTGCACAGCACAGAAAAAGCAGAGCATCTTAGATCAAATCAATCCTGCCTGTGAGTAGCTACATCTGAAGCTTCCACCTGTATGACTCCTGTGTTACATCCTGTCTAGTCCTGGTTGAGGTGGAACATTTTAGATTGACCATAATAGAAGTTGTTACAGATATTTGGCCCACCATTTCTGGCCCTAAAATTCAACCACCTCCGAAATACAGAATAGTCAGGTTGACTTTGCTTGTTATGTGGCCCGTATACTAGTGCAAGGCCTAAACATGTTTTTAAACGTCTTATCTCATAGAATGTGTTTTTTGTCTTGAATGGATGATTGCAGGTGGTTGACACCACTAAAAACTTTGTTTTTTGAGTTTTCAGTGTGTAATATCTTGAAAATAATCATAGAAAATCAAACTCAGTCCCTCTTGGGGGGCCAGCAACATGTAGATATGGACCTTTGACATGTGACCAACAGGTCCAGTATGACAGCTGACTTAAAGGAGACTGTCTGCACATGTGAAACAACATTTGTTGCTGATTACAAGCACGTTGACCATGAGAATGATTACGCTTGTACGTCTGCCTAGGTGGGGAAGGTGGGGACATGTTGTTTCAGGTACAGGTGAGACGAGGAAATTTCAAAAGATTGCACAATGGTTTGTATTACCGTGAGACAGGGTTTTACATCTCTGGAGAGTTATCAAAGTTACATTTATCTTAACCTGCTAAACAACAAAGATATTTCATCAACATGATCAAATAAATCTATATGTGTACGCAGGTTCCTCACTTATGCGGAACACCTTTGTAAAATTGCCTTTTGGCAAGTTGTAACCCTGAGCGTGTTAATGCAGTTGCCTCATTCAAAAGAAAAGCAGGGGTGTATTGTCTCACACTTTTATTTGTCTAAATGTTGTCTAGGTGGATGTTGTGACTTAAGCCACCCATGTGCTGAAGGAAATCGGGGGCAGTAATGAAGGAAAGAGCCTCATTTTCTCTGTAACTGTTTTAAATCTGAAAGTCTATAAAACTGTTGAGCAGTGGGGGCACATAATGAGGCTTGAAGCCTCCTACAGCGACCGGGGGTTCTGACCCGTATAGGAGCTACATGTAGATGACCAATCCTGACTGCACTTATATGATTAAACGTAGGCTGCAGCACATTCATGTATGATCATAACGCACTCAGATATTGACTGCGTGTGTGTAGTTGAGATAACACGTCCGACTTAAAATATATTTTTATGTGCATTTCAGCCTCCGGAGTGATGGGAGAAATGGATAACTCGGTAACATCTGGGAAAGCGACAGTAAAGAGGGATTTAGTGTTAGCCCCAGGAAGACAGGGAGAAGCTGTGTGTCCATTAAACGCTTTATTACAGAGCCAGCAGCCCTATGCTAACTCACTTAGTCCAGTGTGCAGGAGGCTCTGCTCAGTAGCCTGACTGCCTGTCAGACTGCCGGCTACACCACACACAGGCCATGCCGCAGACGGTGATCCCTTTGCACACTCTGCTTTACTTTGACCAATGGCCAGAAAGTGCTCTGCACCCCATCAGTAAAAATAAATTTCCTGATAAGGAATACATTTTTACTTAACACTAACCTGCAAACCATATTACCAATGTTATTTTGCTAATGTTGTATGTGGTAGTTGGTTGTTTTTCCAGTTTAATTTCATGACATGTTTTTATTTTAGTAAAAAAAGTCAGGCTTCACTTTGGGCAGGTGCCACTTGACTATGGTGTTGTGTGGGCAGGTCTTGAAAGTTTTTTAGAAAGGGCAGTACTGTGTGTATCATTACAGAGGACCATGACGCTCCTCTTTCAAGAATGAGAGGAGACGTGTGGGTGCACCTACAGTATCAGCAGCCAGCTCTGACACACTGTAGCCTTGCACAGCCACTTATTCACTACCATCTCTGTAAGAATCCCTTCTAGAAGAACACCAGTTGAATTAGTGGCCACAGAACTCTACACCAAGGACTGGACATGATCAAACTCCACTAAACGTCTTCTCTATGCATGAGCATCTGCTCTGTTGCATGTCTCAAATTGACAGAACACTGCACATTGGACATGAATGCAGAGCACATTACCCTTATAGGTCCTAGAAACAGCAACAAATTCCCCTTTCTATCAATGCACACTGATAGCAGATGGGGAATGGCTCTATTGTCTGATGGATTTGATGAGTGGTGCCTTTGCACATGCACTGAGGTTTGTCATTTGAAGTTAAAAAAGTTACTAAAAAAGCACAATGTTTTCTTGCACTTGGACATAAATATTTTGCAAGCAGTTGTCAGTCTGGTTGCCACGGCGACTGTTGCTCTAGCCAACCGAGCATGCGCTGTAGCCATCGTTGTCAGCGCTGTTTTGACATGAGGGCAATTTTTAAGGTGATTCAGGAAGTTCCTATCTGACAATTATTCTAGGGCAAAAGCCACTGATAATGGCAGCTGGCCACACAGCCAAGTAAGCATTAATAAACATCGTACGAAAGATAGACATTTTATCAGCAGAGTCTTGAAACATTAAAAAAATCTATTTAACTCTTGAAGACAGTGTCTATGCTTATAAACTTGTGTAGTGTGAATATGTGATATAATCCTGAAATTGTGCTATCACACCCACATAAGTTTGTTATTCCAGCATCAGTAACAGGTCAGAACTTATTTATAATTACTTATAATAACTTATAATTTGACATCTTACACAAACATTAAATGAGACCACAATATCCGATCAGAGAATTAAAAGATTTCCTGGAGCACAGAAATAACACATGGATCCATAATATATGAGGAACTATTTCCAAAGGGAACGGATAAATGATGAACTATATGATAATAAAGATGGACTTCCCTGACCTTACCTTACTAATACACTTATCCATCATTTGTTTCTTGCAGAACACTTTTTCCTTTGTTCTATAAATTCCAATGTTCCACAAACTGTTAAAAGTTACCAGATGATATAAGTAAAAATTCCCCTTCAATACTCAACCTACAAATCAAGAACTCAAGGCCAATTCACAACAGCAAACCTGCTAGATGGTATCTTTCCACAGCCACTCTGCATGGAACTACGATCCAGGGAAATGAAAACAAGTTATCGGTTAATTGGTGTAGATGTATGAGAGAAACACAAAGTTTAAATAGCAATAATTATGTTGGCCGCAGCAGTACGAGCAGTAAACTCAACATTGACGTACCAACTACTCTATTTATACATTCAATATTCTCAATAGTTAGATCCACTCATGGTTTCTTATGTGCTGGAAACAATACGAGCAGACAGACTGAACTGCAGTGACATCATGGCAAATGGGCCTTTTCAATTTACACAGACATTTAATGCATTGTTAAAATCAAAATATCCATAAGTAGAGCTTTAGGATACCGTTAATTGGACAAGAGTCTAATCTTCCAAAATCCTCTCATATTTCTAGTCACACTCTAGCTCCTCAGCTAATATGATTTTCAACCATAAAACCCTCATTTACACACAAATGGTTGCTTTTAAAAGGCCGTGTTTACTTTGTCGCTCATGTCGAACCCTTATTCGTACGAAGAGGCCTTGTTTCAACTCCACTTCCTTTTTAGTGGACTGCATTTTGAGAAGTGACAGATCTATGTGCTAAGGGCCTGTCAGGGCCTTGATTCATATTACACTTGAAACAGGCCAGATAGGGACTTGTAACAGATCGTCACACCATGGCACTTTGTGAAGGACTGTCTCATTATGTGTCCCCACACTCCATTTAAACCCACAAGCTGCCACTCCCCGTATTTGTGTGTGTGTATGTATAAGCGCGTGTGTTCTTAGCATATTTTCCTCTGAAAATTTGCATCCTGCATATGTGTGCATGCTATACATGGATCTTTACACCTTTCTTTGTCTACAATCATGTGTGTGTGCATGCGTGCATATATATGTGTGTTCGTCCAGGCATGTGTCGATGTGTGTGTGTGATTGTGAGGAGAGCTCCTGCAGCAGGAAGAATGAGTTGATGCCCTGTGTTTGGCTAATTAAGACAGCAGCCGACAGAGAGAGAGGGAGCTGAGAGATGGCAGAGAGGTGCTAATTCATAATTGACGTAATGGAGGAAATCTGTCTCTGAGCTTTTAAAGACACACACACACACACACACACACACACACACACACACACACACACACACACACACACACACACAGTGATTTTAGTCTGATTTCATTGGCACATGTCTGTTAGAGTAATGAAAATACACTTCATATACCAGAATATCTACTGGCACATGAGTTACACAACAGACACATACATGCCCACATAGAGTACACCATATGACTATTATGCTGCTGGATCAGAGGAATAAAGCTGCTCAAAACTGTTATAATTGAGTAGCAGAGTGTCGGGACAAGAGGGGACATCACTGTTTTCTCACTGCAGCTGGTTTTCTGGGAGTTCATTCCTCAACAAGTGACTTCTTAGAAAAGAACAACACTCTCCACTTATTTTTAAGTGCGAGTCAATTTCCCCCTAGTAATTCACCTTCCTGTTACAGTTAGAACAACCCTCAGAGTATCATGTGAGTCTGTCCACTGAGCTGTTGAGGGGAGAGGGTCATTCAGTTATAGAACCACATTTTCCAGTCATAGCACAGATATGTGGTTGCTAAATATATACATCTAGGTTCATTGAGTGAGTCGTTTTGTGACATGACTTTAAGACTTAGTTATTTAGGCCCTGTAAAGAATCACACAGCCGCCAACATTAATTTCTGCTGTTTGTAAAATGACAATACCTATTACTCTGACACCTGAACGAAATAGAAGTAGAATAGATAATGTGTCACTTAGAGCTGGTATATTTAGCTACAATATACAGGTGGATCTCATGTACGATTTGTTGGTGAAATGAGTTATAATATATTTTCTTCACCATCACCATCTAACAAAAACTTAATTCATTTTATTTTAGAGGGGTGAGATGGGATCTCGGACTCTTGAAGTCAGTATTTCGAAAAAAAGCTGGCAGTGGCCTTGTTTACCAAAAAAACATGTAAGAACACACACAAAGAGGCCCGGTGTGCTGTCTGAATCTTCTTTGTGTATGGCATTGCAATCCAGTTAGAATGTAAATGTATATCACCATGTAAACACATGGCAAACAGTGGGTCGTGAAAAAGAATACAGACTCACAATTCAAAAGATCCAGCGAAAGGAATCACACGTTTTTCTTGCAGTGTGGCCCTCCTTTAACATTAGGTCTTAAAAACCTGGGTGAAATGACAAGTGCCAATGGCTATTCTCCATGTTTTTTTTCTTCCCTGACATATGGATGGATCCTGTCTTTCAGAGCCTATTGTGTGATTGTAGGCCATCACATACTGTCAGTGGGGGCTGACGTGTTAGATACACTGAATACAGAATCGGCTCGTCTGCAGTGTGCTGAGGCTGTCTTTGACAGTGTAGCGCTGTCTGTGTCACACTCTAACAGACAGCCAAATAACCCCTTGGCAGTGTAAACAAAGAGAGATTACACCCTGGTGAGTGGAAGGAGTGAGCCTGTGTGCTCCCAGCATTGAGCGGAGAAACTGATGATGGGTGGCTGCAGCAAAAAAAGGACAGAGAGAAAGAGAGAGAGAATGAAAGAGACTGGCGGAGGTGTAGATAAATACTCAGTGAGATGCATTGAAGATAATGGTTACAGTATCTATAATGTACACAAACCTGAGCCCAGCTTCATTCCTTTTGGTGGATAGTGATGCTCATTGGATGCTACCATTAGATGCTAAGTGTCTTATTTCTAATTAAATACAAGAGTGTTTTGTGGGTCATTTTAAAGGGAATCTACATCATATGGTATGATAATAATGAGTCTATACAAGTGTTGGTCTTTAAGCACTTTAACTAAAGGACTGTCCAACTTTTGCACAAAGAGAATTTCTTTCTCAAATGAAAAATGAAACATTGTAAGATGTTATACTAGCTGCATGTTGTTGAAGGGACGTGTCTGCGAGGTGTGGGGATTGTCATTTAAAAAATACAAACTTTCTACCTTAAAGGGGACATATTATGCCCATTTTACCACAAGTTGATATGGTCTCTTGGGGTCTTAATGAAATGTCTGTAACATATTTTGGCCATGTAAGAGAGACTCCCATTTCGCTTGTGACGAGGGAAGGATACAGAAGCACATTCTCAGTCACTCAAGCATGACGTTTCTGACTTAGAGGAACCAAAACGAATCTCTGGAGTTTTTTTAGAGAGTTTTTGGGTCGGTAGACATGCCAGATACCCAAATTAACATGTAGAAGCACTACAAAAGTGGATTTTTTTTAATAATATGTCCCCTTTAAGCTGTTCTTCATCACTAGAGTCTGTCCACAACCACCTTCCAGTTACATATACAATACTTGGCTCACAACACATTTCTGCAACTAACAGTTAAATTTATTTATTCTGAGTTTTGATTTATGACATTTCTGCGGATAACATTTTGAGTAGTTTCTCATCATAAACACTATGTCATTTTTTAACACCCACATGCATGTATATCTCATCAAATGAGACCAGTCTCTGTGTTCCTCAAAACTGAGAACATGTCCACATTTGGACATGTTCAATCCAGGTCAATCCAGGTTCCTCTTTTGTTGATTCTCCGTGGAGTCGAACCAGAGACCAACCAGAGACCTTTTCTGCCCATAGTCCAAGTTTCTGGCACTAGTCCACTGCCTCTCTTCGATTCCAATTTGTGTAAATTAATTATGAGTCATCTGTGGGCACCAAAGTTAACCATGGTGTTCGACAGGGCTCTGTGCTCGGCCCAATTTTATTCTCATTATATTTGTTTCCACTAGGAAACATTATCAGGACACACTCTGTGAATTTCCACTGCTATGTGGACGACAACCAGTTATACTCGTCAATAAAACTAGAACAGTGTAATCAATAAATTAAACTCCGAGCATGTCTCAAGGACATAAAAACCTGGATGACCCACAATTGTCTCTTATTAACCTCAGATAAAACAGAGGTTCTACTACCTGGCCCTAAACACCTTAGGCATACATTAGCTGCCATAGACGACATTGCCCTTGCTTCCCATGAAACAGTCGGGAACTTGGGAGCGATCTTCGATCCCGAATGGTCCTTTAATTTTCACTTAAGACTAATTCATAGGACCGACTTCTTTCACTTACATAACATGTCAAGAATTAGATATGTCTGGTCTCAAAAAGATGCAGAAAATCGAGTCCAAACCTTTGTTACATCCAGACTTGATTATTGTAATTCATTGTTATCAGGCTCAAGCAGTAAGTCGTTAAAGACTCTACAGCTTGTCCAAAATGCCGCACCACGTCTCCTGACGAGAATCAAGAAAAGAGCACATTTCTCCAGTATTAGCATCGCTACATTGGCTTCCAGTTAAATCTAGAATAGAATTTTAAATTCTATTGCTCACCTTCAAGGCCCTTAATAATATGGCACCATTATACCTCAACATCGTGGATTATGTTGGTGGAACCTGATGGCGGATCCTGATCATGGCGGCTAATGATCATGGACTATGATTAAATCTCTGATGTTTTCCATTACACATGGTATGTATTGCATTTCTGTCCGTCCTGGGAGAGGGATCCCTCACATGTGGCTCTCTCTGAGGTTTCTACATTCTTTCTACCCTGTTTAACTGCTCAGAAAAAGTTTTTTCTTACTCTTGTTGAAACCCCATGAGACAAATTGTGATGGTAACACAATAGCCCATACCATGTAAAAGTGCACAGTATAAAGTAAGTTACGATAGCTTTCACTTGTTCACTCTTAAGCTTAAATAAAAACTTTACTTTGAACTGATTTATTGTCCTGCTTCAATCCTTAATATTTTATACACACAATTTAAATTGTGTTATCCAACAACATTGGATAATTTCTTGAAAAAAAATATAGTTTTATTAATTTTTAATTAGAAAAAATGTCACATACATGTAAGGCTTCAGCGTTTCATTACATTGGAAATATTAAACAGACCACAAAATGAACAGAGTTTACCTCAGTGAGTTAAAAGTGGCAAATCCATTGTGATATCGCATATCAATTTTAAATAAACAATAATTCTTTACATCATAACATCATCGTTAATTAGGCTACAACAATAATCCCATCCACTTAACTTTTTGGTTGGATAGGCAATTGAATACGTTTTACAGATGTCTTTGTCTTAAGCTGAACATGTGGGTAACCATATTACAGTTTTTCTCCATTGCTTTGGCTAATTTCAAGAAACAGAAATGACATTCTCAAAACAACACGTGCAAACCTCCAAACCACTGGGCACTTGTTCACAACAGATTGGAATATCTCATTCCTTTAATCAAATTGCAATTGTATTAGCACATCCTTGCAATGACAAGTACAATTTCCAACAGCTTGCACAAATTTCAAATGATTTAGCCCACCTTTGCAAACGGTTAGGTACAACTGCCTTCAGTTAGCCCAATTACCAATTGAATATATATTGTTGGTCAAAACTGACTGTCGCTTCTCAGTCAAGTGGTCGTTCTCTGCAGAACATGTTGGCATCATTTCATTGTTTACATCATCACCTGCACAATAGTTCACTCCACTGTCAGAATCGTACAGGCACATAATACCATTAAAAACATCATGGTATATACTGTTATAAGGATATCTTTGATCATCGGCTTCATTTTCAGGTGCAACTAGAACTTTAGTAATCAAGGTTGAGTTTCACAGATCTGATCACCAATCACACAGTAAGTTTATAGTTTTTCTCCATTGCTTTGGCTCATTTCACGAAACAGAAATGACATTCTCAGAGCTCTAAGTGCATGATAGCCCATATGGTTCAGCACAACTACATGATCACCTTCAAAAGGTCATATCTCACTATACCAAATTTTAGTTTTGATGTGCTTATTGTTTGACAGTATATTGTGCTGTACACATTTTATGTTACTGTAAGCATGGCGTATGGCAGTATGAGTTCAATAAACATATTTTACGTGAAACCTTGAATAAATCTTTTGTTTGATACACATAATATTCTGGAAAGAAAACATCTACTGGAACCATTCAGTGACCATTCAAGGACTGAGCCAAGATTGAAATGTGCACATGAGGGATATTTCTATGGTCCACTGCCATACTGACAAAACATCTGAACATTTTGACCTCTAGTGTTTAAACAATGCCAACGGGACTTTTCATTTTGGGGGCACTGACTATTTGTATGTGAAAAAGGATTTAGTTTTGAGAGATATGACCTTTTGCAGGTGTGCTATGGAGATTTGCTGAAACATGCATGTTATTTTGAGAGATGAGCCACAGCAATCAAGAAGGAAATTTTCATTTTGGGGGCACTGACTACATATGAGAAAATAATTTGGTATTGAAACTTGAGTTACTGTTTTGGGTGAGATATGGCCTTTTGAAGGTGATCTATGTAGTTGTGCTGAACCATATGGGCTATTTTGCCAATTGCAGTTAGAGCTCTGATAATGTCATTTCTGTTTCGTGAAATGAGCCAAGCAATGGAGAAAAACTAACAGAGAAAGTGCGGAGGTTGTTAACAAAAAGGGGATTTAATTTACAAAAGGTCTTTAAACAAGACAAAAAAAACAGAAACACCAACACAAGTAACACTGGCGACAAAGCGCACAGAGAACAAGGATGAAGGAGAAGCTGGTCGGGACAGCAGGAACAGACAAACCATATCTCACAACGTGTGGAGGAACAACTAGTACGAACCAACACCAGACAAAGAGAAACAGAGGCAATTACACACAGGTGAAACACATGATTGGAGATGACAAAGACAGGAAGTGAGACACAGAGAAGCTGGAACAAGACACAGTGAAAGCGAGGCTACGAAATAAAACAGGAAATAGAAAGCATAACGAAAACCATAAACATAAATCACAGTCCCCCCCCCCCCCCCCCCCCCTCAAGGACCGGATCCCGGACGGTCCAAAACGTGAACCGAGTCGGGAGGGAGAAGTGGGGAACCGGAGGAGGGACTCCGGCGGCTCCGTGGCCACTTCGGAACCTGGCAGAATGTCTCAGGTGGACGGCCCAGAACGAACCTCAGGGAGGGCCGGTCAGGGACAAAGTACATAGTCCCCAGCCGACGGCTCCGTGGCCGCTCCGGGCTGAGCGCAGAGGCTCGGGAGGACGGCGCCGTGGCCGCTCAAGGGCAGAGTTCTGAGGCTCGTGGGGGCGGCGCCGTGGCCGCTCAAGGGCAGAGTTCTGAGGCTCGTGGGGGCGGCGCCGTGGCCGCTCAGGGACAGAGTTCAAGGGCTCCGCTGAACGACCCGGAGACCGGTCAGGAGCCATGCACGGGAGCTCCTCAGGCGGGCAGCTCGAAGACCGGTCAGGGGCAGAGGGCAAGAGCTCTGACCTCAGCCCAAAACGTGGGGCAGGAACTGGAGCTGGCACCGCGAGGACCTCAGACGCTTGAACCAGAGTGACACCTGCCGGGACCCTCCATCGCGGGACAGGGACTGGAGCAGGGACAGGAGTAGGTGCAGCGAGGACCTCCGACGCCTGAAGAGATGAGACGCTAGCCTCCGGCACGGAGCAGGCACTGGAGCAGACGCCGCTGTGAGGACCACTGATGTCGAAGAATGAGAGACGTCAGCTGGGAGCCTCCGGCGCGGAGCAGCGAATGGAGCTGGTGCTGGAGCAGACGCCGCTGTGAGGACCACTGACGTCGGAGAACGAGGGACATCAGCCGGGAGCCTCCGGCGTGGAGCTGGGACCAGAGCAGGTGCTGGAACAGACGCCGCTGTGAAGGCCACTGACGTCGGACAACGTGAGACATTAGCTATGAGCCTCCGGCGCGGAGCAGGGACTGGAGCCGACGCGGCAGTGAGGACCTCTGACGCCGAAACACAGGGGACGTCAGGTTGGAATCTCTGGCGCGGAGCATGCTGCTGGAGGGAGAGGCTTCTGCTGTGGATGCCCCCCCTCCACTGTCTACCCCCCACACCAGAATCTTTCTGGAGGCTGAGGGGTCCTCCCAGAGCCAGGCGGGTTCCCTCAAAAGGGTTTGAGCATCCCACCTCCAGCTACGACATCAAACGATCAAAACAAAAAACTAACCTCTGCTGGGTCGATAGTTTGGTCGGTTCGTTCTGTTACGGTTTGAGGGAGGAGAAGGACCCAGGATGTGGAGGTTGTTAACAAAAAGTGGATTTAATATACAAAAAGGTCTTTAAACAAGACAAAAAAAGAACAGAAACACTAACACAAGTAACACTGGCTACAAAGCGCACGGAGAACAAGGAACGATGAAGCAGGAGAAGCTGGTCGAGACAGCAGGAACAGACAAACCATATCTCACAACGTGTGGAGGAACAACTAGTACGAACCGACACCAGACAAAGAGAAACAGAGGCTTAAATACACAGAAGGAAGGCAGGGGCAATTACACACAAGTGAAACACATGAGGATTGGAGATGACAATCAAAGACAGGAAGTGAGACACCGAGAAGCTGGAACAAGACACAGTGAAAGCGAGGCTACAAAATAAAACAGGAAATAGAAAGCATAACGAGACAGAAAACCATAAACATAAATGACTGAACGTCACAGAAAGTGCAGGCTACAGCAACTAGAAGAACGAAGGTGCCATGGAATATAATCCAAGAACTATTCGAACAAGTGTTATAGCCATAAAATGGTCAAGATACTTTATATTTCAATCTGTTATCCTTTTCTTCATATTCTGGAGTCGGCCTTGTTGTTTTTGAGGGCCTTTTATTGTTCCAAATGGATTTATTTATTGGCATTGGAACACTGGATGTTTTAAGTTGTCCCATCATTATTCAGCTGTTCCTCATTTTGGAAAAATGCTTACTAATACATCCCCCAGACAAGTCATTTGGTTTTTGATTAATAACTCCAAATTTAATATTACCTCCCCTCTGGCACTAACCGCTTGTCGTGACAGTTATTTGATCCAGGAAAACTATTCAACATGCACAGTCAACTGATGTGATCATAATGAACAGCTCAAAATTCTGATGTTGTGAGGAGTAACAGAGATAAAGTGTGTCCTTTAGCTGCTGCTCGTATTATGTCCTGGTCGTCTTCAGTCATCACCTGCAGTGCAACACCTTCCAATGAATGAGGGGGGAGGGGGGCTTAGTGTTTGCTATAACCATTAGCTATTTCCTAGTGTGTATGTGTGTGTGTGTGTGTGCGCGCTCTAACCTTGCTGTCTTCCTGGCCAAGCTTGGAAACACCAGTATTTGTGACGGTGAAGCATGAGTGAGATTGTGTCATCCTGCCTAGCCTGGAGCCACAAGTGCATTACGGGTACGTCACGCCATTATCCTCAACATTTGGCATATCTGAAAAAGGAAAAGTGCCTTCTATCTATTTCTCTCTCCCTCCCTCTTCTAGATTTAATAGTTCACGTGTTATTGCTTGAGAGCTTTCTTCAACACACTCATATCTTCCTTCAATCTGCAGTCAAGTTTATAGCTGCATTTCTGATTCCTTTACAATATCTTACCCCTATGTAGTCAATGTAAACCTCACCACATTGTATTGCCTGTCTCTCTTCACTGTTGACTGGCTGCCTGTTCAGTGAAATTATTTATTCTGTTGGTATTTATTTTGTCTGTTAGTAATTAGTTATACACAAGACAAAACACAGTATGTCCTAGTATTATAGTTACAGATGTTGTATATTTTTCAAAAGACCTTAGTGAAGTTAACTCATCCGACCTAGGCACCCAGCTCCCCTTTCTCTAGGGTGGGTGCATTGTTTACTGCTCATGATCATTCAGAGGTTGGATGGTATCAGAAATCTCTTCATTCTTTGGAAGTGATGCTAGAATATGTGCTTTGTCCTCAGCTGCTCTGTTACCAGGGCAGGTCAGGCGATCATTTGTATCTCACAAAGTCTATATCATGACAGGATGGATTAGTTGTTAAGAGTTGTCAGATAAGGACCCAAGTGCAGATCACTGTAAGAAACTTGCCGAGCTCAAATGGAGTTTTATTGACTAGCTAATACAATAATCACAAACCCCTAAAGGCAGTGGCAGCTGTCAATGTACCGTGAAAAACTAATGCTTGGAATAAATTGTTGTCATTGTAGGTCAAGAAAAAATGACGGAGGCGGCATTAAAATAGGAAACTAGGAGAATAAGTGTTCTAACTTAAACAAACTAGAAGATAGCATACCTCCACCAAGGGAAATGCACTATCTTGCCGTGTCAAAGCAGTGTTTCCCATTAAGTTATCTTTCTCATAACCTCTGTAAATTGGTGAGTAGCTCCATTGCTGCATTGTAAAGCTGTGTGCTGTGCGATTTGCTGCGTATTCACTTGTGCTATTGCACGCTCGTGCTATATCATAATTTCAGCTACAGCCATGTGTGTATCTGCAAGTAGCATGCACTGCGGTTCTCTCTCTTATGCGAGAATTGCTCTTTCACTCTTATGTGTACCTGTCACTCAGTATCTGTTACAGATGAGAGTGACCTTCGTATGTGTACGCCCCTTGCTACTGCCGCAAAACCCAAAGAATTAATTAATCCTGTGGTAGACAAAGTAAAAGTCCACCATTTTATTTTGAACTGCTGCGAAATTTCATGGGTTCTCCCTTTAGCCATGTGCCCCCCATCAATCTAAATTTCATGGAAATCTTTTCAGTTTATCTACTCACGAGTTTACTCCAAAAAAATATTTAATAATAAAAAACTTTTAGAATATAGGACGAGATGCTGAATATCCCTTGTACGCTTGAAGGTCTTCTGCACAATTTCGGTAGAACTACCAGAAAGTCTAGCAGACAGACAGATAAACAGAAAAAAAATTACAAATCCCTTTTAAAATGTTTCCAGAAACAGTCAAGCATTATTCTATCGTGCTGAGGTTCCTGAAGAATCAACTCCCACAGATTTCGGACTTAAATCTTGGGGAACAGTTTTATTTTTAAATCAGAGATCAGAAATGGATGAGTGTCTGTAAGTGGTAACCACTTTTGCACCTCGGACCGGGTCAGGACCTCGTTCACCGCCACAGCATGTGGTCCTTACATGAGCTGTGTAGGGCAACACCATTGCTGCGGAATATGGCATGCCAACAAAGTTAATTTGCCTGGCAAATATGTGTTGCACTGCAAATAAATAGAAGCGTAAATAAACACATTTTATAACATGATGACTATTTGCAGTACTATCGTTCAACATAGAAAGTTATTTAAAAAAGAGAAATGTTATCCCACTGTTTGAAAGCATGAAAAGAAACAATACATAAAATCTTTAATATGTTTATCTGTAAAGTGCAACACAGCCTTTGCGTTCCCATTTTTGAAATGTCAGTTATTTAAATTAAAGAAAGAAAAAAAAAAACTCACAAAAATACAAATCTATTTAATTGATAAAAAAATGTAACTCACCTTCAGAGAGGGGGGAAATTTTCTCCTTTATGAAGTTAGACTTTTTGACTTAGAGAAATGTTGCTCTTTTTAATAAATATTATAGCCCACCCAGCCAGCCCCACGTACCCCCCCCTACCGTTCTGTTCCTATCAGAGTCTATCTGTGTCAACGGGACCCTTCTCTCTCCTACATCTCCCTCTGTCAGGGTCTATCTGTGTCAATGACCCCAGCCCCCTCCCCAACACGGACACACACACACACACACTCACACCTACCCTGGCTAATAGGCCTGTCAGCGCAGTGACATCGCTGGGTCCAACCACGTGATGGTACTGCACGTCAGAGATGTTGTCCATTAGTGAGCGTGACTTGCCTGTAGGGTCAGGACCGTGACACGCCTGATTGGCTCACTTACACTCCAACCATGATATCATATTAGCCAAGAGGTCATAGAGGAGCGACCCTGATGAATACCATTAGGACAATGATACGTGGAGTGGCACATGCTTTTTGTGTCAGTTGCTCACTTTTGAAATCATCCATTTCTCAATCTGACTCCCTCTGGAGGCAGTGGAGACACAGGAAGGTCAAGATGAGCTTTAATAAATGGGGGAACAGTCAGCAACAGGATGATTAATTAGTTAACAATTTATATTAATGTTCATTGAAAGACCTCCACTTAGAGCATAATTAATTATAATTAAAAGAGTGGCTGTAGTTATGCTGGCAGTCAAATAAAACCTAACAATATAATCAAGCTAATTAAGTGGGGGTGGCCTGAAACCCGGGAATTATCAAGAACCGATGATGCCTGAACATCAAGTGAAGTTGATCCATGTGTTTACGCACAAACAGCTAGTTATACAAACCGTTTCTCAGTTCATTACAAGAGCAGGAGAATATACAGTGAAAAGCAGATCTGTTCGTGGCACAAAGCTTAATCATCTGCTCCTAGGTTTGGTTATATTGAAAAGCAGGAAGAGCTCAGTAGACACTTCCCCCCCACATCCTCCTTTATTTCTGTCTTTGGCTTCTGTTTTGTTTAAGTTTCAAATCCCCAGAAGACAGTGGGAGATTGACGTTTGTTCAGCAGAGTTCACAGTGGAGGAGCCGCTGTGAAGCACTGAGCCCATCCAAAACTGTCTAGGCCAACAAACAGCCCATCTCCTTGCCGTTGCCAGCGGAGATATCACTACGCGTGTCAGTGCAAATGGACCACATCCTCTGTGTGTGTGTGAGTGTGAGAAAGAGAGTGTGATAAGGCCATTCACCTCCACATGACCTGATCCCTCTTTCTCCCTCATCCTACATTCCCACGTTTTGTCACTCTAATCCAACGTGCTGTCCCTCCTCACCACACTCGCTTCATGCTGCTGCCCCTGTCACACGTACATATGCAAATGTTAAAACAGGAGTAAACGTCTCGGATCAAACTCCCCCTGTCAATCACCCTTTCACTACACTTTTGGCGCCTTGGTGACCTGCTGTGTTCAACCACTGTGGTTGTTGCATTTTCGTCACCTCTTCCATCTGATGGTGTTCAGCTTCACACGCCAGCTTAAGCTTGTCACACTCCATCTGTCTGTCAGCGCCGTCACTCCTCTGTGGCCCTGCTTTCAATCAATCCCGTCAGTCAGCCTGTCCGCAAGCCTTCTTTTGGTTTCCCCGTCTGTCAACCGCCGGTTTAATTTGTTCATCAGTTTGTGAGTCCTTTCGCCGGCTTCCTCTCAGTATCACGGGACCCTACTTGAAAGCAACCGTACGCTAAAGCTTACATAACAGGACGTCAAGCTACCAGGAAGCTCAGAGCCATGCAGCTCTGACTGACAGCCCATGATTGAACCTGTTCAGCAGTGACACGTCCCAGGCTACCTTGATCTCATGGCTGGTTTGGGAACTGATGGAAGTGGGTGGGAGGAAACCTCAACTTCATTCTCTCGCTCTCTCTCTCACTCGCTCTTTCTCTTTTTTAATCTAACTTTGCATGTCAAAACGTCAATCCCACACCGAGGGGATGTGACAAGCTCGAGGGCCCAGGGGGGACAGCTCCGAATGGAGGGCCCTGGTGCAAATTGATTTTGATTTTCCTCCAAATCAGTCAAAGAGTTTAGCTTTAATGCGAGCTGATCAGAGAGCCACTTGGAGCACGACAGGATGTGGAGAGCGGGACAGTAACTGGGGAGATTAGCCCTGTCACTCCAGAGATCAGTGCCCATCACTGTTGCTCACACACATAGGGACACACACATACACCCCCCCACACATACACACAGTGGTCTGGTTTCCTCAAAGGACACAGACTCGCTTCCGGAAGCACACATGAAATTGTAATCGCTGCACTTATGCTCTTTAGGTCTTATGTGCTTGCTTGTAAAGACGTGCACATGCCCAGATATTGTGATTTGAAGTTCACACAACAATCTCTACTCCCCTCAACACACACCCGTCCAAATACACACTTTGTCTTCTTATCACTGTATCTGTCAGCTGTGTCGTGAAGACAACAAGGTATAACACAGTTGCCAAAACCCAACTGGATCTTCTACATAACACTACTGCATACTGCAGTGGAATTGTGCACAAAATGCACTCTTTCAAAAACACACAACTGTCTTTTCTTGCCGTCTGTGTGAAATGTCTTTGGAAAAGTAAGTGAGAGGAGTTGTAGCTCTGTTGACATTGTCGTACATATTTAGGGAATGGTGAATGAGAGTAGTTGTTTATATGCACACCCTTTAATGCGTTATCAATCTGCCTGCTGACTAAACTACAAGTGTACTCATAGTGGATGTTCATAACACTGTTGTGCTTAAGGGCATTTTGATGGTCAAGCTGGGGATGTTCACTTTCCAAGTACCCTCACCAAAACAACCACAGAACACTTGTTTCCACCAGACCACAGGAGCATTCTCCTCAAAAAGTGCCAGAGCTCTTCTACGTCAGGAAGGGAATCAGTCGTCTTTTTCCTAGTTATAATATTGACAGAGTCAAAGTTTGGTTAGGTTATGGCACAAATCAACATGATTAGGTTGTTTGTCGTCATGGTTACTGTAATGAGTCTATAGTTAAGGTTGTGAAAGTCATGGTTCAAAGAAGCAGTGTTGAGTATTAGTTAGAAACAGCTAAAAAAAACAGTTTCTTGAGTGAATGTCCTGTGTTTTGTTGACCCATCCATCCACCTCAGCTTCCATCTTACAGGGACTTTGATGCTCTATAGATTGTGTCATCAGACTTCCACTTTTGGTACCAGAGGTCACCTTAATGCAAAGTGTAGTAAAGTGCATCTACAGATGACTTATAGGTATATTTTTAGCAAGAACTGTAAACCAGAACCTGTTTACGATGAGGGTGTCAATCATCACAAAGAAAAATATAAACTTGCATCTGGGTCACCGTTCAATTAAAAGTCATTATTACACCATGGGACGTCAGTAGAGCCTGGATGATGTCAGCATCAGCTGAACAGCCAATCACACCAACAGTAAAGGGCATTCTACCAGAGTCTGGCTCAACTAACATCCAGCATTAAAGCATGACCACAAGACCATGAGTTGATCTGCATTGTGCTGTTTCCATCAGCCCTCTGTATCTCCAACACTATGAGCTTGGTTGCAATTTCAGAAAAAAGGGAATTTGTAAAAAACTGTTATCTTGTGTTAATCAGTAGCCAGAGAATAAGGTAATTTTCAAACCCGAAGGTCTGGACTCTGTTCCAAACAAATGTACGTGTCTTTGTTACATTGTTTACATTTGATCTGGTTAGTTTTGGATTCATAATTTAGGGAGCGGACTAAAGAGTTTTGTATAATGTAATTACACCCTGTCGTCATTACCTACATGGGCTGCATCTACCAAATGACTGATCTGGTGACAGTTTGACGTTGGCATGTTGTTAATACAGCCATTGTATTCACTGAACATTTTAAATAAAGTGCAAAGAAAAAAGCTAATCTTTCCATTTAAATGAAGAAAATGAATTAACGGCTTCACAATATAAGTTTTGTTACCACTGTAATATCATTAAGGTATTATTACCAGCAAAATGAGCATCCTCCTCATTCAGATGACGTGACGACTATACACAATCCTTCTGTTTCTTTTTCTTCTTCTATTGTTTAAGGCTTTCTTACTTTCCTGCAGTTGGTCTAAATGTCACCACCGGTCTTGGTCAGACTAAATTTTGATCTGTCAGACTGGACCATTATTTGAGGCACATTTCACACCAAACTTCAGGAAGTCAGGAGTTCCAGACCAAAAGAGGGAGGGGGGGCATCCTCGCAGAAAGGAAGTGCTGTGATTACACAGACAAATGTGAGTTGACATGGCGGCTCAAATGTTGATGATCCAACATTTGATGGCCTTAATCCCAACCTTAGATTATGGCCACAGTCTTCCACTTAAAATCAACTGTATCATAGTTTCTTATGAATTTAGAAATTGTTAGGTTTGGACAATGGGAAAAAAAACCTTAATTTTGCTAAATCATCCAATTGTAAGGTTCTGACAATAGGGCCCTGTTTTAACAAGTCACTTTGCATTCTGTTTGAGCTCACATTAAAACAAGATTCCTTGATATTTGGAATGACTGAATACGTGGCGCTCTCAAGTATTATGGTTTGTTGTGTTTATGAATCTTTGTGTAGCCTGTGTTGCAAAAACAACGTTTTACTCAGTTTAACTACGTGATTATTTTGTAGCTGAAAAGTCAACATGAGGCTACTTCAATCGCTCTGACACTTAGTCTCTGACAAAATTTGACAAGTATTCTCGGCATCGTCATTTTGTGATACTTGATAGCCTTGAACTCTTTGAGTGAATCGGAAGTGACAGTATCAAAGCCTGAGCTGAGCCAAGTCAAACTTCACAGCCCCACCTGTCAGCAAGAAAACCCCATGGGGTGGGAGGGAGGCAATGGAGGAGAGAGGGAAGAAGAGAGATAAAGACAAAGGAGAAGTTTTCTGGCAGGCAACCCAGCTCAGCCCATCATCGCAGTGGAACAGCCAACCCCTTCCCATTACCACGGACCATGCCACCTTAGTGGTCTTCAAACACTAACAGGTAAAAAGCTTCCTGTGTGACAGTAACACTGCTCTTTGAATATATGCATACATATCCCTACATATATACAGCCATATATCCCCTGATCTCACTGTCGTGCCAGTATAAGTCTTGTTAGGATTTTTATGGACTTTAAAAGGCTGGAGAGAGGATCAAGAGGCCTGTTACCATGAGGTCAGCACTTTCCTCCAGCGCCAGGGATGGGCTTAAGGTGCCTTGTAATGTGCACGGAGACGGGACCTAATAGATAGACACACAGGTTTTGACATGCTATTTGAGCGTGCAGGCCCACTGTAATTGGCCACGTCATCATGCATTAAATTAACGATATATAGAGAAGTGCCCTGAGACGAGTGTCTTGGCCCGGTCCGTCAGCCATCAGTGCAAAGTGCATGTGACAGGCCTCTCTGAGAGGAGGAAGAGGGACGGGAGGGGGAGAGCAGGAGGGAGGTGCTTTTTTTAACTATTACTCTGACGGACATCTGAGCTCAAACTCTCTGTGTCTGTCTCTTTCTCGACTCGCTTGCTTTTCTTTTTAATCATCTAGAAGCCGTGCAGCCCTAAGGGACTCATTCACACCTGGTATGCCAGAAGAATGAACTTTACTAGCTCGCAAGATACAACCTGAGGTACTCTCTGACTTGGTTCACAGGTTCACCTACAGAGAGCTTAAAGATCCTCAAATGATGAGTGTGACTCAGTTTATTGGCTCTTCCCTCATGTAGGGCCATTTAAAGGGAACAATGGTTTGTTCCAACTTATTTCATTTCATTCCTGCGATTCTGGTTATTGGTGCAGTCACAATAACATTGTACTCACCAGAGTCACTGCTGAAACCTTAGATTGAGGTGTGGCATGATCGGTCAGATAAACATATATGTTGCAAACAAACTCGCCGGGCTAAACAAATATATATAGAAAGAAAGTGATAACAGCCTTAAGCGTCCATTTTAAATATCCCCCATAATATACAGCCTTTGTCAGCAGTTCTAATTTGACCTGCCACATCGAAGGTGCATTGACAAGCAGTTTTATGTTACAAATGAAAATGTTTCTATTCTTGACCCCACTCTATTCAGGAGAGTGAGAAACCTTGGTGCTTTAACAAATAACTCTATAATGCTGTCGCTTAAGTTATCCTACAGAGCTGCTGTACTGCTGTGATGAGCAGTTTCCAACTTTTCAATCTTAGCCCTCATTCAAAGATATTATCCCACAAAATAAGTTACTGTGCAGGTTGTATAGCTGTTAGTAGATGTGTGATTTGACAAAGCGTCATCTTTGTGTTGCACCTTCTAGGACCTCTGTAAGGTGGATGGGTTGCTGCAGTCCTGAACGATTGCAGGTTTATGTTCCTTATTTTCATATTTCTCATCTGATTATGTCGACACTGCACATCCGACTGTCCTCAGCAATAACAGCTATTTGCTATTTTATAACCCTGACACCTGAGTAGTCTTCCCCATGTTTCATGGAAATTCCTCAACTGAGGGAAACTGTACCCATGGGTTGTAAGTGCTGCTAAATGTCAGCCGATGCATGGTCAACACAATACTGCAGCCTTCCCAAAAGAAAGGGATTAATATTTAAGAATCATAGACAGGAGCTTTTACTGTCCTGTCAGTGTGTGAATGGACACGTTGTAAATATAATCTGTGTTTGTTGAACTGTGAAACCAGTCACACTCTTAGGCCCAATCCCATTTCACCCCTTGGCCCTACCCCTACCCCTTGTTTCCGAGGGTTATCTTGCCCCAATGAAACAGAGTCACAAGGGGTCGTGGTTGAAATTTTCCCCTATAAATTGGGACAGCCCTTTAAGAAGCCATAATATCATCAGTAATCATCGATGTAAACAGACGAGACAATGAGCTTGCAGTTTGTAAAGTGACGAACCTATAATATACAAATAACATCTATACTAATGCAGGTGAATCAATGACATTTGAAATGGAAAAGCTTTGATGCTTAGCATTATTTCTCGTATGAATCAAATGCACACAGTTTCATGCTACTAGCAGTGCTCTGTATGCAACCCTGCCAGGCTGCTTTGTTATTAGAGGTTATCAGTTACATTTAGCAATATTACTCAAGTCATGGTGTATCTTCTCAGAGGGTTTTTTTTGTGAAATTGTTTTTCCATGAAACATAGAAATTATATTAAACTAAGATATCTCCATCAATATTTAAATTTTTCAATCCTTATTAATGGAGAAAATACTACATTTGTGGGTCTCTCTCCCAGCTTGTTGTAATTCCCAAGGCATTCCGGCTACCCCTTGGTTTGAAGTGTGGGTCTGACAAATCTCCGTTTCGAGGGGCTATAGAGCCCTAACGCTTGGCCCTACCCCTTCATCCCAACAGCCTACCCCTACATGTGAACACGCAAAATGAGGAGAGGGGGCTAAGGTCCAAGGAGTCAAATGGGATTGGGCCTTAACCTCTCAACAAACAACAACGTTGTCATTTATATTAAATTAACCACAAAAGTTTGCCCGTTCCAGTGTTGCTAATGATATCAGCCCCTGTTTCAATAGAATGCAAAATCCTTTAATAATTGTCAATACAGAACACATCCACCAAAAAAAGAATGCGTTAGGCAGTGCAGACGCTCTAAATGATGCTTCCCAAAGAGGTCGAAAATACTGTAAAAAATGTAATTTAGGCAGTTTGAAAACATATTTAATAAAATATGCATTAAATATATATGGAAAATACTTTATGTGGATACATTTTTTTTATTTGTCATTGACCCTCATGTAATTGAGGGTCAATGGCTGGGGTGGGGGGGCAGTGGAGGTCTGTAAATATACAAACAACACATTTTTTCCCATTGTCCAAACCTAACATAGTTGGGCATTAAATATGAAATGGACATGTCATCACCATGAAAGTGAGGAGAATGAACTTCCTCGTCCAATAAGAGTGAAGCATGGTGAGTCATGTAAGCCTACACTATCTCTCTTTCCTTCTCTCACTGTATCTCTGTGTCACTTTGATTGCCAGTTCCTCTCCTGATGGTTACATGTCTCTCTGTGGCTGCCTGTCTGTATTTGTCTCCCTAACATGGGTACAGCATCAGATCATTTGCATGGTATAGGTTGTTTGAGTGAACAATGAAGTTATTTAATACACAGTGCTGGGCTCAGTACTGAGGACAACGACTTTTTAGAATTCACCAGCTTCTTCTTTATTCGTTTCAGCTTCCTCTGATGTGTGATTTGTGAACTACTGAGTCCACTGTAATGTCATGTTTTATACAATTATGACATTATGTCAAGAGTGGTTATGCCATGCACTTGAAATGATAGCTTCTGATGTAATCTGAGAATGTTTTCAGTTTTCAGGTCTGATTTATGAGTATATGGTTTACTCCTGTATTTATTTTTGAAAGCTAAGAAACACATTGCAAAGATACATTTTGTGATATCTGACATCTTGTTTCTGCTCGGTGTAAATAACACCCTTTATGTACATTACCAATGCATTAACACTACATCATCCTTTCTTTCACTTTAGGCAGAAGTTGTGCTTGCATTGGTTGATTGGCACCAGATGTTCCTGTTGAAAGCACTAACCCCACAAATAAACACACACACAACATGCAATGCCATATAAGGAGCAGGCTTGGACAGTGGAATAAGCTGCATCAGAAAAATACATTAGCGTGATTCTAAGAGCAGGCTGAGGAAGTGATCATGTCAGGTCAGTTTACAAACTTTGGTGATCAACTGACTAATCTCCAGCGTATACAGGAGAATGACATTTCAAGAAAGTGACCAGAGTGAATGCTTTTGTGGTTACATTATTCTGTGGAAAGGTTTCAGGGAGATTCTCAATGATTCAAGCACTGATCTGGACTCTGCTGAAAGAGCTTATTCCCCCCTACATCAACATGAATTGCAGTTAAATCAGCAACACCAAGAGGTGAATTAAGAGGTTGGGGCGGTAGAGGGAGCTGAGTATGTTAAACAACACCATTTCAATTAATATTAATTTGTCGGTTTACTTTGCCTACCTTTCAGTCCAATCAGTGAATCATTTGCTCTCACATGTGGGTTTGCTACCCCTCCCCCATTCACTCAGATCCTTCCTGTGTGGAAAAGGCTGTTTTCTTGGCCTGTGTTAATGTTCCAGAGCTACTTCAGAATTATTCCTTGTAAGTCCTCCTCAAACAGTTCTATAATGTACTGTCAGGTTATATTGTTTGTGTTCTGGACATTGTGTGCAGAGCTTCTCTTAAATGGTTTATTGTTAAAATTGGAACATTTTTTGAATGATTTAATTAACTTGTGTTATTTTTTTTTAATATTGCATGTCACTATTTCAGAGGTCTGATAAGCGATCAACACAATCTTCAGAACCAAGTTTCCAACCTTTAAAGTAAAAGCTCTGTGATTCAGCTCTATAGAAAGCATTGCAGCATAAACAAATAATATGCTTTTACTTTGAAGACAAATTGCTAAGGAGGAAGCAGATGTGATTAAGATTATGATGCATTTATTAGTCCCAAACACATGCACAGACATGCAAAGGAACACTCATGCAGGTAGGGAAATTTAATCTCTGCTTTTAACCCATCTGGTGCAGGACACAGAGAGCAGTGAGCGACCATGTACGGCGCTCAGGGAGCAGATGTTGGGGGAGTAAGGTGCCTTGCTCAGGGACACTAGACAGGGTAGGGAGACTCCTCTTGGATTTTTGGGCAGATTAATCCAGGTTCGTCTTTTGTTGTCTCTCCGTGGAGTCGAACCAGAGACGAACCAGAGACCTTCTCTGCCCATAGTCCAAGTTTCTGCCACTAGACCACCGCCTCTCCAGGAGGTGATTCTATGAATGTTGTTGACAAAACGGAGATCAGCAGCCACAACACTATTGAATGTTTGTGTCAGTCCGATATGGTGCAATGCAAATAATAATAATTACTTTTTCAAAATAATCTTGATTTTGGCCCGCAGGCCAGCAGTTGCTGACCGCTAGGTTATCCAAGGATGTAGAATAAGACATGTTCAACTCGCCCCGCCCCCACTTCACTGCAAAGTGCTCGTCACCTGAAAATACAAATTGCATAAATATGTGTTCATACTGAGCCAAATTTAACACTGCACTTCTCTGGACCTTTAATATACAATCCAAGTGTGAAGCCGATAAGACGCTGGTTCTGGAGATATGCGTTGTAAGGGCAGGCAGACAGAGATGTCTGCAGGATCAGTAGATAGATCTGAAGGTGATTTGATCGATTGAGGAGTGGAGCAGCAAACAACTGCACCCACAGTGTTACAGCCCTACATCCTACTTCATTGCTCTTCTTGGTTATAGGTCATTCCAAAATAAGAGCTTCCCGACCAAGGCCTGGGTTCATCTAAATTCTGTTGAAAGTGCGCTTGACAGATATTCTTGCAGTGTGAGGGTCTCACTGGGTGCTAAAACATAATTTGATAATTTGAAATCAATGTTTCCGTCATGGTAACTATAACTACTACTGGCAACATTTTCAGCATACCCTCTCACTAGAAACTGACAACATCTGGAGCTTCTCAGCATGGACATTCTCATAATGATATTCTATTCTGTCAAACAAGGCGTTGATTCAAAGAAAAGACTGGAAATTCTATCATTAGCCGCTGTGAAAGTTGGAGTTGGACTTTGGTATTTGCAAATGGCGCCCAGATTAGTTTGCACGGGTGAAGATATGATTAACAAATCTCACCTCAGCTCCTGTCTCTCCAAAGGCCTAATGCTTTATATGAGTGTTGCGCGTGTGTGTCCATACCTGTGCATGCTAACCCAAATGTGTGTGAGTGCGTGTGATGGAAACACTGACTCCTCTAATCTTTAAATTACCTCAGACGAAGAGAGCAGTGACCTTTACACAGAAGTTATATAAAGTTCAATTTAACAAGCGTCTCCGCTCTATGATTTATTAAGCAGGAATCCGAAGTGGAGCCCGTTTCTTTACTGCGGTGTCACTTAGTTTTTACAAAAAGTCATGGGCCAAGAGAAAAGTATCACCTGTGGAGTTTGCCGCCCTTTCCCAGTTTGTATCGGTGTGCATTGCATACTCTCTGTCTGTTTGGTCTCAGATATTCCCCAGATGAACATTAGACTTTGGATATTAGCTCAAGTGGCAGCTCAGAAAATGACGCATTGAAAAGCAATCATGCAAAGTGAGTCATGCTTGTGTGCCATATGTGTCAGATAATTTCCCTCTCTTTGGTCTTTGGTTTTCTTTGGCTGCTGGTTTCATTTCATCCCCTCACTTCTTAAACCACAGCTCTCTTCCAAAAAGAAAAAAGCTTTCCTACCGTCTTTCCTCATCCCTCTCACCGTACAGCTTGAGCTCAAAAGAGCAGGTTTGTTTTCACAAGACGGGGAAGAAAGAAGGGGCAGTTGTAGAATCAAGGAAGAGGGAGCGAGATAGACCAAAAGGACAGAGGTAAACAATTGAGATGAGAGGATGAATGACAGGGAGAGAAAGAGAGAGAAAAGGGGAGGATGGGAGGAGCGAGAGCTCCACAGAGCTGTTTGAAGCAGGAAGCTGGCTAGACAACAGAGGCAGCTTTATTCCACAGACACAATGAGCAAACGCCACAATGGGAGTCATGCTGCGAGCAGGCCCGCACTACACCGAGCCACACACACAGGATTAAAGCGAGCACACACTTCGTGATCCACCCCTTGAAAGGAAAGGGAGGGGATATTTCTTACACACAGACACCAACAGAGAAAAAAGAACACAAAACACTATCTGGTGCGCTGCTTTTGATGAGGACATTTTGTGAATAGTGTAATGTTTGCAAACCCTTTCATAAGAGCTGTAGGTGCGTTGTGTCTGCCAAGCACCTTTCTTTTTTTTGCCGTTGTAAGAGTTGATTTCAGCATTAGGGAGGATAGAAGGAGGGGGAAGACAAGGGACAAGTGGGGGAACAAACATCAGTGGTGTAGTGCTGATTAAACAAACCTCATGCCCAAATCAGCTGTTTGTCATTTAAACTAAAAAATATATTTATTTATTTGCTTTTTTAGTTTAGTCTCCTTCCCTCAGCACACCTGGGCCACTCTCCTGCTCAGTGTGTCTGAAGCTGTCGACACAAATTTGCATCGAAAATCCGTTTGCATATAAAACAGCTGGGACGCAGAGCTCACATCATCTTTCAGTGATTTACAGGGAGATGCATGTTGCGCTGACACGCTGGAGTGCATGTCCCCTTTACCTCCATCTGCCCTTTGTGGGCATATCTTCAACGATCACTGGCGGGCGGCTGTGGTGAGGGTGTGTGTCTGTTCTGCCATCATTCACCAACATTTATGCATATTCTCATCTGATAGAGGGCATGTCTGAATACGAAACACTGGACCTTCTCTACCTGACACACACACACACATGCACACATGCACACACACACAACACACAGACACACTCACACACTCACACACACACACACACTTTCTCTCTCCCGGTCAGCCCTGTTCCTCTGCTAATAAGGGTATTCGTCACGCCAGCAGTTCGCCGTGACAGCGCCCTCCGATCAGCAGCCTCACAATTGTCCCTCAAATATGAACTTATCATTTAATTACACTTGGGGAGGGACTTGATTGCCTTGTCAAGATGCACAGGTTAGTTAAAAGGAGAGAGAGAGCTTGGCTGGCAACGACCTCACTGTCCTGACAAGTGCTCGCCTCATCATAGGATCATCTAAGCTTCATGTCCGCCCCACAATGAGATCTCATTTCTCTGCCTCCTCCTCCCCTTCAAGTCCCTCTTAATTGCATGGTTTTTAACACATCGCCCTTTAAGCAGGCTTTACTCCAAAGAGAAGTTGCCTTCAGGAGGTCAGGCATTTAAGTGTATTCTCCATTGTACCTTTCTGTAGTTAAATATCCCCATTTGTTTGCATTTATAAATGCCGTTTTGCATGAATTCTGCTCTGCCGTTTGCTGGGTAGTTATCTGCTGTTTTGCATGTTGAAATCCCATTCTTTCACTTGCCCTAAATTAGTCCTGTGTCTGAGGCAATGAAATCACTCACGACACTAGGAAGTAACTTGGCATTCCTTTTTATTTCCTGTGCACTGCTTAACAGTTCTCCTGGGGGAACTGGGCTCTTGCCAATGAAAGTTCCACCCTGGCATGAGCTGAGCCTTCACAAATGAAGACGTATGTCATTAAGAGAGAGAGAGAGAGAGAGAGGGAGAGAGAGAGAGAGCTGAAGCAAGAAAAAAAGGCCTGGAGAACTTTTTAATCCGACTCATACCTCTCTGTTAACAAAAAGGCCTCATAAATTCAACCTTTCCAATGAGGCACAAATGAAATTTGGAGCCCGAAGTTTTGGCTGTTTCTCTCCTGGATGATTGGAATGAATATGGGGTAGTTAAAGTTTAATATCCTATTATGTGTGTCTGTTTAACTTGCCCGGCTACTTGGACTGTCAGGGACCTCCCTCCCTCTCTCTCTCTCTCTCTCTCTCTCTCTTGTTTCTCTCTCCCTGAGAGATTTTCTCTAATATTTTCCACTGGTGCTAAACATTTGTAACAGCTAAAATATGCATTTTCATTTGAAAATGTTGTGCCTCAGGAGCAAGATTTGTGTTATTCAGGATGGCTGCTGATGAGAACCACTGATGTGTCACACAGCAGTGTATGATATGTAAACCAGATCAAAATGTCCAGCTGCTGAGAGGCTATTATGACAAAAAATGGAGATTGTTAAGTGAGAGCATTTATAAAACTGTTTATAAATTACAGAGAGCATGTCACAATGAGATTGGTATATAGTAATACATCTTTCAGGATCAAACAACAGTAGTAATACAAATATTTTCAAGAAAGAGTTGAAATGTATTTACAAAAAACAACAAATAGCACTCACTTACATGTGCACAGAAGCTCTAAAGTGTAAGCTCTGTTCTGAAATCAACTAAAGGCCCATGCAAAGGGGCTGCTGTGGTTTTATCTCTTGTTTGTTTTCATCAGTGTGCCCACAGCTGGTCAGGGTCTTGTCTCTGCGTTACTCTGTTCCTCATCATATAACTTTTATATTTGTAAACAGGAGACAGGTAAGGGACGAAGGTAAACTGATACTGTGTGTACAGCTGGATTGCTCAGTAACCAGGTTACTACAGTGCATTTAAACTCATTGTCCAATTAGCCACATTGTTTAATTTGTCCCAGGAATCAGATTTCTTGTGTACATGTGAAGGTATTTACATGACTGATTGATATCAGTTCCACTTTTTGTACCAGTGCAAAACCCATGTAGAGACAGAGAAGGAGCAGTTGGATCACATAGAGGTTTCTTCCACAGACAGGTGACATTCCTGAGTAGTAACACTGTCTCTTCCTTTCTTCTAACTACTTGCATCATTTTCATATTCTTTTTTTTTTAACCTGAGCCCTTTCCCCACCGTGACTGGGATAAATCTGGTTAGTAATGCACTGAATGCACTGTACACACGTTCCACATCTGCATCACATACTGATGTGACAAGCATGGAGGAGTAATTGATTATATTAATAGCTAATTGCTGGCTCATAATTGGATCTGACTCAATTAAAAAACCTCTGGGTGATAGTAATGAAACAGGGCGCTGCGGCTGAGCGGGTGCGGCGTGGCCACGCGCGCTGGTGTGTCAGGCAGAGTGCGAGAGGGGATGGGAGGGAGAGAGAGAGCCCTGGATACACCTGCGATGCTAAATCACAAGCGCCTCACTAGATGAGAATGCTTTGTGCTGTTTTTGCAATTCCTCAATGTGGATTTATATCTTTTGCTTTGGGAAAGGTTGTAATATTTCACCAGGTGTGCGGCAGTGGGAGTGCACACATGAGGATTTGAAGTGGGGGTTGCTGAAATACGGCATCAGCATTTATTGTAATTTCATTCTGATAAGGCCATGCTTATAGCCTGCTATGGCTCGTCTTGAGCAGAGTAAAGTGGGTGTTATTTTACATAGTCCCCCGGCTCAGGGACACTGAGGTGCCATCATTAGCAGGCCGGCTCTAAAAGGAGATCTGCAAATTAGAACAGGTGGTACTGGGATGTTGTGATAACACAAACCTAGCTGCAACTCACTTTATTTCCTGAAACATGAGCCGATACTTCTCTCCAAACGTGAGTTGGTTAAATTTGTATATGAACAGCAACACATTATTATTCCTGCATGAGTGTGTATCTTGTGTATTAATCTTTGTGTGTGTGTGTGTGTAGATGTATGAGTTTGTGCATCTTTTTATTCTCCATTTAGTCTGCATGCATGTTTCTGTGTGTGTGTGTGTGTGTGTGTGTGTGTGTGTATGTGTGTGTGTTCCCTACCTCCGCCGCCCTGTCAAAATTTCCTTTCAACGGCATCTGATCGGGTCGGGCCTCGTCAGCCTGTCACGAGGCCGGCGTTTCATTAGGGCTGCCGCTCTCCGTCCGTCCGCCCCGCCGAGCACAAGAGCTCAAACACATGCGCAAATTAAATCGACATCCAAACTCACTCCCATACACAAAGCAATTTAAATGATATTCATTAGAGCGATGACAAGTCCTGATGAGCCTTTCAGTACTGCACAGAGGAAGGGAGAGGGAACCTGAGAGACAGAGTGAATGGATGGAGGACTCTTTTTCTCTTTCTCCCCCATCAGCTTTTTGCCAACTCTGTTTCACGGCCACTCAGGCGTGTCGCCCATCAATGCACCTTAACTTAAATAAATGAAGAGATATAAAAAATACCCATGATGCAAAGAGCTTTCCTGTTCATCTCAGATACGCTCACCTCTCCTGTCCACTTCACTCCCTTTAAGCTGCTCATTTACTCCTACATTGTCTCTCAGTCTAGGCACCTCCTAAAACCTCTTAATGCATTAGTCCGGTAATATACTTGCCAACGTACCTAACTCATTTGTAGAACTCATGGTGCATTCACGTGCTCTTCAGAGTGTCCCTTTTCCTGAGTTGTTAAGCACCTGTTTATGACATTTGTTGTCTTTAAGTGTATAGAGCGTAAACAACACATTGACACCTCTTTCCAATGAAAAGAAAGAAAAAGGCGGCATACAAGTAGATTCAAAGGTTTCTCTTTAAAATCTGTTCTGGATGAAAAGTACAGTGAGAACGTCTCATGCTTCAAACTTTCATGGTTATGTTTTCGAACTTAAGGTTGGTGTTCACGCAAAATATTTCTTAGGGAACCAAGTTTTCCCATTTTTCTGACACCAAACAAATGCACCATCAGAACAAGCCCACGCGTCGGCTGCCCAAATAAGTGAGACACTTTGAGATATTCCGTCTTCAACTGCATGCAAAAATTCTGTTGCAAAACGTCAGATGCAAATATTCAGATTAACATCCGGGATACTAGGAAAAGCAATCGATAGTCTCACATCGAACCAAACCTCATGCTGGTTATATACAATGGCCGTTCTAGTAGCGTATCTGACTGTATGGCGCTTCTCGTTGTCGCAAGCATCACCTGACGTCACATGACCACTGACACATGACCTGATTGGTCGGAGGTTTGGTTCGATGTGAGATTATCGATTGCTTTTACTGGTATCCCGAATCTTAAATCTGAAAATTTGCAACGGAATTTGGCATCTGAATTTTAGTAGTAGAATATTATACTTTGATAATTTGAAGACTGAAATTCAGAAACGAAACATACAAATGCATAAGTTCCACATTAAATAATTCAGTGCTATAAATTCAAAGCCTTTAAAATGAAAAAAAATCTGATGAGACTGATTTACTTCCATACAGGTCAACACTGTCAGCCTATTCTGGGAAATTAAAACGTCACAAACGCTCCCCCTCTACGGCTTCATTATTTTCTTTCAGAAAAGTCACAAGCAATTAATTCAGGCCTGTCTTTGCAGCCCCTAATTAACCCCTTTAAGACTGGAGTAACCACTGGTGATTGAGGCCAAACCTGAAATCACACATCCTGCATTGTCTTTGTGACATAATTCACATTCTCAGTTTAAAGTGTGTTCCTGTGAGTGTATGTATTGTGTGTGTATGTCTCACCATGCAGCCACTTCTGTTTCCTGTTTGTGTGTGATACCTCTTGATTACTACGATCCCCTTGTTGAAGCTGTTACCTCTGTTCACCCATTAGCAAGTACATAGAAAACATGTGACACACTTTTTTAGATACACACAAACACATACACTGTGTTTCGTACGTTATTCATTGTGTGGCATATGTAGTATGTTTCTGCTGCCGTTAGAGGCTCGCTGGTCCCAATGAGGGCCAATCGCCTTTTGTTCCTGAAGTGGCCAGCCAGGCACACACACTGGCTCTGATGTTGTAATCAATTTGTGCAGTCAGACGTGGTCTGGACGTGTGTGTTAATTAACGTTCTTGTGGGAGGAAATAATTTAACCGTGATAATGAGCTTGAAGAGGAGCAGTGAGAGTGATCTCCAGGCTATCAGGCAAAAAGAATAGGGAGCGCCCTCACCCTGCTTCAACTGACTTCAGTTGGTTCTGTAGAACACATTAGAGGTGAGTCTGGAAAGTGGTTGGATATCAGAATTTGCAATATCATTTCTGAATTTGAAATATGAATGTGTTAAGATCTCATATTAGAAACAGTTCAACATCAAGGAGATGCAAATGTCATAGGACTTTGATTTTTTTGTGCAAAACAACCCCTATTTTGGGGGAGTTACTGATATAATTTTGTAAAATATTGACCTCAACATTCTTTAAATATCAACTGAAAATACTCATACATAAAGACCCAATAACTGAGAAATGTATTTATTTCTTTTGCAAATGATTTGTTAATGCAACAAGTATGCTATGAATTTCCCTCTCCATCTAATTTACTGGAAAACTCTGGTATTTAGCTGAAAATTATTTGAATTAGTCACACATTGCAGAACCACCTCAACAAAAATAACCAAATATAAGATTGAATAATAATAAAAGATATATTACTTTATTTTGTTTTGTTTTCTGCCGAAATGTCACACCAGACGGGCATCTCTGGCATACATCCGCAGGAAAGTGTCAGATGTTCAAACCACCTCAGCTGGTTCCATTAAGCAACAGTTCTACCATCAGCTCCTGTGTGACACTTGACCTCACCTTGCCTTGACTTCCTTTGAGGAAATATTAGTGGAGGTCATTTTTGCTGCATGAAACATTTTGGTAATTACACAAAGCCGATGATCATAGGTGAGGGTTGGACTGTGTATTAATCAAGATAAAACAAAAGCTCACTCATCGCCACATTAGAGCTGTTAGACGCCTGCATTACTGCCAACATAGTGCGGGCGCCAATAAAGACATCATGAATCATTTCAGTTCACCCCACCAGCATGTCAAGACACAGACCAGCAGGGATGTCAAGGTTCGGATATCACAAGATCATTTGTGACCACCTGAGATGGCGAGTTACCTCTGTCTAATGCTTATCTTCTGTTCTGATCTTACCTGAAAAAACCAACGTTTTAGAACAGGGGTCTTCCTCCTTCCCAGGAAAATACTTACTGGTTGCAGCAATGGTGTTGAGAGGAAGGAGGGAATAATACTTGTGGGTTGATAGTGAAGTGGAGTTATTCTTTATTCTGACATTTCTGCTCCTCAATAATGTGAAAGAGTAACAAGACATATGTGTAAGAAAAAGTTTTGACGGTGTCTTCCTTCCCACAAAATTGGCTCATATGAATAAGAAGATAAACACACAAAGTATGACTTTACATTACTGAACATTCAAAACAGATTTGAATGTCTTTTACCTGGAAGGCTTAGGATGTTTAGGTCTGTCATTGTTGACTTTGAGTGTAGGTTATACAATTTCCCTATGTTTATATAAGTGGACCACACCTATTTCTATTCAGTTCTACCATTTATTCCTCATTTTCAAACAAGAGTTCTGCTTGCGATACATGTAAAGTGAAAACAGATCATTACTTTTTCTCATTAGCCTTATCATCAACTTGTTTAACTACCCACCCACCTTCATCAGTGTTGGAGTGCCTCCTCCCAAATGACTAAACCTCTGATAATGTGCTGATCACAACAAACATCAAACTAGGGGGTTTTAAGGTTTATTTTAACCTCATGGCTATCGACTAATAGAGTGATCTTCCATCTAAATCAATAGCCACTAACCCCCCCCCCCCCTTCCCCCGACACACACACACACACACACACACACACACACACACACCTTCAGATAACTGTTAAAAAGCAGTAGGACATGCATCTTCTGTATTCATCTAAACACACAAATTTCCTTCAATGACAAATTGAAGAAAAAGCAGAAATTTGCTTGTTTTTTTCACAAACAAGCAAATTAAATTTGGAATTTGGAACAAATTTAACTGGCACTAATCTGTTCATATTGCAGAAGGCCACTCTCAGCATGATGCGGAGCTATGTTGTGTCTATTAAAGGAAAACACAGCTCATCCTTTTGAATGGGGTCACACATTTTACCTCATAATGCAGCTGCACTGCTATGGCCAAAGGCTCTTATATTGGAGGTAGAAATCCTTAAGGACGGCTATATACTAGAACACTCACATGTACATTTACACACATGTGCAGGAGGCAAGTTTGACCACACTGAGCACTTCCTCCTATCACCAGGGTCAGCTCAGTTCACCCTTGACGCTTAAAGATACTTTGTCATCAGAGGTTTAATGGCATCTTTACAATGGTTTGCAATGAGTGTTTGAGACGCAACATTTGCTGGCTCTGCAGCAGGGATGATGTCAACATCAGTGGGTGACATAAAATCACTGCAGTTTTTAGTTCTTTTCTGGAAATAGCATATGGGCTAACGAAGAAGGAATGACCCTAGTATACTGCCATTGCTATTAATATAGCCTATTCAGAAAAGATGATCACTTGAATGTTCATATTTTCCAACAAATCATTAGCTGCCAGGTAGCTAACAATTCAAAAGCATAAAAGATTTCATGGTGTCAATTTCAATTTGTGTCAGAACAGAACATATTAGAAAATGGCAGGTCACCAATGTCCAGACAATTTTTGGGAACACTGCCTTGATGTGGTGAGACAGGTCAATAGCCTTGGCTGAAATAGCCTTGTGCAGAGGTGGAATGCAACCCAAGTAAGAACCAATTACATTTTGGAAGTGAAGTCGAATAAACAGGCAGATCCTGGAATTTTTTTTCACTTTTATTTAACATGGCAAGGAGGGTGTTAGCCTTGGTGGAGGTATGCACTCTTAGACTGCCCCTCTAGTCATTTCTATGTAGTGGCTTGGTTCATTTCTCTTTGTGTCTCTCTCACACACACACATGCTTAATGCAGTATACTGTATGCGTTAATGCACGGAGTGTTCCAGCTTATCAGATGAGTTCCATAGCAAAGCAGTCCAAGAATAACAGCGCAAGCACATCCTCTGTATTGTTCCTGTAGGACTTGGGAAAGATGGTATCTGCACAGGGGAGAGCAGATTATATTTGGTAATGGATATTGTTTGAATTTACTTACCTGCACCTCTTCCTCAGTCAGAACTCTACTTCTGATTACACCAGATGAAGGACACCATGCATGAGTGAATCACGTAATGAATCGCGTTGACTTATTCTTGGTATCACATCCGCAAATGTCCACAAGTGAGAAGCTACATTGTTGTTAAATAAGACATCAAGCCTTTACTTTTATGGTTATAAAAAATATCTAAATGTAACAAGAAACATTTATTTGTTTTTTGATGAGGTTTCATAAATTTGAAGTTAGCGATTCAGTGTGTGAGATTTAGGTGAAACGGATCTATTGAGAAATTGAACATAGTGTATTTCATCTTAATTGTACGAATTGTTTTCTATAGAATTACTCTTTATATTCATATACTTTATATCAGGCCGCCATGTTTTTACACAATTCCAAACTGGACAAACTAAACACCTTTTGGGTTTTGATTACAACTGAAGGCTACCACAGGTTCTCTTTTGTGTTTGGAGGGGGGGCATTCAGCTTCAACATACAACTTCACCACTAGATGTCACTAAATTCTATGCACTGAACCTTTAAGTGTGAGTGGATTCCAGATTGCTGGAAGGTGAGATTTGCTCAAAGCATGTTTAGACAGATTTGTAAAAAACTGTTTTAAGTGTTTGTTAATGTGGCACCGCTGACATATAATTGAATATTGTATAAACCAATTGAGTTCGAATATTGTATAAACCAATTGATATGTTATACTCACATATCTATCTTTACATATTTGATTTTGAGTTTGTTTGTATCTGTACTGGTGTAAAAATGATGAAAATCACAGTCATTAAATTGATAAACAATCTAATACTTCAATTTGTTTGATTGCCCTTGATGCAGTAGATAAAGGCAGAAACACTATTAAAAAACTAATTTTAGTCTCTTTACCTCTATCTTGTATATGTTTTATTTTAAAAGGTATAATTACCACCAAATGACTTCATTAAAAGGGAAAGAGGAACTCGTAGTGACAAACTCACCAAGACTTATCGCAGGGAATTTGACTTTCTCTTAACTTGTTTAGCATTTTAGCATCTATCAGCTTATTGTTTTGGTTTTGTATGCAGCAACTTAATTGTTATGGTTTAATCTCACTGCTTTAATCAGTCTTGTTTTCAGCCAAAGCTAAAGGTACCTTCCTAAAACCAACGCTCACTACTTACCCTTTAAATTATTGCATACCTCATTAATATAATAAAAATAGAAAATATAAATTTGATTTAATTAGTGTGTCTGATTTCCAATACTCATATCTAGGTGAATAATAGAAAAAAGCTGCTTTGCAAAGCAGAAACGTATAACAACAAAACAGAAAATTCAGCACCTTTTCTAGATTACGTGAAAAGGCACGTATAAGCACAGACATACATTCTGTCATTGTTTCTCCATATGCACACACACACACACACTCACAGACACACACATTGAGCCTGCATCTTCTGGAGTGTATGTGTGTCAGAGCATGTGACTGGGATTCTATTTGTGTCGGTGAAGTGGCTGAGCTGTGTTTGCAGCGTTTAGAGGAAATTACCCTGCGAGCGTTGCCTCGGCCACAGTAGATAGCAAGTCGCCTTTCTAGGCTGCATGGCATATTGATTTCTTGTTGTGAAGAGTGCTGTTCAAGCCCCATTTAAGATTTCCATCCAGCCCGCAGCCCTGAGTACGTACGGCAGCCAGCTGTAAATTAGGGAAATTGCACATTTATCACAGGCGTTATTTTAAGATACTTTCGAAACGTGTGCGGCCAGACAAGATCTACAGTGCTGCATGTAGCAAATATACACAATGACTGACTGACTCTCCATCGGAACAGGAGGGGTTATTGATAAAAATCATTTCACAACATCGTTTAAAGCATGGTTGTTAGTATGGAATGGAATAAAGAAAAAGAAAGGCCCAGATATTGTGATCCAAGAACCAAGGTGCATCTCTTTTTGGACCTGTCCAAAGGTGATACTTTGGACACGTACCGTCTTTCTTCCTCCAAAGGTCAGCCCCGTGAAGCAGGTAGGGAGGTCAAATCACCTCCTCTTCTTTCTTTACTGAATGCACAGTAATATTTCAGAGGGACTCAAATAAATATATCAGTATTTTGTAAACATTTCAAACGTCAAATCTTAAAAGTGAATGAGAGAACCCCTAGCAGCTTGTAACAGATAAGTGCTTATGATTTTTTACTATTAGTGCAATATTGAGGGCTCAATAAAAAATGTTGAATAATAAGACACTTCAAATTGAATCAGATTTCTGTTTTAGAAACAAGCAGGGCCCCTCTCTCACAGTAAAACACAGATTGGGCAGGCAACATTTTAATCAGTGCTTGACTATGTAGATGTAATTTACGCTGCAGCCCACACCCTCCAGCCTCTTGATGCAGCGTATCACCGCTCCCTTTGATTTATTACAGGTGGCAGTTTTAGAACCCATCATTGTCTCCTCTATGAGAAGGTAGGGTGGACACCTAGCACACGAGGGGGACAATATTGTCTTATTTTAATTCATAAAGCCATCTTAAATAAGCTTTCAATTATTTATTATCACCTCCACACTGAGGAGTACAGGATACTTTACACATGCCCAAACATGTATTGTAATATAATAAAGGACATCTTGTTGAGAATGAACACAAATTTGAATAAAAGATAAAAAATGAATTCACATATAATGTGCCTCATAGGTGGCTTACGACTCGGGACAACTTTCTTTTTTAACAGCGCTGTTTTTTGTAATATAACCTGTTTATCACAGTGTATTGTATTTATATTACTTTTTCATCTTTTTTTATTTGTCTTTGTTTGTATCTATGTGTAAGTTGTTGATTTTCAAAATTTTTGTTGTATGGCCTGATTTGGTTTTCCATTTGCAGGACTGTTATTTTAGAAGTATTTCTTATAGCCATATTCTGTATATGTCTAACGACTCTTTGAATATTTCATTAAAAAAGCAAGTAAATGTCGTGAATCTACCTTCCAGCTGCTTATGATGTTTGACTTTGATGCGCAACTTCCCAGTCTCTTGGCACACTTCCCATAGTCTTCTTAAGGAATCTCGCCCGAGAACCTGCTCAGACAGAATTTACATATGCCATTCCTATGATCAGAGACGTCAGTGGCAGTACAAATAAATAACTCTCTCCCAAAGCCAAAACATTAGCAAATCAAGACCCTGGTAATGTTACTAACAAGAGTTGCTCTTGAACTAACAGAGATTCAGAGAGTGATCTGTTGGTCTCATGGAACGTTTCTTTGATGTTTTGCATCCAAATTAGTTCAACTTGGTTCGTTTCTGTAGAAAGGTTATTTTGTTTCTGCAGGTTTCGACGACAACAATTTTGAGAATGGCAGGTTGTCATTCTACTGTTATTTGACAAGCAGATTCATTGAAAATGACCTCGAGAATTTCTACCTGTAAACATTTTTCCCTCTGACAGCTTCTCAAACATGACCCGTATCTCTGTATAATTAGTGTGTCCGGTCACTTACTAGTGTGTCCGGTCACTTACTCTGAAACCTCTCAGGGACGCAGCCTTGTTTCAATATTCATGTCTCATGTGTCGGTTTGTTTGACTGTAGAAACTGAGTGGTTGTTGAGAGACATTGTTAGATCTCCTGTATTGCATTTTGGATTTTAGACAATAATATATTGAAGAAATACAACATTTGAGGATGCTGAAGCACAGCAGGTTATCCTGAAGCTCCATCCATATTCTACATTTTCACCTGAAAACACATCAACTCTGCAAACGACACACCTGGCGTCCACACTACTTCAGAGTTTTAGAGCTGCTAAAATGGAGATGTTTGGAAACACTACTATCTCTCTACTTGGCTTGAAAACTCCAGTTTTGCATTTTAATCTCTGCTTGCAAGAACATTTGATATTTGGAAACAATGAGGATCACAACCGCTTGCTGATTGTTTTTTTTCTGTCGTGACATAACCTTCACTCAATAAAAACATAGTAGTATGGTTGTGGCCTGAGGAAACTCTATCAACCAATATCAAGTATTATCTACCAATGATTAACTGTTTTGACTTTGCTGAAGATACTGGTTCAGCCTCTGATCCATCTAACTTCCTCCTGAATTAATTAAACAATATGTTTCGTGAATGTGTTGTTGCTATCACAATGACGCACGTAGCATAAACCAGGTTCGACAAATGGCTCCTCAGACACATCAGTCCATCATTATTCAAGAAATTGTTTAATTGGGATAGTGGATGTGTGAGTCAGATACCTCGTCTGCCTATAGGTAGCATTGTATCCATGTGTGTATGTGTGTGTGTGTGTGTGTGTGTGTGTGTGTGTGTGTGCCCAAGTGAAAGAACAGGTGAATGAAGAAATGGGAACAGAAAAAGAAATCAAGAGAAAATGTGGAGGACAGGGCACTCTCCCTGTGTGTCTTTGTGTAAGCAGTATGGTTGCTTGTACCCTGGCTTTATTTATGTTATGCCGCGTGATTCCATTGTGCAGAGTAGATCCACCGAGCTTGTATTCCCACCCTCCCACCAGCCCCCTTCTTTAGATAAAGCTATCTGGATCTGCAGTGCACCTTCCTCAAATGCATGTGAGCTGATGACTATTGTGGAGGCTCTCTCTATGTTCCTGGGGGATTCTGACGGTTGCATTGTGTGGGCTACAATGAGGGTGTGGTATGTTGGCACACAGCACCATCTCCACAACCACTATTAAGATGTTAATGTTCACTGGCATAGCTAGCTTTAGGCAGTGCAATCGCTTTACAACACCGAAAGCTGACTTCCCATTGAGAATTTTACATTGGCCACAGACAGAGTAGGACAATCGTGTTTAATTGCTATGCGTTTTCCAGACTATTAGGAGAATCATATGTGCACATATAATAGTCTACCTTAGCGCACAAGCAGGGCTGCAACTGATGATTCTCTAAATCTATATATATATATAGCTATATAAAATATAACTATATATATATATATATATATAGCGATATTTTACCCTTACATTACTGTAACTAGGGATGGGCATCGACATTTACAACCTCTAGTCGATTTGTATATTCCTCATGTTGGTTAACATGGTTTAAAAGTTTCCCCAATATGTGCATTCACAAACTTTAGGGATTCTGCTATGTTAATTTTGTATCGGCGGCCTGAGGACCTTGTTCTGTGCCATATCACCATACCACATGTCAACCCTCCTCACTTACCCCACTGACCTGCATTCACTTTACACATTAACAATAAACACCAACACTAATCAGAAGTTATGAAGACCTGAACTAGGGTTGGTTGTGAGATTGCTGCAGCCAGTTTACCAATAACAAAATTTGGAATCCATTTTTATTATGCCTTTGTTAAATATTTAGCAGCTTTACATAAGCTTATTCAATAAAACTAAAATAGGCATACAATAGATTCCAAGTAGGCCAGACTGAATCCGATGAATTATGCATGGCTAAAAAGCCTACATAACATCTCCATAATGACATTAAGATGATTCAAGAAATAAAATAATCAATTATTTCATTAGATCAAACTCTGTATGTTTCCTTTTCAGATGCCTGCAACAAGAGTGTACTTGTTCCATCTGTGAGCACGGTTGCTTTGATCATGGAATTGATTCTGTTGACGTGCTTCGCCAAACAGCTTGTATCAAAACACAAAGAAAACTCTTCACGTTGAGGAATACGTCTTTGTCACAAATCCATGACATCAATTAGTGACAGGTATGAGTGACCCCCATTCACCTTTTGTTTGATCAGCTGTGCTAATATTCTTAGTACTGGCCTTTTCACTCAAGTCCAAAGTATTTCCATGTGGCTAAATGAATCTGACACAGGCAGCAAGGAGGCAGCATCCTCATTATTCTGTAGTCGAGTCACACTGAAAACAGTCATTCAGTTCTACACGCTGTTTGTCAAGAAGAGAAATCTGATTTCTTCATCAAGAGGTGAAGTGCCTCTTTGGAAGAAGCTGTTTGGAGCCTAATTCAGAATTAATCCCTTTTATTTGGGAGTCCTCCTTGAATAGTTTCACAATGTATTGTCGCTTTTGATTGTTTTTGTGCTGGACGTTGTGTGCAGAGCTTTTGGTTAGTCAACAACAGTCTATGGTGAGGACTGAAATTACAAAACTTTGTGTTTATCCTAGACAATATTTTTCAAGAATTTAACTGAATTTGCTTTATTACTTTTCAAGTGTGTTGCCTGTAAATACGTTTGAATGATTTACTAAACTGGTCATATTTGTGTATGTATTGCATGCATTGCCTCTTAAGCAATTGACACTGACTTCAGACCCAAATTCACAACTTTTCAAAGTAAAAGCTCTGTAATTCCAGTCAGTATAAACTATTATAGCAACGACACGGACGTTGCACTCTAACTTTGAAGACAAATTCACGAACAATAGGGGATAGTGTAATATGAAGATAAGCGAAGATACGCACCCATCGTGGGTTGGTACATCTGTGTCTATGTCTGATATAGTGAAATAAAAGTAATCAGATTACCGCAGCATGTTCACTGCTGTTGTTTGTCCGAAGACGACATGTTCAAGGTACTCCATAGACAGCCTCCACTCAATGCTTCAGAGCGCTGATTCCCACTTTATTATTATTGATAATGAATGGATTGTGTGTAAATCACATTAAACTCTGCCCTGCAATTTGTCAGAATACACATTCTAAGTATAAAGCAGATTAGATGAACGGTTTGCGAGATATGCGTTCCATATACAGACATTTGTTGAATTGGTGGTAGATGTTAAAGTGGCAACAAGGCTGGCAAAGTATAGAGTCATGTTTAATTGTAATATACTGGAGCTATTCCAACCAAATATACCCCTCTATTGGAAGTTTTTTGACCATTTCAGTGACTGTTAAAACAAGTCATTGGGGTCAGTGTGGGTCCAACCACTGCATACCAATCTGTTGTGCTAGCAATTCTGCATCTTCTGAATTAGCTACTTTTTAACTGGTCATTAAATAGTAGAAGAATACTTGGCTTGGTGTTTCTCATAGGGTACATTTAGTCTGAAATATTTCCCTTGATTCCAGATAATGTTTGAATACATCTTCATACTACCTTTGAAATATAAAAGGCTTCCCTAGAACTTAAATGGAACTGCAACATGCTTGTTCTGATGAGACAGGCTTCTATATTGAACAGAAATCAGGACATGCATGTTGCATTTTCAGGGTGGTGGATCCCAGTGGCTCTGCTGTTTGGGGTCGTTGTGTGCACTTACACATATTGCATTATACTTAAATTATAAACTTATCCAACTTATTAAGCAGGGAGTGATGATTTTGTTCTGGGGGATTAGCTCTCATACCAGAGTCGACATTGCTGCTTGGATTCATTGAGCGCTCCCTTAAACAACAGAACCTTTCCTTCCAATTTACATGTACAGTATAACCATTTGCAATACAGTCACTTCCCTGAGTTAAGTGTTTCGGACTGAAATGAAGCATAGCGTTAGTTCAGGCAGAGCACTGGAATTACCCTTTTATTGGCTCATTCAACACTGTGCAGAAAGTAACTTCCAATAATATTCATTCAGGTGCACATTGCAGGCATTATAACCTGATACTTTCTTACCGTTACTCTGACAGTCACATTCAGGCCAATGCGCAGCTCCCTCCATTACCAACCTCCTCCTTATGAGGTATTTCGTGTTGTTGAATTAACTGGGATTAATGTTCATGCGAGGGGGATTAGCTCTCTGGAGAATCCCTATCGGAGCTTGAATTCCATTTCAAACTAAATCTAACAAATAACTTGCTATGGTTAACCCTCCCAATTGTCCCTGACTGAAATAATCTCATTGTGAGGCTGGAGGATAAATTAGCAAATTGACAATTTGAATCTGATTTGGCCATTACATATATTTCAGTATGGACAGAAGTAGTTAAGCAACTGGTGGTTTAGATATGTCACATGACAACATTTAACCCTAACCCTAACCCCATTTGAAAAGGTTGCTGCCACGATCTTGGCATTCTATACACCTATTGAAAAGTGTGACATCAGGGATTTTGTTTGTTTCAAAAGCAGTTCATGATCATGAGCCTAGATTGTTAAAAGAGAGCCCTTTGTTATGCTGAATGAAAGATAGCTAATTAAGAAACGAAAAGTTAATAGATTGACTAATCGTCTCATTGTGAGTTAGGTTGTAACCATGTATGATGTGGACGCATCCACCGTCAAGTTAAATCTGTGACATTTAAGATTTGTTTCACATCAAACATCAAAAGCTGTATTAAGTATTTCAAATCTACACTATTTCTTACATCAAAGCAGTTTCTCACATCGTGCAATTCCCTGAAGTAGTTATTAATGGTGGCTCTCTCTGTCCTTCACAACTGAGTTGAACAAAATGAAAGACTGATTTCTTAAGGTGTCTTTATGAATACTACAATAACAGCTTCTGAACCAATTGTGGTGTGAACACATACATATTCTTCTATTTCATTTTGGAAAATTGTGTATCAAGGTGTGTAAAATGCCTCCAGTGGTCAATGCTCATGTCATTCTAAATGGACTAAAGCGCATTGCCATTATCCCTCTTGTAGAGATGTTGGTGCAACTCTCCATGATTTACATAAATAGTGCACATAATGGTGGAATGGTGCTGTGGTAAACTAAGGAGACTTAGGGCTAAGTGTGTAGGGTTCTTTAAATGAAAACATAAATGTTGGTGTTTGCCTCAGGATAATCAGTGTCTGGAGGTCAACACTTACTCCTCATTTTACTTCACTGACTGTAACTAATGGAGTTTAGTGCACATTATGATTACAATGGGACACAGTCAGTCTATGAATGTGAATATGTTTGCGTGTGTGTGTGTGTGTGCACGCCCTTCCCAATGGTGGTACCCACTGTCTGCTGCATGTTAGTTTTGAACCATAATAGGCCCTTACCTCTACCTGCAGGATGTGAGGGCAGGGAGATAGAGAGAAAATGGCTTTCTTACACTTCAATTTCACGCATATTTTCTTTGAGGCTAATGAGAGCCTTAAATATGGTGCCAGACTCCTGGCTGCACTGTTGAAGGCTAACTTTCTCACACACAGTGGCACCTTGTCAGTGCAGATGGAGTCCTTGAGTGTGTGTGTGTCTTTTGTCGATCTATGTGTGTATGCATTTGGAAAATAAAGCTGTAGTCTGTACCATGCTGAGCTGTTTGTGTTGCCTGCAGGTGTGTGTAAGGATGTGTTTTATTTTTCAGGATGGTAAATTAATTGGCAGAATACAGCAACAATTATTTGATGTAGTTCAGGAACACTCTCAGTCTGTCCACCGTCCCACTGCTGTGCTCCCTGCGCAGGTTTATGTAATATACTTGTGTTTGTATGATCATTTATATTTGATGATATATGTGCCAGTTCTTGAACATTTATTTTGTCCAGCTAATACCTAGCTCTGTGTTCCCATCGCTTATGTCTACCGAACATATTGTGATTCTAATGTCATTCTTTGGACAGGAAGCTGCTCTCACAGATCTCTTCCTCCTATAAGCCTTAACGTTTCATTCCATCTGTTTTATCTATTTTGTACTGTTGTGTTGCACATACAATATCATCAAATTGATCCTGATACAATTACCATTTAATCACAGCTCTGGACAGCGAGAAACATGAATAAATAAAGACCTGAAAGAAGCTGCTCATCTTGTCAGCATTGTTGTCATCTCCCACAAAGCCTAAACAAATATGTCTGCCAGGTTCCTTACCTTATTGAGAGCCGCCGCAAAATCGACGTCTGAGGTAATTATACAGCTGGAGATATGCAAGGGAGACGTTTTCGTTTTCCTCTTTGTGTGTTACTGTGTGTATCTTTATAAGCCTTACTTGTCGTATAGAAAGTGAAAGAAGGTTTGAACTCAGTCAATCTTTATCTCTTATACAATCGGATGACAATGTGTGGCCGTGTGTTTTGATTTTCAGAATTGTAAGATCTCTGCATTTAATATTAGTTTGCATGACATTTGCGAGAAAATGACATGACATTTGCACCTGAGTTTGTTTTTTTAAATTTACCCTATGAATAACATATCAAATGACAGCTTTGTGTGAACCTCCTACATCCACTGACACCTTATGAAGATAAAAAAAACTTTTTGTCATTGAATTGTTTGCTGATTGTTTGCTGCTAATGAGGTCTTGCATTTCAGACACAGTCCTTATATATGCAGTGTATGCCTTAGTCTTAGCCTGTGGAACAACAGAGGAGGCCCAACAAGTGCCCGGCGATGATTGTGTCTGTTTGTGTGTCTGATTGACTGTGTGTGCGCATGTGTGTGCATGTATGTTTCCCTCCCACGCAGCTCCACTCCTGGCACTCACTGTAAACTAGTCTGCAGCTCGTCACAGACAGACGTTGACACACTCCCAGTCTAATGTGCTCATTAGTGGCTGCACAGCACACACATAATTGATAGCCATGACACACATGATGCACACACACACACACATTATTGCAAAAACAGTTTCCTTTTTTTTAATGCTGCAGTAGAAAACAAGGTTATATGAAGTCATATAATGGGGGTTCATTGTCAAGAACAACAACAACAGAAAACGAAAAAAAACAAATGAAAAAGACCAACAGCACAGAATGCATAACAGTATCTGTGCTGTTTACATGCCGATATTTTACACATAAGGATTTTTTTTAATACTTCTCTACACTGGCAGCTGTCAGTTACTTTAGCAAAATAACTGCCAAAAATGTAGCAGAACTTGTCACTCAAGGGGTTAGCGTAACCATGGTTACCTTTCATATCCCAAAAAGATAAAGCTGCAGTGTGGAATCATGGCAGAGCAATTAGACAGAACAAAACAAAAGAAAAAATCAAAAAGGCATTCAACGATATGAAACAACCAAGAGTGCTTATAAATAACAGTTTACATGTGAAATATCTTCATAAAGTAACATCTTTTTTGTACAACCTTTAATATCTTTTTAATGTTCATACAGCGGCACATGTCGAGTAGTGTCTGGTAAAAAGAGTCTTTAACCCTTTGAGCACGAGTCAGGAATAAAAAGATTCACCTGTTGTCAACCCTTTGTATCGTCCATTTTTTTGTATCATTTGATTAAATAACACATTTATAAAACTATTGTGCAAAACAATTGTATTTATGTCTTCATATACTGTGCACCAGCAGATAGTCATAATCCTTTTAAATTAAAAATATAGAAATGATGCATAATTTAGACAGGAATTATTTAATATGTTTTTATATACATATTTTACACAGACCTGAATTAATATAGGTCCCTGATCGACCAAAGTAAAAGACTTAAGATTTCCCTTTTTTTCAATTTTTTTTAACCACATCGCTACAATGCTTGTATCAAATCCTTTGAGCATCTTCCAAACAAGTATTTGGCCCAAGGTGAATACTTTGCACTTTATACAGAATACTCTGGCTTTCATGTGTAGCATTAGACTCAACATACTGTATGTCTTGGAAACAATCATTGCAGACACATGCACACATTGTCCATCAAATTCTCATAACAGCTTCAGAAATTCCCAATCTCAAATCTTTAGTCTATGGTGTTTGGATCTTAGGTGTAGAAGTGCTTTGACGTACTCAGAGGGTTAAATCTTAAATGCTGACTCCAGCACAAAAATGTTATTTAAAAAAACAAAAAAAGAGCGAGCAGAAGAGTGAAAACATGAAGAGAGAAAATAATGGAAAGTGCCCAGATTTAGTTATAAAATGTTTAACTAAACTGTTTTATTTATGCATGCAGCTTATCACACCCCAGTGATGTCAAAATATGAATGAACTTAGTTTTCATGTACACAAAATACATACCAATTCATTTTAGAATCTCTTTTTTTTAAACCTTCATTTACGGTGTCTTCTTACTGACAACATCCCCCATCTGCACATTATGAAAACATGTACTAGTCCTAAAAAGGATATCACATCACACACTCAGATCATGAAATCGAGTGGGCCAAAGTGAGACTACCTCACTCTGAAACAGAGAAAGAAAAAACGCAAAATTTAAAACCATGTACCAAAACTCAAAGCAGTAGTTGTATGGCATCTTTGTGCAGTTCCATCACATTAATAATCCTTTCTTTTCTTTGAAAGAAATGTCCATGAAAGGATAAAGAGACAGAGCAAGAAAACAGTGAGCCATTATGAAAGAGTGCAGAGTTGTCCCAAGCCAGTGCTACTGTTTCTCCAGCTCACACACATACATGAGATGGTCCTCTGGGGACTTCCCATGAGTCTTGCTCAGGTGAAGCTTGACCGCATGCTTACTCGCAAAAGTCCGTTTGCACAGCTTGCACTGGTACATGGCCACACTGTCGTCGTCGTCCGGGGAGGGTGATGGGGGTTCAGTCGAGTGCAGGGAGGTGATTAAGGAAGATGGAAGGGAGATGGGTAAGGACGAGGCTAAGGATGTAGGTAGAGAGGAGGCTAAAGGGTGGCTAGATGAGTGAAGATTAGAGAGCAGTTTTTCAGAGAGTCCTTTGATGTGGCGTTGATGGTGTTGCTGTGATATCTGGCTGAGCAGCTGCTCCCCAGAAAGCTTGGCCAAGTCTCGCAGGCGGAAGCCCAGATGGGATTCCAAATGGCTGACATAGGTGGATGGTGAGCGGATCTGGGAGGCGCAGTCACTGCAGAAGAAAACCGGGTGACCCGAATCCAAGTTTTTCAAGAACTTGGTGCCACCGGTTCTCCTTAGCTGGTACTTGACATTAGCCAACCAATGGGATATTGTAGTCATTGAGAGACCAGTGAAACGGGAGATATGCATTCTCTCCTGTGGGCTCAGGTCAGACATTATATACTTGCCATCACTTGTTTGTCTCAGACTGGCAGCAAACTGGGCTTGTAGGATGAGTAGGTGTTGGGGGTTCCAGTTTGACTGGCGGCCTTTACGTTTCTGGGCTGGAGAAACATCGTCTGCTTCCTCCTGTGTGACACCTTCAATGTCGGAGCGCTCAGACTGGCTGGTAGGTGTGGATGACTTGGAAAGAGCATGACTTTCTGTTAGGTTCCTCAGCATGTCAGAGATATCTGACAGTGCATTTTCTCTCAATGGGGAGGAGGACATAAAGGAAGCTACTGCAGCTGAGGCTTTGGTCATAGTGACAGTGGAGGGAGGAGGAAGTGAGGATGGAGTGGAAGCAGTGGAAGACAGAGCTGTCGAACCCAGAGAACCACTGCTTGTGTTTTTATCAGCATTTTTGCCTTTAGTGAGATCAATGGGTTGGTCGTTGTTTAGATGTTGCTGGTAGAAGTAGCGGTCTAAGTGGTCATTACTGGGCTTTTTGGTCTGTGCTGGTGGTGTGGAAGCAGCAACTGCTGCTTTCTCTGCCAGACTGTTGCTCATCTTGAACAACATGCTCATGGGGTCAAGGGAGGGCAGGGCAGGCTTAGCAGCTTTCCCCAGGTGGACGTTCATTACTGACTGCAGTGCACTGAGAGGGTTGATGAATGGCTGTTCAGGAGGTGGATGGTCTGTAATGATAGCTGTACTGCCAATCAGGGAGGCAGGCAGGGGTGATGTCACAGCAGCTGACTCCAGACCATTTTCTACAGACTCTTTCATGGAAATATCTCCATTTGATATCCCATGATCTGCTCCATTTCCATTTCCTACTACTTTTTCCACCCCGCTATTATTCTCAGGGGTGTTACAGCCTTCTGCTCTACTTTCTTTAGGGGACGCTCCTCTGACTGGGTCCCCTACTTCACTGTTGCAAGGTGAGGGCGTGGTACGTTTTAGAGGAGATACCCTTACAATGCTACTGGGCTCTCTCATTTTTTCTTCTACCTTGGCTACTTTCTCTGTCACTTTCTTGACCAGTTCCTCCATAGCGTGGAAGTTGTTTTTTGGCATTGGAGAGGTCTGGCGACTGGGAGGAGAGAGGAGCGGCTGGCTCTTACTAGTTGGGGAGAGAATGTCCCCTCCAGGGAACATGTATTTAAGGGGGGAGCTCTTCACAGCATTGCCTAGAGACAGCTTCATTATGTTAGGAAGCTGATAGGCAGCATGGATACTGGGATACCCACCCCAACTTGGAGCACCATTCTGTGCTTTGTTGATGGCTGACGTCACTGTGTTTTCCAATGACTTCAGGATATCGAGACCCCCTTTTGGACTTTCCTCCAGATCCTCTTCAGTCAGATAAGAGTATTTTGAAGAAATATCAAACTTTTCCTCAGCGTCATCCTCAACTCCTGCTTTCTTCTCTTTGTTGAGAATGTTACCATTGTTGATAATGGACTCCTTAGTGCATTCCTCCTCCTTTTCCTCCTTTTTTATCTCCACAGCCATGGCAATTGGGGAGATGCTGGTTGGAGGAGGCACTGGGGCAGGTGGAGGAGAGAATGTTGTGGCAGCAAGGGGAACAGATTGGAACTTTTCTTCACCTGTTAAATTGGTTGGAGGGGCTGAGATCGGTGACTCTATGATGGGTTTACCTTTCTTTATCGCAGAGTTGGTGACTTTAATAAAGTGTCCAGTCACCATCATATGAGCAGTTAGCTCTTGTAGTGTGTCATGAGAGCTGCCACACTCCATGCACTTGAGGATCTGTGACTTCCTGGATTCAAACTGCCAGGCATAGCTGGCACCATTCTGGTGTCCATAGCGGTTGTTAGGTGTGATGTAAGGGTTGGTAACCCTCTGGAGTATTTCATTTGATTCATTGAGCGCGCTGGGCTTAGGTGTGGTCCCTCCGTTTGAGTCAGGTGAGCTTGGGATGTCTAGTTCAATAGGAGCTCTCTTTCGAGCCGTGGACATAATCTTAGCTGCCACTGGTGTAACAGGCTCTTTCAGAGGCACTTTCTGGTAATGTTTTGTCTTGATCATGTGGACACTTAAGTCCTGAAGGGATTCAAATGAGTGCCCACAGTACATGCACTTCAGGACTTTTTGTGCATCCTCCTTCCCCTCCATCTCTAACAAGGAACGCTTTCTGGGTTTTGACCACCGTTTAGCACCCTCACCTCCAGTCTCGTGGTTATCATCTCGGTAGTGGCCGGTCTCATTCATGTGCACTGTGAGCTCCACCAGTGTGTCATAGGCTCCACTGCAGTCCTTGCAGCGGAATTTGCTTGCACCAGTGAATATAGAGCCATAGAGCTTGGAGCTCTGTCGGTACAGCTGGACAGTGCTGAAGAGGTGAGGTTCTGTAGATACTGTAGATACAGCCACTGTAGGTTGGTGAACCAGGCCCAGTCTGTTGTGGTGGTTCTGTGAAGCCTGTTGGAGGGTTTTATTCATAGCTGTCTGGTGCCAGTCATAGCCTCCACTTCCACAACTACTGCTACTGCTGCTACTACTGCTGCTGCTGTGACTGCGTGGGGGTTTTTCTGCAGGGGGCTGGCTCAGGTTCAAATTCAGTGTGGACCAATAGGAGTTGGTCAGAAAGGAGGTGTAAATGGCCTTCATCTTTTCTAGGCTGTCTGCCACAGACCCTGTTGTGGCTAAAATGGCCTCATCTCCACTTACTTGGGCAGTGGCGTTGACAGCAGCCATTATGGCAGAGGAAGACAAAGACAGGGCATTTGAGGGGTCTTTACATAGGAGGACATCGTCCTCATTTTTAAGTGAGGAATTCTCAAAATCGGACAGTCTGTCACTGGATTCGCTCACGTGAGACTCGCTGTCCAGCTCCTGACCAGAAAAGTCAGCAGGATTGGGGGAGTCATGGAAGCCAGTGGATCCTGGTCTGTCCTTGAGAAGGAAGTCCTTGTCTTGACAAAGGAACTTGGCAGCAGGTTCATCCCCTTCCTGAGCTGAGTCATCTCCATCCAGGTCCTCATCCAACAGGGCTGCTTCCTTCTCATCTTCAGGGACATATGCTGTTCAAACAGAGAGAATAACAAACACAGAGAGAGATTTGTTAGAAATACACTGACAGCATCTCTAACAGAGATTCTCAACTCTGTATTCCTGTTTCATCAGCAAGCAGGGAATTGATAGGAACTCAAGATACTGGCATTCACACTTTCTCCAGAGGAAAGAGAGCAATCATCCAGTGACATTCGTAGACAAAGTAGTTCCTATCTTAAACTGTTGAAGTAATTCTGTTCTAACTTCTCCCTTTTACACTGACATTGTTTTCAAATTGGAATCAAGTCGCCACTCCCTCCCAGTCTTTCTAAACCCCAAGGTCTTTGTTCTGTATTGCAGAAAATCAGAGAGAGAGAGAGAGAGAGAGAGAGAGAGAGAGAGAGAGAGAGAGAGAGAGAGAGAGAGAGAGAGAGAGAGAGAGAGAGAGAGAGAGAGAGAGAGAGAGAGAGAGAGAGAGAGAGAGAGAGAGAGAGAGAGAGAGAGAGAGAGAGAGAAATGAAGGAGAAAAATGGAGGGAGGGAAAGGGGAAAATGTGTCTTCAAATAGAACTTGCCACCTTATTCTTCTCAAGGGGCAACAGCTTGAAATTAAAACTAAATTTGAAATTAATGAAGCACATTCTGGCGGTGGCATTCGTTTCTGAAGTAATAAATTACTTGTATCAACCTCGGAGACAGCGGTTCCTGTCTGTCAATTAATATGTCTTACGCTTCTTCTGCAGACTCTAATGCATTCCCTAACAGACACACTCGCCATTTTAATTAAGCACGCATTTTCACTCATTACACCGCTCAGCCCTCGCCTCCTCGTAAATAAAAATGAATGTATGTACGTTTGCCTGCGACAAATCTCTCCGCGCGAAACCCATTTGCTTCAATTACCAAAGATTAGAAAAAGTTTAGAGTTATTATTTACAGTTTAGCTTCGGGGACTGGGCTTGAGGCTTTCAATTTATATTCAAATCCCTCACGTTTAAGAATAATACAATGGAAATCATACAGACAAAAGACGTATCAAGATAAATCACAGTCGCGCCTCTTTGTACATCCGCAAATGTTTAGCTTTGTTAATAAGTCGATCAAAAGGATAAAACAACATCTGATGAGAAATGCTGCATGCTCACACTATGAGATTAAGGCTGAATTCCTGAATAACCTCTGAAGCACAAACAGGCACATGCACACACAGACGTCCTGCTTGTTTTAGCAACTGCCCTGGCAAAGAAGATGAGCGTAGGTGTGAACATCAGCAGCCTTGTGCCTTGCATTCCTCTTTGTAACAGGTCATCACTCATCTAACCCGGTATGTAAACACAAAGTGAGTCGGTCAGTGGGATGGATGTGGCACAGAAGCTCACAGTCAATCACGAGCTACCACTTCCAACGACACGCAAAATCAATGGAAAAAAGTTAAATTGTTTTACATCTGTAATAACGATTAAGGGAGAAATTACTTATAAAAGATGTGCAGGTCTGCATAAAGTAACTAGGTAAAAACAAAGCCTACAGTTAGGTGAAAAAGGGCTTGAAAACCCAGAAAAATACTGGCTAAAACACACTTAAGCTTTTGCCAATCTGCTACTGAGCAGTCCAAGTTGTGTGAGATGTGTGTGTGTGTGTTTTTGTGTATGGACTTGTACTGCATCAACAGTACAACAGAAAAAAGTCCCTGTCATTGTCAAGCCACTGGTTGCCATCGGCAATGATACGACACTGCCGTGGGATAAACAGATGCACAGAGACACAGATATCCCAGAGCCCATCACACATCACCCATCACATGCACACACACACACATATGCTTGCACGCTCACAAACACACAAAAATGTGCACGCACACACACACACACTGGTTGTACTGTAACTGCTGTAGTATAACAAGTCTTTGCCTTCAGGCAATCTCAGGAGCTTCTCTGTAGAACATGCAGTCTGCTCCAGCATTCAGTCTGACAAAAAGCATCCATTTGAAACACGTTATCTTGTCGTAGATGTTACGTGCAATTGAAAAATTGCAGGGTCATCTGATCCCTACCCCTTCTGCATGAGTTGCTGTTGTTTCTTTTATTTTATTGAAGTACAACTACCCTTTACCTTTTGATCCACATATTCACACACACACACACGCGCAATCACACACATCCACACACACACACACACCAAATCTCCTCTCTCTACCTGTCCCTCTCTCTCCCCCTCTCTCTGTGTCTCCGAGACACTTCCACCCGCCCTTACATACGTGCAGCCAAGCAGACCCACATGTACATGCCATCTGTTCTAGAAATCAGCCGAACGCAGCAGCGCGGTGCTCTCATCAAGGCCAAACATCAATGTGAAATCTCCTTTAAAAGACAACACGCACGCACTCCACTTCAAATTAACGCCTTTTGTGTAATAAGAACACGGCGTGTAATTGTGTGTGAGTATGTGCATGTGTGTCAATTTGTACCTCCGGGTGTGTGATATGCACTGTATATATAGAGGATAGGGGAGTAACACCAGTATGTTCTGAATAGGGATTTGGTGCAGAGGCCACCTGCATGGTGCATGAAGCACAGGGCTGATTTCTGGACTTGTTATAGGCAGAGGATGTTAAAATATGGAAACATTTAGACATTTAATAGGTGAAGTGCAATAAAATGATACAGTCACAATAATACTAGATTTGATGCTCTCTCTTTTTTAAGGAGGATGTATTCATACTGCTGTGAAGTGTGTTCTAAGAAGCAGCCTGTTATAGCTGATAGTTTTGCGACAAAAAATCCCCAACATACCAACTTGTGATCCTGCTTGTGTTTATTTTTTGCTAAAAACCAATACGTATTCTAACAAATCCAAATTTTCAGGATTTATCTTAATGGAGTATAATTTACTTGGAATCAGTGATGAACACCTAAGTGGCTAACTTCCTTGCCGATTCAAGACTGCTTCTATTCTTTGTCCCAGTCTCAATATTATAAATTACTTGGCACAAAGTAGGTTTTCATTGCGTTGGGGTGAGGTCGGCTCCACACATTATAAACTACTGTATTTATTGTTGCAATTAATGTAGACAAATAAAACCGAAGCTATAGTGTAAATCAAACAGAAGAAAGAGACAAACCACATTTATAATGCGAAAGAAGGAGAGGCTGAGGGGAGAGGAGGAGGAAGGTCTTGGATGGAATTCAAGACTGGGGCCACACACACATCTGCACACATATACATACACACACCAAACACAAAGCTACTGGAGTAGGAAGAAGTCGGGCCCGAACAGACCAGGTATGCAGGTGCTCTTTTAATAAGTAGGGGGAGTGAGGTAGAGATCTCCAGCTGAATTGTCAGCAGGAGGGAGCGGAAGGTTTGATCTCATATTCAGGAGAACGTGGCCAAGAAGAGATCAGCCATTTTTTGTAAACCAAGGCGGGCTACCAAACACCGCAGTTGTTTCTGGAAGAGGTAGATGGGGCTTCCAAAAGACAATTCTGCTTTTTGCTGCATTTTAGGCAAATCTCACCCGCCTCTTAAGAGGTTAATGGAAGTCAATGGAAACAGGCAAATGGAAAAAGGGTGGACAGAATATGAACAGTGGTTCTGAACTATGTCTCTGTGTCCCTGTCAGCTCATAAAGTGAGGAAATGCTTATGCCCTCTGCAGATGTTATGTTAGGAAACAGTTTATTCTGGTTATATAACCACTTAACAGGCCTATTAGGCACCCAGGAACGTCAACCCCCTTTGTTTACATATCTGCTTTGACCACATATTTTCAGTGTGTTTGTATGTGTGTGTGTGTGTGTGTGAGTGTGTGTGTGTGTGTCGACGATTGTCCACATAAGTCTAATAAAGGACTATTTTTGATGAGACACAGCTGACAACAAGTCTGCTGGCCAAAGATGAGAGTGTCATCCAAACTGTCTCTTACTCACCCTGTGTGAGTGTGTTTACACAAATTTGTGTGCAATACGCACCCCCCCTCCCCCCCCCCCCCCCCCCCGCCTCCCACCCAACCACCAGCAATTTTTCACTTAATGAGATCCTTTAATCTCCACTCTCACCTACCACCCTCCCTCATTTCCATCCCTCCCCAATCACCAGTGCGGCCCACGTTAATGAAGTTAATTGAATCTCAGATCGATAATGCTTAATTATTGTGATTTGACATGCACAGACAAATTGGTGGGATGGCTTCTGTGTGTGTGTGTGTGTGTGTGTGGTGTGTGTGTGTGTGTGTGTGTGTGTGTGTGTGTGTGTGTGTGTGTGTGAGCGTGTGTGTGTGGAGTGGTTAAAGTGGCACGTGTGCTTGCAGCAACTGCGTAGGACTGGTGAGGCACGCCATTGATCCCAGGAGGTGTTCGATCGACCCAGACGCCTGACGAATTGAGCTGTTCCTTCAAGTGCGTACATGAATTACCAGACTTGTAACGTATTTACACTATTACTGGAATATGACACACTAATTGCTTCTCACTGGCACACGATTTGTTCACACAAAAAGATAACCACAGGAAACCACAATCTTTAGTGGGTCTGTGTGTTGTCCTGAATCTTTTAACATTCCTCTGAAACTACTCAAGGCATTTTAAAACATGCTTTACAGTGGAAATTTACACAGGGGATATTTCTCTTGTTTTTGTTTATTCACTTAAATGTTTGGTTTGATCATAATTTGTTGAATCTTGCATGATTTATGGCTTTTAAATTTTGTGTGTTTCTGTTTTGTATGATGCACCCATGCACAATGTATAATGTATTTAAATTATTTTTCCAGGTCTGTGTCTGTATGTACTCTACCTGTATCTGCATTATTTTTATGTAGGAGTAGCTGCGTGCTGATAAGTGGTAATGAACGGCATGATAGTCTGAAATATGCAAAATGCCTTTCAAAGAGGCTGAGATAATATTAGCATATACAGCACATAGTGGCAGTGGTGTTAGAGAGAGAGAGAGAGAGAGAGAGAGAGGAGAGAGAGAGAGAGAGAGAGAGAGAGAGAGAGAGAGAGAGAGAGAGAGAGAGAGAGAGAGAGAGAGAGGAAAGATTAGATGTGGAGTGGCAACAGTTAGTGTGTCTGTCTGTGGCTGCAGCAACATCGCAAGCCACTGGAATACTGCAATTATTCAGAAACACAGATCCCGCTGTCGCACGCTTGTGGGTGCGTGAATGTAAGTGTTTGTGTGTACGTGCCCGTGTACGTGCCCGTGTATGTGCAGTGAACAGTGTTAGCCTGGCTAATCATCTCCCTGTGCCACTCAAGCTGCGGAGGTGCTGACAGTATATTTACATGCTGCTGTTACAGTGCCAATACAAGAGTGTATGCCGCGGCTGAAGAGCTACTGACACACTTGCTGATGCATGTATGTGTGTGAGTGTGTGTGTGTGTAGGTGTATGTGTGTGTGTGTGTGTGTGTGCAGTGTATGCATTGTATTTATACATGTGCAGTATTTATTTAGAAGAACGTGATTCTTCTATTTCTGTACAAGTCAAACGCAGAACGGTCCTCAAATTAGTTTATCAGACAAAGTCAACTTCACACCTACACACTGACTTTTTAAATGTGGATACGTGTGCGTGTGTGAGTGTGTGCTGCTTGGGGTGTGTCATGAAAAAGCAGGTATATTCAGTTATTAATATAAAGAAATGGTAACAAAAAGTGATAGAATTGTGTTTGTGAGACAACTAATTTTCAAGTCAGTATTTTCCCATGTCTGAGACTGGTGCCCAAAAACCAAACACGCAGAAACACATACACAAACATACAAACACACACCGCAAACCTTAACAGTAAATGATGTAAATCATGAGGAAGACTAGAGCTATGGAAAAAGAGAAATGCTGGCACAGATGACGTAGTAGTTGATCTTTTCACTTAAACATCACATTTAACATTAACTCCCACAGGGGCCTCCTGCCTTGTTAAAGTGTCTGAGTCTCCCATAGTGCACACATCCACTTATCTTACTCTTCATTTCATTCATTTATTAATTAAGATTTATTCTCTATTAAGCTTGCATCATACTCTGAATTAGAAAAGGGTTTCTAGCAAAATGCATAATGTATGTATAATAATGCATAGGTGCTGACCTGGTCATGACTTCAGCTTTCATAATGCATTATCTGCCATAATTTATTCAAACTAGTCACCCTTAACAGGAAACATATTTTTGCTTTATCACGTAAGGGGTTTAACCCAAGTAATGTTTTGTTTTCAGTTTCATCCTTTATCTCATAATCCTCAACATAAGGTCTTAAATTTGATGGTTATCTTCTTCAATATCAATTTCACTAATTCCTTCATCACAATTAAGTATAGCATTGCAGTGAGAGAGGTCAAGTACTTCAGATGAAAAGTGTGTGTGTGCACGTCTGCATACGTGTAGAAAGGGTGTACATTCATCGTCATTTCCACCATCTCCTATTGGTTTCCTCTCTCTAAACCCCCCCCCCCCCCCTGTGTTTTTTCTCTCGCCTACCTGCCTCTTTAGTGGCGCAAGAAAACACTATAATACACAATAGAGGAATTAAAGTAATACATTCAGGACATGCAGACATTGCAAAATAAACTGCAGCTATACAGCAGTTATGCCAGTGCTTTTGCTAAAATGGAGAGAATGCTTGTCTGTGTCCTCTATTCCCGTACACAGGCACGCATACACACTGTCAGAAAGACACACAGTCACACAGTCTTTGCAGTGCAGTCTGGTTAGTAGCTGGGTATCTATTACCTGCCCGTCTGCTCTGATCTCTTTGGACAGCTCTGATCAAAAGATGTCATCCGACCTACTCGACCGGGCTCGCTAGGGAAGTTAGCAATGGAGAACATTTGTGTGTGTCTGTGTGTTGAAGTAAATCACACAGTGGTCTGGGTGTAAATAAAATGACAGGATCACTTTAAGGTCCTGTCATGTTGGCAGGAGGCGATTATGATAACGCCTGCTCTGTTCAAACACAAACGGACACACTTAAATTCACTGGCCGGAGCATAATATACATGCTATAGCTCTTTTTCTGTCTCTTCCTGCCTGCCTGAGTGGCTCTCCTTTATTTCCGTTTCTTTTTCCCCCCAATCTCTTAAGCAGTAATGCCTTTTTCTGTTGTTTTTTTTCCCGTTATATCGTCTCCATGAGCCTGAGGTGCATCTGCTGAGAACAGGCTGAGTGCAAATGTCACTCAAAGACAGATTCACATATTTAAATCTATAAAAAAGAAGGGTGCGTCTGCATGTGAGTCGACTCATCGTCCACACACATGCAGACGCACACATGCTCTGGCTAAAAACATCCTGCATCTAAAAGTCAAATGCATATCATCATCCATGACGGAATAAAGAGAATTTCCCAAAAATGGATTTGTAAAACAAATCAAACACAGATGTAGAAGAGCTGTGGCGAAGCTCCATCTAAGCAGTAAAAGGTGTGAAATGTGAGGGGGTTTAAGAGGGAACAAAAAAAAAACAGCTAGCAATAAAGCTGGAAAACAGCACTGCTCCAAGGCAATTTAGACTGCAAAACACAAACCATTAAGTTTGTGCATTATCTTTTAATTTAATCTTGAATGATTTATAATCCATCACGCAAGGCTTCAACCATATCCAATTATTCTCTGCTGCTTGATTGACAACAAAGGTGATTTATTAAGCTAATAAAAACTGATGTGCTCTCCACTTGCTCTGAAAATAACCAGTCGGACCGAGAGCTTAAGGACACACACACACACACACACACACAAACACACATACACACACAAGCTTACACATCCTTCCTAAGAGGTATACGATACTTTCTCTACGCACACATGTTTATTTATATCAGTATGTGTTTTTGAACACACAGTTCAAGTGTGTTCGAACAATCATTCAAGAATCTGCTCACTTAAAAGAGAAATCAGACTCCACCCGTCCCTGCCTCTCCCGTGCTGGGCCAGAGACGTTGGAAATCAAAATGTCAGGCATAGTGACGAGCGATGTTTTTTCCTTATGCAAGGCCGAGTGATTATATTAGGCTTTAATTCCTCCATCCACAGCATATATGTCATCTTAGTCTCTGCTTTATCGGCTAATGTTATGCTCAATCACTTGATATTAATGGAAAAACTGAGAGCTAGGGGGCCCCGTAATGGCGGCTGGTGCATGTGTGTGTCTTTGTTGATGAGCGGCAGGGTGGGGTTGGGTTGGGTGCGCTGGGATGGAGAGGGTTAATGGTCTAGAGTTCACATGCATATCAATGTCGGAGAGTGCCATCAAGAAATATTAGCATGTTTACAGCGCCAAGCCATGTATGAGGCTCATTTAATGAGGCTTAGAGTCACACATGCTTTAATGTGGCCGCGGACGCTCACCACAAGGCCTTGTTTTCACATTTCGTTACAAGGATTGAGGTATCATTGTCATTTATGCTGACATGTTTGAAAATGTGGAATTTATGAAGCTGGGTTTTAGGGCGACTGTCCGAATTACAGCTGTAATTCTATATTTATTAGAAACAAATGTCCCCAGGAGCAGGAGAGGATGAGAATAATCCTCTAAAGTGAAGACGGTTTGCTTCTCCCTGAGTATGAAGACCAACAGTGTTAAGATAAAGTTAAGGTTAGACGTGCAGAGACTTCTAAGGAGCGTCACAGCTACTTTTCTTCAATAACTTATTTTCCAGGATTTCAAAATAAAGCTGGTCAATATGTCAAATTGTACGTTGACAGCACAGACTACCACTGCAGCAAATGATGCCATGGACACGGAGAACACAAGAGGTCTCCACACTGTAGATCTTCATCTCTGTGTCACTCACTTACATCGGTTGTTGAGTTGAGTCATTAATGTCCCCGCTGTTACTTTCAAATACCGTATATCACCTGTAACTTTAGTTCTATTTCTTCTTACTGCACTGTCTGTTCTTGTGTCTTTGGCAGCAACCACTGGTGTTTTTCCATGCCAATAAATGGAACGTGAATTGATGGGAGAAACAGATCTGCATACTAACATTTAACAACTTGAGTGACAATTAAGTTGCCACCATTCCAATGTGTGTTTCCATGCCTAGTTGCACCCCTGGAAAACACATATTCCTTAAGGCAACATTTCAAAACCTGTTTATAAAAAAAAGCTGTCCCACAGATTGCTGTCTCCCTGTGAGTTTTAGTTCAACATTGATACTGTAGCTTGAAAACCTCCTGCATGTCACCCTCCATCAAAGGTTTGACTCTAGGCTCAGTACTTAATGGATCAAAGCGTCAGCACCTTTCCTCTTGGCCATTGGTTGGAGCATGTGTCTGAATGGAGTTTAACTTTCAAAGAACTGAATTTGTGTGTTTGCGACAGTATGTATGCATTTGTGCCAGGGCAGTTAATACACCTATGAATACAGCTATGAATTATGTCAGGAAGGAGACACCATGTAATTAGGCATGAACCAGCGGAAAAGATTAGAAAGGTCTCTTTAATGTCAATGTGTGTGTGTGTGTGTGTGTGTGTGTGTGTGTGTGTGTGTGTGTGTGTGAGTGTGTAAGAGTGTGGCCGTGCATTAACATGCATCTTGGGTGATGCGGGTACAGTGGACTGTTTTAAGTACAGGTGTGAATGCACCCAAGTGCATTTGCCATCACTCAGGCCGATTTTGGAAGTGGCCTTTGATGCCTGTAGCTACTGTCTGTTGGCATTGTGAATATGGTTGTGCATTTATTACTGAAGTGACTTTTTTTATAGCAAAGTACATGTTTTTTTGGCAGGTAGAACTGGGAAATGAGATCTGATCACAGGTGTTCATTCAAGACACATGTGGAGACACGTTTCAATGGCAGGTGCGAATTGATGCACTAAGAGCTTTCCACTTGTGATGGATCAGCAAGATGCATGTTAATGCCACATCTGAACAGGACCTGTGTGTGTGTGTGTGTCTGTGTGTTCACCTGTAAAACCACCTCAGCATATGAGACATGTAACCCAGGCTACAGGTAGAACAAGATGGCAAACAGGGCCTTACTTCACAACCTCTGAGTGCTGTTATGGCAACCAAACCTTAAGGGATTACATGCACACACACACACACACACTTACATGATACACCCAATAACTCTGGTGCTGCAGACACATAACTGTGATTTGTGACAGCTGTGTGCAGGACATCATGTGACAGCTGCACACATGCACCCCCCCCCCCCCCCCCAAGCACACCCACCACCCCCCACCCCAAATGTAAAACAGACCGTTTGCCATGTCTGCCATGCCTTGACACCGGCCACAATTGATTAGTGTGATTTACAACATAAATCCCACACGTACAGACACATGGTGCACACACATGCAGACACACCATATCGGTAAGATGTGTGTTTGAACATGGTTAATCGTGTGTGTGTGTGTGTGTGTGTGTCTCTGTGTGTGTGTGTTCTGGTTTGGTCTATGGGATCAACAAACATTGCGTCTAGCCGTATGTCTCTTGTAACACAGCCTGTGGTGCTAATGACAGTATCTCAACTATGAGGGTAAAGGAGCTTTTTGATCACAGAATAAAAACCGCACCACACAAAACTGTGTCTGCACCTGATAACCAGGTGCAGAATAGAATCGTTTTTTTCAAATGCACAACCACCAAAATGAGACAATTTGGGCTTTTTGTTTAGCTCAAATTGAAGGGACGTGGAGAAATTACGTAATTAGCATTGCACAGTGTTTTACTATCTGATGTTACAGATGTTGATGATTAAGACCTTTGGTTCAAAGCTTAACTTTGGGGGAAGAAAGAAGAAACATGTGTTGACACAGCCTCTATCTTTCAATAAGTGCTCGGGCTATTTTTAATTTAATGCTCTGTGCACCAGCAAACAAAACTCTGCCAAAGTCAGGGCTGAATATTTACATCCTCATTGAAGCTAAAGCCTGGAGATAACTTCAATAACATTTCTAAGATTTTTGTGGAATAGTGGATATCTCATTTCACTTTCATTCCACAGTGACGCAGCCTCCGTTCCATGATGGAGTGGATCTATCCGTCTTAATCTCTGAAATTCTTGACTGAGATATGTAATGGTTGCTTTGGCTTAAACCGTGTGGCGATGATTCATGCAGCATGGCCAAGTGAAATGAAGCCCATATGACATAAGGGAATTATTTAACACAAATTGCGTGGAATGTTTTGAAATTCATGAGCGATTAGAGTCGGAAAGATGATCAACAATTAATTGATTTCTCAGAAATCCCCCCCCCCCACCACCACCACCACCACCACCACAGTTTTGATTTCAGGACATTGGTCCTCGCACACCCAGATTAGATTTCATTCAAGTCAGACTAAAGGGAGGACATGAATGAAAATGTATCCTATTTTCAGGCCTTCACAGATGAGTGTGAGTGTTCCAGGGTAGATTCCTCTTGAACAGTAGCAGTGTAGTCATGTTTAATACCCTGGCAGCTGGTGCCTTAAGCTACAGCCCAGCTTATAATGGTCAATGAATCAATAGCTACATGTTAACCAATCAAGTGTCTATTGACTAGGTTATAAGTGCTAATGAAAGACAAACACATGCACACACACACACACGGTGATTCACTCATGATCCTGTGATGCCAATGGGCCTTTAAATAGCCTGTGTTCTTTCATTTAGTTCAGTCAGAACAGAGGCTTTCATTTCAGTGACATTCTCTGTTCTCTCTCTCTCTCTCTGCACACATGTGTATCTGTATGTGTGTGTGAGAGAGAGAGAGAGAGAGAGAGAGAGAGAGAGAGAGAGAGAGAGAGAGAGAGAGAGAGAGAGAGAGAGAGCCTGAATATAACCCGGGGCAGGGCTTGAGGCAAAATAAATCCTGGAAGAGTGCCAGAAAAGGTAGAAAGCAAAATGTTAAATGCTGACTGATGCTCTGTGTGCTGCTTCCATCTCTGTTCTCTCTATCTCTTCCTCTCTCCCTCTGTCTACCCCTTTGACTTTATCTCCAGTTCAAAATATGTGAGAATATAATTTATACCCTACACAAAAGTTTTTGGGTTTGTTCATTCCGATGCATCTATGACTTTTTTTACTTCAAGCCTTAAAATCATAAAAATGTTGTCTTTAACACGAACTACAGATATAAACACATAAATAAAAAGGTCTCCTCACACTTACTTGTACAGCAATGGAAATCAATGATAGCAACAAAAAAAAACATAAAGAAGAAAAAAGGAATAAATCAAAAAAAGAAAATCAAGTTATTTGCTGGTAGATAAGACACAGATGAGAGACAGCCTACTGGTATTTCATATTCTTACATTTTGAAGATAATAGACAGTGTGCTGATTTCCAGATTTCCATTACAGCTCCGCTCTGGCCTCTCGCTTGCTGGACCACAGTTTGTTTCTTGGACCACTCATCAGATGATCTTTTTCATTTTTTAGGGGTTTATTTCTTTCACGCTAATGCAACAGGTATCAATAACCAACAGAACTTTACTATCAATTAAAATGAACTTTTGATGATAATAAAGTGACAAATAGAAACCAGAAAGCCTGAAGCAACATTAAGGCCACCAATAACCTTGAATACCAACTAGTCCTCCAACCTAAACGACCACATCGGTCGACTGCTGCTACCATCGATACAACTCAAAGTTGTGTACCAGTGGCTGCAACATGTTTTCACTCATGTGCTTTTGTTGCCTAAACCTAACCACAGATGTGAGTCTTTCCAAAGCGTGATGTGACAGTTGTGAGCTTTGTGTGCCCACCATCTACCACAATCACTTCCTGGTCCCTCCATTGCTGCTAATACATGTAGCACCTCATTAATGCTGTGTCCTGCACATCGTAGAGGTACGAATGGAGCCAGTGTGTAAGAAAGTGACCAAGCATCTGCACCAGGAGACCTTCATGACCTTAACCGTTACGGTAACAATGAAGCTTTGGGTGAAGCATACCACCAGTTTTCCTCTGTTACCTTTTCAACAAGTAGTTACCGAACTGATCAGAAGGAGGCGAAACCTTGTAAATCTTTATAAATCTTATAAATCTTTAAATAGAGTGGATCTTCTCTTGGAGTTTGATCACTTCAGACCTGCTCAAATCAGCCGGTATGTGTAATATTAGATCATCTGGTTGCGTCTTCCTGTTTGTCTCTTTCTGTCTGTTTCACCCTGTGCGTGCATTTCTCTCTCCCATTCTGTTGTTATGTCTCACAGCCTGGCTGGTGGTGTTTACAGAACATTTGGCTCCATCGGTGCGCTCGCTCTGTATAAACTCCGGATAATAAATGGTGGTGAGAAAATGAGGGGTGTCAAAACAAGCAGGGACCCGGCATGGGAGATCAAAGATGTGACACGAGAGGAGAAGGCTGGAGATCCTATCTAATACTTCAGCACTGATGTAAATGCACATATGAAAGCTAAGCAGAGCGTTCAAGCAAAATGTACACACTCACACACACATTCACAATCTCATGTATGTACTCGTGTATATATCTTTGGAAACAAGATTTTTAGGTTTGTGTAAAAAGTAATAACCAATCCTTACCTAGCTAAGGAACAGATTTTTTCGATCACTTATGTTTTTAGCAGAGTTATAAATTATTCCTGTGCACAACAAAAAAAAGTGTTTTATAATCTGTACTCACGGTGCTTTTAAGTGGAACTGACAGCTGCAAAGGATACTCCCAATGGGGAGTCACACAGTAATGCCAGAATAACTAACTATCACACACACACACCATTTTTTTTGTTAGCAAAAATATACCGTGCCAGACTTCTGATGTTTTTGTAGGTTTAATGTTTTGAATTTTGTTCCTAATAGAAAAAACTAAGTAAAAGCCGAGCCTCAAGGTTCCGTTCCAGAGAAAATTAAAGGAAACTCACCTGTGGATTTTCACAATCTACTACAAATCCATGCTCAACACCCAAAAGTCTGAACAAGTGTGTCTCTTAAGAAAAGGGGATTCAAAGCTTTTATGAAACAACACAATGCTTACTTTAATTAAAAATTTGAAAAAGAACATTTCCTACTAGCAGTCAGCAGCTTGACAGACACAGGCCCGTCACACTGCAGAGCTACTGTCCCATGATGACAACAAGTGAGACAGGATAGCAGGTAGATGGTTTTTAGCACGATAGTTGAAGCATCCTGACACCTTAATGGGTTCTCTGTCTAAATCAGACATCAAGCTTCTGTCTCGTCACACTCGCCTCTCGTTCCTTCTTCCTTTTGTCTCCCTCGCGGTAAAATTCTCCAAAAAGAAGGAAAAAAACGTAAAATGTCAAAAAATAAGCCATCTCTGAAACATTGACAGAGCAGGGGCTTATCACTCAGTCTGGTCTATTGCTGCATAAGTGCGACTGGAGGTGACGGATGAATCCACACCAGTTTGAAGAGCTATTTCCTTCTCGCTGCCTTTGATTTTTTTTTTATCTCTTTTTAAATCCTTTCACTCCTTTTTCCCGCAGATCTCCTCCTAATTAATTAGAGCAGTGGCACTGACTAACAGGAGCGCTTGTTTTATCAGCACTCGTTCATTCCCCTCCTCTGTGGAAATGGGGGGGGGGGGGGGGGGGGGGGGTCAAAAGTTACTACAAAAAGGCAGTGACAGAAGCAAAAGCCCTCTTTTTCTCACCTTTTCTATTTTACCTCCTCCCCCTCTCTTCCTGGGCGAACCTAGGGCGAAGTGCCGGCAAGGGTCATATCTTTTTAATTATCTTTCCCTGCTTTGATTAATTATTCGGCGTGACAACGGCGTGTTCATAATGCTTTTCACCTGCCGCCGCTGACTGACGGCCCCTCTGTCGAACTCAAAAGCAAACAGCTGCTGCCATGATCGCCTAGCAACCGGCCGGTGATGGATGAGTACGAGAGATGGATGGCCACAATAAATCACCACATCTGCCTTGGCGCAGTAGAAGGCAGGGAAGAGTGAGAGAGATGGAAGAGAGCGAAGGAGGGAAGGGAAGAGAAGGGGGGGTATACCATATTATTTAAAATGATAACATAAGCGTGAAAGATTTTTGTGAGCAAAACATAGTTGTTGTTGTTCCCTCCTCTTTTTTTTCGACTTCCCATCTCTACTTCTACGTATCCTCTTGTTTTATGGATTCATTTCAGCTCAACTGCTCAAAAGGAACATCCGATAATCAATGAGGTGTTCGATTGTCTCGCTTTGACACAACCGTTCCATATCAAACGGTGCAGCTGATCCAGACTGTGGCATTAAATCACTTTGGACCACCACTGACACCAAGAGAACCTGTAAAACTGAAAACTTAAACGTTACACTTCACTGCAAACTGATCTGTGATCCGGTCACACCACATCTGTGATGGTGACCCAGACCGTGATTGAACGAAAGCATTGTGGAATTAAAAAAACATTTTACGTTGTAATATCATTGTATTGAAACACGGATATACATGTCACTGTAAGTGTGTTTGCTATGTCACTGTCTCATGTGCGCTGGCAGACAAGTCCTTGTTATGTATTGTGGCTGTTCGGTGAGAGGATGCCAAGGCTGCAGATCTTAGAGCCAATAACACATTTGTGCAAATGTCCAAACATAATCCAGCAACTGGAGCATTTTGGCCACGATCAGAAATGAACACAGCCACGATTCTTCCGTTGCCTACTTCAGACCAAATCATTAAAGGAATGCATGAAAGTCACCAGGAACAGCACTGGGCCGTGAGGCCGGGAGGTGATTGTGTCGTGTAGTCTGAACTCTTTGTTACATGACACTGTTTGACCCAAATAGACAGAATCCCCATACTACAAACGACGCTGATATAAAATGATCATTAGGCAGATTCAGCCTTCAAATAACTGCATCAGTCACAGAACGCTGTATGTAACTTATTTCATGACATTCATGTGTGAGGATAAGAACAGATACCCATCATCACCAGCGACCTTTGACCTTTTGTGTTTTTCATTTGTTGCACAGTTTTGGTCACTTCCTGTCTTCCCTCACTGTTGTGCTCCTTCCCTTCCTTTCTTGAGAACCTGACTGTCCCCTCTTCCTCCCACCCCCCCATTTACCTGCCACGTCCCAATAGACCCACACACACACACACACAAGCACGAAGCTGTGGCTCAGGTTACAGCTCTGTAGTGATCCAGTCTAAATAATATAGCAGTGATGAATGGCAGGGCCAGATTCATATCCATCAACGGGCTCTTTTTTTAAGGGGCATCCATCTTCTATAAGGCCTCCCTTTGAATCAGGGAAAAGTGAAGTGAGAGAGAGACTGCACTGCCCAAACCCTTGGGAAACCCTCGTGTGCAGTTGCGACTGGTTGTGCACGTCCACGAATGTGTGTGTTTGTGCGCATTAGATAAGACATTGTGACTGATACACGCCTGCAAGCAATCCCCCTGAACACACATAAGCATGTGTGAGACATACAGAGATTATTATTGACACACAAACACAAGTACATGCCTGCATATGCAGCAGGGAGATTAATGGAGGTGTGATTTACAATCTATAGTAATCTATCATGTGAAATGTGAGTAATTGTGTGTAAAATACTATTTAAAGTTGCTGTATAAATATCACATTCACATGCTGTTTTCCTCCCGATCACCCACAGGGGATATGGAAAGTGGCCCGAGCCCAAACATTAGTGAAACTAGTCCAGCCGATTCCTTCTTCCACCCCCCCCGCCTCTTTTCTTCGCACACACTCACTCATTCAGCACCAGTAATCCCCCCTCTCTCTGTTTCTCCCTCTCCTCCTCACTCTTCATCCCTCAATTCCTCCCTCCTTCCCCGGAGGACCTCAGAGGCAGAAGGAAGGAACTCGCCTAAACGCTGAAATACACATGTGATCTCGTATACACACAGAAACGTGTGCACACACACCGCTGTGCACGCACACATGTGAGGGTCTGGCAAAGCCCAGTTTGATAAATGACACACGTCATTGTGTCAGGAGAGAAGGGTTGGTCTGTGATGTATGGTGGGGACAATGAGAGGGGGAAATCGACTGTTTGGCAGTGAGACGGTGCTCGTCTATTCGCTGCTCTCCTCCTCTGGTTTCTGGAAACACGCACAACCCCCCCCCCCCCCCCCCCAGCATGCAACCAAACATACAGCACATGCATCCACGTAACTACTTTAAATACACCACATCAATGCACAGTCTAATACGTGAGCACCAGATAGCCACTCTGGCTGAGCGTGTTTGGAGCAAAGAAAAGGTTGCCCTGCTTTTTTCTTTTTTCAGTTACTCCTTTTTCTTTTTTCTTGTGCTCTCTCTTTCTTCTTATGCCTTTTTCTCACTTTATTTTCTTTCAAAAACCTTCACTTTCCCGGACTGAGTTACAGAGAGGAAGAGTTCATCGAGGAAAAAGAAAAAGAGAGAGAGAAGCAACTGCTGGTTGTGGGTAGGCAAGCGGCGAGAGGGGCGCAACAATATTAATCACAGTCCCGTTTGGCAACAGAGATACTAGTATTACAAATAAAACAGCCAAACCTAGACAAATAGCCTTTACATGGGGCTGTAACCTGAGCAGCCCCCAGCACCACCCTTAAACTTCTCATAAAGTGGAGAAACAGAGAAAGGCTTCTGCTTTGTATTTCTTCTTTTTTTCTCCCAATCTTCCTCACCGACTATCTTTCTCCTGCCTCTTTTCTTTCTTTGTCGTTAGCAGGCGAGTTGGCTGACATCTGCAGAGTGCATTTAAAGAGAAAAAAATGTGTCAGAGGAGTGTGATGCACTCTTTTGCATGCATGCACACACACACACACACGCTCACGCACGCAGGCGGCCCCCCTTGCTCGGTTTCATTAGCTCACTGGCAGGGTGGCACTTCTCAAGCTCATTACTGAGGAAGGATTTATGGCGCGGCAGCCAGTGGCGGAGAAAAGGCATCTGTCAATAATTGCAGGGAGCAGCAACTCCCATCTCCACCAGCTTTGAAATCTCATTAGGTATGCAGTTATCAGGCATAAAGATCAAAAACATTACTCAGCTCCGACAGAAACCGACCAAGAAACATTAATTAGCAACAGGCCCTCGCAGTATAAAATAAAACAGCCCTCTTCCCAGCTCCTCACATCTCTCTCACTTTTCTCGCTCTGTTCAGCATGGTCGACTCACCCTCTCTCTCTCTCTCTCTCTCTCTCTCTCTCTCTCATCTCTCTCTCTCTCTCTCTCTCTCCTCTCACCTGCCTTTCCTCTTAAACCTCCTTCAAACCACGCACGAAATAGAAACACACTCCGAGGTGAGTTTGCCACTCAATACACACCTCTACTTCCACATCCTTGTCAAGCTGTGCATTTCCTTGATTGACTCACAAACCTTGAGACAGACATAGACACAGTTGTGGTGTTGTGGAGGGTAACGATACTTTGCAGCCTTTGAAACAGATCAAACCGCCATGGAAGAATAGGACGGCCTTTTGGTAGTGACTGAGTGGTGACCATTCTGCCGACTGTGTTGGTGTGTGTGTGTGTGTGTGTGTGAGGAGAAAAGAGGAAGACGCTGTCAGTTTGAGAAGGATGTCAGTTCAGGCTGGCCCTGATTACCAGGGCCCGGGACGGGTCCTCACTGGCCCCCCTGCTTTTCATCAAAGCCACTGTCTCTCTCTCACTCTCCCTCTCTCTCCCTCTCTCTCTCTCTCACACACACACAAGCATGAACATGCACATAAACTCACACACAAACAAGACTGATGGCTGCCAGTCTTGTCTAGAGCCAAAGCCTCCGTGGGAAAGGGAAGCAAATGGCCCTGATAGTGTGAGCATGCACACAAACACACTCATACACACACTTTGCAGACATAAAGGCAACCCCCACTGAGGGTAAGAAGAAACCCAGACCTGGAGCCAAGCCCAGATGACACTCAAAAGACACACACACACACCTTGTCTTGACACTGTCTCATCCTCCTACTGGGCCTACAGTTCCCTACACACCATGAGCCCCTTTATTACACACAAATACACACACATTCCCCAGTTGTACATGCTAAAAAAGGGATTGAAAGAATGAGACAAAGATTATCCACCTTTCTTAATGATCAAAACCATAATTTAGTCTCTTTGTTTGATTGATATCAACTACATGACTTTATTCATGTTTTTGTGTTCTCTTTTGGCTTTCGAGCACAGATCTGTAATATAACTTGCAGTGGAATTTTAAGGAGTAAATACACGTACACCTGCCTTGCGTCAGTATATATGTGTTTGTGTGTGTGTGTGTGTGTGTCTGTGTGTGCGTGTGTGTGTGTGTGTGCGTGTGTGTGTGTGTGTGTGTTTGTGTGTGTGTAAAATCAAACTCATTTCACTCCAATCCCTGTTTAAGCATTTTTCTCAACATGGGCTCATCAGCCAATCAGACCACTGATCAAAGAGCCTCTGGCTGGGTTTGGACCAATAACCTTTGATTGCTATCATTACAGGCACACTTGACGTCTTTTCCATGGTTTCACTTTTTTTATTAAATTGAAGGAAGCACGAACCATGAATCTTATTCCGACACAAAACAGTAACATAATCGACAGTTTGATTCCCATTCGATATTTAAGCATTTTCATTATAACTATCAAATGTTTTACGCGAGAAATTGGGCCGCCCTCCTTCAGGGCTAAAATACACACTGGTATTTTATCATCTTTATTACATATATTTAAAGTTTTTTCAATTTGATTTTTTAAATCTTTTATTCTTCTTTTTATTTCCTGAGTTAACTCTTATTCTACGTATTAATCTTTATTGCATATTGGGCTTTTTTAGCACAGTGTGTGACCCTGCAATTCTGTGCATATATTTTATGATTGTGACAAATAAAAACTTTTGAATCACACACTTGCTTAGTGGAGTGTCAGCTATAGGGCATTATTAACAATAATATAATAAACATATTAAACCCTATTTGTCTCCTTTCCTTAATACATCTACGGTTTATGTCCTAAACTAAACTTTTGCCTAAAATAAAATTAAGAGAAAAAATATAGATACAGATGTAAATACTTGAGCTTATTTCTCTCCTCTACATGCAGCCACAATCCACTGCTCTCTTCTCACAAAACACTCTTTTGGGAGAAAGAGGAGAACAGGGAGGGGGTAGACAGAGAAGTGAGGGGGGGGGGGTGCAGGATGCAGTCTTGTGAGCCAATTTAAGAAATAACTGCTGATGCATCAGCTATTGACTGTTTGAGCGCTCGTGATAACGCTCAAGGCGAAACCGGGAGCAAAATGACAGCATCAACTGCCTGCAATAAAGTGCAGTGCGCCAGACCAAGGGAGCTCTAATTGACAGCTGTCAACCTAATGGGAGCCATGACGGAAGATTCTGGGAGAGGGAGGAAAAGAAACACTGTTTATAAACCATCAGCCACTTATCCTCAAGGAAGCTCTCGCTCCCCTCCCTCCATCCCGGCCTCCCTCCTTTCCCGTCTCTTTCTCTCGCTCTATGATTGTCATTTGTCTACTCGCTTGCTTTTCCATTCACTTCTACTTTCTCCTGCCCATGCTCATAATCTTTTTTTACAATCTCATTCCCTTTCTGTCTTTCCCCATGATAGAATACTTAACTATGCAACAGTTCCCCCACTTCATCCAGTACATTCTCTCCGTCTCTCTCTTGGTTCATTGTGGCAGAGCGTAGTGGGGCAGGAGCACAGAGAAAAGCAGAGGAAGGGCCATAACTAATCACAGTGTCAGTTAGCTGCCTGGGAAAGACTCACTCTGCACAAAGTAATGCAGGGAGCAGCACCGAGGCTGGGACGCCGACACTGACTGAAACAGAGAGTGCTGTCAGCTTAACATACGTGCAAAAGTTAGGAAACATGATCAGTTTTAGTCAGAGACGGCCTGCTGAGGGCAGGGAGAAATGTTTGGTGACTACAATTATATCCCACACACTATTCCATTCGTGCCAATAGTTAATGAAAAAGAGAAGAACGGCACCAAAAAGGAAAAGGAGAAACATCGTAAAACTCTCCCACCTGAAAACACTGCAACAAATGCATTGAGAAAAAGCTTGATGTGATCAGCAGATGAGGAATTAATGATAAAGCTTTGAAGTGGTGCTATTTAAATGTGTTCGCCTCATCATGAGGTTGTAGCAGACGACTTTCACTTCAGGTATCCGCTGTATTTCCTCTTTCAATTCTTTGACTTTGTCTTAAGGATCATTTTCTTTTGCGAAGTTATGTTCAAGAAGAATACTGTGAATTCTAGGCGCAAATGTCTTTGCGCCTAGAATTATCAAGAAAATGCAAAAGACATGTAGTTCCATTTATTTCTGTTACATGATGCAAAACGAGATAAATAAGCGCTGTATGAAAAATTAATAAATATAATAAATATATATTTCATCGCAACTTAACCTTTATTAGATTTATCGCAAATGTATTTAAAACAAGGTTTATTAGCTTCATTACCATGACCTGTTTCATCAGATCCCATTGGACGAGACAATGGGCTCTGATATGACATGCCAGTATATTATAATATGATATATACTATACATAATATATTTTCACTGTGGCCACCTCTCAATTGAAATGCATTTTAAAACAGCACATGTCTTGTACTCAATAAATAAAATATTCCATGTTAAAATGTTTGGTATATGCAGCTGAACAGCGTAAACATGTGTGTGTCTGCATTGTGCGTGTGTACCCGCGCCCTCCTATGAAACTGTGAACGCGTGTGTGTGTGTGTGTGAGCGAGCACATTTAAATGGGCCACTGCATCTCGACTTAGATCCACCGCGAGTGCAACGTTAACACACATCAAGCGTGATTAATCTCTCGCTCTCATCTACAATCAATCACACACTCACACTCGCAGACGTACACACACACACAAACGCGCGCACACACAGGGAGGCAGAGAAATCACAGAAATCAGCTGCTTTTCCTCCACGGCTGCCATCTATCTCCTGTAGGACAGAACCAGATCTGTCTTGATGTTAATATTTACATAAATCATGCTTAGCCTCTTTGGACACCATGCTGATGATAGGTGTTTCTGGAAAATCAACTCGGGTGAAAAATCCCCCCACTCTGGGAAAGTGTCATTGAGTAGCTAATAATGACCAGTGTCAACGTCATCAATCTGCAGCAGGCTCATAGGAGACAATATGCTTTTAAACACACAAAATCACACGTACACACGCACACACAAAGCTCTGTTAAGAGCATGCAGCTATTACGGCTAAACATCCTTCTTTTCAAATAACCTACATCGCTTTGAAACAGTAGATTGGTCGTTTCACATGTGAGGAAATGCTGTAATTATGTAGAATAAGGAATTATAAAAAAAGAACACAGGTAGAAAAATATACTATGTGTTTGATGTTAAGGCTTCCTCTCCTATAACAATGATCTGTTTGCTCGAGCCTGGCTTTGAAGGCAGCGGACAAAAGCCCGCTGCTCGCCTGAGCTTTGTCCTTCCCTGATGTCAGGAGCACTGAAAAAATAAATACCTCCGAAAATGGCGTGTGTGTGTGGTCATCCTGGCTTATCCATGTCCGCATGTGTGCGTGCGCACTCACACACACACTCACTCTCACACACACACACACACACACACACACACACACACACACACACATGCACTGTCAACATCTTAACATACAAATTTCTCTGGTCTGCTCCAAGAAACATCCTCACGGCTAATTCTAAGAGCGACCAGGATTAGCTTCTACCAATCGAGGGCCACTTATACACACACACCATGACACCGCTGTCCAAGCTCTCACCTGTGGTGGGGTGGGAACACTGGTAGAAGGTGTGAGTGGGTGGGGGTGAGGGTGAGGGGCAAATGAGGACGGTGTAAGATCAAGCTGATTACATCCAGCGACGCTGCAGACCTAATTGGCGAGCGTGACAGTGTGCGGAGCTTGTCATCTCCAATCATTAGGCCTGTCAGAGATCCATCAGATGCTCGGCTAATTAGGGGAACGCTAATGAAGCTGGCAAAACAACTCTTCTTTTTAGATGGCTGAGTGCGCTCCGTCGCCAGGTTGGGAAGAGTGTTTGTTAGTGGTGGCAGGGGAGGGAAGTAGAGAGTGTGGGATCACAGAAAGGACAGAGAAAGATGGAGAATTGTGGACGGCAGAGCCAATTGTTCATCTCCTTCTCTACAGCCGTAACCTAACAGAACCCTGTGGCAGAGCTTGGATGCGGTGACAGCGGAGCTCAACGTTCACGTGGAACCACATATGGTCTGATGTTGTAATAAACAAACATGTGAAAAGTTCCAAATCAGCAAAAGTAACGGAACTTTTCACTAAGCCCTCTGACCTTTAACAAGATTTACTAGTTTCTGTCATTTTAACACATTTGATGGTTGAATGAATCACGGCCTTTAACCGCAAGCCCATCAATAAGGCTTCATTGTGTAGGTGCAGGAGAGAGAGACCAAATCAGTGACATAAAGGGGAGGAAAAAGTGAAGAAAGAAAGAGATAGAATAAAACTAAAGCCCTCAGCCCATCCCCATCCCAAGCTCCTAATCACGGCCTATCATTTTGCCATCCTCCCATAACTCCTGCCATCAGTGTGGCGCAATCAATTTGTCATCACTTTTTGTGTGCCATGCAGTTCTCCTCAACCTTATAACTTGCAGCTGTGTGCCAGAGAGGGAGGGAGAGAGGGAGTAGGCGATGGAGGGAGGAAGAGGAGAAGGAAGAATGCCTCGTGTTTGTTCTTGTCCGCTCACCAAAGAAATAAATAACTCATTTTCTCACTGGCTCAATCCAGCTGAATAAAAAGACTTCCATCAATCTATCAATCCATCCATCCATCCATTGTTTTGCCCCCACCCATAGTGTCCATTAGCTAAAACATTTAGATCAAGCAAGGCACTGGGCTGAGAATACATAAGACGCTCTTTCTCTCCATCGTTCTCTCTCTCTCTCTCAGCCTCTGATTGAACATTAAGGCCATTGAATGTGGCTGTGAGAGGGCAGACAATTAAATCAAATATGAAACAGAGTCTGTGTGACGGCTCCTTCTGATGGAGCAAAACAGTCTCTGCCTCACGATTAGGCTAATAGTTCCATTTTTTTATTCCACTCCATACGCGCCTTTTAAAACAAGAATTGCCTTCTTGTTTATATGTAGCATAAAGTCATTGCAGCACGTCTTGTGTGCATGCGCCACTGCACTTATGTACTTACATGGGTTAAAGGTGTGTGTGTGAGTGTGTATGTGTGTGTGTGTGTGAGCACTGCTAGACTGAAGGTAACTGTGATGCTGCTCTTTCTCAAGAGTTAAACAAAGTTGAGCTTGGCTTATAATGAAATGTTAAAGGTCATGAATAAATTATTACACTTAGTGTTTCGAAGCCACATTACCGCATGCTACAGACAAACGAAGCATCAAAAATGTAAAGATCAAATAATCAAATTCGCATAATCCTATAGATCCTATATATAAAAAACTTGTAAATCATCACGAATCATAAGTCTTGAAAAATAATCTGATCTGAAGAAGAACGACGTTCCTCCACTTGAGTTGAAGCGTAAATTCCAATCTGAGTTAATTTCTTAATTTGTGTCAAATCCGAGGCAAAGAAAAAAACAATTGTAGAAAATTAAGCCTGATTAAAAAGGAAGAATAGAAACATTCAATTAAATGATGGCTAGAAGTTTTCAGGGCCAGACGTGACTTCAGCAGGGCCCCGCTTTGCTACCAGAGTGAGCGAGAGGGGGGAGCTGGAGGGAGGGGAGATTTATTGACACTTATCGGGAATGAACAGATCAAAGGCTCGGCCAGATGACAGGCGATCAATCAGGCATCAAATCAAAGATGGCAATTGTCCATTAAAGCTCTCTTCCAGTATGCACTGCCTCACCAGGCTGTGAAAGAACCTTTAGACAATAAGAAAAGTATTTCCCAGAAACCGAAGGGAAGGAGAAAAAGAAAACAGACCGAGCCCTGACGAAAAACAAGGCTGGTAGAAATTTCGCAGAGAGGTTTCTACATTAACGTCTCAGAGAAACAGAGAGCACAGACTGAGAACATGCTACGAGATAAGTGTTTATGAGAATAGCAGGGATAAAATACAACAAAAAAAATTAACAATATATTCAAACATTAAGAATTGCTGCTGAGAAGATTACAGCAGCACAATATTGTTACTGGTTTTGCCATCAAAACAATCTATTAGAGATATTAGAGAAACATTTCACTGAGAACAGTAACACAGATAGAAAGTTATGAGACAAGTGTGGCTACAGGATTTAACGTCCTGTAAATCAATGAGATATTTTAGACTTCAGATCAGATTTCCCCAAAAGAAGTCAAGCAAGCATTAGAGGCCTATGAGACAGTCAGCTGACCCTTGGGTTCCACCACACCTCTCCAGTACAGATCCTCACATGCCTCAGTCAAAGGAAGAAGAATGAGGAGGAAGACGAGAAGGAGGGTGCGCGAGGAGTGAAAAGAGGTAAGGGAAGATCTATAAAAGATTGAGTTCCCTGAGGCGAGGTGAAAACCAAGAGTGAGAAGGAAAAGGACTGGAAACTCTCACGCTGTCCCTCTCTCCTACAGGATGCATGTGCCAGTATAATGAGCGGCTGGACTGTGACTTGTAATAACAGGACAGTCCACTTTCACCATACTGTAAACCAAATGAAAAATACCAATCAAATCAAGAAATGATTTACTGAGTTAATCGTATCATTATTTCCCTTCTTTTTATCAGTAAATAAAAAATTGCACATCGCAGTTTTTAAAGCCTCAGCTGATGTCAACAAATATCTTGTTCCATTCAGCCAGTTAATCTCTGTTTGTTCAGCAAAGAAACAGAAGCAGAAAATGTTTTTTTTCTGAAAAGGGCATGTGTTGATATTTTTACTTGAAAAGTGACTGCGGCAATGAAAATATTTTACAAAACTGAATAAGTGCACATTACATCATGGACGACCTATTGATGGACTCAGAGAAAAAATATAAAACTTTGGAGTTAGGCGTCTTTGGAAATAAGGCAAATCCTGATCAGATGTTATAACAGAGGTATCGCTCGCTGTGATTATAATGTTATAATTACTGCCGAATTTCTAGTAGATATCAAATATGAAAGGGCAAAGTTGCGGTGAGGTCAGTGGAGCTGTGAAACGTACACGACGGGTGCTGGGTTTCTGCACTTTCACAGCTGGCTCGACAACAGAGGATGTTGTTGCAGTTACATAAATGTTTCTGTGTGGGTGAGGCAAATATCAATGAAAAGTAACTGAATGGGGGAGGCGGGGAGGAGGCGAGAGACACAAACAGAGAGAGAGAAGGGGAAGGAGAGAGAGTGAGAGTGGTAAACTGCATGCAGACCGGAGCCAGTGCGTACCTGCGGCGCGCCGCGGCGCTTGCTGCTTCCTCCGCGGCATGTCGGCTCCGGGGGCCCGGCGGGGAGTTCTCTGGCCCCGGTGGTCCGAGGCTGCCTGGGGAATCCGCGAAGCTTTGATACACAGTTTTGCCCCCCTGGGTGCGCGCTCAGGGCTCCCACATAGATCGGGGAGGGTGCCCGTCGGGAGGAGGGGTAATGTGCAGTTTTGGATCGCCAAAAGAAATCAAAGGAGAAAAGAGCCAGTAGATGCGAGGACAAGTAAAGAAAAAAAGGGGGAGAGAGGGGGGGCGGGAAACCAGCGTGACTCCCCCCGGCTGGCTGCTCACTCCGTCGGCGGCGCGGTCGCTCGCTCGCCCGCTCCGGCTTGGATGGACGCGGCGAGGGGCAGGAACAGAGGGGGCTCCGCGGTAGAAAAACACCAGGCGGAAGAAATTGTTAAAAAAGCACCGTACGCCTCCGTGGGATCCTCCGTTCGGCGTCGGGTGCTGCAACAGGCAAGCTTGGAGAGACAAAACCAAATGATCGCGTCAGTCAAAAGTCCGCAAACAAGGGGACAACACATCAAGAGCTGACACAACTGAAGCCCTGCGCCTCCTCTACGGTTCAACCTCTCCGCCGCTGATAGGCGTCACGTAGCTCCCTGTCTCTCTCTCTCTCTCTCCCTCGCTCTCTCTACCCCCACCCTTTCTGCCTCTCCTACCCCCCTGACTCTCTTGCCCCTCTCACTCCTTCTGTCATTCACCACCTTCTTCCAGCCCCGGCTATTGCGAGCCACCGGGGCAAAATCGCAAGCCCGTGGTTGTGTGGCTTTGAAACGTGCGTAATATCAGTCGTACTGCAGATGGGGAGAGGAGGGGAGCAGACATGCGGGCACATGGGAGGCACACACACACACACACACATATACAGTATCACTCACAAGCACGCGAATAGGCTGACAAGCGTGGTGGGAACGGGAATGCGCACACTTACTTCAGGGGCTGATCCTCCGCAGCACTATCCATGAGCTTTCCGGCAATCACGCGCAATTCAAAGCCAAGAGCTGGACCAGCTGAAACGTGCCCGAAAGCATCTCGTAAAAATCCATTCGCCTCTGGCAAGTCCTGACGGCGGTGTGAGGGGGAAAAACAAAGCCACATGCGGCTTTTTTTTCAGTTTGTTAATTCTCAGGAGCGATAGCGGAGGAGAAAAAGAGGAGGAGGAGGAGGAGGAGGAGGAGGGAAAAGGAGGAGGTTACGGCCGGGACTGGTCGCCCACACGCTGCCCTGCCTGGCACGACTCACGTTATTTTGTCCGAGAACGCTTTGAAAAATCCGCTGAGGGCAAGTCACTCAGTCGCTATCTACGCGTATGCACGTGTGGGCGTGCGTGCGGTTGTGTAGCTGCGCGCGCGTGTGTGCGTGAATCGATGAGATACGTGCTTGATTGGGTCTCCCTTGTTGTAATAATGTGCATGAGGAGGAGGAGGAGGAGGAGGTGACGGGCTCAGGCTGCTCCCATGCATGCAGGCTCGCTGGAGCGCACGGATCAGCCGAGTTCTGGCGCCCACTGCCAAACACTTAGTTGGCCGCTGACGGTACTTTTCTCCCCCTTTTTCCCTTCTTCACGCGGACTGATAGGAGCTATTTAAATCAGCCACGCAGCGAATCACACGCGTCTCCCCGCGCTGCACTCCGCTCTCCCTCCTGCGCCTCCAGTGACCGGAGAGGCGCAAACTCCTCAACGAGCGATGCCCCCCGTTATCGCCACTGACTGGAGTAAAGTACTTGTTTTCTTCACAGGTAAGCGCTAACACCTGGAGCTGCAAGTTATTCAGGTGTTTTTCTGGGGAGATGCCCTTGCTCCCCAACTTCTCTCGCAGTGATGGGTAAAAGTTTTGGGCTTCAAGTAAGTTGGTGAAGTGGATGAAAACAAAAATGTTATCCTGTCTTTTTCAGGCAATCCTCAGAGTGGCTCCGCGGGGGTGAGGGCAAAGGGATATACTGTCGGAGAGGGGATGGAGGAACAAGGGAGGGCACTAAAAGGGTGAGTTGCCAAAGGCTGTCTGTCTCTCTCCTCCTGTCCTCCTCTGCGCCAGATGTGGTGCTGCTGCGCCTCGTCTCTCACGCTCGTCAAAAGCCGGTGGAAACAGCCTTCCCCCCCGCGTCGGTTACCGTCGAGGGAATCCGATCTGCTCAGCGTCTCTCCTCCTCGTGCCGCTCCTCGTGTGGACCGGGGAGTCTCTCGCTTGCAGCGCCGTGCAGCGGGCTCGCAGGATGGGTCGGTGATTGGTGACTCTCCGCCGATCGAGGATGTTTTCGCTCGAATCTCGCCGCGACTCTGTGCGCCGCTCCACCACTGCGTGCCGTTAGATCCGCCCAAGCATCTGTCCGTCTTTCCATTGGCGCATCCATCAGTGTCACACACACACTCGCGCGCACACAGCTGCCGTGCTCGCATTCCTTGTGATGCTACAACAGACCCCCCTCCCCTCCCTTCCTCTCAGTGTACAATCAAACATAACACTCTTGCACACACACACACACAAACACGGGACTCTCGCGCACGCGTGGGCGATGGAGAGCTCTCCTCTCCGTCTGAGTGACAGAGTCCACTTCCTCCCGAGCTCCTCGGCGGAAGATCTGCACTGTGGTTCTGCGTCTCCAGCTCCGAAGAGGAGCGCAGGCTCTTTCTGTCTGATTGCCCTTTCTTTTCTTTTTCCTCTTCTCGTGGCGTCAACCAACAAAAACAACTTTCGAGACACTGATGTATATTGTCAGCGGATCATTTAATTGTTTTTATCCCAGGCTCCGCTGAGGTGCTTCATGAACGAATGAAAAGAACAAAAATAAAAACAATTAAATAAGATTTAAATCTGAAATTTGCGTTTGATATAATAAAAGCAGGACAAGACACAGGTCGACTAAATAACCGGGGCGGTCACACGCTGCAGGCAAAGGCGAATCCTGCGTTTTTGGTCAGCACTAAACCTGCCACCATGTTATAAATGTTTGTGATTAAGTGAAACTGAGGAGATTCGCCTCCAAAAGTCTGAACAAATAAAACATTTAAATGATTAGCCTACAATTGTGTCTAAAATCTGCAATTTTTAACTTTCATTTTACCTGTTCAATTAAATATGTCCTCCTGGTGTACTTCTTATGCATCAAACCAAAAAGGTTATCTCTGCTTTCCTCTGAAACATATTCTGGAATCATTTGACAAATCTCTCGAACCGGGTACAGTGTAATAACTAATGTGGACAAAGACCCACATTCAGCACAAGGATTATTCCTTGGGGAGTTCTTTAAGGTGTTGCAAACATTGGCCTTTTGTATATAAAGCTCAACTGTGTCCTCACGACGACTAGTTCTATTTAAACTAGTTTTAAGCTAATTACGCACTTTTCACTCGGGTGTGCACTGCGAATTTAGGTCCTGGGGCTTTGTGTAGCTCGCTTGGCGCTGCCTTGTGTTTAAAACCCAGGTTCAACAAATTGTTAAAAACTCGCAGCTCGTTGTGCCAGATGTGTTTGGAGAGAGTGCATCCAGTGTGCGCTCACACACTGGATGAAGGGTTAATGCACGTTTTAAACGCTCTCTTCTCTCCAAACATCATGTGGGGAATCAAATCACTGCGCCAAAGTGCTGCTGAGTCCAAACAGGGCTCGTGAAAGCAGCAGTGTGAGTATCAGACATCCAACATAACCCAATACAAAGCAAATGACTTTTCTATTTCGGTGTCACATCAGTGGGTCCCATTTACAAGATTGTCGCTCTTCTCATATTTTAGTTATTGTTTCACGACATACCCTACATCATGTGCTGGTGTTTCCGTGCGTGCGCGTGTGTTTGTGTGTAGTTAATTTAGAGGAATAGATCTTATTACGACACAGAAAAAACTTTGGAATGTGTTCCGTTTGACGCAAGGCTTTCATATTAGTTTTTAACGATTATGGAGTAAAGTGCTGTGTGTGTGCGTGTGTACTTCTGTGTTCGTGTGTACGTGTGTGTTCGTGTGTGACACGGGGACAGAAGGGTTACACTAATCATTAATTTATGTCACTCACAACCCAAACGTGTGAATTACCAAACAAATTGGGCACCATTTGTGTTTAACACACTAATAAACACACTGAGCTCAGTTTACAAAAAGTTAATATATTTTTCAGCATGTCGAGCTCTGCGTCTATGAAAATAATATATATATTCCCACGACTCATCCATGCATGCAATCGAAATATCTAGTTTCGAAAACTATAGTTCACAGTAAAAAAATGCACTCTATATACATATATATATATATACATATATATATTTATGTATCTGATAACCACGCATCTCTCGTGTATTAATTTTATATTAATTCCCTGTGTGTTTAACTTTCTGATTTTGACAACATTTTTTTTCTGGATTTTTTTGTAACACACATGGTGTGTTTATTTTTTATCTTATAATGAAATACTTTTATTAATGTGCTGCTTGTACCAAAGACGACATAATTACAAACAAAAGCACCACAACTTCATATGTTAACTCTTGGTAATGGGCCTATAGGATAAATCACAGTATATCGCTGTGTTGCCTGGTGCGTATGTTATCACTTATATTAAAACTAAATTAATTTAACTCTATCGCCCTCGGTGGTTTGAATCTGTGATATTCAAGTCGCACTGATGATATGAACAGATTTACATCTCCCCTCTTAAAACAATATGCGTCATGCGGAGAAATAAATCTGCGGTGACATGTTTGAGTCCGCTGGAATTACAGGACGCGTACTCTAAAGGCAGAGTCGCGCAGGAATATTATGACAGCCACGTCCATGACTCATGTTTGAGTGCTTGAGCCGTGGACTGTTTAGGGACGTGGGGGGGGGGGGGGTGCACAAGTCATGAAGGGAGTTGTAATGTTGATTCCAGCAATGATTAAAAGAAGCGCCTTTACATTTTTTATTAAAAAAAAACTCCGCTTCTGCGCATACAAGTCAGTAATTTATGCAGTTCTCCCTCAGTATGTGTGAGCGTCCGTGCGTGGGTGCGTGTGTGTGTGTGTATGTGTGTGTGCGTGCGTGTGTGTGCGTGTGCGAGAGAGAGAGAGAGGTGGGGTGTTAAAGGCGGGTGGCGGGTGATCTTTACGCACAGGTCGGACCTCCACAAGCCTGTTCACGGACGGCATGGCACGGGTTTTGGCACTCACTCTAAAAGGAGCGTGTCTAAATTCGACCCTGTGGTTCTATTACTGTTTTCATTCGGTGATGAACCACCAGGTTAATTCGAACCTGACTGAAATCATGCAGATGCCTCATCCAAGCAAGGGCGCAGACACGTGCTTTTCACACTGTATTTTGGTGGTAGCGACACACACCTTAACATGAATGTGTTAAAAAAAGTTTAGGTTGAGTGACACACTTTTCCCCGGAGAAATATAATCAGCAAATGCGCGTTTTAAAGTTCCATGTGCACATTGTTCTGGCTACAGGGACATGGTCACCGTGCGCGTTAGGCTTCCGCCCCCTCCTCAAAACGCAAATAGATGCGTTCGGTTCAGTAGAAACAGGGGGAGGTTTAGAGCACAACTACTGTGATTTATCTCTCTGAGCTCCACCACTCCACACCATCCGTGATTTACTCTTTTTTTGCTTCTCTTTTTTTCTGCTCTTTCCTCTTCTTCTATGATGATCACTTTGGCGTGGAGAGGCGGCGTGGCGCACCGGCTTCTTCACGGCACACTGGTTTCTAGTAGAGTGGATAAAGAGCCAGAGGGAGGGACAGTTGGCAGAGCAGCTTGGAAAATTGAAAAAAAAGGAAAAGAAATGGTATGATATACTATTTGTCCCCTAAACCCCAAACTATGGCACAGCCCCTGAATCATTTGATCTGTTCTCCTGCATGCGTGGATTCCAGGACAAAAAGTGGGACAATGACTAATAAATATAGCTGATTAAAAAGTGTGTAGGTCACCAATTTAGTGCTTGCTTAATGGATAATAATAAATAATTATTAACAGTATTCTTATTAACAAATTCTTTTCTCTGGTTCTGAGTCACTTGAAGACCTCTTCAAATAAATGTTGCTATAAATTGTGTGAGAATAAAACAGGTATTAAAAACTTTTATGATCCTTCAGAATCCAGAAGATGGGTGAAAATAAGTTCTTGTAAAATTTGAATGTAAAAAAATTAATAACAATTGTTTATCTTTCAAGAAGAAATGGCTGAAATAAGAAGTCCAAAAGTCTTATAAACACATATTTTAGTTTTATATTATAGAACTAAAACCGTATTGTGTTTTGTTTTTCCTTCATCCAATAAATCTGTGTTTTTTTCACCCTGGTTTTGATTTTCTTCATCTCAGCCTAAGGCCATGCCTGCGGCTGTTGGCCACAGCCTCCTACCTAACCCACCTCAATTTGAGACAGACTGTTTTATTATGTAGTGTTAAGGTTTAATCGATATCTAAATGACCTGAAATCGCCTCGCCCCTAACACACACCCCTTGTATTCAGTGAAAAACAAGACAAGCTACTGATTTGCATGGAGAGAGAGAGAGCGAAAAAAAATAGAGGCCAGGGTGAGTCTCTCCTCAAATAACCTTAAAAGTTACAAACTCCCACTAAAAACAAGACAAGCATTGACAAGGGAAGCTGAGAAAGATGGATGCGCTCGCTTTCTCTCTCCAACCCCTTTCTCTCTCTCTCTCTCTCTCTCTCTCTCTCTCTCTCTCTCTTTCCTCTCTCTCTTTCTCTCTCTCTCTCTCCCTCCCCAGTGTCCTCCCTCCCTCGTTGGGTGAGCTGCGGAGCTAGCAGGGTTGAGAGGGCAAGTGCTGACCAGCCCTCTTTCTTTCACTGTCTGCTGTTACTAGGTCACCCCAACCACACACACACACACACACACATGCACACACACACACACAAACACACACACACGCACACTCACACGCACACACACCTTTCCTTGCGGTCAGTGTTGCCACCAGGGAGAGGGGTAATTTAAGCCCTCCTTGATGTAGCCTATTCATCACTGTCCTGTGGACGGTGATTCAAAATTAAAGTCTGATCTACAAAGTTAGAGTGAAATGAGATAAAAATTGGCAGAGGTCACCATGGGCCAGTCCGGTCAAAACACAAAGCTGAGACGTGGCAGGGCCAGCTAGCCGTGCTGCTTTTATTGCTTTTCTCTGTGTTTTGTGGGTTACTGGTCGTGATTTTTTGTTTTGGGGAGGAGGGGGGAGCCAAATTAGAGGAAGAACTGGTTTGGAAGCCTGGTGGGTTAGTGCCAAGAATCTTGTAGTGAAGGCCAGTGTAGTCCTGACTGAATCTTCGTAGCCTCAATCAGGTAGCTCAGTCTGTCCCAATATCGGATTTTAGATGTACGTATCATATTATGGCACCCCTGCTATTATTCTGGTAAAAATGTGATAAAACAACAATCAAGACATAACATCCTTCAGTAAAAAAAGTGTCCGCAACTAATCTAAATTTAAGTAATAATAATAAAGTTAGAAAACCTAGCCCTGCTTTTATTAATGTCTTAATGTCATCACGATCATGCGAACACTACAAAATCAGTTATGGAAACAAAATCTAATATTTCTGTTCCTTCTTGTGTTTTGTAGGAGTTGACTTTACATCATCATTACTGTTGTATGTGAAACCATAGGGACTATTATTTTAAAACAAATCCTTTTTATCTTCTTTACCTTCCTGTCAGACCTAATATATAAACAATTTGATAAGTAGTACAAACCTTTGCGACATAAAACAAATATGACCATGAAGTGTTGTAATTAAACTAAATAGGCAAATGTATATACTTAATTATTATGATTTAATTTTTGGTGTTTCAATAAAACATATCTTTCAAATACAGAAGATCTATCTACAGTCCTGTGCCAAATTAATAATATGTATCTGAAACATATCATCATCTCAAAATAAGCTAAATTCATTCAGTAGTATTTTTCTTGTCCAGGGTCCCGGGGGGGAGAACACCTCAAACAGAACATTTTGGTTAAGGATGCAGAGAAATGGTTAGGGTTAGGGTTATGAGATTAGGAGAGACATTATTGGAGAATGTGAATAAATGAGACTAAAATGTTCACTCTTGCCCAAACACAGAGTTATGGCCAATGACGTCGCTCCTGTAGCTCTTAAAAGTCACACGCTAATGAGGACAAGGGTTGTCTTACAGCGAGATTTGATTTGACTTGATAAATTGATCTTTAAGTCTCATCACGCAGGATCAATGATCCCAAAAACTTTTGTTTAAGTCAAAAGTGGCTGACTTTTTCACGTGTATTTGACATAGACAAAGCTAAACAGACAGAATATAACTGGGAAGAGGCATTTTCCATTTTGCTGTATCTTTAAGTGAGAGGCACAATTAGTGTGATTTACTTTTTATAACAAGTCATAAACGGTGAACTCAATTCACAGACGGGAATATTTTTAGAAGGAGCAGGTATTGCAGAGGAAATGTTTGTCTAGAACGTCTGGTGCAAGTCTGATGAGTTGTACTGTTTATCAGCGTACAGTGTGATGGCGCACTGCTGAGTGAGTCACCGCTTCCTCCTTACTGTGATTGTGTGTGTGTGTGTGTGTGTGTGTGTTTGTGTGTGTGTGTTTTGGATGCATGTGTGTGCGGAAACCACGCTGACAGCTGCAGCTCATTACAGGCACTATTACTGATGGGGACTGCTGGGGGAAATTCCTTCTTCCAGAGAGCAAACCACCCTGTTTACCACACGCACACACACACATGCTCGCTTTCACGAATGCATGCACATACACACACATGGGCCTTGTGAAACAAAAAAAAGGAAAGTAGTAACATTTACTAAACATTTACTCTTAAGTGAAAAATGACGAGTAAGAAAAACTACATGCTGTAAAAAGAGATGAAACGTCTTTCCAGTTGCTGGAGAATGAAGGACATGAAGTAGACTCGTCTACATGTCGTACACAGTAAGTACTGTATGTATGTGTGTGTACATAAACACAAACACGGACACGTACACACAGCCACAGGGTGAGCAAACTTGAGATGAGATCACCAAGGCACTCTAAGCCTTGCCATATTGGCAACTCTCTGCCTCCCTCCCCTCTCTCTCTCTTTCTCTCTCTCTCTCCCTCTCACCCACCCACCCCCACACACACACACACACACGCATACACACGCACACACACACACACACACACAAACACATACCCACGCACACACACACAGCAATCGAGTATACAGTGTCCAGTGACGTTAATGAGAGAGCTGAAAGCCAGACACACATGTGCTAGAGTCATTAGGGAAGATTTCATAGCTACACTTCAGGCCACTACACTCCATTACCGTACTTCATTGGTTTCACTGCTCGAAAACAGTGGTTTCTTAAAGTCAAGTTGAGGGACCACCTGGGCTCCTTCTCGAGCCCCCAGGGAGTTCCTCTTTGGATAAAACCAAATAAATACCGCTTACCTGTTTCTCTCTATCTTATTTAGTTCCAGCATGCCTCATTTACTCTGTAATTCACACAATCAAACACACAAGATATTTTTTTATAACACAGATTCAAATAGTGTAGGCAAAATTAGGACACAACCCTATTCATTCCTCATTGATGTAGTATCTTTATTTCTGGCCGAGTAACAGCAGTTGCAAGCAGCAGCACTTTAGGAACAAATCTCCACTACACATCAATAAAACAGTGAAAATCACTTGATCACACAACACAAAGAAATATAAATTACCTCGTGTCAAGATACAGATGGAAGAATAGGCTGACAATATTTTGTATTTTTGTTATTCTAAAGATGTCCCATCAATAAATGAAATCGAGACAAAAAATGGTTGTCCAAGTCCTCTGATTGCTTTTGAAGGTGCAGTTTAAAAATAAACATATGGAGTTTCATTAAGTTTAAAAGGAGGAGCAGAGTTATATTCTTATGTGGATTAATAAGGATTTTGGATGAAAAGAGACAAGCTCTATAGCACAGAAAAACAAGGTTTCCAAGGTCAGCAGCCCGGCAGTAAATAAGCATGAAGACAAAAACTGAGCTAGTTTCAGTTTTTTACAATTGCAACTGAAAGATTTGGCCTTGAGAAACAAAATACATAAATAAAAATCTGAGAGATTCATTAAAAGCACTTTCTGTCATAACCTAATAATGCCATGCTCTGTCTCTACCCTTTCTTGAACAGAGGAAGAGAGAAAGAGAGAGAGATGGTCCACTCCATGCTGTGATGTATCTGTTGCATTAATCAGCCCTCTTAAATTGGAACGGCCTGCTTTTATTAATTATGTTCAGCGTGAGGACGATGAGGCCTCTCCCAGCCACCCCTCCCGCCTCTTTAAGACACACAAATCACTTCAGGAAGACAGGAAGACAGTAGAAGGAAAGATAGAGTAAGAGAGAGCACATCATTACAAGCAAATGAAAAGAAAAGTGAGATGATGCAAAAAGGAAATGGGGCTGAACAACAAGGTTGTGTATTTACAAAATAAAATCTTAAGTTACACAAAAGTACGGCTGAGTTTTACTTGCATCTTTAGTGTATTTACCTACAGGCTAAATTAGTGTGAAAAGTACATCCAGTGCCCACCTGCAGATTTTACATTGATAGTGTAAGAGCATTCACTTGCTATTTTCCGTCCTGATGCTCGCAAAATATATTATTATTAGTTGCTTCCCATATTTTAAGCTCCCAACAAACTATAGTGTCATCTGCTCAGATAGAAATAGTTTTGATTATCTGTGTGATACATATTTGAGTTATTAATGTTTTACATTAAATCACCAGTAAGAACGGAAACACATCTTCTGGCTGATACCAGATCCTTTTATCTGATTTTACTTAATCACTTAACTGTGTGAACATAGATCTGTACTTTGTGTGTGCGTGTGTGTGTGTGTGTGTGTGTGTGTGTGTGTGTGTGTGTTGCGCATCTTTGAAAGACATCTTGAAACATTAAAAGAACATGTTGCTGGCATGGGAAGATCCAGCAGACTATCTTATAAAACTATGTTAAACAAAGAAAACCATGATCCTCTTATGGGACATAGAGTCCTACAGTTAAACCGTGTTGGGGAATTCTAGTGTTATGTTACCTCACTTTACATAGCTCTAGTCCTCTAAATAAATATGACTTACAAGTTTTATGGGTTTTTGTGCACCTTTCAGGCCAGAAAAATGTGCACCACACTGGGAGGGGGGTCAAAGTTTAACTAGTAGGGCTATACGCTACGGTGGTTGTTTATAGCTGGCAATTTGGGTTACAACCAATTGCCTTTGTTTTCTCTTCCAAATCAATGTGATTAACCTGGGTAGTTGTCAACCTGTCAATACTTTTGGGCCCTTGGATTTAACTTTTGCAACGTGGCTGCATTCTGAGAGCTCAAGAAGTACTTTTGTTGAGTAGCCTACAATGTTTCATTACTTTCAGAACCAATGTCTGAAGTGACAACAAATGTTTTTTAATAGTATACCCTGAATTGTATTGGTCAATATGGCATGCAAGCCCATGAAGACCCCAGGACATATTTTTCCTTATAAGCTATAATTCTAACAGTTATCAAACTAAGGTTATGTATTGGCTTCAGTCACAGTCCCACATTGTAAAAGAGGAAGGTATCAGTAGATTATATTTGAAAATTACAAACCAGTGGTTTCTTTTAGAGAGGTTGTTATGGATCGGGTGAAACTTTAACAGCCCCTTATTAGCTCTTTATTAGCAGCTTCTCTGTGATAACAGTACAGCAGGTACAACACTGCTGGCTATAAACAAACAAAGCACTAGTTTACAGAAACACTTGGGAGTCAAATGCTATATATATTTCAGGATGTACAGTGAGTGGGTTGGAGCCACTCCACACTGGGAGCTCCAGTGGATACAAATCACGTTACGATACTCTTGTCACGTCAGCCACTTCGACTGCAGTGTTTATCTTTGTATGACATTCTCCCTGCAGATACGCTCCCCCCCTATACCCTGTGTATGATAGCTGCTAAATGGAAGGAGAGACAGATGAGTTGAATGGTTGAGAGATACAGAGTAAAGTGAAATGAAGAGGGGGGGGGGGGGGGTGAGCGCACATTTGTCCTCTGTGACAATGCTGATGCTGTCAGCTTATGAGACGCTCTGATGGGACAGAAGGGATATTTGAAGTTGTCCTGCTTAATTTTAAGAACACAAGCGCAGTATGTATGTGTGTGTGTGTGTGTCTGTGTGTGTGCGTGTGTGCGTGTGTGTTTGTGTGTGTTTGTGTGTGTGTGCGCATGTGTGTGTAGGCTATTGTATGCATTGTGGGGGCCAGTCTGTGTTTGTGAGGTTTAGGTTCTGGTACTGACCCAAACTAACAGGTCTTCAAACTGGCCACTGATCAGCTTCAGGAAGTGCTGGAAACGAGAAGACGCAGGATACACCTGTGAATAGATCACTTGGATTGACACCCGACTGGATTCTCTGGCTTCTCCACAGCAGGTAACATGCAGCTGTAGTAGTCTCTTCAACCAGTTGTCATGCGAATATTCTGAGTTTTTGTGTGTTCACATTTCTTGCTCCAGTTCACTTTGTGTTAGAGGGAACAAAGCATCTGATCAGGTCACTTGAAAAACATGTTGATTTATTTGATGTCAAAGCAGGGGTTGGCTATTTTGGTTAAACCAGCAAGTAATTCCTTCCTTTAGGCCTCCCATCCAAGCCAATCCTACAAAAAACATCTATATGCATGTGGTCGGCCTGAAAACTGCAGAGGGACGAGTCCATAACAGAGTACTAGGACTCGGGAAAGGAGCAGAGTCCATCATTGTCATCATCCCTAATGGTATCTTACTAGATCATGCCTAATTCACATCTAAAATAAACAGAAAACACGGTAAATGTGTGCCGATTGTGAGTAGCTGTCTAGGTAATGCTGGGAAATTTTTATTGGAAATTAATTTTGCTCCAATAACTTGTTGTCGCCTGCCTAGCAACAGCAGGTTGCATAAAACATTAGATATAAGCTAAAGCTTAAACCACCAACAAGATAAGCAATTCTAACCACCTAGTGATTTTCTTCTGTTACAGTCACTGACCCATTGATGAATGTCAATTTTGTGTTGGGCAGAATTTAGAATGCGTTGCTCCTCGATTAGAGCATTGTCTGGTCCAATAAAGCACCCCATGGTCGAAGAGGACAGACCTGGACTCTATAGGGCGATGAAGAGGAGACCTTGTGAGAGAGAGGGCAGAGGAAGGGGAGGTGATAATACCATGGGCCAAGGAGATGTTCTCACCCGCTCCTTTTTACCAGCAGGGTGCAGACACTAACAATGTAGGTTGTATTTGTTTTTTATTCTATCATCTTTCCCCTTATGAAACCACATTTAAATTCACTATATGTAGATTTTAATTGGGATTCGCACCTAATTGCACACACTAATAAAATTCAGTCCCAAAACATGATTATTTCATCAAGAGCCATGAATAATTCTCAATCAAGGAAAATGTATAAAAATCTCACAATGACAAGGAAGGTTAAAAAAATCTTCATGGATCCACCCTCTGTTCCGGATCCGCATCAACATTTAATGGGTTCTATCCTGACACATTGGATAGTTTTCCAGTGACTGTTAGAAAGAGTATCACAATATCACACAGCATCTGACAACACTTCAACTTTGGCAGAACAGTGACAAACCTTCATAAACGTTTTCAATGTGATAGCTATTGAGGCCTTAAGTTGTTGGACATATTTTAGATTGGCTAAAAACGTATGTTAAATTTGCACATTCATTTTAACATTTAAAGCCTTTTCATAGTCAGCAATTTTAGTTATTATAGACTTAACAACATTAAGAATGATTTGCACCTTTAACAGTTGTTACAATGATTTGTTACAATGAACAGCCATGTTTAATATGTTGTAATATATGTAATATGTAATTAATTTAATGTTTTGCAATGATCTCATCTACAATGCAGACAATGGCAAAAGACGGATAGATTTGATATAAGGTGAGTGTAAATACAGTTTTGATATGTGCTAGCTACACCAGCTACCTAAATTCCCCCTCAAACCTATTGATTACCTTTCCAACAGCGAAACATCAACTGTTTTTGTCACTTCCCAGGCCCTTCATCTCCCGTTTCCTCCCCCTGTCCACTTCTCCTCACCCACAATGAGTGTACATGCAGAGAAGTGCAGCCGGTCAGATACACTGTGCTGCACTGAAATGAGTTAAATCCACTCAAAATAGTCTGTGTGCAGATTAGCTTTAACACTGAGTGGTCCATGCATACTTATTTTACTAGCAGATATGTTTCCTTTTAACAGGACAATAATGAAATATATTTATTATAAGTTATAAAATCCTTTCTATACTGCATTCGCGGAAGTCACTAGGGAAATATCTCCTCGATCAAATAAACATTAGTATTTCATGCACTTGAACTTTCGACACATTGACCTCATGTTCAACCAACATACATATGCCTGTCCACAGTTGTGCATGCAGAGTAGATAGTATACAGTGTTAAATGCAGGCACCCTGGGGTGCACTTGCCACAGGTTCTCCCTTACAAACTGGCGGTCGGCCCAGATGCCCCTGGGCCCAGTGAAGATGCGAGCTGACTTGACATTCATGTTGGACCTACGTCTGCTTCACGCCGATCTGAATTAGTGCCTCACTGCAGGGCTGAGACGGCCTGCAATCTGCCCTGTACCTCGGGGGAGGCAAGAGGAGAGGTCAATATGCTCAAATGATTTTCCACTTCTGTAGAGAGTGCGTAGTCCTAGCTTTAGGATATTCAGTGACACGGAGGATTGTTTACTGGCATGATTTTCTCAATGTGTCCCCTGCACTTCAAATACTGAGATGTGGATTTTCATCAGTGCTCGTGATGACTGATGGTTGAAGAAATAGGAAGCAGCGTCCTCAGCAGAGAACAGATGCTGACCAGCAGATCACCATGAGCATGCATCTGAGGCTTTGGACTCTTATTGGGATATGCTGTGTGTCCACAGTCTTATGTGTGTGTGTGTGTGTGTGTTTGTGTGTGTGTGTGTGTAGTCCAAAGGAGTTTGTGAGGCATTTCTCTCTGTAGTGTCAACCACCCAGAGAGAGGATCAAGTGCTAAGCTGGGGACTCAGGGACTCTGTGCGCCTGGTGTGTGTGTGTGTGAATGTCTGTGTCCAACAGCCCACACTTGTGGTTTTAGGGATTGAGGAAGTGATATATCCTTTTATCTGTTACTGTGGATGACCACAAGCCAGACCAGAGTCAGCCCTGCAAGACTAAATCCATACACTCAAAGGATGGATCTGTATGTGTGTGTGTCTGTGTGTGTGTATGTATGTGTGTGTATGCATGTGTTCTGGTAATCATCACGCGATGGGGACCGTTGACTGTTTACACAGTCACGTCATGGGGACCGGTTGCGCTTTGGGGACCAAAATCCCGGTCCCCATGAGGATAACCCTTTTAAATGACTACTAGAGCTACTCTGAAGGTGCCCGTGAAGTTTTAAGCATTGGCCCATACGACATGTTTTTTGGTGAGTGTGAGTGTGTGAGCATTGCTCATTGGTGGCCCTACTGTTTCTAGTTAGTACTGCACCCACTGCTTCACACACACACATCTTCCAAATATGGTTGGGTGCCACCCACTTCCTTGTCCCCATTAGGAATGATTCAAGCAGCGAGGACATTTTCAGCATCAAGAGGTAGCTATCAACAGTAAAAGAAGATTATTTGCTGGAGAAACTAGCTAAGAAGATAAGAACATGTGCAGAGGAGCAAAAGTAAAGCATAAGGTAAGCACAGTTGTATCTTAAATAATTATAAGCAGTGTTGAATCCTCAAATTGCATGTATTACTTGTACCTAGCTAGCATGATTAATAGCTCTGATTAGCTACAAAGGCTAAGTGTAAGACCTCAAATGTTTTACTGCATTTCTATTACTACTTGCATGCATGATGCATATGTGTAGGAGTTTATGTAAACTGAAGGAGACAATCAAGTCAAGCATTTCTGAGTTTTGAGTCTCATTTTGTTATGATGAACTTAAGATCAATATAAGCCCTGTTATGCTATATTTAGTATGTTTAAGTTAATTAATAGAGAACATTATAGAGCACAGGTTCTGACTATATTCAGACAATTCAAATTACAGCTGTTCTCATTTTACACAGTACCATTATACAGAATAATTTAAGTCTGACTGTAGCTTCCGCTGAGGGGCTTTAAATTTTAAACAACAGAGGAAGTGTAACCTGGCTGCTCTGGATAACCTCTATTTGGAAGCTGGTTATGAACCGGCCCTTTTAACTTATTTTCTTATTTAACATGGGCAGGTTCATGTGGAAGAGGCAGAGCAGGTTATTAAAGAAACATGGTCAGAGGCATAAATCTGGAATTAAATGATAGAAGATTAAATCTAAAACCTGCAGTTAAGTTAAATTAGCTACAATCACAAATGACAAGTCACTAATATGATAAAATGTCTAGAATAGAAAAGTAGAGCAGTAGGTTATTAACGTCAGGCAAATAAACAGGTAAAAGCTGAGAAATTTTACTGTGAATATTACTTTTTTTGCAGATAGAAAGTTAAAGTGTTTGTACAGCTAAAGCAGGGGAGAGAGAAGTTCTTGTGTGATGAGGTCAATGTAATTGAAAGGTGTATTTATATTCATAAGGCGGTGGTCTAGTGTTAGAAACTTGGACTGTGGGCAGAGAAGGTCTCTGGTTCGTCTCTGGTTCGACTCCACAGAGAGACAACCAAAGACGAACCTGGATTGACTTGTCCAAAAATCCAAGAGTCTCCCTGCCCTGTCTAGTGCCCCTGAGCAAGGCACCTTACTCCCCCAACATCTGCTCCCCGAGCACCGTACATGGTCGCTCACTGCTCTGTGTGTCCTGCACCAGATGGGTCAAAAGCAGAGATTAAATTTCCCTTCCTTCATGAGTGTGCCTTTGCATGTCTGTGCATGTGTTTGAGACAAATAAATGCATCTTAATCTTAATCTTAATAATATTGAATAGTCTATGGATAATTCTTTCATGGTTTTCATTTAACCCACTTCTGTTCTGTGTTGCCCTGGTAGATAAGAGAAAAGGTCTCAACACTACCAGTTATTTTGTGGGAATAACACCACATTTGTTGAATTTAAATGAAGTTAAATAGTGATGCATCTATTTCCCGTATAAAATCACAACAGAAAATAGCTGCTGCTTTGTTTTCCTTCTTACTTTACTCTCTTTAAGTTGCTTTTAAACATGCACTGCAATCTGGATGATACCAAGAGACTATCCAGATAGGGGCAGTTTGTAAAAACGCAAACGCTCCAGATAATCCAGAGTTTCTTCTGTCACCCCCCCAGTAAAAACTCTGCAGATTTTCCGAATAAGCCATTGAGAAAATACAGTAGGAGATTATCCGGAGGATTCAGAGCCGGCGAGTAGGCAAATTCATAGTGTTTTTAACAGCTCACACACGTGAGACTGGGATAATAAAAATATCTCAGCATGAAAAATCTCCCTGTTGACTCTTTGTTGATAATGAGGACATATTCAAATGCTTGTAACATTGGTGTAAATGCAAAACTAAATACAATTACATTCTTTTGCCATCATCTTTGATGTGCTGTAAAAAAAAATACTATGCTCTCTGATACTGAATTTATCATCATGTCATGCCTCTGGCTTGCTCTACCCAGGCGCCTCCTCCTGTCTGAATTCTCCTGCTGTGTTCTTTATATGTGAAAGCCAAACTCCTTCATAATTATTCAGACATAATCATCTCTCATTTAAGGGGTTTTCAGGCATGACCTGCAGGTAAAATCTAAAGAATTGGCTTTAGATTTGACCCGGTTTAGCTTTCACACATGCACAAGACAGATATACGGTGCATATATGTTTGTAGATGTGTATAGTTTATGCAACAACGCACAGGAGTATGCATCATCCTGTAGGCAGGAACGTTACTCATGACAGAGAGTGAAGGAGAATGTTTCTGTAGTTGAATTTTGCAAGAAAAACAATCCTCATGAGGTTTTAGGCAACAACAACAATTTGTAGTACCACAAAATCTTACTAAGCAAACAAATCAAACAATTATTTTAAAGTAAACTCATTTGTTTTAATCTTTTCCTTCAGAAATGCCACCACGGATCAACAATTCAACATGATACACATCTGCAAATTAGAGGTCCAGTATATTTATGCAGCAAAAGGTAAGGTGGTATCTGCTGTAAATAATCAATAAATAATTATCATTTAAAATCAAAAGAAAAGCTCCAGAGTACATTTAATAGGGACTAGAATGCTGCAGTGGTCAGTTTTGGTTTGTTTTGTAGTATATATTAGCATAAACTCATTGTCAAGGAATAGAATTAATGGATCCTCCTGTTTTATTGAAAATGTTTTTATTGTTTGCAGGATGTGGTATATTTGCAAAGGGTACAATTTGCAAAGGAGACTTTGTTATATATAGGGGGGAGGTCTAGAGGCGGTGGTCTATCGGCAGAAACTTGGACTATGGGCAGAGAAGGTCTCTGGTTCGTCTCTGGTTCGTCTTTGGTTCGTCTCCACGGAGAAACAACAAAAGATGAACCTGGATTGATCTGTCCAAAAATCCAAGAGTTTCCCTACCCTGTCTAGTGCCCCTGAGCAAGGCACCTTACTCCCCCAACATCTGCTCCCCGAGCGCCGTACATGGTCGCTCACTGCTCTGTGTATCCTGCACCAGATGGGTCAAAAGCAGAGATTAAATTTCCCTACCTGCATGAGTGTGCCTTTGCATGTCTGTGCATGTGTTTGGGACTAATAAATGCATCTTAATCTGCATCTGCATTTTAAGGATATAATAAGTGATGCAGAATCCCAGAGAAGGAGAAAACTTTACCACCCCTGATGTGCTGCATTCATGTTTGCCTTCAAGTGAACTTAAGAATTCCTAAACTACACTCCATATACTATTTTAAGTTATACTAAGTGGGGCTCTGGTTTTATTGTGATATATTGTGACATTTGTATTTTTTCTTTTTCAATTTTTCCAATTTCTCAAGTATTGATGCCTTCAGAGAAGATGGCTCAATTGGGTGACAAGTTAATGATGAACACAGACGTCCTTACTCCAAAATGAAAAAAATTGGTGTTAATGGAGAACCCCACCTTTGTTTATTTGCCCTGGATGACATCAAAGAAGGAGAAGAAATCGCCTATAACTATAGAGGTGAAGACTGCCCATGGCAAACACAGGTATGTAGCACAGAACACAGCAAATACAATGAGTCAAGTATCACAACAAATAGTAGAATGAGAAATATGTGGACCTAATTTGGCTGTATTAATATTGTTATAACCATGTACACGTTACATATACAAAAAATACCAGGATTGCCTATCACAACCTGCTTTAAGCTGCTATGTATGAGCGACCACTTAGTGTAGTGAAAATAACAGGAACATGAAATAACAAACAGGAATCTAATTTACAAAAGTTTTAAGAAGCTATTGAAGGTCAGTTTAGATCATTATAGATATTATGTTACTGAACTGAATGATCCTCTATTAACACTGCATCCTAGCAGGGTTGTCTACAAACCTCTGCAAGCAGCCTGAAGCTCTGATTTTGATTTATATGTGAAATAGTGCAGAGTGTCCAAACTTTTCAACTTCCATTGGATGAATGGAAAAGTCATTGATTCACCTGCATTAGCATAGATGATATTAGGATATTATAGGTTTGTCACTTTAGTGAATGCAAACAATAGCATTGGTTCATTAGAGATCTCAATAATGTTTTTACAATGACATACCCAGCAAAACCTTTTGTCGCTTGTGTTTACATCAAAGACTACTGATGTCGTTGCAGGTTTTTGCGATGACCACTGGTTATGTAACAGCTCTTGGAGGGCTGTCCCAATTAGATGGGAAAGATTTCAACCTCTGTTTCAAGGGGAACGAATACCCTCGAAAACAAGGGGTAGTGTTAGGGTAATGGGTTTGGGCATAATTAAAAAGCATTGAAATGCTATCACTTTATATGTTAAAGAATCAGGGTCATTTGCCAAATGTATCCAGTCCTGCTTATGACATGGATGTAATCTCAAAACTTTATCTGAATAGAAATATTAGAATATAATATAAGTAAATCTTGGGAACGTTTTACTTTTGTTACAGACGACCAGCATCACTGTTAACACCATGGAGGAGGATGATTCAGATCCTGTCCACTCAGAGAGTCTGATGGCTTGTGCCTTTGGGCCAAAGACACCACCTGAAGAGGTAAATTCATGTCCATCACTGTTTTATCATTATATGATCACTCTTTGTTCCGAGTTTGTGTAGAAACTGTGTGTGAACAATTAGGTAAAACTTGTACACACAAGGAAATGCAATGTTTTGTGTAAAATGTCCCCACAAAGCATGTGTTAAGTTGTGTGAACGAGAAAGAGCTTCGCTGGTCAGAAGAAGAAACTGTTTCAGAAAAATTTGATAAAACTGGTCCCCACAATGAACTATAATGTAGTGTGCAAAATGTCCCCACAAAGCATGTGTTAAGTTGTGTGAATGAGAAATAACTTTACCGTACAGAAGTTATGCAAATTGGCAAACAATGACATTTCAAGTATGGCATCTTGAAGGTTAGTGGTAGAGGTATATTCATGGTCGATTTCAAACTTCACAGTATTTTCTTTCTTGATAAATTCTCACTCTACATTTTGGAGTCACGTGGTCCCCACAACACACCTTCTGACAGTGTGCAAGTAGTAACTGTTTTTGAAAAGTTAGATAAAACTGGTCCCCACAATGAACTATAATGTTGTGTGTAAAATGTCCCCACAAAGCATGTGTTAAGTTGTGTGAACGAGAAAGAGCTTCGCTGGTTAGAAGAAGAAACTGTTTTTGAAAAGTTAGATAAAACTGGTCCCCACAATGAACTATAATGTTGTGTGTAAAATGTCCCCACAAAGCATGTGTTAAGTTGTGTGAATGAGAAATAGCTTTACTGGTCAGAAGTTATGTAAATTGGTTATACAATGACATTTCAAGTATGGCATCTTGAAGGTTAGTGGTAGAGGTATATTCATGGTCGATTTCAAACTTCACAGTATTTTCTTTCTTGATAAATTATCACACTACATTTTGTATTCACGTGGTCCCCACAACACACCTTCTGACAGTGTGCAAGTAGTAACTGTTTTTGAAAAGTTAGATAAAACTGGTCCCCACAATGAACTATAATGTTGTGCGTAAAATGTCCCCACAAAGCATGTGTTAAATTGTGTGAATGAGAAAGAGCTTCGCTGGTTAGAAGAAGAAACTGTTTTTGAAAAGTTAGATAAAACTGGTCCCCACAATGAACTATGATGTTGTGTGTAAAATGTCCCCACAAAGCATGTGTTAATTTGTGTGAATGAGAAATAGCTTAACTGGTCAGAAGTTATGTAAATTGGTTATACAATGACATTTCAAGTATGGCATCTTGAAGGTTAGTGGTAGAGGTATATTCATGGTCGATTTCAAACTTCACAGTATTTTCTTTCTTGATAAAATATCACACTACATTTTGTATTCACGTGGTCCCCACAACACACCTTCTGACAGTGTGCAAGTAGTAACTGTTTTTGAAAAGTTAGATAAAACTGGTCCCCACAATGAACTATAATGTTGTGTGTAAAATGTCCCCACAAAGCATGTGTTAAGTTGTGTGAATGAGAAAGAGCTTCGCTGGTTAGAAGAAGAAACTGTTTTTGAAAAGTTAGATAAAACTGGTCCCCACAATGAACTATAATGTTGTGTGTAAAATGTCCCCACAAAGCATGTGTTAAGTTGTGTGAATGAGAAATAGCTTTACTGGTCAGAAGTTATGTAAATTGGTTATACAATGACATTTCAAGTATGGCATCTTGAAGGTTAGTGGTAGAGGTATATTCATGGTCGATTTCAAACTTCACAGTATTTTCTTTCTTGATAAATTATCACACTACATTTTGTATTCACGTGGTCCCCACAACACACCTTCTGACAGTGTGCAAGTAGTAACTGTTTTTGAAAAGTTAGATAAAACTGGTCCCCACAATGAACTATAATGTTGTGTGTAAAATGTCCCCACAAAGCATGTGTTAAGTTGTGTGAATGAGAAATAGCTTTACTGGTCAGAAGTTATGTAAATTGGTTATACAATGACATTTCAAGTATAGCATCTTGAAGGTTAGTGGTAGAGGTATATTCATGGTCGATTTCAAACTTCACAGTATTTTCTTTCTTGATAAATTATCACACTACATTTTGTATTCACGTGGTCCCCACAACACACCTTCTGACAGTGTGCAAGTAGTAACTGTTTTTGAAAAGTTAGATAAAACTGGTCCCCACAATGAACTCTAATGTTGTGTGTAAAATGTCCCCACAAAGCATGTGTTAAGTTGTGTGAACGAGAAAGAGCTTCGCTGGTTAGAAGAAGAAACTGTTTTTGAAAAGTTAGATAAAACTGGTCCCCACAATGAACTATGATGTTGTGTGTAAAATGTCCCCACAAAGCATGTGTTAATTTGTGTGAATGAGAAATAGCTTAACTGGTCAGAAGTTATGTAAATTGGTTATACAATGACATTTCAAGTATGGCATCTTGAAGGTTAGTGGTAGAGGTATATTCATGGTCGATTTCAAACTTCACAGTATTTTCTTTCTTGATAAATTATCACACTACATTTTGTATTCACGTGGTCCCCACAACACACCTTCTGACAGTGTGCAAGTAGTAACTGTTTTTGAAAAGTTAGATAAAACTGGTCCCCACAATGAACTATAATGTTGTGTGTAAAATGTCCCCACAAAGCATGTGTTAAGTTGTGTGAATGAGAAAGAGCTTCGCTGGTTAGAAGAAGAAACTGTTTTTGAAAAGTTAGATAAAACTGGTCCCCACAATGAACTATAATGTTGTGTGTAAAATGTCCCCACAAAGCATGTGTTAAGTTGTGTGAATGAGAAATAGCTTTACTGGTCAGTAGTTATGTAAATTGGTTATACAATGACATTTCAAATATGGCATCTTGAAGGTTAGTGGTAGAGGTATATTCATGGTCGATTTCAAACTTCACAGTATTTTCTTTCTTGATAAATTATCACACTACATTTTGTATTCATGTGGTCCCCACAACACACCTTCTGACAGTGTGCAAGTAGTAACTGTTTTTGAAAAGTTAGATAAAACTGGTCCCCACAATGAACTATAATGTTGTGTGTAAAATGTCCCCACAAAGCATGTGTTAAGTTGTGTGAATGAGAAATAGCTTTACTGGTCAGAAGTTATGTAAATTGGTTATACAATGACATTTCAAATATGGCATCTTGAAGGTTAGAGGTAGAGGTATACTCATGGTCGATTTCAAACTTCACAGTATTTTCTTTCTTGATAAATTATCACACTACATTTTGTATTCACGTGGTCCCCACAACACACCTTCTGACAGTGTTCAAGTAGTAACTGTTTTTGAAAAGTTAGATAAAACTGGTCCCCACAATGAACTCTAATGTTGTGTGTAAAATGTCCCCACAAAGCATGTGTTAAGTTGTGTGAACGAGAAAGAGCTTCGCTGGTTAGAAGAAGAAACTGTTTTTGAAAAGTTAGATAAAACTGGTCCCCACAATGAACTATAATGTTGTGTGTAAAATGTCCCCACAAAGCATGTGTTAAGTTGTGTGAATGAGAAATAGCTTTACTGGTCAGAAGTTATGTAAATTGGTTATACAATGTCATTTCAAGTATGGCATCTTGAAGGTTAGTGGTAGAGGTATATTCATGGTCGATTTCAAACTTCACAGTATTTTCTTTCTTGATAAATTATCACACTACATTTTGTATTCACGTGGTCCCCACAACACACCTTCTGACAGTGTGCAAGTAGTAACTGTTTTTGAAAAGTTAGATAAAACTGGTCCCCACAATGAACTATAATGTTGTGTGTAAAATGTCCCCACAAAGCATGTGTTAAGTTGTGTGAATGAGAAATAGCTTTACTGGTCAGAAGTTATGTAAATTGGTATACAATGACATTTCAAGTATGGCATCTTGAAGGTTAGTGGTAGAGGTATATTCATGGTCGATTTCAAACTTCACAGTATTTTTTTTCTTGATAAACTATCACTCTACATTTTGTATTCACGTGGTCCCCACAACACACCTTCTGACAGTGTGCAAGTAGTAACTGTTTTTGAAAAGTTAGATAAAACTGGTCCCCACGATGAACTCTAATGTTGTGTCTAAAATGTGTGAAACATGTTTTTTCTAGATTGTGAATTCAGAATTAGTTTAGCAGAGCAGACACAACTTTGATCTCAAAAATTCTTATATGCACTTTTACTAAATTATTTATTGCATATGTGCCTTTATTTTCAGATTATAGACTTCAAAAAATGAAACTGAGACTTTTGTACCAAAATTAAGACGGCCTACAATAACTTTCAGTTGCACTTCAATTTTTCAAGTTGCTGCAATTCGATATAGTCTTTTTTTTTTCAGAACAGTCAAAATATTCTGCTTATTATAATATAAACTGCTAAAATAATCAAATTATGACACAAAACTTGCAAAACAGCACAAAGAATAATTTCTCATCTACCTGTTACAGCTCTACATAATTATAATCTCTTCATTAATTTTTTTAGATGAAAGACACAGATCTGGAAGATTCTGAACTATTTGATTCGTCATGAGAGAGTGCAGATGATCACGTACCAGATACCATCTCCGAAAGTGACAGTGACAGTGATGCTTCAGTTCAACTAAACTTTAAGAACACTTTTCTGCCTCTTAATGATCCTGATAGCTCAATGGGCCCCACTGTCTGCGATTATACAACACCAGACAACATGATTTTGGATGGTCAAAACATTACACCTGAAGCCCCCAGAGCAGTAGAAGAACCCCAGTCAAGTCAGACTATAAAGGACATCGTTAGATAGCAGTCATAAAAAAAAGGCCAGATCAGAGACTGTTGTCAGTGTTGCCAACTTAACATGTTGCCACCAATACTTTGTCATTTCAGACCTTTGCCGCATAACTGTTGCTGCCCCCATTTAATGTAGTTTTATCTGTATATTCATGCCTGCAATAATCAGATAAAGGGTTGTTTGGCTGATTCTGGAGTCTATTAGGTGCTTAAAGTAGGACTCATAACAGTTACAGTTTTAATAGTATAAACATACAAACAACAACTAGTCCCTATACCAAACACCTGTCCTACGTCCTCACAATTCCATAGTTAGTTAGATTAATGAGTGAATCAGTACATTGTATTTATTTATCCAACAGATCCAACATTTTATAAATACAGTTTTTTCTTCATGACAATTTTGAGAAATTTATGTCAGTGAATGTGAGTCCATGTCATTGATCAGAATGAACAGTTTATTTGTTATTATAACACAGCATGTTCAGCTTATAAGAAAATGGCATCAAAATCCTCTTTCCCACTGACAATTTCAGTCAGAATGCACATATCAGTGTTTTCTTGGCAGACTAATTGTATATTTTAGTTTTCTTATACTGTAGAAGTTAGTTTATACTTTATAGAACTTGTAACTTTGGATTATAACTCTTACACACTTTGGAGTCCTTGTATTTACAAATGTGTTTTTCCGACCACTTAAAGGTACAACTGCCCAAAAGAAGAAAACACCCTGGAAGGAGACAGACGTGAAGGCAGTGGAAAGGCACATGAATCGATTCATCACATCTTGTATTGCTCCAGCAAAGTTTGACTGTGAGAAGTGTTTAAGGGCTGATCCAGAAGCTCTTAAGGACCGGAGCTGGCAGAATGTGAAATTCTACATATATAACCGCATTACAGCCAACAAGAGGAAATTAAGTAAATAATGGGAAGATTACCACCAGTAAGCGGTTGCTATGTGGTTGTCTGAAATTAAAAATATCTTACAAATTTGACTGAATAAGAATTATTCTTTGTAGGGATATAGATAGCCCGTCACTGTTTGATAAGTTTATATTCACTTCAACCACATTACACTAATAGTCCTATCAAATTCTGCTTCATTGTAAGGCGTAGTTCATGAACAGCAAGATTTTCTGTACAAAGTGATGCTTTGCATCCCTATCACCATTTACAGGTATCATGTTATATCTCTACATTTTCTATCAACAACTTTTGTTCTTTTTTGCTAGACTTTATTAGTTTTAAACAAACAGCTCTAACAAATGTAATAATGGAAGGACTTACGGTATCAGTAATAATGTATATAAAAATGCTTTTTGAAGCATGGTCCCCATTAGTCTTATAACAAGTTGTGTGAGTCATGCAAATGATATGTAAATGAGGTCCCCATCAGCCATACCTACCCGTTTTTTCTAAGGTCCCCATTTTGCACAGTCAAAACACTACTTCATGAATTTAGATATTTTAAGGTGTGTATGTACTAACTGATTTTTTCTTAGTGTCCCTGATTTTTTTCATACTTCCACAACCTCTAGAAAGGGTGGTCCCCACAGGTTATGATAAAAAGTGCACGCCCCGCAAACCATGGAAACCAGTATGTGTGTGTGTGTGTGTGTGTGTTTGTGTGTGTGTGTGTATGTGGATGTTCAAAGGTGCATCAGAGAGCAGGGCTCTTCCCCAGAGGGGGAAGCGCAGAGTTGAAGGGTCAAACACACATGTGGGGGGTCAGTGAGCAGCCTGGCAAGCGTAACAGAAACCTTATACACACATGGGTCAGTTGCTGTGTGTGTGTGTGTGAGAGAGAGAGAGAGAGAGAGAGAGAGAGAGAGAGAGAGAGAGAGAGAGAGAGAGAGAGAGAGAGAGAGAGAGAGAGAGCAGTTTATGTAGGTTCTATATCAGTACATTTTGAAGCCCTAGTGTTTTTTGTCCTACACAAACAGTAAACGTCCAAGAACATCAACCTCTACATTTAAGTGTACAGAATTCAAGGATGAAATATTTCTACTGTAATGTTCACTCGCCGAGCGCTTTATTTAGAACACCTGTACACCTGCATCAACAGCATGAATCCATGTACCCAGCCGGCCTTGTGTCAGCAGTTCAGGCTGCTGCTGCTGGTGTAATGGTGTGACTAATGCTTCCTTGGCACACTTTGTGCCCCTTATCACAAGTCAATCATTATCTGAATGTCTTTGTCTATCTCAGGTTTGTTGCTGACCATGTGCATCCCTTTATGGCCACAATTCTTCTAATGGCCTCTTCCAACACACATGTCTTCAAGATCATTTAGATTCTTCATCCCGAGGGGTAGAGGGGATTATATTTACTCAATGAATGGTAAGGAAGTAGTTATTTCCTTATTTCCTTCGATCTAATGACTCCCATTTTCTTCTAGGACCGTAGTCAATCAAAGAAAATCCCACTCAACTGAAATTGTATCTACTCTTCATCCAATCGATTGGTTGCAGGAGAAAAAAGAATCTCTGCGTTATCTCCAGATTAACTTAATTGACCGAGGTGAACTGAGAGCACTCTACCTGGCAGCCATGTTTGCTGAAATAAACTGTGTATAAATATAAAAAGCTAGTATTTGTAGCACTTTAAATTATAATCATTATTAATAGACCAATATGCCCATTCTGATGAATTCACACTTAAAGCCTCTGGCGTTAATCAAATAGCTGATGAATCATTCTATTACAGAATGTATCCTAATGAAGTAATGTGAGTTTGAAACTCATGACCAATGTGGGCAGAAATCTGTGTTCTGCCTCGGCTCGGCAATGAACTGTCAGAGCTCAAAGCTTTCAGGGTTGCCAAGGGAAAACTGACACTTGAGTCAGTAGATGGTTTCCCTGAGCACGTAACACTGACGCAAATAGTCATCTGAAAACCCTGCTCATCACTATACAGATACAAAACTGTACCTTTGCTGACTTTTGCGGTCAAAGCATAGACATACAGAGTATACATGTAGCATAACAAAACCACAAACAACACCTACTTTATTATCTTGGCTCCCCATTTTTGAAGCAAAAACTGAATTTGTCGTTTAATATTTGTTGCTAAATCCTGATCAATATTTTTCACTGCAAAAGAGAGTCATGTATTGCAGAATAACAGCATGCAGAAAATTCTTTGCGTATGTTGTATTATTTTACACTCTTCATGCTGGTCACAAACATGGGTGTTCTATTAGTAATTGTCGCAGAGTGGACACCATGGTTACACCTTTAAACTAATAAACCTATCTCTCCCTTCATATCATCTATTTATAAAACAAGGCAAGCTCAGACCATCAACCTACGCAGCAGCGACAGAAGCATGACTCTCATTTACACTCACACTGAAAATATTGGATGTACACTTGATTCCAACATATTATACCAGGGTTTAGTGTTGTAGTTGGAGGCGGTCCATGTCACAGGGGGCCGAGCAATGAGACGAGTGCAGGGAGATATGTGTTAAAAGCCAAATCGTGTTTGTCATTGTGTTTTCACAGTTGTGCTTGAAACTACAACAGGAGTTTGTGTTACAGCGAGGACAAAAGGACAACTCAGATGAGAACTTTGTGGTAACGTCTCATCTCTTGCTTTATCTGCTTCTTATTCTTTGTACTGCAGGTTGGTGCAGAGATTTGGAAGATCATTGGCTGCGATCTGGTGTATTTGACCTCAAATGGAGCCAATAAGCTGTCTGGGTATGACGGACTGTATGCACGCAAACAGACACACACACACACACATACACACACTTGGGTGCAAAAAGTCAGTCATGAAGGGGGTGTACAAATTGCTCTCAGCTAAGTAGAAGTTTCACTCATCTCTCATGTTCTCGGTCTCTCTGTCCATGTCATTCTTCATCACTCTACTTTCACATTAACCATCAGTTAGTCTTTGTCTCTCTCGCTCACACACACACACACACACACACACACACACACACACACACACACACACACACACACACACACACACACACACACACACACACACACACACACACACACACACACACACATCAGCCATCAGTTTGTCCGACAGACACATAAATGTACATCTTCACATTCACGCAGAGACCAACTCCTTCACATCACACGTCAACTCACCCAAGAATCACACGCACACACAATGCATCACACATCAGTTATATCTTTTAGGCTGAAGGAGAAAGGGGTTTGTTGGCAGTGGGGGTTGAAGGGGGGGTTGACAGGAGAGAAGAGGAAGTACACAGGAAGTACATTAGTTATCACTCCCATGTCTTCTCCACCTTTTCACGTCTTATCACCACCCGACGTCTTAGATCCCCGCCAAGCTGCTTCTCCTTCTCATCACACCCCTTCTCTCTCTCTCTCTCTCTCTCTCGCTCTCTCTCTATCTCTATCTCTATCTATCTCTCTCTCTTTCTCACACACACACAAACACACAGACACTTACATACTAGCCTCTGAAAATGACTTCCGCGCTCCACTTTCGTGTCGGGCCCTGGGATCTAGATGACACTTGGCATGCCGCAGAAGCTGCAAGACAACTAGATGAAATATTTAAATGAAAGACGGCAGGGGTAGAAGAGGTGAAGAAAAGAAGGAAGGGGGGAAAAGAGGAAGAGAAATGAACACAGGAGAGAGGACAAGGGAAGGAGAGAGGGGCGATATTCAGATGGCGAGCAGAATGTGAAGGATTTCTCGGCAGAGAGGTGGGCTGTGTGACAAGAAGTGCAGATGAATTGGCTTACACCTTAGAAGTAGCCTTAAGCGATATATTACAATATAGTGTGAGATCCCATCGCTTTATCTTGGGATCATCAGCAAGTCTCAGTATGAAGCAAAGTACTTTCAACAGTGTGCCAGCTCAGCTGCTTGGAGGAGGGCAATGAATCTAACATATGACCAAATGAAATGTAACTTTGCTATCATGATTTTTGCGACTGTAGGATTAGGTTCCAGCTGACTTTGTTATATTAACAAGACTAAATCCCTGTCCGAATTCCTCTTCCTTGGCCCTACCCCTAGATATGAACTGCCCTTCACTGGGAGTGTCCCTCTCCAACAGAGCCACAAAGGGTAGGGCTTGAAAATCTTGCCCTAAGAATTGTGGTACCACTCACTACATCATCAGCAGCCCACAAATTTTATTACAGTGACAAACAATTTAATCAACTACAGTAAAGCCCTGCAGTAAAAAACTTATAACACGAGGGGGGCACTTTGCAAATTTTGCAGCTTGACAATGTTTCAAACATCATATACTGGACGTCAGAGAAAAAAACGTTTCTCGTTACTCTCACTCAGGCTGTTTACATGCTTGTTTTGACGGCGTGAACACAATTTTTCCTGAAACACCTGTCACAGAGATTCAATGACATTTTCATTAGCTACTGGATTAAAAACAGATATTCAGCTGGATTTAAACTCATTTTCATTAGTATTCTTGCTAGATTTCATACTTGAATTCCTGTTCGTAAAGCACTTGGAAATTTCTGTCTACCCCTTTGTTGGGAACCTGAATACACTACGGTTGAAGGGTTGTTTAATGGGCTAGATGGCCCCCCCTTAAAGGCCATGTACAAAAAGAAGGGGTAGGGCCAAGTGTGAGGGCTAAGGGGTGAATTGGGATGGACCCTCAAAAGTGTGCTAGCCTTTCCGTAAAGGCTATACCAGTGACTGTATGTAAAAATGATTACATGGATCTACTGCTCCCAGTATACAAAAATAAAACCAAAATATTCTTTGTATGGGTGCACCTATCTTACACTGGTGATGTCATTTGAATAGTATAGTATTAAGGAATGATTAATAATGAAGTTCTACAGATATAGCTGATACAGCCTAGCTGATCCCGAGTCAGTCACCCCATTTTATAGCATCAAATAACTAATAAAAGAGCTAACTAATCTGACACATTGATGCTTGAATTTAAATGAGTGGGGTAAAAACTATACTGTAAATGACAGCAACCTTCTTTCGGCAAAATGGTCGGATATGTCCTTCCAGTTGTTAGTTTGGGCTCATCTGATAACATGGAGGAGGTAGGTTCATGACCCATACTGCAGTCAGCCAGCTGAGGGAGATCAAGATTTCTGGCGTCGTTTTTGTGGATTTGTCATATCATCTATCTTCATAAAGAGCCATTGAGCTGTACTAACTGCTGTTGCTAATATGGTAACATGCCTAACGACAGAGCTAATATGCTGCGATGTAAAATGTGAACTAACTTCATAATCTCTATATGCTAGTTTACTAACACTTGCTATTATACACCTATATTTTACACTAACTGTTGCAATAAGAAAAGTCAGATAATCACTTAAATAATTACATCCCCTCCAACAGGGCTCATTAATGGATCTATGTCAAATTTGAAAGCAAACCATCCAATACCTGTCGACATATTTCACACATAATCACAAATGTCAACCTCACAGAAGAAGCAGAGGAAAAGATTCATTGGGTTATGAATCTGTTTAACTGAGTGGCCTAAAAACTCTAACCTGCTGGTGGAACTAGATTACAAATAAGTGGATCTTCAGAATTTATTCTCATGCTGTACAATAACTGTATTATTACATTTCACTAAAATCTAAGTATGCCATCGCAATGGTGATGTTGGGGGTTCAACAAAATAAGTATTATTTACCCACAAGGGACCATGAACTACTTAAAAAATGTCATCAGCCATCGACCCGAAATAAATACAAAACGATGGATCAACAGTGTGATCATCTACAGAGGCGTCCCACTAATTCTATATTTCACTTCAGTACATTTCTATACATTTTGAGAACCACACAGCTTAAGCCAGTGTTTGTAATTATATCGGAGTGTAGGTTTCTAGTTAAATGAGTGAACTGAGTGGAACAGTAACAAAAATAATATTTTTGTCAAACTCTATTGTTATCAACATTTAGTAAACACGGCTGTGTATGTATTAAACCAGCAATTTCCCTATAATTACTACATTATATATTATATTATTAAACTAATGTTTCTTTCTCTTGTTTTGCCTCAGCAGAGGGGCTCATGATTCCAAACAGAACTTTATTTATTCCAGGATATCTTGGCTCAAAACATTTTATTTGAGACGTTAGGTAGATGTGTGTTGATTTAGAGCACTAGGTTATCTTTTATTTTGATTACTTCCCCCCCTTCATCTTATGAAGATATGAAAACCTCTGCATTTTAAAACTTGAATCCCAGCTAGAGCCTTAATTCTGTAATTCAACTCATGCTTTATTTCATATTCCATTTAAGACATACAATACAACAAGCATTCGTTTGTATACTGCATGTGTGTGGTTTATTCAATTGCCTACACTTACTGCGTAAAGTCTTTTAAGTTATTTTCTCAACCAGTCATGTGTGCAGCGCTGCATGCTGGTTGTGCAGATGCTCCTCTTTTTCTTTGTGTGCATGCAGGTTTGTCGCAGTGTGTGTGCGTGCATATTCTGCATACACACAATTGTACTCTAAAGCTCATCTGCAACATGTGTGCATTGGGTATGTGTATGCAGTTTAATTTATGCCTCTTCATGTTGCATTACTGATTGTATGTTCGGTCCTACAAAGAACTGTGATTTTGGAAAAGCTGGACAGCAGGCCTGTCAGTCAATGAAGTGAAGCAGCTCACTAGCTTGTAGAGACATGCAAATTAGATGTGAAGAGAAGAAAGAAATACTACTGTGTCATGTAGTGTTCATGTAATTGGGGGGGGGAGTCAATAAAAATGAAAATTTGATATGATACGTGTGTGATATCTTTTGTAGTTTACACACATCACTACACTTTGTATTAATTTCCCTGGAATGCAACCATGTTGCTCAGCGGTTTACGTCTCTTGTTACTTTTGCTCCATGTATCACCGATATGTGATGATTATGACATAAATAAATTGTAAAAGGAAAGAACAGAAAAGAAACAAATATGTAACACATGAAGGCATTACAAAAAATCAGGGCAACCTTTTATACCATCTTCAGGTCAAAATTAGCAGAGTAAATGAAATATGCACCTCCAAAAAAAGGGGGGAGAGGGGAAAAAAAGTGGCATTATGTACTGTATGTGTTTTACATTCACACCGTTTTCCGGTTATTGTAGCAAAAAAAGAAAAGAGAGCGATGGAGGAAAAATAGGTTATTCATTATTCTCCAGAGCAGATTATGCATGCAGTAATGAAAATGCTAACGTATTGCCGTCCAGTAGTTCCCATAAAGTATTACTTCAAATAAACATTCTGTTTCCCAGTGCCGGGCTTTGTGAATAAATGGAACGGAGAAGGAACAGAGGGGTTTTCTCCCGTGCTGATTGGGTGCAGATGTGAGCTCCAGTCTGGGTTTGGTTAAAGTCCCGTTGCCAGGAATATTCGCTCCAATTCAATAAATAGAGCTGTTAGGAGCGAGGCATTTCCTTGTCACCATGTCAAGGTTTCAGAGCGGATGTTTCACACTGGGTGTTTTCACTCAGTCTATAGTGTATCTAATGCTTCGACTACAGTATACACCCGGCTCCGTGTGAAACACTGTAACCTGAGACCGCTGCCATTGAAAAGCTGAAGATTAAATTATTAGCTTGAGCTTAACATTGAGGCTTAGGAAGTTTTCTTTATGGAACATGTTAAATTAATCAGTAAATATTTAGAAACTCATGCATGAGTGGAGGAACTGTTCCTGCTTTTAAATAAATCTTACATTCAGAGAAAAATGTAAAAAGGAAATATGTGTGAGGGACATGAAAATGGTAACTGCTGAAGAGATTTAAATGTTTACCGACATTTTCTAAATCCTAAACTTCACATACTGTACAAAAAATCATTTAAATTAGGAGCTACCCAGAAATAATGTATTTGACTATATAAATAAAAAGTATGTATGGATGAAATTTGAGAACCTGCCAAGGTTTTTACCCGTGCAATCATCATTTATCTTGAAAATAAGAGAGGTATTTACTAGATGAGGCCCTACAACAGAGTGTCTCTATTTTGTGAGTGAAAAATAAATGAGCAAATCAAGTGTGTGAATAAACTGAAACACTAGCAGAGTATCTTGAGGAGACTTCAGCAGCCGTACGAGCCTCGCATCACACACATGCACGCTCAGCTCGCCCATGTCCTCATCGCCCCTGCTGCACCACAGCCTTGAGTTCACTAATCTGCCCTTCCTTCTCCTTTCCTCCCTCCCCCTCCTCTTTTTTCTCTTCTCCTCCCCTGTGCCCATGAGGTGATCAAATCGTCGTATGGAGAAATCCTGGTGATCCAAGAGGGCCGGCCAGAAAGGTCACAGAGAGAGTCCGTAAAATGGATGAAGCCTAATGATTAGCTCAACCTTTACCTGATCAATAATCATTTATCCAACAATATCACCGGCAGCCATAGCCCCATTTGCCATTAACCTCAGTGGTGAGGAGAGAGGCAGTATTGTTTCCTCTGGCAGCTTTATGGCACTCAGATGAGTGGTAGAGCCCGGGATGGAAGCTTAAGGTTGGATCTTGATGGCTCAGATCCTATTAAGGGACCGTAGGTATTTTAGCGAAGTCATGTCATATAATTACCTTTCTGAATGATTGACTGTGACACTGGCCATAGTGTTGAAATGGTAGAATAGGACAGCCTTTTTATGAAAGCATAAAATGACAAAAAGGCATCTTACATTCGTGTTATAAATGATAAGACAAACCAATAAAATGAAGTGTTAAAAATACTAAATCCCAAACAGTCTAATCTGCTGCTTTCAAACCAAACTTTGCCCTATAATGTGTCTTCTTTATTTCCTTTTGTCACACAGGTTTAAAGAGAGAAAATGGATAATATTTATGTTTAATTTTTATTTTCTCTTCATATTTTTACGCACAAAACATTAAAAAACATGGAAACATATTTTGCAACATGGGAAATATCTCTTCACACACACACACACACACACACACACACACACACACACACACACACTCACAAGCAGCAGCAGCAGCGGTCCCTGTCTCCTCTGTGTCTCTCCATGATGCCATCTTCATCATAACTGCTCCGTCTTTATTGCTTTTAATGACTCCCCCTCTCCTTTCATTAATTCTTTATCGATTCCTCCTGACGTTGCCTGAATTATTTTCCAATTACGGCAAATAAAAGAAAAGGAGAATCTATTGCAAATACGTGCCTGCATGTCTGTGTGTGGTTATGTACCTTCCACCAACATTTAATTAACTGCACACATACAGTGGCTACCTACACACATGTACGAGTGCTTATGTTTATTTTTGAGGCGTCGCTTGTATTTGGTGCGCGGACTTGAGGAAATTCATGCCGTTTATTTATTTACTTTTTGTGTTCAAACACACACGCACACACACGCACACACACACACACACACACACACAGACGAGGCGGAATGTGAATGTGACGGCAGAGAATGAGTGGAAAAGGTCACAGGAAGCTAATGGCTCCAGCTATCTTACATGGAATAAGCTCAGACACTTTGGACAGGTTTGTGTGTGTGTGTCGGAGAGGATCGGGGCCAGACGTGAGTGGAAAACAATGCAATACATTCACACACATCCACAGAGAATCGAGACCCACACAGTTCACATGGGCAAAGACACACACACACACACACACACACACACACAGATATATATTAAGTGTTTGTGCCACAACAGAAGCTACAGAATCTTTTAATGCTGTTTTGAGAGTGTGACTGATGCTGGCGGTACCGGATAGATTCAGTTGCGGAGTTAGCCTCAAAGGTCCGTCGGATGGCTCTAGTTAATACCCACAGGTCATTAATTACAACAATTATTCACCCTCATATCGCAGACACGTATCGACTCTTGTTTTTTACGCCCCGGCCCGGGTTGTCTGATGATGCACCCAAAAGGCTCAGCGGGAAAATAAAGCAAGTGCATTAAGCATGTACGTGTTTTTTGTGGGTGTATTGGGGATGGAAATAGATTTTCACCTGCATCGGAACCTTGAATAGTTTATTTCATCCTGTGCAGCGCACCGGCCCCTCTGTTGCCCAATTAGATCATATTACTCTGAGGCAGAGTCAGAGAAAGTGATGGTTAATGATGTAAAACATGATTCAGACGAGCCTGGTACAAATGCACAATGCACAAATGTGCATGTGAAGTTTTTTTTTGCTATCAGTTACATTACTCTCATGACTTTGAAATGAGCAGCAAGGGGAAATTAAATTAACTTCTATTATGCGCTTACCTGAGAAGTGTTTTGTTCCTCTGTTGCTTCCTCAGTTTTAGCAAATGAGAGCCATATGTTATCTGCTTTGTGTACGTGTCAGTGTGCATGTCGGCCAGCAGCAGGTATTATCTGACCTCTCACTCCAAAGTGTGCATAAATGCTTGTGTTTAGAGTGGATCCACCACTGTGCATGCCTGGCTTTGGGAGCGCACGTTTAAATGTGTCCCTGAGCGTGTAGCCCATATGTGCGTGCATTTTTGTGTGTGCGTGTGTGTGTGTGTGTGTGGGTGTGTGTGTCCTGACCTCTCCCGCCCTCTCTCTTCCACTCCTCCTTTGAGAGTGTGTGTGATATACAGAGCTCTAATTGTCAGGTCTGGCCCCGACATTCCTCGCCTCAACCAGCCTACCAACACTGTGTCACTTTAACAACCGCAAATTATCACCGCGATGGAGATCTCGGCTTCACAGTGGCTCTATGAGAATATAGATACATTTCCTTCCATAAATTACCCCCTCCAACCACCAGCACTGCACAATCACACCCGCACACACACACTACCTGTCCACAACGCCCCCTCTTCCTCCCTCATGTTCGCTGCTCTTTGACTGACGTTTTTACCACAACATTATTGCGTCTGCCTCAAGATGGGAGAGTCGTCACTGCGCCAAATGTCGCTAAAGTATCTGCCTAAAAGAAGATGAGATTAATCTCACCCCCCCTTGTGTCATTTGACCAGGTTTATTGATTCCCACAGAGCCGAGTGGGATCCGAGCGGGATCAGAGCGGGTTTCCCATAAAGCCGGCGGCCGCTGGGACTGCACACTGGGGAAGAGGACAGGGCACACAGACGATCATAATACAGTACGTATAGAGATTGTTTCTCCTATTAGCATCTGTTCCGACTTAATGTTTGCTCAGGCTAAAGTCTGCTTCATCTTTCTCAAATGCATCCGATCCTTTTTTTTCTGTTTGCTGGAGTTTATTCAAAGAGGATGTTTCATGCTTTGCATCTATTCCTTTTCCTGGCTGTGAAATAACATTTTCTGTTAATACAATAAAATTGGAGTGACGTCAAAAGCAGTGGGTTATTGTTTTTTCTCCATCACTCTTAACCATCCAGCAGAACACAACAATTGAGATCTTTAATATCTTTAACCCCCCCCCCCCCTTCCTCTTACAAAACACTGGGTTTACAGAATGTACAATGGTGAACAAAGTCATTATCAAACTGGGGCCATTAGATCCCAGTCTGCCATGTGGTTCATTTTTATATCAGCCCTAAACAAAAATAATTCCAACCACCCAATCGGATGCAGCTTAAGTACTTCAGCATGGCCTTTGCGAAGCGAAGCAGTCATCCTCTCCAGCAGACGGGATGCCACGTAAGTGTTTCAGTCTGTCTTTATAGAAGTCCAGGCCAGCTCCGCTACAGGCTCAGCCAGGACCGGGGGTTCAGCTTAATGAAAGGCAGATTGAAAAAGGCTCTTGATTGATTTCCTACATCTTGATTTGATATCCTGAATTAATTACTTGAACTTGAATAATATATAAAGGAAGAATAAATGTAGAACACTCAGGGGAAACTGGGAGAGGGCTTCAGTGTCACTGCTGCGGCTCTTGTTCAGATACTGTATCCATTGGCCGACGTTGCTGTGGAGGAACGCTCTGTGTGTCTGTGTGTCTGTGTGTTTTGGTGTGTGTAAGTACCCATGTCACGTGTGTGGTGGTATGGACAGCTGTGGTACATGTGTATGTTGTGTAGCTTTAGCTTGTGTTATTGTGTGTGTGTGTGTGTGTGTGTGAGTGTGTGGAAGGAAAGGTTTATGTAGTTGACTTCTCACAGTATTTTATCAGTACCCTTCCAGATTGTTGTGGATTTAGAATGAAGCTACAGCGCAAAGTACTATGAAAAAGTCAAACCAGAGTGTAATAATATGTGGTGATGAAGCAAAATGTGTAACTTTTTGCAAAATTCTCTTTAGAGATTTAGATGAAAGATGTACATATAAATTATTTACATATAAAGGGACCATTCTAGGGCAAAGAAAACAACAATTTTTATAATTTAGATGAAACACACCAGTGAAAATATCACTAGGATTTTTTTTTTTTCAATTTCTGCCATTTCACCTAAATCTCACACACTGGACCTTTTAGGACCACAACCTCACCAGATTATTTGAATTATTTATTTTCATCATTGAGTCCTCAGTCAAACAGTTGTACAGTATACTGTCACTTTTTGTGCTGGACGATGTCTGCAGAGCTTTTTATCAACATTCTATATGCCAGACATACAGATTTATTAAATGAGTGCCCTCTTTATAAGTTTATATAATTTACTGAAGTGGTGTTATTGTTTTCTTACAATGAATTTCAATTATTCCGGAGGTCTGTTAAGCAATCGCCACAATCTACAGACCTAAATTCACAACTTCTCAAAATAAAAGCTCTGCAATTCAGCTTGTGTGCTTTTACCTTGTAGACAAGTGTTGTTGCCATGACAAAGATCAGCCCCAGTGGCTCCAGCGAAGTGAGTTAGCCTAATATGGTGGAATTAATATAACCTGGATCAAAATGATCTGGCAGCAACTTTGAACAGTGTTTCGATGCAGTTACCAATCGCTACTGTGTGCACCCACTTCACTGCTCCATGGCACTAGTCTTCTGTATATAACATTTTTATTCATATAGTATCTATCACACATCCAAATTGCACCAAATTTAACACTGCACATCGTCAGGGAATAAAAACAAGAGGAAATTCATAAGGGTCCCCTTAGCTTCAAGTGACATTCTTTACAATACTAAAATAGATAAATATATAAATGAGTTATTTGGCAAAAATATTAAAATGATTTACAAAGACCCATTTTAACTGCAGCCCTACTACATAAAATAAATCAAGTGTGTGTGTGTGTATGCGTGTGTGAGACAGAGAGAGAGACAGAGGCTAGACACTAGTCCTCTTATTGATAAAACAAGAAATCCAGTTTCCCGTAACAATACAATATTCTAAACTACAGTCTCATCCACATATAGCTCATTCTCCAGTACAGGTGCCAGGGGCCCAGCTCATTCTGTTGTGGCATCAGAGGAAACATTAAACACTCCTCCTGCTCATCTTCTCCTCTCAGCCTGGAGAAGAAAGATGAAGGGAAGCTGAGAGATACGGAGGGAGGGAGGGAGGCAGACTATCAGCCGGGTTCAATTGGACAACTATATGCTGCCTTCCCACACTGCCACCTATTTTGTTCTCGCTCTCTCCCTGCTGACACCCAGATTATCATAAAAGAAGACGACTGCCATGTAGGCGCTGATTTACAGGGGGCTTGAACCAATCAATCTCCAAAGTTAAGATTAACAGTAAAGGCTTCAAGCTCTTCTCTGTCCTCTCACTACCTCATCCCCGCCTCTCCCCATTCTGTTGTCTCAATTTCCCTCCCTGCCTTTTCTTTCTTTCCTTTACTGTATATTTTAATCTAAGTGAGAAACAAAAAGGGAGGCTTTTAAATGTAATAGCTTCTAGAAAACTCAGGAAAGTATTCATTGTTGTTCTGCTTTTCCCTTTCAACCTCCCGGCTGGAGGTCCCGGCTCATGACAACTTTATATATGATGCCCTGTTCTTAAAATGCCACTGATGCCTTTAGATGAGCTACAGTGGGATCTTGCAAAACAACCCCTCCTCAACATTTCTTTGTTATTGACACACACTGTCAGAGAGATCAGCCTGAGTGCCCAAGGCCTCACTCATCCCGACACGATAAAAGCACCTACACTGATTATACCCAAATCTAAACCAGACATAATTACTCCCTGGATATTTTAGGATAATTGTCATAACTTATGATAACTACTTCTTTTTCTCCCTTCCACCTGTTTTATGGCGAAGATCAGCAATGTCATAAAGAACAAGGTGCAGCTTTTAATCATCAGGACAAATACGCCATTAACTTTTGAATTCATTTCCTGAAACTGCATCAGCAGTGGTAAACTCTTTCTCATTACGGAAGCAGATGCTTTTAAAGCCAGACTGGATGGGATCAAAGGCCAGCGAGGGAGAGAGCGACTGGCTCCCTCGCTGGCTGCTTTAGCTCATTTTCATTACCATCCGCTGACTAAAACATCTATCGCATTATGCATTAACATTTTAAAAGCTCCTCTTTTCTCCGGCCTCTTGAACACCTTTTCTTTATTAGTGGATGTCATCATGGCCAAAGCACGGCAGAAAGGCTCGCATCAAGTTGGTCAAATCATTGGCAGTAATGGTGACAGCTCTGAGTGGGTTTGATGAGAGGGAAAAAAGGAGGACACACACAGGGGCGAGACACAAATGTTAACAATTTTCCTCTAGCAGCCTTAGGGTCAAGCTATGCATGAGTGTATACAATATACAGTATGGATGTGCCTGTGTGCTGGGCAAGGCCGAGGTGGCCGATGGTAATGCATTTTCCTCCAAACAAGAAAGATTGCTGTATCCCTGCCTCCTGGAATAGAGGCGGGGGGCGGGGGGGGGGGGGGGGGGGGGGGGCTGTGCAGTGATGCCGGGGTTTCAGGTACATGGATGTCCTAAGGAGGTTTACATCATTCATAAAGTGCTGCCGCTGTATGTGCCCTGACGCCGAATTGATCTTGCAAAAGAAGCAGGGTGGCAGAGCGACCACTTCATTAGTCTCCCTGAGCTACAAATCACCCGCTAGCACTGTGGCACTCAGAGGTACTGGTGTTACCCACACTACATTAGTAGACTAAAGTGACCAGCCATTCACACAGCCATTATGAGTGAGTTATGTAGCCACGCAAAAATATTCTCTATACATCGGGTATTACAGTCAACACTCCTACGATAGATGTGCTAGCTCTAAGTGCTAGCTCAAAGCAACATAATCCAGAAAGTGAAAAGCTCTGCTGCTGGGGAAGAAGAAAATAGGTGAAGAACAATATATGGAAGATCACATTCAAACTACAAGCAATATGTAGATGATTTAAGGAGATTTTGGAGAGTACCACTGCATGAGTTTGCTTATTAAGGAGGAAAAAATAGAAAAGCATCAGGCAGCACAAGTGCTTTTGGATCAAATCGTGGCACAAACGGTTCAATTTCACCAATGAAACGTGGTGAAAGTGATCATTCAGGTCTATCTCTCTCTTTTACACACACATACACACAAACACCCCCCCCCCCCACACACACACACACACACACAGACACAAACACACTAAGTTACAAATCAAAGTCCTGCGGCAAGTGGTCTTGCCACTGTCATTATGATAAAATATAACTGAAATACTCTAGAACAGCATAACAGTAATTCGAATAATTTGAGTGTCTGAGTGTTTTATTTCAACTTTTACGCTGGATTTCACTTGAATGAGTGCAAAATACATTTTCTACTTTAAGATTTACTGAGCATAACTTCCGTTATCCCCGTGTTCGTTCAGATGATGCAGATCATGCCTGTGTCTGTAGCAAACACAGTTTTTATATCCAAAAACAAAAGCAGTGGTTGACCAGCTGCTGGTCTGAGGAGACACAGTATTGCAATCCATGTGTATCTCTTCATTATTTACTATACACTATGGACTTCTCCACACAACAGAGGATCGGCAGACAAATATTTACCTTTATTTATGCTCTTAGAAAAGAGGACTGTGTAAGTAGTAGGTAAAATACACTATGAACTCCTAAAGAATATAACTGAAGGCAGAACCTGGTGCTGATCACAAGTTTTGATCATCTCAAAAGCTGCATTTACAGGATATTGTTAAGCAGATTTTAAATCAGTTACATATGTCAACAGGTAAATCCACATGGAATAACCAAGAACTTGCACCTTCTTGTAACTAAACAGTTTCTTAATATATATTTGGTCCGTGACATCAATTCTCAAAAACAAGCATGTTTCAATGCCAGAAGTTGTTCTAAGCCCCCAAGATCTATAAAACCCTTGTCCCAGGCACTACAGGTGAGCATGCAAATCGAGCGCCCTGTGGAGCAGCATTCGTGCCTCCCTGACCTGCCTTCATTGGTGAAAGTCAGATAACGATGATGTTTTCACCTCTCAACAGTGTTTGGCACTGTTAACCACTGTGATGGGGATAACAGTTACAAATGGAAAAACGTTGAAGGATCCACCAAAATTTTGTTTCTCCATTTAATACTCAGCAGACCCAGCATGCACCTGGAGGTCACACAACATGACAAACATGATATTGTTGACCAATTACCAAAGGACATAAGTCCATTTGATGTTGCAGAATGAGAGAAGAAAGACAAATAGAAAAATCCTGATCAGGTAAATTGATTTGTAGATCTTTCAAAACAGGGAAAGAATTCTGAGGCAATGATCACATCGACTGCCGTAACAGCCGTGCCCTCCACTCTGTGTACCTGTCACCTGGAATCTGTTGCTAGTGAGAGCAACGTTTGTGTGCATGCAGATGCACCCTAGCTACCGACCTAGATTGATTTAAGGTTGCAGAGAATTAAAATTCCTGGATCAACCCATTTATTCGGATGTGCACCTTAATTTAGTTGTTTTTTTCTTGAACCATACTGCATCCATTCCACCAAATTTGATGGTTATCTGTCTTGTAGTTCTTGTGTAATCCTGCTAAGTAAAGGACAAATAAACAAAACCGCAAACCTCTTTGTCTGAGGTTATAAAAGTAATTGAAATACAAAGCTTCAAGGATAATAACTCGTTAGAATGTGCAGTGTTTATATATCTACAGGCCAGGAGGCCAAGGTTACAATAGAGTCACCAACATGAGAGGTGTGTATTATGGTTCTCAAGCCAGAACGTATGCATACTGGGAGAAGGTCCTCTAAATGTGCTGCAAAGCAGAGAAGCTGTTTGCTCTTTGCCCTGGCTCCCCAATGTGTCATGTGGCCTTGAAATATCAACACATCCTATGTGAGGTTCAAGCAGCTGTTGAATACTCTATGGTCTTGCAGAAAGAGAGCACTGAAGACCCTTGAGAGTATTTGTGTAACTGTTGTGAAGCTCCTTGATTACACAAGTGAAAGCGATCCACCTGACCTAGACCAGGTGGATGCTAAGATTCATATTTATTCTTTGGCAGTAAATCCCCACCTCAGTGATCCAAATCACTGCTCTAGCTCTAGATTATCTGCAGGAGGAAAGCTTGGACCACTCCACTGCCAGCTATTGATGGATTGAAGTTGAAATTAAATTGACGTTGTGTTGATGGCTGGCTTCTCACTTTGCAAACAATGAGGTCTGAAGTGGAGTTTGAGGAAATACTTGGAGGTGCATCAGACAGAGCCCCGACATTCCAGTACCTTCTGTAGTTCCTTGTCAGGAGACAAAAAAGAAAGTGCCTCTGAGTTTCCAACAAGTGATCAGTTTTAGATTTTGCAGTCGTACTGCAGGGCTGGAGTCTACTTCACATTTCTACATGCAAGTGCTAAGGAGCTTAACAGGAGGAATGTTCAGTGCTTCCATTTTCCACTGGTATGTGCTAGCTGGGTAAGAACCCACAATCTGAAACAGCGGAAGCCGTCCACATTATTTGTGATTTCAAAGAGGAAGGTCTTTCACAAGATCCTATTGTGAAGGAAAACAATGGGTTGCTCATCTGTCCAACATCATTTGTTGATTAAATTAAAGTATCTGTTAAGAAGAAGGCCTCTCTGACCTTCTCCCATTCGACATGAGGCAATAAACCATTAGGTCATCAGAAACCACAGACAAAAGGCACAAGCAGAATGCTCCAGTAAAGCAGGAGAATGACTTTGCTGCCTTGATCTCAGTGCAGCCATTTTTTCCATTCTGTGTGAAGATGTTTTGATTTTGAATTGTAGTTTTGTTACAGAATACACCAGAATACACCAAAATACAGAATTGAGCAAGCAACAGGGCTGTTGATGTTTTTTTTGCGGTTGCCTGACCTTATGATGAATGTGGAAATAATAGATGCTGTAGACCATTGTTTGTCTGTGAATAGATCATTTTGTTGAATGCTGTTGAGTATTAAATATCTCCATTGTATTATTAAAATAAATCGTTATGTTTAATACCTAAAAGATTGTATGCAACTTTAGCCTTTAATAAATAATTATTAGAGAGGTGCCCTTTTTGCTTGATTACATGGCCCCAAAACAATTGTGCATGGCCCTGTCAACATTAAAGTTTCTCCACTGGTTTAGACGAGTACTCAGTTTGACATAATTCTTTTAAGCACAGAAGTTACAGAGGACTCATGCATGTAGATTTTTTGTTCCAAGCAGACTGAACACAAGCACTTAAGCTTTAATGGATGAAAATCATTACCCTGATTAGTGAATGCAGGTCAGAGGTGCTGCATTAGTATAAATGATGGGGGAAACTTATCAGACACCTTTTAAACTGCCCTGACAGAAGCCTTTTTCATTTGGTATTTTAAAGATGTTAACACCGATGCCACACTCACATCGTATTACCCGAGGGTGTTGAAGAAGAAAAAAGAACGGAACCTGTAAAATCATTAAGATAATTAACATGAGGCGTGAACAGGTACGCATCCTATTTACAAAGTCCAATTTTACTCAGCTATTGATTATTCCACGATCAGGAAACAAAAAGAGGATATTTAACAGCGCTCAAATGATGAACACTGTTTTATGTATTTATGCATTTCTTCTCTTTGTTTTTATGCATAGTCAATGATTCCACTCTGCAAGATTTACGTTCAGTGATAATGTTTACTGCCAATGCAGGAGGTGTGGAGATTGCGATAGTGAATGGGAGATGTATAGCACTTCCATCTTTTATGCAGGAGACTGGAGTTGGCCACCCATCACTTGGTTAGATTTAAAGTTTGTTTCTCCTTTTCTCTGTGCAGATCATATCCATGTTTTTTTACCACACCTTAACCAGGTGTTTCAGTTGCCTAGATTGAACCATTATTCAATTGTGGTTTATTTTTACAATCCACAATGGTTCGCTAACATTAACTTTACCCTGGGTGTGTGCAGAAATTGAAGAAAGAAACAATTTCATATTTTCCATTAACTGTATAAGTGTTCACTATAACCCAACCTACAGGGAGTATTTATCTCAGGGATAATGGGTGATACGTATCACCAAAGCATTACAATTTTAAAAATTATTAAAATATGTCTGAGTGTATGAGACTGTTCAACGTCACAATGCTTGTGAACACAGGCCTGTTACAACGCTTACATACATTACCACACCACTTAATTAGTCCAATATCCTTTTCATACTGGCAGGCTCAGAGTAATGATGCCTGGCAGAATGAGAGGGAAGATGGAGCACTCACTAAGGACTTGGTTTGCGATCTCAGAGGAGGCAACTTCACAGAGGCAGGGCAGAGCGAAACAAAGTGCGAAGGCCTTCCATGTACACAAATCTTGTCAATGGTAATTGATCGCTGCTGGTCACCAGCACAGGACCTCGGACGAAATCAAGTGGCTTCTCCATAAAACAATGTCAAATATTGATGATATTTCTCTTCCCTGCCTCTAGAATGAATAGCCTCATCCTCCCTGCAGTTTTGATGAATGTTTGTTATTGCCTTCCTCCGCTTGTTGTCTTTCTGTTGTCATTTTCACAAGCTGCTTACAAGGATGGAGGAGTGATATTTTCACTGCTTCACAAAAACAAAAACCATTACAGGTGCAATGTAACAACTGACCTAACAAGTGCACTTGACATGAAATAATTGTTTTTAATGATAAATCTTTGTGTGGTTTACGAGTAAAACTGGTTTACGGACTTGCCCATGTTTTAAAGGACAATATTCCGTTCGGTACATGACAATCATTTCCACCGCAGAGACGAGGCAGTGAAGACATTGGACTTGGAAATATACAAAGTGAATCCAGTGCCTCCCCAGCTCCTCTCTGCCTTTTCCCCCTGTTTCATCTGTCAACATCTCTCTCCCTCTTTAAAAATAAAAGGAAAGGAAAAAAAAACGTTCTTATTGTCTGTTTAAACTTGCATGCCCTCCCAGACACAGACACACACACATACACAGACCCCCCCCCCCCCCGCACACACATACACACAGACACACACACACACACACGCACACAAAGCCTTCCACACTCTACTCCCTAAACTGTCAGTGCAAGAGGTCTAAAAGCTTGTCTGGTCCACAGTTTCACATCAGAAAGGGTTTGTGTGTTTGTCAGTTCTCGGTCTCTGGCAAATGAAATGAGAGAGACAGAGAGACAGAGGGGAAAAAAACAACATATGGAGTTTATGATGAATGTTGGAGGGGACAGTACATGGTTTCTGTGATGATGTGAGGGTGGGGATTTTGGGAAGACACACCAACTGTGACACACACACACACACACACACATGATGACAGTCGCTGTCTGCCTTGTGTGTGACTTAACAAATCCATCAGAAGATAGGCATCAATTATTCAATCCACATGCATTTGTGCACATGAGCACTTGTTTGGGGGGGGGGGGGGGGGGGGGGACTTGATGGTGAAACAAGTCCCTCAAGGTTAGGTTAATTTGGGGAGTGGGGCCGGGCTAAATGCCAGACAGTGGCGATACAAGCGCAGCACAGGTCCAAGGGGAATTTGGACTCAACAATTGATTTGCACAGAACACTGAAGAGCTATGATAGGACATGGGGGTGGTGGGGCGGGAGGTAGCTAGGTTTCAGAGGCGGAGCATAACATGAACTGATCCTGCACCGAGGGAGAACGTGAAATACTGGTATCTTTACCGAAACATTAATGATCTGTCTGAACTCTCCCCATTGTTTGTGCATTCAACGTTATACTTCATAGATTATGTTGTATTGAGACGTATTTTGCTGCATCATCATTGATACATGTGGTATACCATTTGAAATCTGTTAAATCTTCAATGCATGACAAAGTGCAATTCACACTATACACCCTGTCTGATTATATCTGAGTTGTTTTACTTTGACAGTTGACTGATGGGAAAGAGAGGGGCACAAATCAAAGGTGTGTGGCTGGAATCCAACCAGCAACTTTGCTGTTATATGGTTTGTGTCATTTGACATTAAGCAAATATTTGAGGACTAAGCATTGCAGAATTGTTTTTCCTTTCAGGTCAGACATCAATGAGTAGCTGTTATGCAAAGAAATGATAACTGTATCTAACATGTAGACACAGGTCACACTGATCGGTCAAGTCTCTGATTTACCCATCGTGCAGCAAAGAGGAAAATGTGTCAACACACAGCTGAAAAACTATTAGTATTAGAATAGATCTAGTATTTCAATATGACTACTTTTGCTTAAAACAATTTATATGTTTTTCAATTTAATAATGAAACAATTAGATAATCTCATTTGTTCTTTAGGAAAGGATAGAGGGATGTAAGATTTAGCTAAGAGTAGTGACAACATGTAAGATGTACTTAAAATGTCACAGACTGACATACTGAGGATTATATATACTCTTACTTTTAAGAATTAAATACCGTGTTCAATAATCCAGGTGGTACTGGACCCTTTTTCTAATTATTCTCAAGTTTTCTTTTTGTCACGTTAATTCACAAAAGTCAATGCAACTAAACGCACAAACACACGCACAGACTTACACACACATACACAAACGCACACATGCCTTGAGACACAAGTTGCTAGGACACAAGCACAAGGAGCCGTAGCAAGCTGTCTTGTTTGTGCACTGTATGTGTGTGTGAGATTTTCAATATATATTAATTTATTTATATGTATTTGTGTGTGTGGTTGTGTGAGCGTTTAAATACATGAATTTATTTATATTTCTGTGTGAGTGTGTTAGAGTGATAACCCGCCAAAGAGACTCAAAAGAGGCAGCTAATGGACTCCAACCGAGGAGCGCTTGTCACACAAACATTTCTGCTGTCACAGCAGTTTATCACACATAACACAATGAGACAACCCCCCTACACTCACACACACACACATTCAAAACGTACACACTCACACAAATGCACACAGTGTCCCAAAGCACCCATTTGTCCCAGCTTGCAGGGAGTTGATGGGAGGGGAGCAGAGCCGAGAACAAAGGAGAAGAGACAGTCAGAGGGAGCAGTTGTGTTTTCACAGTTGTTTTAGCAAATCTGATGTGACAAAGTAAAAAAGAGGGCTTCTTGGCACCACACTGCTCCTGACTGAACACATACTTGACCGTGTGTGGACATGGACACAGACTGTTGGACCGGGACTAGCCTTTTATGATATATCACAAAGCAGGCAGGGTGTTTTTCCTCTTGATTGAATCCGAAACATTTTTTTACTGCATCCAAATAAATAGAAAATTATATCGTTGAACCTCAATTACTTGGTGGTGTGTGTGTGTGTGTTCTTAATCAAAGAAATAACATAATGTCCAGTTTTTGAGTCGAAAATGCCTCAGTGATGGTTCTCACAGGACAATTTGAATATCTTTCTCTGACCCTCCTTCTCCCTGACACACAAACACACACACAAACAAACACACACAAAGACACATGCTTACACAAAAGATGAATTCTTTTCTAAAGGTTACAAACTGCAAAGTGAAGAGAGATTTTGTTTAATTTTGTTAGATGTGTTTGGGACTTTCACTACTGGCATCAAGTTATTTCTCTTCATTCAGCAGACCTTTATTTTTTATTAATAATTCTATTAAACTGTGAAAAACCCTAACCCGAAAACATTGTCTGTAAACATTTTACTGATATAATATTATCATTACATGTAAAAACAAATATTCTGTGTGTGTTGGTGTTGGTAAAACTGTTCCTGCTCCTGAGAGCTGGATCAGTTTTCTTCAGTAGTTTGAACTGATATATGGTTGCTTGATAAATGATAGAGATAACGACGGCTGTTTTTTATGCATCTGTTAAGAAACTTCAATTCCCAACGATCATTTCTGACACTAACATGTTAGCAGTGTAACGACCGTCTCTGGCTGGTTTCATGTGATCCAGCATCTTGCTCTTAAACTCAGACTTGGTTTGGGGAAAAAAAGCTTCAATGCTTCAATGAAATGGACCCAAGACAAGGATAAATTAGTTTGTGTTGTACCTGGCACTGGATGTGGGAGGATGGTTCAGAGTAAAACAAGTTTGAGAGGCCCCGATATCAGACGTACACAAGAGAGCAGTGCCTGCATCACGTGAATCTAAGTAATCTACACACTCTCATATCTCAGTTTTCCATCTCTTCCTCCTTTTTGTCCACCCTCCTCTTCCTCTGCAGTTTTATAACCCCCTCCCACCTCGCCCCCTTTCCTCCCCCTTTCCTCCCCCCTCCCTGACCCTTCATCTCGAAGTCCTCTCTCAGACACAGAGCTCTCTCCATACCTTTCTCTGCATGGCTGAGCTAATTGAGTATCTAAACAAACTAATTAATCATGGGCGTCCGGCGAAGACGGACAGGTCCAGAGAGGTGATGTTCATCAACAGCTCCACCAACCCCCCCCCCCTCAACAATTTTGTTTCCTTAATCCCCACTTGCAGTTTATTTTGCTGAAAGCGCACATTCCCTCCCCCTTTCCTCCCATCCCGCCGGCCCTCCCCTCAAATCTCTTTGCCTCGGCCAAGGTTATACTGGTATACACACTCATTCACTATTTATGATTTTGCATAGAGGATAAGTGCCCACCCTCTACTCCCACCGCCCCTCCTTCCCCTTTTCTCTTTTCCTCTTCTCTTAGAGTCAGGGTATCTGGGTACATTAATCAAAAATAATGAATAAAATGATCAGCCTGACAATGTGGCGAAGCCTCCCTCGGTTTCAGGAGAATAACCGACCAACTTTATTAATCAACATTTCCTGATTAATTGTTACAAAGTGTCATCCATAAATTTCCCTTCATTTTAATAGTACTTTGGCCAACACTAACAATATCCCCCGTGACCACAGATTTATTGAGGCCTTAGCTGATTTGAGAGAGGGGAAAAAGAGAGAGGGCGAGAAAGAGACTGATAGAAGCAGTGGTAAGGAAAACTACATCCCCTTTAACAATGCTTTGAATGCAGGACTGAGACTGTGGGTAGATTTGCAGCTCCTGAACACTTAGTCTTCAGAATTGGCCTAATGGCAGTTTGGTAGCTACAGCACGGCCCCATGGAGCTCTCTCCCTCCCTCTCTCTCTTTCCCTCTCCCTCTCCTTCCCTTGATAAGGTGAGGCGGCGGAGTAAACCATTACGGGTGACAGTTTCACTTTTCTCCCCCTAATTACTTGTTCCTGCCCATGTGGCATTTCTTAGAAAAATTTGTTGAATAATGACCGGCATTAAAATGGAGGCTCTTAAGAATTTATATGCACCAGCTTAATTCATCATGTACTTTCTTTATCTCCTGTGTAGATTTATATCCCGGCGTGTCACAGGGCCCTCTGCCTTGTGACAGGGGCCGTCATCTCCTTAAGGGCACGGCATGTATATCAGTGACAGCAGCCCCTCTACCCACCCAACCGCCGCTGCTCTCCATCAGCGAGCCTTATGAGGCAGGTAGGGTGGAGGCTATTGAGAGCATTTGTTTCTCTTGTCATTTGTCTGTTAAAGTGGGCTGGAGGGGAGCAGTGCCATAGATTTCTGTTTAGGTGCGCTTGTTTTGCAAGTGGCTAATCTTCTACATTCCAGACTGCTGGCTGGGCAACAGCTGTTTCAGTTGTTCTGTTGTCCAACTTTCACTATAGATCAATTTTATAGAAAGGGCGAAAGGAGTCAGGGGGAGTCCCCAGTGAACTTGGCAGCTTGTAAGGCCAAGGTCCCTGGTTGGAGTCTGATCAGGAACCCTTTGGGACATTGAGTAATGTCTTTTCAGGGATGGATTAAAACCAAGACTTTAGACAGGGACAACACCATGTTGTACACGTTTGTTGTGAACTTAACCAGTCTTAAGTCTAGACATGTCATTCGCGTAATTTGTATGGCCTTATGACAATTCATTGACCCCCGCTGCCCAGTGTGAAAGCATCTGTATTCTTTATGATTGCAATGAAGAATTTGTTATTTCCTTTATTTGCCAACAAAATGTTGTAAAAGTACGAGTTCTCCTTGAAGTGAAAAATAGTAATAAAAAAATCACAGGTGACTTTTGTGACTCACTTTAACAGGCATCTGTAGGAAGTGTCCTTTACTGACTAAACGATAAATGCCATGGGCAAGCGTGTGTGTGTGTGTGAGTGTGAGACTGTCTGAATGTGAATGTCCCCAGACACAGACATGCCATCGAAGCTAAGATTAATACCAGTACAAACAAATGCAATGCAGGTGCAGAGTTTGTCCTTCTGACTCCAGCAGAAGTGATGAGTGTTTGCAGTGGGCTGAAGACATCACAAAGGGATATACACATTTCTGTTACACTGAGTTCTCTAGATATCACGTGTGTCCACATACGGATGCATCAGACTTTGAAGACAATGTATCATACATGTTTGTATTTGCATGTATATTACACCCCACCTCCCTATTTAAGTATGCAGAGTTGTTAAGTCAGGCATTAGGATGATTTATGTGCAGTATCAGGTGAAATGTTCTGCAAGCCACCTACAGCTTTTCCTTTATTACTGTTGTTTTTTACTGTTTCCTTAGGGTAATTTACTACACGCTCTCTGGAGCATACCCACTTAGGATGGCTTTCCACTTTCAAGGGCATCATGGTTGCCATCTAATATGCAGGGTGCTAATGTCTGAAGGCTTTGGATTGCAGAAGACAAACAGAACCTCACCGGTACAAGCTAAGGCCTCCATACTAACATGTCTGTAGAAAAGAGTGGGGTAATTTGAACGGCTTAAGATGTTGAGAAGCTCCTTGTCCCATTGGTTCTCACACTGTATCCCTACAGTGTGTCTATACATGCATGCACCTCATGATTAACGTCTTGTGCTAACATTCAGTTCCAGTGCAGGAGGTAATGAGCCCCACATGTTGTGAGGTCAGCAGTAAGAGAGTTGAGGCTGGCGGAGTGGATGGGCGTGTTAACCATATTGGACAGACACATTGAGAAAGTTGTCGCTAATCTGCTGTGTGACTTTCTGTGATGGTGGATGGGGATCGTGGTGCAAGCTGATCGTGCATCATGATGGTGGATCGTAGATTGTGATTACAACTACATTGCTTAGATTCAAAATATGTCTGCCCACATTAACTAATATCATTGCCAATATGTCTAGGATTACAATTAGCATTACGGCTCCCTTCACCTCTGTCGCACATTTTACTTTCTGTCAATACTTAAAACATTGCTACACCTATCCATTTATGTTAGGCACTGTTTTTTTTCTCATCATAACAAAACATATATTGTTATTTTGTTGATGTGTTCTGTTACACACCTATTACACATCTATTGCACCTCTGATCATCCTGGGAGAGGGGTCCCTCAAATGTGGCTCTGAGGTGTTTTTCCCCTCTAGGGTTTTTTTCTGTAATTTTTCATCACTCTCGCTGCGAATAAAGGGAAATGGATGTTGCACCTGATTGAATAATTGATTGATTGATTGATTGATTGATTGATTGATTTTTGTTTTGCTTCCTTCAGCCCCTCAAACCTAATGTCAAGGTAACTAAGTAGTTTCTGAGGATGATTTTAACTCTGTGCCCTCGGCCCTTCCACTCTTCTGGCACCAAGAGACCACAATCCCACCCCCTGCTCTACACTGTAATGTCCCCTAAACACAATAACACACTTGTAATGGACATGTTCAATACTGAGAGTGCAAATCTAAAATAAGAGTCATGTCATAACACTGAACTGAAGCCAATGTCAGGGTGTCTGAGATTAAATGTAAAAACTGAAGGTCAGTGGTGGAGGACGTATTCAAATCACATATCTAAGTGAAGGTATCTGCCCTGATGAGGTTGAAACAAATTTTAACTTCTTTATAATGACCTGCAAACAAGTATTTCCATTGTGAATCAATCTGCTGTTTTTTTCCGAATGAATTAATGAACTTCAGAAATTAGTGATAAATAAGAGCTTTTTGAATAATAAACCAATTGAAGGAAAAGCAGAAAGAACCCACAGCTGAGAAGCAGACAAATATCAGATCAAATTGCTAGAGTTTTTTTTATTTTTTGACGAAGGGAATTATTAATGGTTCTAGATGAAAAAATCTGGCACATTTAGGTAACTGTCATCAGTATTTGTGTATACTTTGGTGAAGCTTGTTTGAGTTTAAAAGAGCCTTGGATGATGTATGCGCTCTCCTTTGTGCCATTCTAGTACTTTTGTAGAGTTGTCCATATAAAGCGCACAGGTAAATTATATAAACCGTCCTCTGATAAAACCAGGTAAAAATGTGCCCTGTCAAATCAAAGAATCCCTCCAGTGAATACATTCATCCTTGCACTGAATGTGAGCTGTGATCCGATCAACTGATTTATTTGGCTCTTCACTGTGTAACTCCAGGGCCTGTGGGCATCTCTATGCTAAGTGCAAGTACATAGTATAATAGGTGGTACACTTTTAAAGGGGACATAAAATCATAGAAGAGCACTCTGCCTCTGAGCTGCCAGATAACACCAGAAAGTTTACACAAATAATCCACCCTTTTTAATCTTATATGAGCCAATCTTATAAACCATATTTACCATATATATACCATGACTGAAGGAGGAAAACACCAGGGGTACTGTTAAGACTCCCTCACCCCCCCCCCCCCCCCCCCCCCCACACACACAAA